>NW_028270162.1:14119343-14808332 GCF_037043375.1 Chiloscyllium plagiosum | reverse complement strand
CTGCCCCTATATGATTCACATATACTCTGTTCACCTGCCTAGGAGCCAATCAGAGAATTGTGGGCACTCGGATGACTCCTTGCCTCCACAGCCAGCACTGATTGCACAAAAACACACAGATGTGGTCTCTCCAGCCTGCACAACCTCTCAGCTCATTACCCATTGCACTGGCAGCTTAACATGCAGTCACATATGCTTGGAAGTTTGTTGCATCATTCAATTCACCTTACCCTAGCTGTATTACTTGCTCAATGCCATCTATGGCTCCTTTCTAGCATTCCCACCTTGGAATGTGAGCTTGGTGAGTTCAGGTTCCACTTCAGAGAGCTGAAACACAAAATCTATTTTGTCATATATAGGAGTGCTATCTTGTTGATGCTACCTTCACTGTAACAGATTATCTGTTTATTGCATTAATGTCTGTAGAAACATGCTGTGTGCAAATTAGCTGCCACTATTTCAACACGAGATCAGTGACTGTTGTATTATTGCACAGGTTCCAGACCAATCAGTCTACATTTAAGACAGCTAGATAGCATCACAACATGTGATCTCCAAGTTTAATGGTACCCACCTCAACTTCAGCAGTATGAAATTAACTTGTTTGCAGTTACTGTTTTTTCCACTGTATGTTGTCAGCCTGTACAGAATCCAGACTAGGTTTAAGCCTGAGATCTTACAGCAGTGTATATCATTTGTGGCAATAATAAATTTCAAGACTTCTCTCTCAACTGAAACATATGTTGTGCCATATATTCCATGGGCTATCATACAGGGAAGGACTCAGACTATATCATAAAGACAGTGGTGTATGAGCCAAGAAACTGTGCCAGTGACTGCACTTCAAAAGTAGTTTGTGAGCTGTAAAGTGTTTCCAAATGTTCCAAAGGTGCTTCATAAATTCATTATTCTTTTGTTTCAAAAGGATGTAATTACTTGCAACAATTCAATGGGAGAACTCTACTGGGTACGATTGTACCAGAAGGATATCGATGTTTTAGAAAGGGTACAGAAAAGGTTTATCAGGATGTTGCCTGGTATGGGGGGAAGAAAGGTTGGATAGACTGGGTTTGTTTTCACCAGAACACAGGAGGTTGAGAGGTGACCTGATAGAAGTTTATAAGATTGTGAATGGCTTGGATTGAGTGGAAAGTGTGAGGCTTTTTCCCAGGGTGGAGAGTTAATTACTGGGGTACACAGATTTAAGGTGTTGGGGGGTGCGGAGGTGGGACCTTTAAAAGAGATGTGCGAGGCAGGTTTTTCACACAAAGGGTGGTGAGTGCCTGGAACACACTGCCAGAGGAGGAGGTGGAAGCAGGCACAATTGCAGCATTCAAGTAGCGCCTGATGAATAGGACGGGAATTGAGGGATTCGGATCCTGTAAGTGAATAATAGTTTTAGTATGGAAGGGCAAAATGTGTCAGCACAGGTATGGATCGCCGAAGGGCCTGTTCCTGTGCTATTTTTGTTCTTTGAAGAATATATGTTTGAAAATGCCACCAAATTAAATCTCACGGTATATGGATTAGGTGAGCAATGACTATTTTTAAATACAAATAAATGTGAAACAGTTGATGAACCATCTGCTTTCAGAGATTTGGCTTTGGGCTTCCCAGTTCAATCATTACATTCATTAGTTAATTGGGTCACTGAGAAAAACACATTCTTCTTCCATTTGTCTCGAAGTTTAGGTTGTCCGAGAAATCAATCCTAGTGTGTGCTACAAAATGATGATGACACATTGCAACAGAAATACAAATGAATATTTCTACTTATCTAGCATGTTAAATACAGTAAAATGTCCCAAGGTGCTCATATTTAGTCATTTAAGTTGGCAAAGCATTGCCCACTTTTATTGAGTCATTCACAGAATGTGGTCATTGCCGGCTAGACTGGCTGTTATTGTCCATCCCTACTTGCCCAAAGGGTGTGGGTCTGGAGTCACGTGTAGACCAGATCAAGTAAGGAGACCATTTTCCTTCCCTTAAAGACATTTGTGAACCAGCTGGGTTATTCCTCAACTATTGTTTCATAGTCATCATCAGGCTCTTAATTCTAGATTTTCAATAAAATTCAAATCCACCATAAGCGATGGTAGGATTTAAATTCGGGTCCCCACGACCTGCACTTTACCAGCCTAGCCATAATATGACTGGTCCATCACTCCCCATTGTGATACTACATTAAAATCTGTCACTATGAGGAGGAATGGTAATATCACTCGATAAGTAATCCAGTGGCTTAGATTAACGCTCTGGGACATGGATATAAATCTCACCATGACAGCTAGTGGAATTCAAATTCTTTCCAAGGTGATCAAGAATTGAAATTCAACCAATGCCCCCAAAGAAGAATTGAACATAAAAACTCATCTGGTTTATTAAAGCCCTTGAAGGAAGAAATTTTACTGTTGTTACCTGATCTGGCCTACCTGTGACAGTGGAGGTGATGGCCCAAAGTATTATCACTAGACTATTAATCCAGATGCCCAGGTAATACTTAGAGGGACCCAGGTTCCAATCCCACCATGGCATATGGTAGAATTTGAATCTAACGCTGACTGTGAAACTATTGGCAATTAGGAAAAGTGAGGGCTGGAGATCAGACACAAAAAGTGTTGTGCTGGAAAAGCACAGCTAGTCAGGCAGCATCTGAGGTGTAGGAGAGTCGAAGTTTCAAGTATAAGCCCTTCATCACATTACTTTTTAACTGTTAAGGGAAAACTCATCTCGCTCACTAATGTCATTTAGGGAAGGAAACCAATCAGCCTTATCTAATCTGGCCTACATGTGACTCCAGACCCACAGCAATGCAGGGACCTCGCAATTGCCCTCTGGGCATTATGGGATGGACAATAAATACTGACCTGACCAGTGATACCCACATCCAATGAGTAAAGACAAAACTATGGTCAAGATTTTGATCACTTATCCAAATGTCTCCGTATATGGCTCATTGCTTCTTACCTTCCATGCAAAGCATCCTGGAATATTGAAAGATGCTAAAGGGGCCATAGAAATAAAACTGGTAGTTGTTGAACCTTACTAACCAGGGCTTGCTCCTTGGTCTGTATTCATCCTATGGGAGTGGTAGGAGTGCCACCTCAGTGTTGACAGGACAGAGAGATTAAATCTGGAACAGAAACTAGTTGAAATCAGCAATGCTGCACCATAATATTGTGGTGATTGGGAGCAGGTAGACTTCGTTGACTAGGAGGTTCCTGATTGGCCCAGGTTAACAACCCCAATCAAGAACCTCATAGTGAACATGGTCCACCTGGGCCCAATCACTACAAACATATAGAGAGCTATGCTGTCTCACTGATGTCTACTCTATCCAGGTAGGAAGTGATGTCAGACTGAACATATACAACTACTCAGAAGCTGTTAGGAATACAGGCTGAGTGGAATAATGCTCTTTATCCACTATGTTGTTCCTGTGAAATGCCTTGGAGTATTTTACCATGTTAGAGATGCTGCATAATGGAAAGTTGTTGGGGTGATTAATTCTCAGCAATGTGATTGGTTTGTAGAAGTCAGAATGATATCAGTTTTCATTGATAATTTATGTATTTTTTTAAATAACTAACATGGAACTTGTAAGAAAGTAAAATTTAAAGCATGATGTCCAAAGCAATGAAAGTAGCACCTCTGATTAGTATCAGTAGGCAGCCTGGAGAGAAGCAGGGACAGTGACCCCTGGGAGTGACCTGTACCAGAGACAGCAACCTGTGACTCAAAGTGGAGTGGGGACAGTGACCTGGAGTGGAGATGGTAAACCATGACCCAAAGCAGGGTGAGTGACCAGTGACTAAGAGTGAGGATGGTGACTGGTTGGGTACCAGTGGAGCTGGTGCACATCTTGTGGAATCCCTGATTTTAAAAAAGAACTAATGTCTATTTTGTTAGCTTTATTTCTTATTCTCCTAAATTATACTATGATATATCTGTAATGCAATATGAATATTTTTCTTTATTTTCTGTGTTTTATTTTTTTGTAACTATGATTTCTGTTGAGGTACCTTGTATCTAAAATGGCACCATGTGTGAGTGACATTGTACAAGTTTCACTGTACTCCTGTTCTTTTGTAACTTCAGTGTGTGACAATAAACCTAATTCTAATTCCCTCACTCTAATTTTCTAATCCTAGTTCAAACTTTCATTCCTTTAAGAATATTGGATTCCCATGGATTGAATGCATGTCAACCATGTTTACTCATTTGTTCTTGTTTATGATTTTGTTCCTTTTTTTTTTGGTTTAATTGATGGATCTAAAGCGGTCTCCCTTTGCGGTCTCCCTTTGCGGTCTCCCTTTGCGGTCTCCCTTTGCGGTCTCCCTTTGCGGTTGTTTTCTTTTTGCAGCAAATTTGTAGGTTTTTTTGTCAACTGATGTAAAATCAGTATTTTTGAACAACTAGTCATTGTTTTGAGGTTCTTTTTTTCATTATTTACTTCAGCTAGTGTTTTTTCTTGTCTAAGATAAATGGCTGAGGTAAGAACAATGACTGCAGATGCTGGAAGCCAGATTCTGGATCAGTGGTGCTGGAAGAGCACAGCAAAATCGACGTTTCGGGCAAAAGCCTGATGAAGGGCTCTTGCCCGAAACATCGATTTTGCTGTTTGTCGGATGCTGCCTGAATTGCTGTGCTCTTCCAGCACCACTGATCCAAAATAAGATAAATGGTTGGTTAAGTCTCAAGTGTTTAAAGGTGGATGAATGAATGAAGTATGAGCATTAAGGCACTGGACTCCAGTTTGGTTTCAAAGACACCAAATATTCAAGCTGAGTTCAAAGGTGAAGAGTACAGCCCATAATCTATTTTAAAGGTGATACTAGCAGCAAAGATTACACTGACAATGCTGAACTGGTACCATCCTGCTCCTGAGATTTTTTTGCACCAGTGAACCAGACTGGCATTATCATATGAGCATGCAAATACTAGTGTATCTCTCCCAGCCCTTGGTGAATTATGGCATCAGGTGCCAGTGACTCCAACTATCTGCCAGCTTTCTTAAGTACTTTTTTTTGTGTGTAATTCCATCTTGTAAGAAGATCCACTGAAAGAATTGGCACTGGCACCAATTAATCATAGAGCCACTCTGATTATGCTTCTATCACTGGGAGGAAAGTCAAGGAGGAGAATAATGTTCATTTAAAAATCAGGCCCCCCCCCCTTCAGTTTCTGACAATTGGCATTGACCATCCATAGCTTTGCACAGCTATTGCAATCAAATTAAGAGCCTTTGACTGAATTAAAGTTTTGGGACCTTAATAAATCTTGTGCACCGTTGGAGTGAGTTTCCATGTGCAGTGGGCCATTTTCAGTCACACTATTAGCCCAGAGACACTGTCCTCTGGGTTCAACTCCACCCCTCCCAAAAAGCTAAGGCATTGCAACACCTCTGACATTAAAATTCAATTACCAAATCTGTGGAGTACTTCTTATGTAAAGAAGGTAGTACCAGTAACATCATTTCAAGCCTCATGTTAGAATTGGAACAGGACTGACTTTTTCCTTTGTTTTGACGAGTGGAGATTTGGAACATTGCTTGAATTATAAAAAACAGGGGGGTGATATTGCTAATCTTGATGTATATAATAATTTTTAATATAGCTCAGTATCAGAAACAAGTCAACCAGGCTTCTTCAGTAACAAATAAAGAGCAAGTTTGTTGCAAACAGTTTATTCTAGCAAAGGTGTAAACTAGCTAAAAGATGTCGCTGAAAAAGCGCAGCAGGTCAGGCAGCATCCAAGGAACAGGAGAATCGATGTTTTGGGCATAGGGGCTTATGCCCGAAATGTCGATTCTCCTGTTCCTTGGATGCTGCCTGACCTGCTGTGCTTTTTCAGCGACTTTTTTTTTAGTCTGATCTCCAGCATCTGCAGTTCTCACTTTCTCCAAGATGTAAACTATGCAGGCACTTACAACTACCCTTGGGGGGAGGGGGAAAAAATCAACACCTCCAAATCTGAGACAAAATTGTAAATTCTGCAGCGTACTACTTTTGGAAAACTTCATCCGAGCAACAGGTAAATTCAGAAATAATATTAATTCAGATTCATCAAATGATGGTCCGTAGCTGGTTACTTTGCATACAAGCTGTTTTCACGCTGTCTTCATGGATCTGTTGTGCCTGACTATCTTCTTTTCTGGGGACACAGTGGTGCAAATGTTGAATTCTTCACTTGAGGTTATAAGGCCTTTTGGTGGGTTTACAACTTGTAAGGTTATGACAGGCTGTTTGTCTAAAAGTCCAATATCTTGTTTTCACTGTACAAATTGAAATGGTCTCTCTCTGAAAATGTTGCAGATTTTGGTTTCCTTATACAAGTAGCTTGTTCCTGGAAAATATTCCATGTGGACTGTAGCGGTTTAAGAAGGCAGCTCAGCATCACCTGCTCAAGGGCAACTAGGGACAGACAATAAATGCTGGTCAGCCAGTGACATCCATATCCCATGAGTGAATTTTTAAAACAAGGAAACATTGTTACTGCTTAAGCCATTTTTTTCTTTCTTTGCAAAGTGTCCTTTCCAAAAAGTTTAAAGCATATATGTGTACCTATGTCTGGTTAATTGTTTTTTTTTTTTGCATAACATATCTTCCTAATAACATGAACCGAACAGGTATATTGCTATAATGAAACTAACTGCTACTGAGCAGAGACAACTATTATAAAATTACTCACTTGCTCAACCCTCCCAGAAGGAGACTTTACACAAATTCAAATTGTAGTCCATAGTAGCACCATAATCTTCAAGTTCTCATCATATTCAGCAAAATTCCAGGTATATAATTGAAAACAATTAAACACACTTCAGTATGTTAATCAACCATTGATTGTCCCTTATTAAACTAGTAACTCTTTCATAATCATTCTCTCTCTAGAGGGATATTATCATCCATTGTCTGCATGAAGTGTCTTGACTAGTGATGTGGGCTATGGCAAAAAAACACTGAACAAAAGCTGATAACTCAAAATAATTACTCATATGAACTGTGTAATATTTTACATTAAATGCACAGTTTTCAGTCTCACTAGTTGCACCATTGCCTGAATATTTTACTTCCTCTAAGTAAAACTGTAGCTAATGCAAAGCTAACTTTAAAAGTTGTTGAGGAACCTGTCTTTTAATATTGGCGAGGAGGTGATGAGCTGGCTAACTTTCTCCTTATACAGGTATTAAAACGTAAACAAGTGAGGGCTGGTGACTGGGATTCATGTGTGCACTGATGAGTCGAGAGTCACTGGATAAAAATCATAGTGGGAGCTGATGCAAATATTCAGCTGACTACCCTGAATAAGTACTAGCCTGGATTGATATCAGATGTATAAGTGGTTCCTAAACTTTATTTGCTTAATTAGAATTTAAACCAGTGAAGCTGCTTCATTAGTAGATGGGGTGAAGATCAGCCGCCCTTTTTGAAGAATCCAGTTTAGATTGCAACTACAGAGATGATTTGATTTTTATCTTCAGTTTGTGTTTAATAGGGTGAACTATGTAGTGGAAATGAGCACAATTTATTCTAAAGTCAGAAACATATTTCTTTTTCTCCAGTTGCTGAAGCTGCTGATCCTTATAGCTTTAGCAAGAGATTCAATTAATTTTAGAAGCATTAGAATACATCTGCAAGCTGCCCACTTAGAAATAAACCAGCTCATTTGTATACATTAGTGAAGCTGATTCTGAAAGAAGGATCAGTGTTTCAGTGAACCCCGTCAATTCCATTTTTTTCTATGCAGAGCATGGATTGTATGTCTCTCATCACCTATAGAGCTATTCCATTTGAGCATTCCTAAATATCTTGATACACGGTTTCTAAAGCAGCTTCCAGCTTCTGCAAACTTTCAGAAACCAGTACCATTTTCTGCCTTTTCAAGTCCTCACTGCGATGATCCAAAGTATTCTCCAGCTGCTACACTTTTTTTGCACATGTAATTGCAGTTGTCGTGTAAGTTAGGGACACAACTGCTTTGTGCACAGTTAGTGATGAGTGAACCTTAGTTTGGTTCAGAGTTGAAGGTTGGCCAAAACAGCTTTGAAATAAGGGATGAGATTGTTTACAACATTGAGGTAGTAAATTGAAAGGTTAACATCTTGTCCTCATAGGTCATATCTCTAACAATACAGCATTCCCTTGGTACAGCATCACAATTTAATTCTGGGGAAGGTTCATAGTTACGTAGAACACAGTATTTTCTGGAAAAAAGAATGCTAGGCCACACATCCAGTATGTGCCTGACTCCAGCAATGAATACAATTCCAAGCTGGCACTCTGGTGCACCGAGGGTCAGGCTGGCCATGCTGAAGATGCAGCATTTTGAATTGAATGCTTCGCTGAAGCCCTGACATTCCTCTTTGGTGGACCTCAGGGCAAGATTCAAAGAAGTGGAGTCAGTTATCCCTGCTGTCCTCAGCAATATTTATGCATTTACTAATAGCTCTTAGTGGAAAAAATCTCTGATTTTAATATTGCAACGCTGCTTCTGATCAACAACTCAAATTAGTTGTTGTTTCTTACAAGGTAGCAGTGATTGCACCTCAAGGCTGTTTTTAATAAGCTGCAATACACTTTGAAGGCGATCAAGCAATGTGTTTGTAAAATAGTGATGGCCCATTCATAGTCTCTCCTCAGTACACAGAATTGTGAACATGTAACCGACAAGGGCATCAGAAATTAATTTTTGTGGGCAGCTTGTTCCATCAGAAAGTGAGGTATTAAGATAAGTGAAGGGAGATAACCTCGGGGGGGAAATGGAAATGACAGCACCTTGGAGAGATTGAAACAAAATTAAAGCAAAACCGAACGCATCTGGCAGCCCTAACAGTTGGGAGAACTGTCTCTGTCTCTCGCTGAATCTTAACGTGATTGGCTTGGAGGGACCCTGCTGGAATTTGGAATGTCATTGAAAATGTTTCATGGTTTTCAATATTGCCCATTACAAGATCAGTGCAGGTTTGCAACAGTTTGTCAGACAACTGTTCAATGTCTAAAAACCTAAATAGCACTGTACTGTGATACCAGAAAGTAAAGGCACCAGCTCATTGAGTGGTGGGTGAGGGCTACGTAGCAGCAGGTGGTCAGGGCCGATTCTTGACCTTGTAATTAGTCAGACAAACAGATAAGAAGGTGGGGGAGCTAGAAGGGGCAGGTTGCCTTAGAGTGGCTGGAAGATGGGAGGGGCGGGGATGGGCTTGCTGGGTTTCTGGGGGTCTGTATTGTATGCACTGTTTCTTATGTAATTGTTTCTTATGTAATTGTATGTACAAATGTCATTGTTACTGATTTGTAATGAGTGAAACTGGATTTGAGGTTTGTTCTCCTTTCTCTGAAAACTGGTTGAATGGTGGGGTTTGGGGTCTGGCTTTGCTGCTCCTCTCCCTTGTAAAATTGCTGTTTCTCTGTATACAGCTGTTAATGTTAATTGTTTGTAAACTGTGTATTGTTTGATAAAATTTAAAAAAGAGATTTAGAATCTCAAAAAATCAAGGTGCGGGGAGGAATGGGTAGTAGTAAAAAAATCAAAACCTTGCTTCTGTCCTTCATTAAAAGTCTAATAGTCATTGTACTTGTTACCTGGCCCTAACCTAGGGGCTTTGACACTTTCAATACACTTTGCTTCACATTCTGAACGTGCATTTGATAACAAGCCAGACACTGAAGCTGCTCTCAGTGATCTATAGGGCAGGGCAAGCACTCATAGAGTGCTCAACCTGCAAGTGCCATTATCCCAGTTACAGTTTCTGTTGCGAGATACATATTTAAATGGACACCTTCCTTGTCAAAACAAAATACTAATTTCAAGAATTATTTGAGAATGAGGAAGTTCTATCTAATATCACACTCAAGGGTAGGTTTTACTGCCAAGCCCATTGTGCAGCATGTTCCCAAGGAACTAGAGAAATGGGGTTCAGAGCACACCACAAAGGCAAAGGGTGTACTAAGGATCTACGATCCAATTGGTTTACCTTTGGTGTCTGCACGTTCTGCATTCCACAATCTCCGAGCTATCTGAGGCTTTCCATAAGTAAAGCCAGCAGCTGGGGGAACCAACCCTTTCATTGCCGAATTCCTGAGGGTGGCTGGTCACAACCAGATCCCAGCTGGATTAGACCGTCACAGCCAGGTCCCAGCTGGCTTAGACAGGCACAATTAGATCCCAAATGGATTAGATGATCCTAGTTGGATTAGACAGTCACAGCTAGATCTCAGCTGGATTACACAGTCGCAGTCACTTTGGAGGCCAAGTCATTGAGTGTATTTGTAAAGGTATGCTACTATTAACTCACAGTTAGACTCTAGCAGTGTTAGACAGTCATAATTAGATCCCAGCAGCATAGTCACTGCTAGATCCCAGCAACATTAGTCACAATTAGATCCCATGGTGAATTAGTCACTTATAGATCCCAGTAGCTTTAGTCACGATTAGATCCCAGCAGCATTAGTCACTGCTAGATCCTAGTACTAGACAGTTACAGTTCAATTCTAGCAGCACTATACAGTCCTAACTCGATCCCAGCAACTCTACATAGTCCCAGCTAGATTCCAACGAGATCCCAGCAGCAATCCACATTGACAGCTAGATCCCAGTAGCAACAGACATAGTTAGATCCCAGCAGCAATACACAGTCCCAGCTAGATCCCAGCAGCAATACACAGTCCCAGCAGCAGTAAATACGAGATTCCCCTCCAGCATTAGACTCACATTTACCATCGTTCCGCATCCCCCCACCACCTCCACGCAGCACTAGACAGGAATAATGAGCCCCCAGCGGGATTAGGCAGTTGCGGCTCCCTCACTGCTTCCCCCCCACCTCACTCCCCCTCAGCCTGCGATCTGCCCAATTTCTCGCTGACATCCAAAATAAAAAAAAACGCGGTGACGCATAGAATCGATCCGGAGCGCCTCAGAATGCGAACGGTGGCTCAGGTCTCGGCAGCCTGGTACACTCCTCCCAAAACCATGCTGTGACAGCCAGGCGCTGAGTAAGGAGTGAGAGGCACGGACACACACACACACAGAGAGAAGGAAGAGCCTGCAGTCGACGATCGGCTACTGTCGCCGTGGGAGACCCTACCAGAGAAGGGAAGCTTCCCCTTTCTCTAAAATACAACCAAGGGCCGCTTGGAAATCAGGGAGCGAGGATGTTGCCTCTTGGCCGGGGGAACTCCGGCTTTCTGTGGGTGCTCCACGCTTTCTTACTGATAGGAATCCAAACCCGGGCGCAAGGTAAGATATTTCCGAACTACAGACTTCAAATCAGCTTTGGGGATGTACTCTTTGTGACCCTTTACTCAAATTCTTTCAATGTACTTTTTTTGGGGGAGGGGGTGGGGGAATGGCCGTGCACCGTTTGCCTTGCCCTATTGGGGAGAGCTATCCCGTCTTTATGTATGTGCAATGTGTGTATGAGGTTTCTATCCAGTCTAGCCTTGGGTTTCTTTCCCCAGTTAAGCTTACTTCTACTGCTGTCTCGTTTTGAGCTCTATTCTCCATCTCTTGTTCCCCCCGCCCCCCCACCTTCCTTGTTTTAGAACTCCCCCCGCCCAAAAAAAAAACCTCTCACTCCCTCCATTCCCTTTCATCTTCCTTGGGATTCCTACATTTCGCTGAAAAGAGATTTAAAGAGACAAAGACAGCCGCCCATGTACAGCTCCGACTCTCGGTGATCTTCTCTCCCCCTAACCTCTCTCAGAACCAAATGCTAGCCCTTTCGATAGGCTGACATGCAACTTTCTTTAAACGCATTTTTTAACAAATATATATATATATAAACAGTCTTGATCCTGGTTACAAAATGCAGATGTGCATCTGGCTGTTCTTGTCTAAACCTTACGGACTCGAAAGAGATGGCTTATGACGGTCCGACCGCTACAGATAGTGCTGGATAATACTCACTACACAGCATCAGTAAATCCAGGAGGAGCTAGTACTTTTGTGGGGAGTAAGATAATCCTGATTTGGGGAAGAATTGATTCCCTACTTGATCTCCCCATCATCTAATGACTGATCCGAGTAGTGACGAATTTACACACAAAACTAACATGCGGGACCCTGTGAGACTCCCTTCCCTCATTGACTGTCTGGTCATTTGGTAAGCTCCAGTTGGTTGCTTCTTTGAGTAATCTTTCAGCACCTTATGTTGGAATGCAGTAGCGGGAGATGTCTGCAAGTGACCAGGTGTACCCTGTTTGACTGCCGACCAACTTTGCCTTCCCCCTTCTGCCTAATGCCCTGCAAAAGAAAATACACGGTGTAAAATTCAGTTCGCAGTCTCAATGCAGCAGGGTCACCGCAGCAGTACACTCTATGATAAAAGTGATAAAGTTTGCATCGTTCCATAATCCAAAGACTTGAAGCACCTACTGTCAGAAACTAAATTATTCCGCATTACTTTCCCGTCATTGCTCATTCGGGGCATTTAACAGCGGCAGGCAGTGCTGTCTGCGGGGCTTCATTAATATAGGTAAAACAGAACCGTTCGAGTCAACAATTTACCGTTTTGACCACTGTCAAAGAGCTGTGGGATGGAACTGTATTTTCGGTTTTGCAACGGAATACCCTTTCCCCATTCAAAGAACGAACAGGAGTGCCCTTAATTGTGAATGAGTTATTGTTCATTTAAATACTATGATCGAAGCACACGCACACACAAAAAGAGCAAAATGTGGAAGTTTGTTGATTTAGCAAAGTCAAAACGTGAGTCGAGTTCGCGGAATGGGTTTCAGCACCAGAGGCGCGGACAGCTCCGAGCGCTTGCCTGAGCCTTGAACGAGAACTGAAAATGTGTTGCTGGAAAAGCGCAGCAGGTCAGGCAGCATCCAGGGAACAGGAGAATCGACGTTTCGGGCATAAGCCCTTGAACGAGAAGCTCCAGCAGTGTCCCTGTGAATGACACAGGGAGCAATGTTGTGGCAGACACGCCCCTGTAATGCAGCTCTTTCTAAAAAAAAATGTTACGCGGAGCTTGTCTCATAGATTTACATTCCTGTTTAAGTGTCTTGTAATAAAACGCTACAGAGCGCGGTGTAAAGCGTGATTCAAGTGTCACAATCCTGTCTGAAGCAGAAAATGCTTGTGGATGATAGGCTTTGACTCACCCTATTCCTGTGATGAGTTGTTTTCGAAATGAATATCTCCCAACGGTACAACTAGTCCTGCCTGATATTCACTCTAACAGCTCAAATGATCCGTCCTCAGATTTACTAAGGCTCACTGCGAGAAAGCTAGGTCATTTCTTCATTTTGTGAGGGCATTCCAACTCCACTCACTCCCATTGCATCTGCTGGGGTACATGAATCCCAGTAGCTCGAACATACGCCTGCCCAAGTGACGTTCTTTTTTGGTAAGGGGAGACGGTTAAGTGTGGACACGGTGTGAATCACTAATGCTCTCAATCTTGGCTTCACCGGTTCCTTACACATGGTGAGAATCATTGGATAGTCATCTGCACTTGGCAATTCCTTTGTAAGCGTTGGGTTTGTGAAAGGGTTTGCAGTTTGCCAGCATGAGGACAGACAAGGCCTGGCCAGTCATTACCTGTTTTGAAGGGGTCAGTATCACACAAGCTCTTGCAATTGTCCAAAATACCCTTGGGGGAGCCATTTTAAAACTGGGGGTTGGCATTTTGCAGTGCATTAATCCCAAGAAGTGCCAAAGCGTCCTCCATCTCTGCCACAAGTGAACCAGGATGTTGGCACCAGTTTTGATAATGGAAATATACTCTCTTTCTTACAGTCAAGAGGAGAAAGCAGAAATTCAAATGTTCAAGTACAGGATAAATTGATGTGAAAAGGGTGTTTGTCATAAGTAAGCTATGACTGTAAAATGATGATCATCCACCCTGAATGGAAATCATTACTACATTTGTCACAACATGACTCCACTTGTTTGGAGCCAGTCTTTGGATCAGGAACACTGTAATCTTCTGGTATTGCTTTTAAACTCATCTTCCTGACTCTCATTTTACAATCTATTAAAATCTGTCACGTAGCACATGACACAACTAACATCAAAATGTTATTTATTTCTTTACTTGTGCATTTAAATATTAAAAGCCCAAATGCCATCAAAATAATTTGGAAAAAAAATTAAAGATTTGCATGATCTAAGATAGAATGCTGAAACTGCAATACTCTGTAACAGAGCTCTAAATTGTAAATTTTTTGGCCTGTGCTATTAACCTTCAAGATAATGGGAACAAAAAGAAAACATTTCCCAAAGTATTAAAGTATTGGATAAAGAAAAATATAAAAAGTAAGGCAAAGGAGCCATTAAATGATTTGGGGAGTTTTTTCAATAAATTAAGTTAGAGAACATTAAAGGTACCAACAATCATTCCTATAAGTAATTCTTCAAACAGGTGAAAACGTAACAGGGATGAAAAGATCCCAGAAGTAATATGTTAAGTATCCAGGGAACAGCAAACTCTGTAAACAAATGATTTTCTGTGTTCAGTGAGCAGCCTGTCCAGCGCATAAATTGAATTTCTACAGTGGACAAAGCTTGTAATGTAGGAAATAGACATTTTAGTTACTGATAGACCTAGGAAGTTAAGGCAAAACTTATTCAGTTATATTTAAATATCAGGTCCTCTCACCATTTGCACTGGTTTGGAGGGAGTTAGTCTGAGTCATAGAGTTGTACAGCATGGAAACAGACCCATCAATCCAACTTGTTCATGCTGATAATAAACCTAGCCCCATTTACCAGCATTTTGCCCAAATCCATCTAAACCCTTCCTATTCATATACCTATCCAGATGCCTTTTAAATGTTGCAATTGTCACAGTCTCCATCACTTCCTCTGGCAGCTCGTTCCATACACACACCACCCTCTGCATGAAAAGATTGTCCCTTAGGTCCCTTTTAAATTGTTCCCCTCTCACCTTAAACCTATGTCTTCTAGTTTTGGACTCTTCCACCCTGGGGAAAAGTCCTTGTCTATACACCCTATTCATGGTGTTAAAAACATCTATATGGTCACAACTCAGCCTCCAATACTCCAGGGAAAATAGCCCCAGCCGATTCAGTCTCTCTCTCTCTCTCTCTCTCTCGTGCAACCACTCCAACCTTGGCAACATCCTTGTAAATCTTTTCTGAACCCTTCACGCAATCATTCTTACAGAAACTATTTGCAAGCTTGATCATATCTTATTGCTACTTTCAAGGAATTATTTAAAGGGGTATCTGTTTCCAATGAAATCCTTTAATGAGAAAAAGAAAGTAGTTGACCAACAAGTTGAAATTATCACATATTTTCTACATTCTTTCATACTGCTGTATTTCTTACAGTGACTATACTGCAAAGGTACTCAGATAGCTGGTGAGGTATGTAGAGTCATAGTGTCATAGAGGTGTACAGCACAGAAACAGACCCTTTGGTCCAACGCATCCATGCTGACCAGATATCTAACCTAATCTAGTCCCATTTCCCAGCACTTGGCCCATGTCCCTCTAAACCCTTCCTATTCATATACCCATCCAGATGCCTCTTAAATGCTGCAATTGTACCAGCCTCCACCACTCCCAATCGGAGCTCAATCCATACATGCACTACCCTCTGTGTGAAAGAAGTGTCCCTTTTAAATTTTTCCTCTCTCACCCTAAACCTATGCCCTCTAGTTCTGGACTCTCCCACCCCAGGGAAAAAGCCTTGTCTATTTACCTTACCCAAGTCCCTCATGATTTTATGAACCTCTATGAGGTCACCCCTCAGCCTCCGACGCTCCAGGGAAACCACCCGCAGCCTGTTCAGCCTCTCCCTATAGCTCAGATCCTCCAACCCTGGCAACATCCTTGTAAATCTTTTCTGAACCCTTTCAACCTTTATGGATTTTAATGTGCTTAGGGGTCATGTAAGATGCTATATAAATACATGGTTTTCTCCTTTCTTTGCTCTCAATAGAAATGAATTGAAGCTCAGGGTAGAAACAAATATGCTGAATTGGTGATCTCACCAAAAAGGAAACATGGGAAGAGACAAATCACGAGAATCGAGGATAGGAGGACTATTGATTAGGAAATAACATTTAGAACGACAAGAAATGCTTAATGAAATAAGAGAAAGAAAAAGAAATAATAAATCAAACAGGCTACAGGACCCAATATAGGAGATGGATCATAAGATATTTGCGAATAGTTCACTGAACAGCACATTATGGCATCAGTAATGAAAGGGAAATGGATGTTGGGTTGTGCAAGAACCAGGAGTTAATAACATATTTGTAAAAGGTACTGCTATGACCTTTTCCAGTATGCCATTTTGATTGCTGCATTGACGTACCCTGCCATGATTCCAGCTGAATGTAATAGTGAAAAAGTCGCATCCTTGACAGCTTGACTGACCTTAAGTTTTAGTTTATGTTCATCATGGAAATCAGTCACTGAACATATTCACAAGAGGCTGCCACTGTACACTTAACGAAGAGCATAAGTGTTTACTACACAAAATATTTTACATTATTCCAATAGTTCTTGCCCAGTCTTATTACAAGCAGAGAGAAAAAATTAATCCATTTTATCCCAACAATACCCTTACAGATATTCAAATCTCAGTGAAGAGTACCCCCAGTCTCCATGCTGAAACTCGTTGTTGAACTGGCATGGCTGTAATCTATCCTCTTTCAAAGTTGCTGTGCACTCCCTTGATGCTATTTTATTCAGTTAATGTCGCTCCATGAGACTCTTCAAGCAAACTGTTAACTCAGTACATTATTACTTAACACAGATTCCCAAAACAAGTGTCTTCAACAGCCTTGTTTTCCTCTCTGATACACACACACACACAGACACAAATACACAGACACACACACACACACACACACAAATACACACACAGACAGACACACACAGACAGACAGACACACACACACACAGACAGACACACACACACAGACAGACACACACACACACACAGGCATACACAAATACACACACAGACACAAATACACACACACAGACACACACACACACAGAGACACACACAGAATCTTCTGCTTCTGGAGTTCCTTTTCTCCCCCTCACTGATTTCTAAACATCTCAGAACGTCTCCTCTGCCCTGTTTGGAAACAACACCTCTGCTTTATTGATCTCTCCCACACCCCCTCCGCCAACCATCCCCCTCCCCCCACCCTCCCACCACTGCATGAACCTGACTGTGGCTCCCCTCTCTCTCTGGCAGTTATAAAACTCAGGTCAGTAAATATATTTGCTATTATCTCCTCAGGTGACTTGCTGGTCACTTAACTGAAATCACATAACTTCTTGAAAATTTTTCAATGAACTTAATGCTCAAAAAAAGGTGAGACCTTTACAGAACTGGAAAACTAGATCTATTTTCCTCCAAGATTTCTCGTAATAATAATATGTTATGAACAATAAGCTTTGGCTGCAATGCAGAGAATGGTACTCATACTAACACCCAGTTTACAGCATCTGATCTACAAGTAGAGGGGAAATAACATGGGAAGAAAATGGGTCCAGGGAAATGCTAGAACAGTGTTAACATGATTAGGGTAATAATAATGCAGTGCGATCTTAATCAGCTGGGCCAATGGGCTCAGGAATAGCAGATGGAGATTAAGTTAGATAAATCCCCTGGGGAGTGTTATGGAGAAAAGAGATCTAGGAGTATAGGTTCATAGCTCCTTCAAAGTGGAGTCACAAGTAGACAGGGTGGTGAAGGAGGCTTTCAGCATGCTTTCATCAGTCAGAACATTGAGTATAGGATTTGGGCCATCTTGTTGCAGCTATGCAAGACATTGGTGATGCCACATTTGGAGTACCACATGCAGTTCTGGTCACCCTACTGTAGAAAGGACATTATTAAATTAGAAAGAGAGCAGAAAATATTTGCTAGGATGGACCTGGACTGGAAGATTTGAGTTATGAGGAGAGGTTGGATGAGCTGCGACATTTTTCCCTAGAGCGTAGGAGACTGAGGAGTGACCTATAGAGGTCTATAAAGTCATGAAAGGCACAGATAAGGACGGCAGACAACAGTCTTTACCCGTGGTAGGGAAGTCTAAAACTACAGGTTTAAGGTGAGAGGAGAGAGATACAAAAGGATTCAAAGGGGCAATTATTTTCACACGGAAGGTGGTGAGTGTCTGGAACAGGGTGCCTGAGGTAATAATGGAATACAATTTTGTCATTTAAGAAACATTTAACAAATACATGTATGGAGGGAGAAGGTGAGGATTGCAGATGCTGGAGATCAGAATCAACAGTGTGGTGCTAGAAAAGCTCAGCAGGTCAGGCAGCATCCGAGGAGCAGGAGAATTGATGTTTCGGCATAAGCCATTCCTGTTAAAGGGCTTATGCCCGAAATCTCAATTCTCCTGCTCCTCAAATGCTACCTGACCTGCTGTGCTTTTCCAGCACCACACTGGATATGGAGGGGTATGGACCAAGAGTAGGCAAATGGGACTGGTTTAATTGTGAAAACTGGGTGGAAGGGCCTGGTTCCTTGCTGTAGATCTCTATGACTAAGTCAGGATAATGCTGTGACAACTGGGGCAGTTTTAAGTCAATTAATTAATCTTGAATAAGCAGCTCATTAAAAATGAGTGTGGAATGACTGGATGGGCATAAAAAGCATGTGGTTACTAATATCTTTGAGGGGAGGAAATCTGCCATCCTTAACCACTCAGGCCCAAATGTGACTTCAGTCCACAGCAATGTGATTGATTCTTAATTGCCCCTTTGAAATGGTCTAGCAAGCCATTCAGTGGTCTCAAGCCATGAGAGAAAGATCAATGTGGGTATAACCACAGCAGATGGTTTAAGAAGTTGAGTTGTAAGGAGAAGTTGGATAGGCAAGGACGATTTTCCCTGGAGTGTAGGCAACTGAGGAGTGACCTTATAGAGGTCTAGAGGTTGACCAACACCATCACCTTCCAAGGGCGTTAATGGATGCATAATAAATGCAAATCTTAATCAGATTCCAATAATGAGAAAGAAAATTGCTGAAAACAGGTCAGGTAGCATTTGCAGACAAGACAATATTTCAGATCTGGACCAAGGAGACAATCAGAAAGTTGAACGGCTGATCACAAACATGAAAATTCTGAAACATTTAATTTTGGAACAGGCCAGTCAGAGTTCAGGTTTTTTTCTGATGTTGTATATCTTTACTTACCCTCGGGTTCTGAATGAATGATTTCAGCTAACGTACTCAGTAGAAAATGGATGTTTTTCTGCTAGGCAAGAGGAGAAGCTAATTTTCTTGGGCTCCAGACACTGGAATCTGAATAGAAAGTGATATTGACAGAACTATGTCAGATGGGGAGTTATGCACAGCATGGGATACAGACGAAGAACAGAACTAATTCATGAAAGAAGTATTTTAAGAAATGAAACAAGTGAGTGCTTAAAGGTCATGTCAAACACTAAATTTGCACTTACAGGTTCAATTTCAGAAGTCTTCAGAACAAAGTAGGTCAAAAATATAGACATCGCAGCCTTTCAAATGTGACTTCATTATGAAGCTGTCAGTTAAGATCGACACTGATTTGTAGTCATTAACACACAATTACCACATGAATAATTGCTTTAAAAAACCCTATGAGGCCTTTAATTATTTGTTGACACAATTGGGATGACAAGGGCTGTAACCACATGAACAGCCATTTCCTTAACTGGAGTAAGGAATTGCCAAAGCAAAATTTATTGTGTCATCAATAAGTGAACAGCTACACAGTTCACGTGTAAAAATACAAGCTTTGATTTAGTTTTGTCCAGAGCTGATGATGAATTCCAGATATTCCACTTCTACAATGATTTAGATTTGGAATCTCAGCTGTGTGTTCCATTGGATTGGGATAAGATGTTTATCTTAATTTTGATGTCACATGAATCCTCTATTTTGATCAACCCACCTTAGCTGGCAATTCCTTGCTGAATCTCCCTGCCTTACCACCTCTCTCCTACTTCATGGCCCACCTTAAATAAAAACAGCAAGTGCTGGAGAAATTTGACAGATCTGGTCACATCCGTGAAGAGAGAAAAAGAGTTAATGTTTCAGGTCCAATGATTCATCTTTGGAACTATCTGTTTGATCAAGCTTTAATTATCTTCTTAATTGTTCATGACACTCCAATGAAACACCTCAGGATATAACTTCATAAAACATGCTACACAAATCAAGTTATTATTAATTTGTCTCTTTTATACCTTGGGACTAAAAATTGGATTCCCTACAGTGTGGAAACAGGCCCTTCAGCCCAACAAGTCCACACCAACCCTCCGAAGAGTAACCCACTCAAATCTATTTCCCTCTGACTAATGCAGCTAACACTATGGGTAATTTAGCATGGCCAATTCACCTGTCCTGCACATCTTTGGACTGTGGGAGGAAACCCACACAGACACGGGGAGAATGTGCAAACTTCACACAGACAGCTACCCGAGGCTGGAATCAAACTCAGGTCCCAGGCAGTGTGAGGCAGCAGTGCTAACCACTGAGCCACCATGTCTAGACTATCCTATGGAAAAGCAAATTCTGATTGGGTATGAAAAACAATTTTTATCATAACCTCAATTACTGATTTACTTTGATTGGCATGGCATTTATTGCCAATGGCGGAAGTGGGTACTGCAGATGCTGGAGAAGGAGTCAAGATTAGAGTGCTGCTGGAAAAGCACAGCAGGTCAGGCAGCATCTGAGGAGCAGGGAAATCGACGTTTCTGGCAAAAGCCCTTCATCAGGAATGAGGCTGGGAGCCTTGGGGTTGGACAGATAAAGGAGGGGGTGGGGCTGGGGTGAAGGTAGCTGAGAAAACTAGGCAGAAGTGGGTACTGCAGACGCTGGAGATTTGAGTCAAGGTTAGAATGGTGCCTCCCTAGTTTCTCTGGAAGAGTATGAAGGTGAGCTGCCTTCTTGAACCACTGTCGTCCTTGAGGTGTAGGTTCTCCCACAGTGCTGTTAGGAGTCAACCCAATGACACATGAAGGAATTACAATACAGTTCCATGTCAGGACAGTTAGTAGCTTGGAGGGGGATCTTGCAGTCAGTGGTGTTCTTTTGTATCTGCTGCTCTCAATCTTTTGATGGTAGTGATTTCAAGTTTGGAAGATACTGTCTAAGGGGTCCTGGCGATTTTTTTGCAGTGCAAAGCATCAGTGGTAGTGGCAGAGAGTATTTGTGGATGTGATGCCAATCAAGAAGGCTGCTTTGTCCTGGATGTTGTGAAGTTTCTTTGGTATTGATGAAGCTGCATCCATCCACGCAAGTGGGGAGCATTCCATCACACTCCTGACTAGTGCCTTGTAGATGTTGAGGAGTCAGGAGTTTGCTGTTCAGGCTGCGGACATTTTCCTTTTGATTGGGTCAAAATTTCTCTCTATCCAATCTTATGTAACTCATTATTTTGTTCCTCTTTGTGCAAGGAGCTGAACAAATGTTGCTTGTTGCAAACGATTCCATATTTTTAAAATTACTTTTCTAGAATATTTATTCTTTTTGCTTAATAGGGATTTGATGTTTCAAATGCTCTTTTGCTAATATGTTTATCTTCAGATGCCTGCCTTAGATGTTTGCTTCTATATTGTTCAGCCTTAGTGTGAAAGATGTGAGATTCCCACAGGCACCAGTCAATGATAGTATTTTGATCAATTCCAAGGACATGACTGAACTAAGATATCAAATCATGGAAGGACAATATTCTCATCACAGTTCATTAATTTAAAGAGACAGGTTTATTTCACAAGTAATGTATCTTGTAGTTTTCACCACCATGCGTTTGTTACCATTAGACTCAATTATTCCAATATTCTCCCGACAAGCCTTCCAATCCATGCACTTTCTAAACTATAAACTCATCCAAAATCTGCTGTCTATATCCTAACTCACATAAAATCTGCTTGTTCATCATCTTATTGCAATATGCTGGCCTACAATGGCTCCCAATTAAGCAGGGCCTCAATTTGAAGACACTTTTCATGATTTTAAACCTTCCGTGGCCTAACCTTCCTATTTTTGAAACCCAATCCGATGCAACACTCCTTCCAGATTTATGGTCCCTCAATTCTGGCCTTCTGCGCATCCTCAGTTTGGATCATTCCACTGTTGTCAGCCATACTTCGAGTGCCTATGTTCTGGAATGCTCTCCCTAAAGCTTTTGCCTCCCTGAAGCGAGAGCATGAAACTGAACTCTTTGACCATGTTTTTGGCTCTCATATGTGGTCCAGTGTCAATTTCTTGCAAGAGGAATACTGGGATCAAAGTAATTATGTTTTCATGGACCCTTTTTGGGATTTCTCAAGGGCTCCTTTTTTTATTTTTGGGGACTTCTTTTTCACTTTCAAGGCTGCATTTTTATCCTCACTAACTCCAACATGAGGTGAACTGGAGTTGAATTCTCCTGGACTTGAGAACAACTGGTAAAGACAGGACTGTCCACAATCATAGAGAGCCCAACCAGTCATAGAGATGTACAGCACGAAACAGACCCTTTGGTCCAAACCGTCCATGCTGACCACATATGCCAACCTAATCTAGTCCCACCTGCCATATCCTTCTTGGCCCATATCCCTCTGAACCCTCTGAACTCTTCTTATTCATATACCCATCCAGATGTTTTTTAAATGTTGCAATTTTACCAGCTTTCACCATTTCCTCTGGCAGCTCATTCCACACACGCATCACACTCTGTGTAAAAAGATTGCCCTTTAGGTCCCTTTTATATCTTTCCCCTCTCACTGTAAACCAATGCCCTCTAGTTCTGGACTCCCCCAACCCCAGAGAAAAGATTTTGTTTATTTATCCTATCTGTGCCTCTTATGATTTTATAAACCTCTATAAGGACACCCCTCAGTTTCTGATGCTCCAAGGAAAACAGACCCAGCCTGTTCAGCCTCTCCCTATAGCTCAAATCCGTCAACCTGGCAATATCCTTGTAAATCGTTTCTGAACCCTTTCAAGTTTCACAACATCCTTTTGATAGGACGGACACCAGAATTGCATGCAATATTCCAAAAGTGGCCTAACCAATGTCCTGTACAGCCGCAACATGAATTCCCAACTCCTGTACTCAATACTCTGACCAATAAAGGAAAGCATAACAAATGCCTTCTTCACTATCCAATCTACCTGCGACTCTACTTTCAAGGAGCTATGAACCTGCACTCCAAAGTCTCTTTGTTCAACAACACTCCCGAGGATCTTACCATTAAGTGTAAAAGTCCTGCTAAGATTTGATTTCCCAAAATGCAGCACCTCGCATTTATCTAAATTAAACTCCATCTGCCACACCTCAGACCATTCGCCCATCTGATCAAAATCCCGTTGTAATCTGAGGTAAACCTCTTTCCTGTCCACTACATCTCCAATGTTGGTGTCATCTGCAAACTTACTAAGTATTCATCTGCAGTCCATGCCAACCATAATTTAAACTAAACTAATCCTACCTGCCTTCGCTTGGCCCATATCCCTCCAATCATTTCTTATTCATGTACTTAGCTAAATATCTTTTAAATTTTGTAACAATACCCACGTCCACCACTTCCTCTCAACGTTCCTTCCACACACAAAACACTCTGTGTAAAAAAAATTGCCATTCATATCTTTTTTAAATCTTTCTTCTCTCACCTTGAAAATATGCCACCTGGACTTGAAATCTCCCACTCTAGAGAAAAGACATCTGCTATTCACCTCATGATTTTATTAACCTCTATAAGGTCACCCCTCAACCTTCTATGCTCCAGTGGAAAAGTTCCCAGCCTATCTGCCCTCTTCTTATAACTTAAACCTTCCAGTTCTGGCAACATCCTGGTAAATCTCTTCTGAGTCAGATAGGAACTTGACCTCCTGTATTTGTGCATGTACACAGGTTATTTGAAGTCACAGAAACTTGAATTTCCAATAGTTATTAAATTGGAAAAAGACAAGCTATCAGCAAACTTCTTTTTTCAATAACTTCATAAAAAGCACATTCATTTGCATGAATTCATTAACTGTGACTTCAGGATTGCCTGGATCCTGGTTAGTTTGGTTGACAGACGCCCTTTGCCAGCTACTCTACCTCTCCCACTATATAGCCACCTCTCTTCTCGCTTCCCTTGACCTACTCTTGCTTCTCCAAGTCTCACCCAGCACACAGGGAACTCACCACCCCCCATGGCCTTTCCCTGCAAACCCACTCCCACCGGGCAGTGTCACATCATTGTCAGCTGCCCTCCTTTGACCTCACTGCCACCACTCCCCTTCTCACTAATTCTCCATAGCAGGCAGTGTCCCTCCCATAGGTTAATAGTGAGCCAATCAAAAGTCAACACCAGGGAAAAGCAGCCTTCGATTGGTGGAGAAGATCGATGTATGAGGGGGAGGTACAACATTTTTCTGATCGGTTGACCCCTTGATTCACTTTTCCTGAGCAACTTAGCTACTTTTGTTTGTCGCCCATGTGTACTTTGAGCATTGGAAGTCATTCCAGTGTGGCTGTTTGGGATATTTTAAAATGGGAAAAGGGGTAATACAAATGTAAATTTTTGTGTACATACTGTCATCCATATTCCACAGAATCTGTTGAATATTTATTACTACTACGATATTTGAGATGGCAATGTGATGGATGTGTATAAGTTAAATCAATGCAGGTGGTTTTGGCAGAGCGCCATGTTTTGCCAAGGGCACAATATTTTGAGGCATCGTTGGAAGTAGGCATACAACATGGGGGAAAGGAACATACAATTAAAGAAGATAGCAGCATGAGCAGGCTATTCTGCCCCTCAAGCTTGCTCTGCCATTCAACTCAACCATTGTTGAGCTGCTACCTCAATGCCATTTTCTCACATTATCCCTTTATCCCTTGATATCTTTAATATCCAGAATTTGATCAATTTCTGAATCAAAGGGCTCAGTCTGCACAGCCCTCTGGGCTGGAGAATTATAACGCTGTAGCACTTTTGGAGTGAAGAAATTTTACCTCCTCTCAGTGCTAAACAGCCATTCTGAGATGTATCCTCTATATCTCCACCTCATCCCCACTCCAGCTCCCCTATTAGCGAAATCATACCTCTTCCATATATTCGATCAAATTACGTAAGAATTTTGTAATCCCTCAATGAGATTACTTCATATTCTTCCAAACTTAGAGAACACAGTTTCCTCAAAAGTCCTCTGATCAGACAAGTCCCATCCAACCAGCACCCCCCAACCCAACCTCCTGCCCCTCTGACTCCCAAACCTCCATCACCACCAGCATTCTATGGAGCAGTCTGATGTGTCTTCATTGTGCTCACTCTGTGGCATACATATCCTAGCTTAGGTACAGGGATCAAAGCTTTCCACATTCCTCTAGGTGCTGTCCAAACCAGACTCTACACAATCATAGTGAGACTTTTTCACTCCTGCATTGAAATCCCCTTCTAGTTCAGGCCAAAAGGTGAGTGTTTGGTGAAATAACTCCACAGAAGTTGACCGTCCTGTCACCTTTATTTGCATGTGGCAAAACCTTGACACAGATCCAATGTCCTCAGAGCCAGCTCTCAGAGTGAACAGAATCTCTGACACTCCTGTTTATATCTGTCAGCCAGGGCATATTCTACGAGGTTCTCAAGGGTTTTAGATTTTGGTTCAGCTAGCATTGGGCATAAAGATGAAGTTACCATCATCCCAGTCTCTCATTGGAGAGAGACAACTAGTGGTGAGTTTAATCTGATAGTCACCACGCCTCAACCAATGGGGGGCAAGATTGAGAAAGTGAGACCTTCATGTTGTACAGCCAGTACAGAAGTTGAACCTGTACTATTACACCACAAACCAGCCATCCAGCCAACTGGGCTGGACACAACTGGCAGCACAAGTTTATTTCCTTATTGATTGGTATTCAGATACTTAATGGGATGCTGTTTGGGTTGAATACCACCAGAGATAATGCCAGATCAGAGGTGCCCACAATATAATACTTGCATGGGATCCCAATCACTGAAGAGTGGGACAATCACTAATATAAAATACTACTTACAGATTGTCTTCAGAAAATGATTGCTAATTTCTAGACCAGGAACATCTCAGTCTATTCCATCATCTTTGCTTTGCGAATGGATCGCAGGCTGACAGTAGTAGGTGATGTTGCAACAGATGGTTAAAATTCTACTTCTATTTGCTGTTTAATGACTTCGCCTGGAGAACAACTGTTGAACACAATGATAGATTAGATTAGATTCCCTACAGTGTGGAAACAGGCCCTTTGGCCTAACAAGTCCACACCGACCCTCCGAAGAGTAACCCACTCAGACCCCATTTCCCACTGACTAATGCACCTAACACTATGGGCAATTTAGCATGGCCAATTCACCTGACCTGCACATCTTTGGACTGTGGTAGGAAATCGGAGCACCAGGAGGAAGCCCACGCCGACACGGGGAGAATGTGCAACCTCCACACAGACAGTTGCCTGAGGCTGGAATCAAACCTGGGTCCCTGGCGCTATGAGGCAGCAGTGCTAACCACTGAGCCACTGTGCCACACATGATCATCATGTGTGAAGCATGGTTAACTCAGGGTGGTTGTGTGCACTGCATTGTACTCTCTCACATCAAAAGCATCATGTGGGAAAGTCAGAAGAGCAAATAAAGAGGGCTGTCACTAAGTTCAGATTTGGCTGGTGGTGATTTTATTTAAGGAAGGAGCTTTGGTTAGCTCAACTGGCTTGTAAAACAGAGTGATACCAACAGCATGGGTTCAATTCTCACACCATGTGAAGTTACCATAAAGGACTCTCGTTCTCAACCTTTCCTGAGACCCGCAGACCTTCAGGTTGTCTGTCTTTCTAATGAGCAGCCCCATGGTTCAGTAAGATTGTGGTGACCACATTTGTGTCCAAGAGGGGTGATATTACACCAGTCCAGGTATCAATCCAAGCAGAAACTGGTCAACAAACAAAGGCAAAATATTGCAGATACAGAAAATTTAAAATAAAACAAGAACACACTGGGAATACCAGTGAGTCAGTAGAGAGAGAAACTGGGTTAACTTTTCAGGTTTCCTGAGAACTGCATTTCTTAATGGAATTCAGGAAATCCTGAGAAGTCCGAGGTTTGAGTTATAAAGAAAGGCTGGAAAGACTGAGACTATTTTCACTGGAGCGCAGGAGGTTGAGAAATAACCTTGTAGAAGTTTACAAAATCATGAGGGGGTAAAGATAGGGTTAACATTTAGGATTGGGGATTTCAAGACTAGGGGCACATTTTTAAGGAGAGCAGAGGCAGATTTAAAAAAGGCATGGGGGCAAATGTTTTACACAGAGGGAGGTTCGCATGTGGAATAAACATCCTCAGGAAGTGGATGTGGGCACAATTACACGGTTTAAAAGACATTTGGATAAGTGCATGAACAGGAGAGGTTTGGAGGGATATGGGGCAGGAGCAGGCAGATGGGATTAGGTCAGTTTGGGATTATGTTCAACATGGATTGGTTGGACTGAAGGAATCTGTTTCCGTGCTGTATGACTCTATGACTCGATGACTATGATAGGATAATCGCACAGTGATGTTTTACAAAAAAGATATAAAATCTTCTCTTTAAATTCAAGTCACCCTCTCCAAATTGCCTTTATTTCTTAACTCTATCACACACAACAGAGATGTGAAAATCGGTGTTGAGATGTGGACTTGAATCTGAGAACAGAGAGCAAGTCTGACCAAAGAAGAGGTCACAGGAAAACAGTGAGGTTGAGGCTAGGGTTAAAGAGAGTCCCTATTAAAAAAATATGCAATCTTTCCATTTTCTTGTGCAAATCAGGATAGTGTAAGTGGCAGGGCCCGCATCATCCCAACTATACTCCGAGGCCTTCACATTCAAACTCATGTGGAATTCAACCAAACAATTCAATCAAAATAATTGGCATGCCTTAGGCTCTTTGGTCTACCGCATTGCATTTACTGAGGCTTTACTTTGGGTGCCATTTTAAAGAAAGATTGCAATGTTGAAAGACATAAGTCCTGCTAATCGCATTAACTTAACATTTCTGGTTAGGGTTGATTTCAGTTTACAAAATTCAGTTTATGTTGCTTTTTATTGGGTATTCTGAATATGTGATTACAATCGAGCACCAATAAATGGACATCATTAAAATGTGTTATGCTCGACCCAGTTCATTTCAGGATTGCAGAACAAAATAATTGAAACACAACTTTCAACTTAAACCTTGGAACAATTAATCCTTTCTAAATTGAGGTTGGCCCTAACCACTGCAGAACTCCTCCCACCCCCACAATATCTGTGTCTTTACAAAAGATAAAGGAGAATGGACTTGCAGTTCATTGTTATCAACCTGACAGTTTAAGTTTGTTTTTCTCTGCACAGATGCTGCTGACCTGCTGAATATTTCCAGCACTTTCTGTTTTTGTTTCAGATTTCCAGCATTTGCAGCCTCTTGATTTTGTGGGGTTTTTTTCATATTGTTGCATAACCTTAAGAGATTCCAAAATGATTTACAACCAGTGGATTACATTTGAACAGTCACCATGATTGCTACCCAGGCAATTGGTTAGCAAGTTTACACACAGCAATGTCTCATCAAGTAACTCTCTCATGGTGTTGGTTGAAGACAGTATATTATCCAGGGCACAAAGACAGCTCCTCAGACCATTTCAAATTGTGTTTTGAGGTCTTTGCGACTGCTTGCCTTCACATTCAATACTTTAGTTTGATGTCACCTGCAACAATACAGCACACCCTCGGTGCTGCACTGAAGTGGTAGTAATATCTACCATGATCAAGACTGCAGTTGGAATCAAACCCAAAGTTATATGATTCAGACAAAAATGCTACTAGCGAGAGCTCTGTTCAAGACTTTGCTCCACTTTCACTGGAAGCCCATTAAACCCATCATGTTTTAAATGTGTGTCCATTCATTCAGCGCTGAAGGAGTATTCCACTGTAGTGGGTATCACCATATAACTCAACCCCTTTCTCATCCAAAGCCCGAACAGGAGTCAACAGTGGGGGAATTAGTGGCTGGACCCCAGTTCAAGAGTTTACGATATAGCTTTGCATTACAACATTGGTTAACAGCACCAGTCCAGCACAAAGCATGAGTTGAATGTGGGGTAAGATAATCAGAATAGTTCAGTATCATGACAACATGATCCATGGCACTTAATCCACCAAACTAATCATGGGAATTGACTGTGGGGTAAAGGAGAAACAGATCAATGTTCAACAAGAAGCACTCTTTACACAAACCAAATTAGATTTGTGAATATCCTGCTGCTTTCAGGGAAATTAAAACAGTGAGCTGATGATATATTTTGTGCATGATTATGAAACATTTCCTTACCTGATTACTGAAATGCGTTGAATCTAACGATAGGGAGTCTTCTGATTTCTGACGACAGGCAGTCAAGCTCACAACAGCCACTTTTCCTAATGACTTTATTAGCAGCACTGCCAAATGAAGAGAGTGCATTTGTTCTAGTTCATAGAACAGGAACACAGTACCTGCATACAATGCACTCTCTCCTCGAGCCTATTAGATCAAGCTGTAGTGGCTGTAGTTGTAATCATATTAGAGGATTGTCCTTAGTCAATGCTGTACTGACCGTGGGATATTTCTGATTGGATACCCAAGCTTCCACTTTGTCAGATATAAATTCTATTTCCTTTCATTTCCACATCGCCATTCTCTGTTGCTACTTCTTTCTGTAAAACTGTAATGAAGATGAGCAGGATATTAGATTGCACAAAGATATTATTCAATTCACCATGTTGATGTTCTAACAACAATGCTCCAACACAATGCTGATACCAATGCTCAGTGATCCTCCATTGTTAATAAATACAACAGCAGTAGCACAGCAACATGCTGGCTCAGTCAAATTTTCAGTTCCATACTTTAGATATTAAAGGAGTGAATGGAAGACATTTAGGCCCATTAGATATCATAGAATCCCTATAGTGTGGAAACAGGCCCTTCAGCTCAACAAGTCCACACTGACCCTCCAAAGAGTAACTCACCCAGACCCATTCCCCTACCCTACCCTATATTTATCCCTCACCAATGCACCTAACCTATGCATCCCTGAACACTATGGGCAATTTAGCATGACCAATTCGCCTATCTTGCACATCTTTGGATTGTGGGAGAGAACCAGAGCAAACCCATGCAGACATGGAGAGAATGTGCAAACTCCAGACAGGCAGTCACCCGAGGCTGGAGTTGAACCCGGGTCCCTGGTGCTGTGAGGTAGCAGTGCTGACCACTGAGCCTCTGGGCCACATAAAAAGGAAAATAATTCTGTACCATGTCAGGACAGTTCATTGCAATGCCTAATTCAAGACCTTGATCACACACTGAAGCAACAACAAGAAGTTCACAGTAAATGAACAGAAAATATATATTTAATAGAGTGTAACAGTCATCTGTGCCATGCTAGTAGACAAAAATAGTGAACACATTTGGCAGGACATGCATATTGATTTGAGTAGCTTCCATCTGTGTGGTATCACTCTGAGTATCATTCATAAAGGTTTAATCCTGATGAATTCAATCAAGCTGTTACAGTGGCCTTCACTAGGTCTAAAACTACTTTCAACTTGCACTCAATATGCAGCCAAGCAGAGCTGACATGTATCAAAAAAACAACCAGAAACAAGATATTAGCACAAAAGAAGTCTCGCCGTGATGTCTCGTTAATTGACATGAGTCCAGAGAGAACACCAATGATATCGTGCAGATCTCTGTATTCAGCTTGTGTGTTCAATGAAATCAATGATGCATTCTTGGTACAGCAGTAGCTGTGGAATGCCTACTTACAAACTTTGTAACTCTACCAGGCTTATCATTGCCAGGTTTGGAACAAAGATAATTCAATAAGGAATGGAGAAGCTCCTTCTCATCCCTGCCTCCAACTCCATTTTTTTCTCAGCCACGAGTACATGCCCCTGTTTGGGCCACATTTTCATTTCATGAAAAGCATGGTTCATGTGCTTACCTCCTATAATGCAGTGAAGTGAACATCCTTCAGGACTGAATCTACAGCAGCAGCGTTGTCAGACTGTTTGGCTGTGAAGCTTTAGCCTGAAGCCTGGCGTATGTTTGACAAGCTGGATGGATAAGATCAAGCAGAATGTTGCAACAAATTAAATCTCTAAAACCTTTCTTCCTACTGTTGCAGGAGAGCTGTAGGATTCCTTGCTGCATTACAGTCAACTCTGAGCCTGCCTGCACCCAAGGTAGAGGTAGTTCACTGTCCTTTCTTTTTTTTATTTACTCATGGGATGTGCAGATCGCTGGCTGGACCAGCATTTATTGCCTGTCCCTAGTTGCCCCTTGAGAAGGTGGTGGTGAGCTGCCTTCTTGAACTGCTGCAGTCCACCTGCTGAAGACTGATTCACAATGGAAGGAAATACGAGGATTTTGACCAAGGGACAGTGAAGATACAGCGTTATATTTCCAAGTCAGGCTTCCAAGCATGGCTTATAGCAGAATCTGAAGGTGGCGATGTTCCCATGTATCTGCCCTCATTCTTCTAGATGGAAATGTTTGTGGATCTGGAAGGTGCTGTCTAAGGAGCTTTGGTGAATTTCTGAAGTGCATCTCATAGATAGTATGCACTGCTGCTACTGAGTGTCGGTGGGTGGAGGAAGTGAATGTTTGGGGATATCGTGCTTATCAAGCGGGGCTGCTTTATTCTGGATGGTGTCCAGCTTCTGAAGTGTTATTGGAGTTGCACCCATCCAGGGAAGTGGGGAATATTCCATCACACTCCTGACTTCTACCTCGTCGATGGTGGACAGGCTTTGGAGAGCCAGGAGGTGAATTACTCATCCTAGTATTCTGAGCCTCTGACCTGCCTTTGTAGCCACTGTGTTTATGTGGTGAGTCCAGTTGCATTTCCAGTCAATGATAATACCCAGAAGGTTGTTAGTGGGGGATTCAGTGATGGTAACACAATTGAATGTCAAGGGGTGGTGATTTTGTGTGACTGCAAATGTTACTTGCCACTTAACATTCCAAGTCTGGATGTTGTCCAAATCTTGAACATGGACTGCTTCAGTATCTGAGGAGTCACAAATGGTGCTGAAGATTGAACAGTCATCGGTGGGCATACCCTCATATGATGGAAGGAAAGTCATTAATGAAGCTGCTGAACATGGTTGGGCCTAGGACCCTACTCTGAGGAACCTCTGCAGAGATGCCTGGGAGCATGTAAGACCTCCAGTAATCACAATCATCTTCCTATGTGATAGGTACGACTCCAATCAGCAAAGAGTTTGCCTCCTGATGCCCCCTGACTAGGGTGGCACTGCTGCCTCTCATCACCAGAGACCTGGGTTCGATTCCAGCCTTGGTTGACTGTCTGTGTGAAGATTGCACATTCTTTGTGTGTCTGCGTGCGTTTCCTCTGGGTGGTCTGGTTTCTTCCCACAGTCCAAAGATATTAGTTGGATTGCCCATGGTATATATGGGTTACAGGGATAGGATAGGGAGCTGGATCTGGGTGGGATGCTGTGTAGAGGGTCAGTGCGGACTTGAATGGCCTCTTTCTGTACTGCAGGGATTCTATGATTCCAGTTTTGCTCAGGCTGCTTGATGTCACACTCAGTCAAATGCAGCATTGATGTCAAGGGCTGTTACTCTCCCTCTGGAATTCAGCTCTTTGGTCCATGTTTGAATCGAGGCTGTAAGCTGAGAAGCTGAGTGACCCTGGTGGAAGAGAAAAAGTGAGGGCTGCAGATGCTGGAGATCAGAGCTGAAAGTGTGATTCTCCTGTTCCTTGGATGCTGCCTGACCTACTGCGCTTTTCCAGCAACACATTTTCAGCTCTGACTCTGGTGGAACCCAACCTGGGTGTCACTGAGTAGGTGCTGCTAATAGCACTATTGATGACACCTGCCATCACTTTACTGATGATCAATTGTAGACTGATAGGGTAGTTCAACTAGGTAAAGATAAGGGCTGCAGATGCTGGAAACTAGAGTCTAGATTAGAGTGGTGCTGGAAAAGCACAGTAGGTCGTCAGCATCCGAGAAGTAGGAAAATCGACGTTTCGGGCAAAAGCCCTTCATCAGGAATAGACGAAGGGCTTTTACCCGAAACGTCAATTTTCCTGCTCCTCGGATGCTGCCCGACCTGCTGTACTTTTCCAGCACCATTCTAATCCTGACTCTGATAGGGTAGTTGTTGGTTGGGTTGGATTTGTTCTGCTTTTTGTGTACAGGTCATGCCTGGGCAACTTATCAGATTGTCGGGTGGATGGCAGTGTTGTAACTGTACTGGAACAGCTTGGCTAGGGGAACGGCAAGTTCAGGAGCACAAGTTTTCAAAGCTATTGGCAGAATGTTGTCAGGGTCCACAGCTATTGCAGGACCCAGTGCCTCCAACCATTTCTTGATATAACGTGGAGAGAATTGAATTGGCCGACATCTGGTATCTGTAATGCTGGGACCACTGGAGGAGACCGAGATGAATCATCCACTCAGCACTTGTGACTGAAGATTGCTGTGGATGTTTTCAGCCTTTTATTTTGCATTGATGTGCTGGGCTCTTTCATAATTGAAGATGGGGATATTTGTGAAGCGTCCTTCTCCAGTGAGTTATTTAATTGTCCACCACCGCTCACAAGTACTTTTGACAGAGTTCACATCTGATTTGTGAGTTGTGGGATCACCTAGCTCTATCACTTGCTGTCTACACTGTTTTCACGCAGGTAATCCTGTTTGGTAGCTTCGCCAGGTTATCACTGCATTTTTAACTATACCTAGTGCAGCTCTTGGCATGCCCTCCTGCACTCTTCAGTGAACTGGAGTTGATCCCCTGGCTTGAGTGGGGGATATGCTGGGCCATGAGGTTACAGACTGTGCTGGAGCACAATTCTGCTGCTGCTGATGGCCCACAGCACCTCATGGATGCCCAGTCTTGAACTTGTCTCTCTGTCTTGACCTTACTGGCCCTAAGCCATTTACAGCAGCCCCTGTTACTACACACGCAGAGTTCAGCAGAGCCTGGCACTCTGTTTCTCTGGCATAGAATATTATTCAGCATTTCCACAGTATCCTTTGTAGAATTTTAATGAATATAAACTGAAGCCCAGAGCTGCTGGCTTAATGGTCAGTAAACTTCAAAATGATTAATTGCTGGTGAGGAGATCACCAACTGAGCCAGAAGGATGCCTAGGATTTTGGAGGGCGATCGAGTAAATGAGTTGAAAACAGATTAGAACTGATAGCATCAGGCATGATAGCATCATCAGTGTATACTTAAGAAAGAGTCTTTCTGATCTGTAGCAAATACAACATGTGACTGAAGCTACAAGAATCCCCTTGCAAAAACAAAATGATTTCTTCAGTGAACATAAAAGATATGCAAATTTCAAATGAGTATAAATCAATGATAAGAGTGTTATCTAATCACTTCCATTATGACCTGAAGAAGGGTCACTGGACCCAACACATTAACTCTGCTTTCTCTTCACAAATGCTGCCATACCTGTTGAGTTTTCGCCAGCAATTTATGTTACAATGAGCGAATCCATGAGCAAAGGCATCATCACCCTTATCTACAAGTAGAAGGGAGAGAGGGAAGAAAGTAGAAATCAGTGACCAATCTCATTGCTAATTGTGGATTACAAAATCTCGTCAAAGGTCATTGCCAACCGAGTCAGATCTGCTCTGGGATTGGTGATTCACCCTGACCAAACCTGTGCTGTACCGGGCAGGAAGATTGCTGAGAGTCTCACATTCTGCAAGGATATGTTCGCCTACATGCAGGATCAGGGTGGGGGGCAGGTAGACACTTGTCTCATTAGAGGAGAAAGTGAGGACTGCAGTTGCTGGAGATCAGAGCTGAAAATTTCCTAAAGAAGGGCTTATGCCCGAAACGACAATTCTCCTGTTCCTTGGATGCTGCCTGACCTGCTGCGCTTTTCCAGCAACACATTTTCAGCACTTGTCTCATCAGCCTGGACCAGGAGAAAGCCTTTGACAGGATATTCACACACATACATGAGAGATGTTCTCTCCAAAATGGGCTCTGGGGAGGGAATCTGCAGTTGGATCTGACTGTTCTACACCAACATTTTCAGTGCAGTCTCAATCAACGGGTGGGAATCAGAAAGCTTCCTGATCAGATCTGGAGTCAGGCAGGGCTACCCTCTCTCTCCTGCCTTGTCTGTGTGCTGCATAGAGCCATTTGCCGATTCCATCAGGAAGGATGCGAGCCTGAGAGAGGTGACTATTCCTGGCAGTCGGGGCCTACAGGTTAAGGCCTCCCTGTACATTGATGATGTCACCGTTTTCTGCTCGGATCCACTGTCAGTCATAGAATCATAGAGTCCATTCCATACACGTACCACCCTCTGTGTGAAAAAGTTGCCCCTTTGGTCCCTTTCATTATCTTTCCCCTCTCACCCTAAACCTATGTCCTCTAGTTCTGGACTCCCCAACCCCAGGGAAAAGACTTTGCCTATTTACCCTATCCATGCCCTCATAATTTTGTAAGCCTCTATAAGGTCACCCCCCAGCCTCCGACGCTCCAGGGAAAACAGCCCCAGCCTGTTCAGGCTCTCCCCATAAGTCCACAGACTTATGTGCATCTGTGAGCAGTTCAAACAGGCCTTGGGGGCCAAGGTAATCCAAGGCAAGAGCGAGGCCATTCTCTTTGGAAACTGGGCCGACCAATCCTCTATCCCCTTCACTGTCAGGACTGACCACCTGAAGGTGCTGGCTAGTTGGCTTGGAGAGACTGTGGCATGCACAAAGACGTGGGAGGAGCTTGTCACTAAAGTGAGGCAGAAACTGGGCAGATGGGAGCAACGGTTGCTTTCCATTGCGGGTAAAGACCTGGTCATCCGGTGTGAGGTACTCTCGGTGTTGTTGTATGTAGCATAAGTCTGGCCTGTTCCTGAACCAGTGCTACCGCAGTCACCCGGGCCATCTTCCACTTCACGTGGAGATCAAAGATGGACCAGGTCCGAAGAGACATCATGTATAAAGATCTGTAGGAAAGGGGAAAAAAAACCACACCCAACGCTACCCTCATCCTGATGGCCACCTTTGTGTGTGGCTGCATCAAGCTGTGCGTGGATCCCCGGTACGCAAACACCAAGAATCACTACGTACTGAGGTTCTACCTGTCCCCGGTGTTGCGAAGGATAGGCCTGACCTTGCTGCTCCAAGTAGTTGGACTGTTCCATATCACCTGTCCTTCGTGGAGAAATTTGTGAAGAAAAATACCTTTGACCCTAAGTCCATCAGGAAGTGGTCAGCACATAGTGTCCTTGAGACCCTTCGGGAAAAGGAGAGGGCGGATCCTATTGAGTGGTTCTCTGGGCAGACTGTCAAAGCCATTTGTCAGAATGCCTTATCACCAGAACTTTCCAACAAGCATCAAGACATGGCTTGGCTGGTGGTGAGAAGAGTTCTGCCTGTGAGATCCTTTATGCACACCCGGACTCTCTGCCGCACCGCACGCTGCCCTCGAAGTGGCTGAGGAGGGGACAAGACTGTCACGCACCTCCTTCTGGAATGGACCTATGCAAAGGAAAGCTGGAGAGGAATGCAGTGGCATTTGTCGAGGTTCATCCTGAGCTGCTCCGTGATGTGGGACTCCGTGCTTTACGGTCTGTTCCCCGGGACGCACACCGAGACGAACATCAACTGCACCTGGAGGATCATCAACTCTTTGGTCTGCTCGAAACTTGCTGGTCTTCCAGTTGAGGCAGGTATCCCAACTGAGTATTGCAGGCTGGCACATTCCAAGGTCCAGGACGATATGCTGAGGGAAGCACTGAAGCTTGGGGCGCGGTGGGGAAAGACCACTGTGTAAGGTCTGCCTGTCAAAGAACAGGGGCGGGGGGGGGGCTCATTCAGTAATTGAGTCCCGTTGTTGCCTCAGCTACAGGCCAAGAGGTTGTCAGTAAGTGTAGAGTGTGGTGGACATCAAAGACTGAATTTGTCATCTGTAAGTAAAAAGAGTATAGATCTGAGTGGATTCACCAGCCGACCATATGCCAAAGATTTATTTTCTATGAATAAAGTATATTTTTGAAATTAAAAAAATTCTGTTCTTGTTCCATTTATGGCCTGGACACTTAAAGTACAGTGCTACTTTAAAAAAGGATCCTGCATTTGAAGACTTTGTTTAGAACCTCAACTGCAATAGCATCTGAGATGGCCAGAAATTTCAAAGTCTTTAGTGTTTCTAATTATTACGCGATGGCGTAAAGGTTTGGAGACATGTGTATGTACATCTATGCTGATATTTGCCCCAAGCTGATTTATTTATCAAGCCTAACATCTTGGGTTCAAAATATATCAGACTCTATCACTGTACATCCTGCCATTGAATGTAATGCTGAAACTCACTAAGGAAGGTGCATGTGAAGAGTTGGTGGGTAACAGACTTATTGCCAGTGGAACTATGCCCCAATTCAGGTCAGCAATGTCTGAAGAAAGCAGCAGGAAACCAGGTCAAATGATAAAATTATTTACTGCAGATATTGAGTGGATTAAGTCTCATGTTTGGAATTGGTGATGAATGATGTTGTGTGAGTATTCAAACTAGGCAAAAGTGAGGACTGCAGATGCTGGAAATCAGAGTCTAGATTAGAGTGGTGCTGGAAAAGTACAGCAGGTCAGGCAGTATCAGAGGAGCAGGAAAATCGACATTTCGGGCAAATGCCTTTCATCAGGAATGAAGGCAGGGAGCCTCCGGGTTAGAGAGATAAATGGGAAGGGGGAATGGGGCTGGGGGGAAGGTAACAAAGAGTACAATAGGTGGATGGGGGTGGGGATGAAGATGATAGGTCAGAAAGGAGGGTGGAGTGGATAGGTGGGAAGGAAGATTGGCAGCTAGGACAGATCATGAGGATGGTGCTGAGCTGGAAGGTTGGAACTAGGGTAAGGTGAGGGGAGGAGAAATGAGGAAACTGGTGAAGTCCACATTGATGCCCTGGGGTTGAAGTGTTCTGAGGCAGAAGATGAGGCATTCTTCCTCCAGGTGTCGGGTGGTGAGGGAGTGATGGTGAAGGAGGCCCAGGACCTGCATGTCCTTGGCAGAGTGGGAGGGGGAGTTGAAATGTTTGGCCACGGGGCGGTGGGGTTGGTTGGTGCAGGTGTCCTGGAGATGTTCCCTAAACTGCTCTGCAAGAAGGCATCCAGTCTTCCCAATGTAGAGGAGACTGCATCAGGAGCAATGGATACAATAAATGACATTGGTGGATGTGCAAGTGAAACTTTGGATGTGGAAGGCTCCTTGGGGTCTTGGAGGAGGTGAGGGAGGAGGTGTGGGCGCAGGTTTTGCAATTCCTGATGTCCACTGTACTCCTTTATAGAGAATGCGACGCCAGCAGTAAAGATTTGATAAGTAACAAATGTAACTGCTTCAGGTCAAACACGTTTTACTTTATTTTCAAAGGCACAACCCCATATATCAGTTCAATCTGTAGTCATTTTGTTGTTGACCAGGACTTGGGGGCAGGAGGGAACTTAATATTAAATTTAGAGGTTGGTCATTTAGATGGCAGGTAATGTTTTTTGCACAAAACACAATATTGTCCTGGAGCCTTCTCGGTGAAAAATTGCGGATGCTGAGGAACAACTGGAGCTTTCCCGACTGAGAACTATAGATTTTTGTTAGATGAAGCTAACCAGAGTTAATGAGAGTAAATGGAGTTGAGAGACCATGCACTAATTGAAAGACAGAATACCTTCCGGGAGTTTAATAGCTAACTCTCATCCCTGACTCCTGAATTTAACAATAACATTTTAAGGTCCTGCATACCAATTTATTGCATCTCTCGGAAACCTCTTGAACTTTTTCAGGTAATGAATCATTTTTAAATGCAACAAGCCTATTGTAAGGAGAAAAATCCACCATTGAGAGAGAGCTAATTGTCCCAGCAAGCCCAGTCTCTCTCTTATAGTTATCCAGCATCAGATTCCTTCACACAAAGCCAACCCTAACAATCATACTGTGCAAAGGATAAATAAATTTCGCACAATAAGTGAAATATGGGATCAATGATTTGGTTTTGCTATTTTATTGGTATAAATGCAATACATCAGAAACTCCTTTTGAAACTTGCCGTGAGAATAAATGCAAATAAATAATGCATTTTCCAGACTAACTCCAGATGTCTCAAAGCACTTTACAGTCAATTACATGCTCGTGATGTTTAGTCACTGTTGTAGGAAATATGGCACCCAAGTTGCAGATAGCAAATTCTCACAAACAGTAATGAGATGATGATCAAATAATTTTGATTTTGTAACGTTGATTAAGGAATAATTATTTTCTAAGATTTGGGAAGTGAGGGTGCCCTGCTGATCTTCTACAAAATAATGCCAGCAAAGGTCAAACAGCTGTGTATATGATTATTATCTTAATAATTGCCTTTCTCATTTAGTCATGGTGTACAATGAACTTTAAAACAACTTCAAATAGGAATAGTACAAAAAAGGTGAGATACAGTACAGACTTATGCTTTTGTGACCTTTCTAACTTTCACATTCCTCCTGGCAAACAAACTCAAGGACTACTCATTCCCTCCCACTAGGAAGCAACCACACAAGACTTTGATGAATCGATGAATACAACAATCCTCAGTTTTCCTGAAATCAAATTATAATGAAAAATCATAAGATTTACCAAACATTGAACACTGTGTGTGCGTTGCTTGCATTCAGACACACGGTAACTGTAATTTGCAAAAAACCCAATTATAATATTGCCAGATACTGATTGTTAGTAGGGAGCTTCTCTAATGTGCCAGTCACAGTGCATGAAGTATGGACTTTATTGCTGAAGATCCTGTCTTCTGGGCAATATAAGACCATAAGACATAGGAGTGGAAGTAAGGCCATTCGGCCCATCGAGTCCACTCCGCCATTCAATCATGGCTGATGCGCATTTCAGCTCCACTTACCAGCGTTCTCCCCGTAGCCCTTAATTCCTCTAGACAACAAGAATCTATCAATCTCGGCCTTGAAGACATTTAGCGTCCCGGCTTCCACTGCACTCTGTGGCAATGAATTCCACAGGCCCACCACTCTCTGGCTGAAGAAATGTCTCCGCATTTCTGTTCTGAAATGACCCCCTCTAATTCTAAGGCTGTGTCCACGGGTCCTAGTCTCCTCGTCTAACGGAAACAATTTCCTAGCATCCACCTTTTCCAAGCCATGTATTATTTTGTACGTCTCTATTAAGTCTCCCCTTAATCTTCTAAACTCCAACGAATACAATCCCAGTATCCTCAGCCGCTCCTCATATGTTAGACCTGTCATTCCAGGGATCATCCGTGTGAATCTCCGCTGGACACGTTCCAGTGCCAGTATGTCCTTCCTGAGGTGTGGGGACCAAAACTGGACACAGTACTCCAAATGGGGCCTAACCAGAGCTTTATAAAGTCTTAGTAGTACATCTCTGCTTTTATAATCCAACCCTCTTGAGATAAGAGACAACATTGCATTCGCTTTCTTAATCACGGACTCAACCTGCATGTTTATCTTTAGAGAATCCTCGACTAGCACTCCCAGATCCCTTTGTGCTTTGGCTTTATTAATTTTCTCACCATTTAGAAAGTAGTTTATGCTTTTATTCTTTTTGCCAAAGTGCAAGACCTCGCACTTGCTCGCGTTAAATTCCATCAGCCATTTCCTGGACCACTCTCCCAACCTGTCTAGATCCTTCTGTAGCCTCCCCACTTCCTCAGTACTACCTGCTTGTCCACCTAACTTCGTATCATCGGCAAGCTTCGCTAGAATGCCCCCGGTTCCCTCATCCAAATCATTAATATATAATGCGAACAGCTGTGGCCCCAGCACCGAACCCTGCGGGACACCGCTTGTCACCGGCTGCCATTCTGAAAAAGAACCTTTTATCCCAACTCTCTGCCTTCTGTTAGACAGCCAATCCTCAATCCATCCCAGCAGCTCACCTCGAACACCATGGGCCCTCACCTTGCTCAGCAGCCTCCCGTGTGGCACCTTATCAAAGGCCTTTTGAAAGTCTAGATAGACCACATCCACTGGGTTTCCCTGGTCTAACCTACTTGTTACCTCTTCAAAAAATTCCAACAGGTTTGTCAGGCATGACCTCCCTTTACTAAATCCATGTTGACTTGTTCTAATCAGACTCTGCTCTTCCAAGAATTTAGAAACCTCATCCTTAATGATGGATTCTAGAATTTTACCAACAACCGAGGTTAAGCTGATTGGCCTATAATTTTCCATCTTTTGCCTTGATCCTTTCTTGAACAAGGGGGTTACAACAGCCATCTTCCAATCATCCGGGACCTTTCCTGACTCCAGTGACTCTTGAAAGATCTCAACCAATGCCTCTGCTATTTCCTCAGCCACCTCTCTCAGAACTCTAGGGTGTATCCCATCGGGGCCAGGAGATTTATCAATTTTAAGACTTTTTAACTTTTCTAGCACTATCTCTTTCGTAATGGCAACCATACTCAACTCAGCCCCGTGACACCCTTTAATTTTTGGGATATTACTCATGTCTTCCACTGTGAAAACTGACGCAAAGTACTTGTTAAGTTCTCCTGCTATTTCCTTATCTCCCATCACTAGGCTTCCAGCATCAGTTTGAAGTGGCCCAATGTCTACTTTTGCCTGTCGTTTGTTTCTTATGTACTGAAAGAAACTTTTGCTATTATTTCTAATATTACTGGCTAGCCTACCTTCATATTTGATCCTCTCATTTCTTATTACACTCTTTGTTATCCCCTGTTTGCTTTTGTATCCTTCCCAATCTTCTGATTTCCCACTGTTCTTAGCCACTTTATAGGATCTCTCTTTTTCTTTAATACATTTCCTGACTTCCTTTGTCAGCCAAGGTTGTCTAATCCCTCCCCGGTTAATCTTTCTTTTCTTGGGAATGAACCTCTGTACAGTGTTCTCAATTATACCTACAAACTCCTGCCATTTTTGCTCTACTGTCTTCCCGGTTAGCCTCTGCTTCCAGTCTATTTTAGTCAGTTCCTCTCTCATGCCCTCATAATTACCTTTATTCAACTGTAACACCATTACATCCGATTTTGCCTTCTCCCTTTCAAACTCCAGACTGAACTCTACCATATTATGGTCGCTACTTCCTAAGGGTTCCCTTACTTTACGATCTTTTATAGAGTCTGGTTCATTGCAAAGCACTAGGTCCAGAATAGCCTGCTCTCTTGTGGGCTCCATGACAAGCTGTTCCAAAAAGCCATCCTGTAAGCATTCCATGAATTCCCTTTCTTTAGATCCACTAGCAACATTATTTACCCAGTCCACCTGCATATTGAAGTCTCCCATGATCACCGTGACCTTGCCTTTCTGACATGCCTTCTCTATTTCCCGGTACATGTTGCGTCCCTGGTCCTGACCACTGTTAGGAGGTCTATACACAACTCCAATTATGTTTTTTTTGCCTTTGTGGTTCCTCAATTCCACCCACACAGACTCCACATCATCCGACGCTATGTCATACCATACCATAGATTTAATTTTGTTCTTAACTAACAAAATGTTAAACAAGTAGTGGTTGTAGTTTAAAAGAAACCATGTTGCACAATTACTGGATTTTCACAGTTATGCTACAGGTCATCACAACACCTTCAGCTGAGGCACAAAGAAGGAGGACAGTGGGTCAACAAAAGCTGACCTTCATCATTCTGGTGCTTTGCCTCAGGAAGAAAATGCTATTAATTCCTGCATTCCCATCACAGCATTTGTTTAATGAAATGGACTGAATTGCCTTTCATTTTGCAAAAGGTACATGATTGTTTTTTTTTATCATGGATGCGCAGCATGATTTTTTTGAAAATCAGTGTGGATCCCACCTTTTAATGCCATCAGATTTATATACTTGGTGACATGCCACATCTTGAATGTGAAAATATCCATTGTCTTTGCACTCTCAGAAATATTTTTGCCCTAGCATTTTGGGCATGTTTAGGTTTATTTGATACCCCTTTGTATAAAGGACATACTTTTTGGAAGTTAACTGCGCTTGAAATTAAAATCTGCTGAGCATTGTTGATGTGTGTGCAGCTAGTGTCCCCTTTTACTCTTGTACTGGCTGGAGAATGCTTCTTCTTGTTGCTGCACAATTCCATGGCCTCTGGTTGCACTCTTAACAATTTGTCCTTAATCTTTGAAGCTGAATATGGAACAGACAGGACAGGCCAGCAGGGAACAAGGGAGAAGGCAGTTACCTTCCACTCCCCAGTGACTGGTTGTGCTATAGGGTGGCTTTAACAACAGTAATGACAGATGAGGATGTGGCAAAACATGATGGGTGGCAATAGTACTATTAGGAACATCACCGTATTCCCAGTGCAAAACTGCTATTGATGTCATTGTCTTCGCAGCAACAGGTTGGTAATGAACGTAATAGCGAAACAAACAGTTTCTGGCAGTGTGTGTAGGCCGTGGGTGAGGTTTACACTTCATTGGTTTAATGGCATCAAAGCCCTCCTACGTAAATGGTAATCTGTTGTTCATCTAAACTAAAACAGAAGACTGTGAATCTGAAATAACAGACACAGTGGTGGAAATACTCAGCAGGTCTGGCAGTATGCGTGGAGAGAGAAGCAGACTTAATGTAGCATTGCTGTTGGCTTTTTGTCAGGGGCTGGGATGATTAATCTCTCCACAGGTGCTGCCAGACCCACTGAGATTTTCCAACTTTTCCTGCTCATCCAAATGAGTTTGTTGAACACCTCATAATTCACTGGCTGCTATCATCCAGACTGTGCTGGCTTCATTTTTACAACACTGACTACTCCAGCTTTCATTTGTTTTTTTAAAAAATGTCTTGTATGGTATGTCAGAATGGGCAAGGCAAGTGTTTGCTGCCCATTCTTAATTTCTGTTGAACTGATTGTCTGTCTGGGCCATTCCAGAGGGCAGTAAAAAGTCAACTACATTCCAATGGCTCTGGAGTCAGATGTAAACCAGGCGAGGCAAGAGCAGTGGGGATTTCCCTCCTTTGAAGGCAAAAGTAAACCAAATGATTTTTAATGAAAATGGACAATAGTTACATGGTCATCATTAAATTAGTTTTCTTTTTCAACATGATTTTTTAGAACTGAATTGAAATTTCGCCATCGTGGGATTCGAATCCAGGTTTGTAAAGCATTACTGGGATTCTGGATGTCCACTATGCTATTATCACTGTTGCAGGAATAGCTCTGAATCAGCAGATAGTGGAAAGTTGTCAGTGAATGGGAATTTGCAAAGGATGTTCTTGGAGACCTGGATCCTTGTGGGAAGTCATTCCAAATTGAACAATTTTCTCTCCTCTCCGTGCGATATCTGATTCGGATGCTAGAATCATCACTCTGCAAGGCATCAGAGAGCATGTCAAAGGAAAATGTGATGAAGGGGATTGGCAACAGTACTCAGCCATGTTTAACTCCATTGGTCAATGGGAATAGATCAGAAAACTCACCATATCCAAGACACATAGAGCATGAACTGTTGAACCATTGTGATGAATTTCTCAGGGCGTTTGAATTGCTCCATTACTTTCCAAAGTGCATCATGGCAGACTGTGTCAAAGGCTTTGAACTGTTTAACTAACATGATCTGTTTGCCATATTTCTCCTGAAGCTATCTAACTGCATACACTAAATCAGTGTGTTCCTTGAGCTTTTGAAACCACACTGGCTCTACGGTAGCATAGGACTATGCTATTATCACTGTTGCAGGAATAGCTCTGAATCAGCAGATAGTGGAAAGTCGTCAGTGAATGGGAATTTGCAAAGGATGTTCTTGGAGACCTGGATCCTTGTGGGAAGTCATTCCAAATTGAACAATTTTCTCTCCTCTCCGTGCGAACACCTCTGGGACCTCCGTGCGAACACCTCAGAGAACACCTCTGGGACACCCGGACCAACCAACCCAACCACCCTGTGGCTCAACATTTCAACTCCTCCTCCCACTCCACCAAGGATATGCAGGTCTTTGGACTCCTCCATCGCCAGACCACAACAAAACGACGGTTGGAGGAAGAGCACCTCATCTTCCGCCTAGGAACCCTCCAACCACAAGGGATGAACTCGGATTTCACCAGTTTCCTCATTTCCCCTCCCCCCACCTTGTCTCAGTCAAATCCACCGAATTCAGCACCGCCTTCCTAACCTGCAATCTTCTTCCTGACCTCTCCGCCCCCACCCCAGTCTGACCTATCACCCTCACCTTGACCTCTTTCCACCTATCACATTTCTGACGCCCCTCCCCCAAGTCCCTCCTCCCTACCTTTTATCTTAGCCTGCTGGACAAACTTTCCTCATTCCTGAAGAAGGGCTTATGCCCAAAACATCGATTCTCCTGTTCCCTGGATGCTGCCTGACCTGCTGCGCCTTTCCAGCAACACATTTTCAGCTCTATGGTAGCATATCCTAGTCAACATTTCGCATTAAGCAGTCCTGATGGATTCTGGCAAAGATTTTGCAGTGATGGTGAGGAATGAGATTTCTGAGTCCATTTCATGCTTATACAGGTGGACAATGGAAACATCTTTGTATTCTTTCAAGATGGTTCCTTGCTGTCACATGAACTGAAAGAGCCTGGTAAACCATTGACCTCACATTGACCTTCAGCTTTGAAGATCTCTTCTACAATAGCATTACCTTGAAACCTTTGCTCTGATATCATCACTGCTGTAATTTGAATAAGTCTCCTGTCTGAACCATGACACCCTCCCTAACGTATGGGGCACCAGAACTGAGCTGGAGCCAAAAAGGAGTTTGCATTTTGCTTTCTGAAACATCTGCCTTGGGCAGCAACCAATTGTAAACCTGCTGAGCTTGTTAAGAAACTCTTGCTAAGCTCTATTCTTGTAGCTCTGTATATTCTTTTACTTCAAATGTAAAAGTGCCTCAGCCTTCCCTTGTGAGAAGACATTTCATATTTTCAGAGCTCCCTCGGCAAAAACGTGCTTCCTACTCTTCGCTCCCGCCCACCTAAAAACAACTTCAAGTTGAGAACAAGGTCCAACCGGAGGAAATATTCTTTCCCTATCTGCGAGAAAACTGCCAACCATAACTTACAAAAACAAATCTTCATTGAATCTCTTTGCTCCAGAAAAAATGCCTGCTCAGAACTCTCTCCATGTACCATGCCCTCAGAAGTGTTGGTAACCATGGACTTCAATATTGGTCCACGGCTTTACTTGGACTACAATGGTTTCCTGTCACTATCAGCAGATGGCTAATCACTGCTTTCTCTCACTCTTACCACCTGCCATTGGCATTAGGATTTGATTTCAACTTGTTCACCCACAATATGGATGTACTTTTCTTGGCTATCAGATCCCAGAGCGGGACTTGACCTAAAGCTTCTGGTTTTCAGGCAGAATGCTACCTGCTACACCACAAAGCTATCATGATCTTGACTGGAATGCTGACTAATAGTCCAATATTGGATGTTTTTTCCATATCAACTTCCAATCGTAACTTGCGATCAGTTTCCTAGAGGACCCAGTTCTATATGATAATGTGTCTTGTGTTCTGACTTAAATTACAGAATGGATTTTGTGACAGACAGCAACACCACAGCCACAGCACAGCTAAACTTATTCTCAAGTCATTTTACACACATGCCATGGAATTATCCCAAGAGCTGGCAGGTACAGATGCACTGAGACATGTAGCTATCTGTAATTAGAACAAACTGAGAGCCACAATAGTAGGATGAGACTAGTTAGATGCCAATCAAGCAGAGTTCAATCCTGGATACCACACTCTAAGAAGAATATAAAGGCTTTGGAGAAGGTATAGATTGTTTGGATTGGTACCAGTGATGAGGAATTGCAGTAGCACGAAGAGACAATAGAAGCTGGGAATGTTCTCCTTAGAATAAGAAAGGTTACAAATGGCTGGACTATATAGGACAAGAAACCATTCTATAAGGATATAAAGATATCTCCATTGTTCACTTGCACCAGCAGAAAGGAAATTGCTAACCTTGTGACATTCAGAAGAATCGCACTCCTCTCCATCATTGGCAAAGTCTTTGCTAGCATCTTTCTGAAATATTTAACGCAACATTTCAATCAGGAGTCACTTCCAGAGGGTCAGTACACTTTCAGTAAAGATCAAGGAACCATTGATATGGTGCTTACAGTCAAACAGCTCCAGTAGAAATGCCAAAAGATTTGATAGACGTTTTGAAAATCATAAATGCATTTGACAGTGTGAATAAGAAGGAAGTATTTCTAATGTCAGAGGGGTGGGTGATCAAAGCCAGCGGATTTAAAGGGGTTTAAAACATGAACTGGATGTGACATAGTAAAACCTCTGCCTTGCACAACAAGTTGGTATGATGTGGAATGCACTGCCCAATAGTGGAAGCAGATTCAGGAGAAACTTTCAGATGGTGTGGTGTAAAATTCCAAGCAGTGGAATGTGGTGAAACGGTTAAAAATTATGTCCCAATACATGTGTGAATCTAACCGGAATGGAGGTGTTGCTTAGTCCCGTGTGAATCTTCTTATCTGTATGTAACCAGAATGGAATGTGTTTTTTAGCCTTGCTCTGCTGTTCACATGAATGTTTATATCTGGAAAAGAGTATATCAGCTGGAAAAGTCTCCAGTTCGGTGAGTCTGCTCCGGGGTTACGTTTAACCGCCGAGCGTGGGTTGTTGGCAACCGCTCTACGAGAACTGACGGCTCCCAGTTTTGGTAACATGTAGAGTGAGTATAAGCCAGACCCGTTGTTTGGACCTGGTTGTGGCGACGATGCGGGGAATAAAATGCCCATATTCTAGCAGACTCGCCTCTTGGTCGTTTGTTCTGTGTCAGACTACTCTCCTACGAACCTGACCTTGAGAATTTTTTAAAACATTTGGCGTAGTCGAGCAGGGTCAATCGCAATTGAGGAGAGATTTTGATACAGAACAATGTTTTGGAAAAAGACTAAGAAACCAGAAGAACAAACTGTGGAGGTCCCGACCGTCCCGGGATGGCATGGATGTGGGCATGTACGTGGCAGTTTGTTTGAGAAAGGATCCCAGTCCTGCTGAAGAACCCCTTGCCTGGGGTACAGCGGAGGATGTGGGCATGTAAGCGGAGTTAACAGAATTGAATGGGATTGAACTGAACTGAACTGAGTGGAACTGAAGTGAATCTAATTGAACGGAACAAAATGGAACTGAGCTAAATTGAATTGAAATGGACGGAACTGAATTGAACACAATTGAATTGAACTGAACAGACCTGAACTGAGCTGAATTGAACTACACTGAATTGACTGAACTGAAATTAACTGAAACGAATTGAACTGAATTAAGCATAATGTAACACATGTATTGGGCCAAGCAGTGGAATGTGGTGTAAAATTCCAAGCAGTGGAATGTGGTGAAACGGTTAAAAATTATGTCCCAATACATGTGTGAATCTAACCGGAATGGAGGTGTTGCTTAGTCCCGTGTGAATCTTCTTATCTGTATGTAACCAGAATGGAATGTGTTTTTTAGCCTTGCTCTGCTGTTCACATGAATGTTTATATCTGGAAAAGAGTATATCAGCTGGAAAAGTCTCCAGTTCGGTGAGTCTGCTCCGGGGTTACGTTTAACCGCCGAGCGTGGGTTGTTGGCAACCGCTCTACGAGAACTGACGGCTCCCAGTTTTGGTAACATGTAGAGTGAGTATAAGCCAGACCCGTTGTTTGGACCTGGTTGTGGCGACGCTGCGGGGAATAAAATGCCCATATTCTAGCAGACTCGCCTCTTGGTCGTTTGTTCTGTGTCAGACTACTCTCCTACGAACCTGACCTTGAGAATTTTTTAAAACAGATGGCAAGTAGATGAATACATGAAGTGAAAGAACTTACCAGCTGAGGGGAACAAACAAGTACATGGTGCCACTTGGATCACTTTACCAGTGAGCCAGCACCAGCATGATGGGTAGAATGGCTGCCTTATGTGCTGTATCATTCAATGATTGGAAGCATCTATCACTGTCTATTTACATTTATCAGCAGTGCATTGCCATTACAGAAGACAGAAAAAAACACTTAAAATAATATTCCTATCAAGGGAGACAATGCTTAAACTTAGAATTGGTGTCTCAGAATTATCATCATTTCTTCTAATGCTTCAAAGTGATATGTCTCAGTTTCTAGCATTCTTTCCAGTCAGGATCAAGCCTAACAACAGCAGTTCAGCACCTAATCTGGGCTGAAACCCTTTGCATTGACAGTAAAACACCGTGTGTATCTGAAATCATATGCAAAAAAAAAGTGCTAGAATACTCAAAAGGTTTGGCAACATCTGCGGAGTGAGAAACAGAGTTAACTTTTGAGTTCAGTGACTGTTTTCAGAATTGTTACCTTGTCAAAGGTTCTGCCCTTCAGTTAAGTGATAAATTTTGAGATTCTGTCCAGTGGATGTTAACATTTTCAAGGTTAGGGAGATTTGGTACTTTCCACCAGTAGCTGTTTTGGTGATTTATTCCATTTCAGTTTCTGGGGCACGGCTGGTGAAACGGATTTAAAACTGAGTTTTTAAAACTCAAACCTACCATCCTGCCCTCAATGAGCGACAGTTTTAATACCCCCAAAAGTAATTCCAAAGCGTTTGGAGCTGTTTTGATATCGAGACAAGATAATGTGTAAATTAGACCCTGAGTCCTAAAAATATCATCGTTGCTGAATCATACACAGTCAAGATTGTCAGTTTCCAGTCTGAAAACCTGAGAAATGTTTTTAGAAGTCTTGTTCATAATCGCAGTTTACTAAAAATGATATACAGCCAGAATATAATTCCTTCTTTATCAATGTTCCCTCCGTAATTAGTTGCAAGAAAAAAAGTCATTTAAATAGCTGGTTTCCATCCTTTGTCAGTCATATTGAACTCGATTGAATATCCACAAATAAAAGCAAAAATCTGTGGGTGCTGAGAATCTGAAACAGAAACAGAAGTTGCTGGAGAAACTCAACTGATCTGTTGATATACAAGGATACAATATCTATCCGTTTTTTTTTAAATTTCCTGTCCTCCTGCGTGTACATTTGAGATTTCCTATCTCAACAAGAATGTGGATTGGGTAAAAGATGCTTAAGGTAGAAGAGTAAGGTCCTTTAGAGCCATAGTACTGCCCCTACCTCTGGGTCAGAAGCTCTGGCTTTGAGTCCCATTCCAGGAACTGACAGTAATAGAAGGCGCATTCAATACACTATCAAACAGATTGAATATCACAGAATCATAGAATCCCTGTAGTGTGGAAACAGGCCATTTGGCCCAACAAGTCCACACTGACCCTCCAAAGAATAACCCATCCAGACCTATTCCCCTCCCCAATTACTCTACATTTACCTCTAACTAATGCACTTAACCTACACATCCCTTGGCACTATGATGCAATTTAGCATGGCCAATTCACCTAACCTACACATCTTTGGACTGTGGGAGGAAACCGGAGCACCCGGAGGAAACCCATGCAGACACGGGGAGAATGTGCGAACTCCACACAGACAGTCACCTGAGGTTGGAATCAAACCCAGGTCCTGGTGCTGTGAGGCAGCAGTGCTAACCACTGAGCCGCCATGCCGCTCATATCAACCTGTAAATCAGTTCAATGTGCCTGGCAACTATTAAGAGCAAGTGGACTATCTGGTCAACATGCTTAGTGTGGAGTTATGTCCTTCAATCTATAGTTTCCTATTCCAGGAACCATAGAATATGGAAAAGGCATGTCTGCATCACATATGTCTCGATATGGGAAGTCCCCTAAATCTAAATAAATACTCAAAGTGCACATTGAGTCTTTGAAATCTCAGAAATGCCCGTTAATATTTCAGGCCATTGTTTATAATTGATGGCCAAAGCATTAACTAGTATTTTTTCTTTCAGGTGTTGAATGACCTGTTGTATCATCAGAATTTCAGTCTCTTCTTGTTTATCATTTCAAGTATTTAACTCAGTTAGATATAAAAGCATCATTTTGCTTTGCCTTTCTCTGTCAAAACCAATTTCTTTCCAACTGAAATGAATGAATGCCATTTGTGTATAGATCATGATGGTTTCCAACACTCAGCTCTATTACTTTGCACTTTCTGTACAAAAACTCCAGAATAAATTTCAGTATGAAAAATTGGAGTTCACAAGGTGCAATTCACAATAATGGAAATGAAGAAATTGCTGCAATATATATTTGGCTGCCTTTTTCACTTGACGTATAACCACTGAACTGCCAGGCACACCTTGTGCTTCAAGCAGTGTTATTCCCAAGGGTTACATATTCTACTGTTGTATTGTCTTGAACTCAATCAGAGATTGTGGCCAGTTATTGTAAAAAAGCCAAGTAGCTCGCTGCTGGAAGTAAGAAGAAATTCCATTGAATAATTCTAATTTAACTTTAACCAAATTTATAGAAATTGAAGGAATCTTCCGTCTTTTTGTGAAGACCTACAGTAAACTATATTAATCATTTGGCATGACTCAGAACTCATGCGAACATTTTCCCCTCATCCAGCCTCAATCTACTCTCTATCCAGTTATGGGCTTGATACCGAGATGAAAATCTTTGAGAATAGCACTGTGCTCTTTGTTGTACCAACTGGCACAGGCCATTTGCTCAAGTTTGACCCTTTCTCAATAGAACAACTCCACCTACCTATACTAATGTGTCCAATTGTCAATTTGAGTGGAATTGGAAGTAAAACAATCACATCTAATTGTTGGATACTGGACAAAAATAATCCAATGGCATTTGAGATGTAACTATCACATATTGATCAATGGAAAATCCACATAATATTCTTCATATGCTTCTCTCACTCCTTGTTAGGTAGATTTGCACCTTACTGCCGAGAAGCTCAAGGAGTGGCATGGTGGTTAGCACTTCTGTCTCAGGGCCCCAGGTTCGATTCCAGCCTTGGGCAATTGTATTGCGATTGCACGCTCTCCCTGTGTCTGCCAGGTGCTCCAGTTTCCTCCCACAGTCCAAGATGAGCAAGTTAAGTGGATTGGCCTTGCTTAATCATCCCATAGTATCCAGGGATGTGTAGGCTAGGTGGGTTCACCATGGGAAATACGAATTTATGGGGTTAGGGTGGGAGTCTGGGTGGGATGCTGTTCAGAGGGTTGGTGCAGACTTGATGTGCCTAATGGCCTCTTTCAACACTGTAGGGATTTGATGATTCTACATAAAACTAACCTTGTAGAACAGTCATCCATTACAGATCACATAGATATTCTAGAAGGCTATGAGAGAAATCAAGTGATAGCTGACCCTAGTCTTTAAACAGTTGTCCAAGACCCAGCTCAGGGTCCCATTTTCAGGTTATGAGTCATGTCTAACAGGCAGAATATTTAGTGGTGATAGCAGACAACTTAGAACCTGGAGGGACAATGTCTGCTTACAGACAATGGATCCTTCTGGTAGAGTCCTTGTATTTCTTCAAAGCGAACATGGGGAAGACAACAGGAAATTACCTCATGTATTCTTTTCCTCGGGATTATTCCTCACTCACATTGAAAATGGAAGCCTCCTACAAGCAACTGAAGGGAAAGTACAAGTCTGTGAGGTGTTGAGAAATGACAGAGTATCTGCCCTCAGTTACATCATCTTAGAGGTTGCTAGATTGTTGCTTGCAGCACAATCAAAGGAAATGACAAATCAGCCATAGCTAATTCCAGGTCAGTTCCACAACTCACTAATGGCACAACAGGTAATAGCAGCTCCAGAAATATGTCACAGAGCTGCCAGTGTTATACTGAAAATTTGGCATAAATGCATAGACATTCACAAAAACTGTAACGAGTATATAAACTGAACAAGGGACCAATAATCATAGAATGAGAGAAGCTTTTTAAAAATTAATTCATGTGATGTGGGCATTGCTGGCTGGGATAACATTGATTGCCCATCTGCAGTTGCTACTGAGAAGGTGGGGGTGAGCTGCCCTCTTGAGCCGCTGCAGTCCATGTGCTGTAGACAGACCCACAATGCCATTGGGGAGGGAATTCCTGAATTTTGACTCGATAACAGTGAAGAAACAGCATATATTTCCGAGTTGGGATATTGAGTAGCTTAGAGGGGAACTTGTAGGTGATGTTCCCATGCATCCACTGCCCTTGTCCGTCAAGGTGGGAGTGGTCATGGGTTTGGAAGGTGCTATCTATGGAATCTTGATGAATTTCTGCACTGCATCTTGTAGATGATACACACTGCTATTACTGAGCATTAGTGGTGGAGGGAGCCTCCTCCTTCAGCAGGTTAGAATAGAATAGAACAGAATGTTATAAGTCACTCTACCACGGTGCCTACATCAATGACAGAAGTCATAGATAACAATAAAAAAAGTAAAATTAAGACATAGTTCACCAAAATTCAGTTAACAGCTTCTGGACTCAGGGAAATCCGATTTACGAATGATGGAATACCCTGAAGTTGTAGCCGAGATGAGTCTATCTACCTGGGATGAGACTGCCATTCCAGGATGAGACCACCATGCCTGACTGCTGGAATACTGAGCCAGTAGCCTCTGCCAAAGAGGACCACCATTGGTTAATTGTTCACCATCATCATAACAAGTGGTGGCGGGACTGCAGAACTTAGAACAGAATTCAGTCACAAAAATCTGTCTTCAATCCAAGCTGAAAGCCTGGTAGTGTATGATATTAATAGAGGCCCATTTATGTCAGAATTCCCTTCTGGTTGTATTTTGCAAAGGCATATTTTATACACGTTAAAACCATCAACCCCAAGTTTCATTTAATATCTTAACTTATCTGTGTCTATCACTTCTCTAATATCAATCAATTAGTTTTCTAACACTGTTAAATATTGTGGTGTCAGCCTTATTTTCTATGTCAACCTTAGAACCATATGACTCTGATTCAGGCCATTCGGCCCATTGAGCATATCTCGGCACTTTGAAAGTTCCATCCAAATGGTCCCCACTACCTTTCTATTTCACCATGACCCTACAAAATTTGCTGAATAAAACCTCTGCTAGTGAAAAGACAGAGGAAGTACAACACAGGTCACTAATATACAGGGGTCAGCAAGCTTGAGTAGAGAATAGAATAATCAAACTCACCAGCTTCAAGCAAGATTAGAATGTCCCTCCTCATGGGATAGTGTGCACATGAAAGAAAGAACTGGAAAATGATTAATTCTGGGTAGAACACACCTTAACAAATTCTTAAAATCCCTACAATGAGGAAACAGGCCCTTTGGCCCAACAAGTCCACACCGACCCTCTGAACAGTATTCCACCCAAACCCATTCCCCTGCATTTACCCCTGACTAATGCACCTAACTTACACATCTCTGAACACTATGGCAATTTAGTGTGGCCAACTCACCTAACCTGCACATCTTTGGACTGTGGGAGGAAACCCACAGAGAATATGCAAACTCCACACAGACAGTCCCCTGAGGCTGGAATCAAACCGGGGTCCCTGGCGCTACAAGGCACCAGTGCTAACCAATGAGCCGCCATGCTGTTGAAATTTGTTTTCATGTTTCCAGCTATCAAACTTGTTCTCATCTCCATTTTATAGATTAGAATCCCTCCAGTATTGGAGCAGGCCCTTCCACCCAGCAAGTCCACACTGACCCTCCGAAGGTTATCCCACCCAGACTCATTCCCCTATATTTACCCTTGACTAATGCACCTAACTACACAACTCCGAACATTTAGATTGTGGGAGGGAACCCACATAAACACGGTGTACGTGTAAACCCCACACAGTCACCCGAGGCTGGAATCAAACCTGGGCCCTTGGAACTGTGAGGCAACAGTTATTCATACTTCCACAGTTGTGTTAAGTGACCTATTTTTTGCTCTCATTGCCTTGAGAATATATCACTTGGCCCAGCAATACCTGCCATCTATACAAAGAAGAGGCTCCCCAATTAAATGCAGACTAATCCCAGTTTGAAATTTCATACATGGTTATGGTCGTTCTAATGGGAGGTCTATGAGTTATGGCCTAGCCTTTAACACATTTGGTTATATAAACGTTTAAATGCTATGTATACATTTACTCCTGCTGCTGAAACTGACCTACTTAGACTGCGTGGTAGAATGACAAATGAACAACTGCTGTTTTAAAGTTGCAAACTGCCATTATATCCCTGGGAGCTGCTGTTTCCCACAAATGGCTGTGGATGGTTAATGCAGCCTGTGCAAGTGAAACAGCCTTGCACTCCATCATAGATTAAGCAAAAGAAATTCAGATATTTGACATCTAAAAGTTATGGTCCCCATTTCCCACAGCAAACCATAGTATGTTCATATTGCAACCAGATATGATACTTTCACTGGCAGGTAAAAGCCGCATGCATTTGTCTTGGTGATGTGAAATGGCACATGCACCACCAAAACAAACCCTTAATTAGTTGCTCCTTCTCAGGATGCGGGTGTTGTTGACAATGCTGCCATTAATTGCCAATCCCCATGAAAATATGCTGCAGGCGCAAAGAGCTGCTGCAGTTTGATGCACTCAGTAACTTCAGAATCCAGTTAGGAGTCAGCTGCATGGATGTGGGACTGACGCCACAGGCTCAGATCTGATAATTGCACCAGATGCACTTCTTAAGAATATCAGTCAAAAAAGATTGTTTTTTTTAACAGCAATCCAACAGTATCAGGTCACTTTCCCTGACACCGGTTTTTTTCTCTCAATGTTTTACTCCATAATCTATGAAGGTTAATGCAAATAACTTGTTATTTGTAGGCTGGTTAATTCCCTCTGACAGTTACCATTTTGGTGCCAATTATCTAAGCCCTCAGTCAGTTGCATACTAAAGCACAAGTGGTCAAAAGAAATTACTGATGCTCCAGGCCAACGAGGGAGAACTATTTGCCCGACATGCTGCCTTATTTCACTCTTGTGGTAGTCATACCTTGGACAAGAGGGCAGCTAAGAACAGATATTTGAAGCTTATACCAAATGTATTGTTATCTCTGCTTTGGATTCCTGATGAAGGGCTTATTCTCTTGTTCTTCGGGTGCTGCCTGACCTGCTGTGCTTTTCCAGCACCATACTCTTGACTCTGATCTCCAGCATCTGCAGTCCTCACTCTCTCTCCTTTGGATACTCTGGCCAGTGTATGTATTTTAACCAATTTCTCTTGTTGGTAAGGTGGACAAAGGGACACAGAATTTGGTTTGAAGTTCAGTATTGATTTTCTTAAGAAAATAATCATTATTCATCATGTGAGTATTTCCCAAATTTCCACAGTATTTACTCCCTACCTAGCTCTCTCTGTCTGAGAAAGGATATGATCCACAATGATCCACCTGTTTGAGCTGGGCCATTGGAATCTCCTTCCTCTCTGACATCGGGCTGACTCCCTTCCACAAAGTGGCTCTCAGAAGGATCAGGAGAGATCTTCTCTCTCTGTCTGCCTCTCTCTCTCTCTCCAAATGATCAAAGATCAAAGACCTAATGCTGGGCCAGGTTGAGTCTTTGCTGAGGGGGTGGTGTCCAGGTGAGAGTATTATTCCCCTTTTCCCCGACCTTCTAGAATGTTCTGTGGCCTCTGGGTCACACCAATACCATTCATTATTGCCATGCCAGGAGCTGTAAAGTTTGTATACTGAGGCAGGCAAAATGCCAGAGCATCTGGTCAACACTTCTCCAATATGCAATCCTTAGGCCAGTTGTAACTGGTTCCTCTTGAACCATTGCAAGCTCTTTGACCTTGTTTCTGTTGGCTAACAGTTGCTGGCTCCTGTTTAATTTAGTTTGGCCAATTTTCTGTCAGCCTCATTTCTCCAGCTGTGGGTCAATTTATAATGCCAATTCTTGGGCCCATGATCACTTGACCACAGTTTACAGAAAGCTTGACTTAGTGAAAGATTTCGCCCATTATCTCTGCTTATCAGAACACTCAGCTTTCTCAAATCAAACTGATCTGGTGTATTTTTTACTCAGTTGTAATTGAGGCTCCATAGCACTTCCATAGTATCACTCTTAGCTCTAATTCAGAAGGCTGCGTGTTTAAGTCTTGCCATAGGACTTGAGAATCTAAACTTGATCAAAACTCCAGTGCGGCATTGAAGCAATATTGCACTATCAAAGTCGCCTTTTGTTAGATGAGGTGGTACACTAATCCCCTGTCTACCTGTTCACATTGGATTAAGAACTCTGTGGCACGCCAGAAGAAAGTCATTTTTTAAGTTCCTGGCTAGCATTTACACAGAATATAGAAACAGGCCTTTCTGCTCAACATGTCCATGCCATGTTTGTGTTTCCAGCAAACCTTCTACCATGCGAAAGTGGGTACTGCAGATGCTGGAGATTAGAGTCAAGATTAGAGTAGTGCTGAGGTATATCCCGCCCCCCCACCCCAATCCGCTTTCTGTAAAGACCATTCCCTCCCCGATTACCTGGTCAGGTCAACACCCCAAATAGTCCGCCCTCCCGTCCTGGGAACTTCCCCTGCCACCGCAAGAATTCAAAACCTGCGCTCACACCTCCCCCCCTCACCTCTGTCCAAGGCCCCAAAGGAGCCTTCCACCTGCGCTTCCACACATTTCATTTACTGTAACCGTTGCTCCCGATGCAGTCTCCTCCACACTTGGAGACTGGATGCCTAGTCGCAGAGATCTTCAGAGAACATCTCTGGGACACCTGCACCAATCAACCCTACCGCCCCGTGGATGACCATTTCAACTCCCCCTCCCACTCTACCGAGGACATGCAGGTCCTGGGCCTCCTCCACCGCCACTCCCTCACCACCCAACGCCTGCAGGAAGAACGCCTCATCTTCCACCTCAGGACCCTTCAACCCCATGGCATAATTTCCCCATCCCCCACCTTACCCCAGTTCTAACCTTCCAGCTCAGCACCATCCCCATGGCCTGTCCCACCGGTCAATCTTCCTTCCCACCTATCTGCTTCACCCTCCTCTCTGACCTATCACTATTACCCCCACCTCCATCCCCCTATTGCACTCTCAGCTACCTTCTCCCCAGCTCCACCCCCCCTCCCATTTATTTCTCCATCCCTGAGGCTCCCAGCCTCATTCCTGATAAAGGGCTTTGGCCCGAAACGTTGATTTTCATGCTCCTCAGATGCTGCCTGATCTGCTGTGCGTTTCCAGCACCACTCAAAACTTCTACCATCCCTCTTTCATCTGACCCAATCAGCGTAACTCAAATTTCTTTATCCCTCCCTCGTGTGTTACTCTTATGTGAATTTGTTCTGTTCATCTTAATTACCCCATGGCTCATAATGTTTAACATTGACCTCAACTAAAACTCAAAATACATACCATGCCATTATCTCATTGCTCTTTATGGCACCTTGATGCAGATGCTGATCCCCATAATAACCATGCCTATGCTTTGAAATATATTTAATTGCATTTTGTGATTTTAAAAGGTTCTACATTGATGCAATTTCCTTCAAATTGTTCCCGTCTTTGTCTGAATTTTGGAAGATCGTTATGCCAGACAATTTTGTAATGTTTACACTTCCAAATCCCTGTAATAAGCTCGTAGACCCTTGAAAAAAAAGAGCCTTCTATCTGATCAGTCCCACATCAATGCAGCTGACTCCTAACTAGGCTCTGAAGTAGCTCACTGCCATATTTTCACGGGGATTGGCAATTAATGGTAGCATTGCCAACAACGCCCACAATCTGAGAATGAGCAATTAATTAAGAGGTTGTGTTGATGATGCCTGCAGCATTGCACATCACCAAGACAAATTCTTGACGTCTTTCCATGCCAATGAAAGTATCATTTCTGGTGGTGACTTGAACATACTGTGTGTTGCTTTGGGAGTCGAGGGTCTTTTTTTCAGCTCCCAACTGATTGAGCATCTGAGTTTTTATTGCCCAGCCTATACTGAAGTGCAAAGTTGAAATAAAATGTTGTAAGTGATAGGAGTCTGGCTCATGAACACGAGTCCCTTCTTGCCTCAGAGTTAGACATCAGTGAGTTCAAGTCCCACTCCAGTGAATTGAACAGACAGTTAAACCGACACTTCTGTACAGCCCTGAAGGAATACTGTCTTTAACTTGGGGTGTTGTCTGTCGACTCATTTGCACTCCCAGATGGATATAAAAGATCCTGGGCACAATTTCAAAGTATAGCCACACAGTTCTCCAGGTGACTTGTCTAGTGTCTATCCTTCTACCAAATTCCCACTGAAACATGTTTGCTTATGGTTACAATATTTCCAAGTGTGGCTGTTGCTGTGCACATTCTACCTAATGTACTTCCTACGTTATAATGGTGGTTACACTCCAACTTGGGGGTTGGTTAGCTCAGCTGGTTGGATCATCTGGTCTCTGATACAACTTGATACCAACAGCATGGGTCTCAATTCTCGTACTGGCTGAGGTCACCTTGACAACATCTCCCCTCGTCTGAGGCACGGTGACCCTCAAGTTAAACAGTTATCAGGCATCTCTCTAATAAAAGAGCAACCTTATGGTCCAGTAGGACTATGGTGACTTTACTCTTCAAATTACTTCATTGGTACTTGGAATGTTATCATAACTGCAAGTCTTTCGATGACATTGAGATACTTTTGCAAATCTAGATAATAAAGCTTTTAAAAACATTGAGAGCAAATGGTCTTAAAGAGTTTAATTATCTCCAGCAATGCATCGTGTAACGTTTCTTTGTGCATCAAGTTAAAACATTTATTTTTAGCAGACAGTTGGTTGAAACAGCAGGTGAAGGAATTTGATCTGAAAACATTGAATGGGGTGCTGTCAACTCATTAAAAAATCCTCTTCAACTGGATAAAGCCAAGGCACGCAGCATATTCACAGTGTTGCTGGTTTTATAACTTACCGTGCCCTGGGTGGTTGACTGTCTTGGAGAAATACTCCAGAGAGCTGTTTCAGCCTGGTCAGTGTTGTAACAGTTAACAAGGGTAACTAGACTCGATAACTAGGGAGTCCACAACCAGGGGTCACAGTCTCAGAAGACGGGTTTGGCTATTTAGTTCTGAGGAGAAAGTGAGATCTGCAGATGCTGGAGATCAGAGCTGAAAATGTGTTGCTGGAAAAGCGCAGCAGGTCAGGCAGCATCCAGGGAACAGGAGAATCGACGTTTCGGGCATAAGCCCTTCTTCAGGAATGAGGAAAGTTTGTCCAGCAGGCTAAGATAAAAGGTAGGGAGGAGGGACTTGGGGGAGGGGCGTCGGAAATGTGATAGGTGGAAAGAGGTCAAGGTGAGGGTGATAGGTCAGACTGGGGTGGGGGCGGAGAGGTCAGGAAGAAGATTGCAGGTTAGGAAGGCGGTGCTGAATTCGGTGGATTTGACTGAGACAAGGTGGGGGAAGGGGAAATGAGGAAACTGGTGAAATCCGAGTTCATCCCTTGTGGTTGGAGGGTTCCTAGGGGGAAGATGAGGCGCTCTTCCTCCAACCGTCGTTTTGTTGTGGTCTGGCGATGGAGGAGTCCAAAGACCTGCATATCCTTGGTGGAGTGGGAGGGGGAGTTGAAATGTTGAGCCACAGGGTGGTTGGGTTGGTTGGTCCGGGTGTCCCAGAGGTGTCACATTTCCGACACTCCTCCCCCAAGTCCCTCCTCCCTACCTTTTATCTTAGCCTGCTGGACAAACTTCCTCATTCCTGAAGAAGGGCTTATGCCCAAAAAGTCGATTCTCCTGTTCCCTGGATGCTGCCTGACCTGCTGCGCTTTTCCAGCAACATATTTTCAGCTATTTAGTTCTGAGATGAGGAATGGGTTCTTCACCCAGAGAGTGGTGAGCCTGTGGAATTCTCTGCCATAGAAAGTGATTCAGGTCAAAATATTGAATGTTTTCACAGAGGATTTAGATATAGTTCTAAGGACTAAAGGAATCAAAGGATATAGGGAGAAAGTGGGAACAGGGAACTGAGTTGGATGAACAATGGGAATGGCAGGACCAAATGGCCTACTCCTGCTCCTATTTCTGTTTCTATGTTTAATAATGAAACAAAATTATGGATAGGAGGGGATTGTAGGATATTACAAAATATGTGTTATGGAAATGACCATCTCCAGGTAGGTTATGTATGGAGTAAGAATGTGAATTAGTAATGACTTTGGGATGAACTTAGGATGAAAGTACAGCAACAAAGAGTTACCAAATATGGGGTGTAAGATGTTTCTATTTGTTCACAGGATGTGGGCATTGTTAGCTAAGCCAGTATTTATTGCCCGTCCCTAATTGCTGAGAGGGCAGTCAAGGAAGGTAAGGGTGCACTAGTGAACCAGATGGAGTTTTGCAATAATTGTCAGAAGTTGTCATTTTGCTTTTCTTTTTTATATTTATTGAATTTCAGTTTCACCATTCAACATGGTGGCAAACCCATGCCCCCAGGTTGTTGGCCCTGTTATTAGTCCGGTGACATTACCATTACATCACCATCCGCCTGTATATCACAAGCTTGCATTTTTACAACATCTTGTATGACCTCAGGATGTCTCAAAGAGTTTTATGGGCGATGAAACGTGTTTTAACGTGACAAACTGTTGCAGCCAATTTACACACAGCAAGGTTCCACAAATAAAAATGAATTAAATAACTGGGATTGATGTGTTAGTGATGTTGCTTGACATAAATAGGGACTTCCATGAGGTCAGAAAAGACTATGTATAGAAGTTGGTGCTATTTCTAGCATTTTTCACCCCTACAGTGAAGATCCTATCTGTTGTGCCTCTCAGTGGATAAAAATTGTACAGGTAGTTCTTCTATAACAAATTGGTTATGTTCTTGTGCAACACCACATTATAAAAAAATTGCGCTTTAGAAGCAGAGCTTAAAGTGTTGGCAACGTAATCACGTTAAAAGCTTGTGCTTTAGAAACAGTGTCCCCGATTCATCAATTGTGTTACAGCAAATTCGTGTGAACGAAACGCGTGTAATAGCAAAGCGACCTGTACTGTAACTCTGCAAGGAGCTCTTTAACTGTTTGGCCATTGCCTAACTACATGCATATATCTTTTGATTTTTGCAATCTAGCCATGAAAATGTTTTTTTTTATATTATATTGTCAGCAATAATATAATATTACCAGCAAATCATGTAAATTTTACTGCCCTGTTTTATTTCATTTCTGCGAGCTAATTGAGCTGTTGGTCTGTTACACACTCTCCCTTTTGAATTGACTTCTGTTGGCCAACTGTAACTTTGATAATGTAGCAACACCAACAGCACCTTCAGGAGACGATGGAAGAAACAGAATAGAGACATGTGGGAGGTGACTGACTAGTGATATTATTACTACATTCTTAATCCAGAGCCCCAAATAATGTTGCGGGAACCTGGGTTCAAATCCATTAGGGTTGAATTTGAATTCATTTTTATTTAAATCTAGAATTAAGGTTCAACTGGTTGTCAGGAAAACACAATCCGGATCACTAACGCCAATTAATGTTTCTTAACTGCCCTTTGGACAATTAGGGATGGGGGCAAGAAATGCAGGCCTGTTGAGTTTTCCTGTGGCAAAAAAATGTGGTTCAAAAAAAGTCAATAAATGTTGATATTTTAAACTTTAGCCAGAACTGATACACTCACCAGACAGAGATGTTTATACAGCACTAGAATTACATTGAATAATAATGGGACTGTGATGGTATCAGTATTTGATACTTTACAGAAAGATTCAGTGTGGTTCTACTAAGTTGGCAAGCTTTTGGTGACCTTATATTGAAGGTATTGTATGTTTAGTCATAATCATAGAGATATACAACATGGAAAAAGACTCTTCAGTCCAACATGTCCATGCTGGCCAGATATCCCAACCCAATCTAGTTCCATTTGCCAGCATTTGGCCATATCCCTTGAGGCCCTTCCTATTCATATACCCTACAGATGCCTTTTAAATGTTGCAATTGTACCAGCCTCCACCATTTCCTCTGGCAGCTCATTCCATACACACACCACACTCTGTGTGAAAAAGGTTGCCCCTAGGTCCCTTTTACATCTTTCCACTCTCACCGTAAACCAATGCCCTCTAGTTCTGGACTCCCCCACCCCAGGGACAAGACTGCCTATTTACCCTATCCATGCCCCTCATGATTTTATAAAGCTCTACAAGGTCACCCCTCAGCCCCTGATGCTCCAGGGAAAACAGCCCCAAGCCTGTTCAGCCTCTCCCTACAGCTCAAACCCTCCAACTGGCAATATCCTTGTAAATCTTTTCTGAACCCTTTCAACTTTCACAACATCCTTCCAATAGGAAGGAGACCAGAATTGCACACAATATTCCCAAAGTTCCAAGAAACCCAAATGAAGCATCAATTAGTTAGTTGTTTCTTTAATTTTAGGGACGGAAGGTGGGAATTTTCAATTGGTGCTCCCCAATGAAATGCCTGGATGCAGGCAATGTGTAAATTGTTTGCGATTGTATGTTGTGGGCTTTGCCTGCTGTAAACTTTGCCCTTGGGGGCTGAAATGGACTCTTTGCTGGATTTCTGACATTGTGGTACTTTTAAGAGGACAGTGACTTGTGTGAAAATTCTGCGTGTGTTTTATGCAGTGCTATTTGGTTTGTGAAATTTTGGGAACCTTATAGTCATGTCCCTATTTCTCTTGTGTATTGTTATGATTGCATTGTATTTTGTGTAACTATAAATAAAAAGTAATTAAATGCCTGGATGTCAGAGTGGACCAAGAGCTGAAAGGGGCATGGGCTGGACTGAGAGCTGGACATGGCAGAGGGCAGGCTGCATGTGGCTGGAAGGTGGGAGGGGCGGGTGGTTTGCTGGGTTGCCAGGGCTGTGTTCTATACATTGTTTTATTGTTGGTTTGATTGAACTGTCTTGTATGAGTTTGTGTTACTGTTTCTTTTTTGACAAGATAAGGTGGGATTTGAGGCTCGTCCTCATTTTCCTGTGAACTGATTGCACGGTGGGTTTGGGTTTGGCTTTGCTGTTCCTTTCCCCTGTAAATTGCAGTATCTTGTGACCTGCTGCGTATTGTTTATTGTTAACTGTTTGTACTTTGTTATGTTTCATAGATTTTAAAAAGATTTCAATGACTGGACACAGCCAGTGTACTGTGCACTAGTGAATGATTGGGGACGGGACCTGGCCTCTGTGCGGTTTTTTCACTGAGCTTCTCAGCTTTTAGATCGAGCATCCATCACAATGAATGCTGTTTATGTCATGCATTTAATGAAAAGAAATTAAATGCCTGGATGTCCCAAAACTAGCTCGTTGAGATGGATCCAGACATGTTCCTTCGTGATTGTCCTTTATTCAGATCTTTCACGGCTGAGGTTGGATAACCTCACAATGACTTCCCACACACACCATCACCTGACATCAGATACTGGCATTTTTGACAAGAGGCTTTGAAAGAGCCAATTGATATCTAAACCTGGGGGTAGTCTCTGTTACTCGTTCTAATGACACATTGGGAGACAGGGTAGGCATTTAATCAGGAATGAGAACGGCAGAGGAAAGTGCTGCCTTCCTCCTCCACCCTAATTAAGAAAGGCTCCAGGTCAACCTTCACCCCTCCAACAGCCATTTGCCAGCCTTAAGTGGACAACTAAAGAATACCTCAGGGTGTCATGCCCATGCTATTGGTATTGATCCAGCTCTGGATGGGCCTACTGCCCATGATTACCATTAGGCCAGTTAATTCCAAAATTTTTTCTATTGAATTCAAATTTCACCATGCGAATTAATAACAGTTGAACCTATGTTCCACCCAAACATTAGCCTAAGTTTTTGGTAGCTGGTCCACCGATATGATACCATGCCACCACTACACTTTAACTCAGATTAGATTGCTGCAATGTCAAAGTTGCCATCTTTCAGAACAGATATTGTGTCCTAGCCAATATTTGTCCACCAGCTAATGGCACTGAAGCAGAGTGTAATGTCATATCACTGTTTCTGGGATTTTACGATATTTAAATTGGTTTCCAGGTTTGTTACCACTTAGATTACACATTTAAAAAAAGCACTTGATTGGCTGAAAACATATTGGAGTGGTCCATTATTGCGAGAGGTGTTTGTTACTTTATTAAATATCGGAGGGTTCTTTTAGCCTACTATTTCTGCAAAAATTCCAAACAAATGGTTAGCTTCAATGGGATGTCCAGATAGATGTTGCTGTACAATCTGTGGAAAGATCCTTCACCCAAGTAAGCAGCCCTTCCCGGTTAGCCGAGCCAGCTGGATGGTTGGTTCACAATGCAGACTGATGCTAATAGCGTGGATTCTGCCTCTCTCACACCTTGATTGAGGTGTGGTGACTCTCGGGTTAAACGAGCACCGATTACCTCTCCCTGATCTGAGAACAGCCCTATGGTCTGGTAAGATTTTACTTTCCCTTTACAGCACGTCTCCAGCAGTCAAGACTCCACTAACGGCTTTATGCTTTGATTCATTATATAGATGTCTCATAGCAAATAGGTGTCTAGTTTGAGTCTGTTGCATAGCAATCCTTTGAGCCTGAAAACATGGTTGACAAATAATGACGGATATAAAGACATAATCCTAAAGGGACTGTAATTACAGTGATGTAAAAGGTACCGCTGATATCAACCTTTGGAAACTCAACATCATGAGTATAAATAGCACAAGTTCATCCTTTAAAGAAGGTAGCTCTTCCAGTATGAACGCACAATTTTATTTCCTTACATGGTCAGACCAGACATGGTAAGGCTGCATGAGCCACGCCACATTTTTGATAATGATTGTAAGTGTTTAATTTATAGCTGTCTGCTTGACAATAAAAAAGTCAACCCGACAGCAAGGTTCAGGAATTTGAGCCATCTGTTTAGATAACTTCACTCCAGGAAGCCAAATATAATTGTCTAATTGGCTTTTCTGAAAGGAATATTTCTGTCGTCAGGTTAAACTATTGTGAGTTACTATAATTCAGCAAAGTTGGCTTGAGAACAATGTATATTCAGGAACTCTTACTTAGCAGTAATTCTATAAGGAGTTTAGCTGGCTTACAAACTGTGAATGAACTCAGAAGAGATTATAACCATCATGTTACAACAAGCTTATAATCATTTCCAAATGCCAGTATTGTTCTGTGGTATAAATGGTATAATTTATAAAAGGGCAATTAATTTTGTTTTCAGCTTTTATTCTGCTTGCCAGAGATTGCATATTCATTCCTGGGATGTGAGATTCAAAGACAAGGCTACGGTTTCTTTATTCATTCATGGGTCATGAACTTTGCTGTTGTGCCAACATTCATTGCCCAGCTCGAACTGCCCTTGAGAAGGTGCCATTTTCTATTCTGATGAAAACAAAATACTGCGGATGCTGGAGGTCTGAAATAAAAGCAGAAAATGTTGGAGAAACTTTCATGCTTCTGAATAAAGAAGAAGTGTAGTTTTTCATTCAAAATGTTAACTCTTGTTTCTCTCTCCACAGTCAGACCATTTGAGTCTCTCCAGTACTTTCTGTTTTTATTGTTTAGCCTTAACTGCGCTGGTGAACTGCCTTTGTGAAGCACTGAAGTCTGTGTGGTGTAGGTACACCTACAATGGTGCCATGAAGATAGTTCTAGGACTTTGACCCAGGAACAGTGACAAAAGTAAGTTCTAACTCAGGAAAGGGGTGGTATGGTGGCTTAGTGGTTAGCACTGCTGTATCACAATAGCAGGGGCCCAGGTTCAATTCCAGGTGACTGCCGGTGTGCAGTTTGCCTATTCTCCTCATGTCACTGTAGGTTTGCCCTGGATTCCTCCCACAGTGCAAAGGTGTGCAGGTTAGGTGGGTTGGTTGTGGGGAATGCAGAGGTGGTAGGTCTCAATGGGATGTATTTTAGAGGACCAACCTGGAATCATTGGGCCGAATGGCCTGCTTTCATAATGGTGGGATTCTATGATGTGGCTTACAGGGTAACTTTAGTAACAAAGAGGATTGATGAGCGCAGAGCGGTAGATGTGATCAAATGGAATTCAGTAAGGCGCTCAACAAAGTTCCCCATGAGAGACTGATTAGCAAGATTAGATGTCACGGAATACAGGGAGAACTAGCCATTTGGATACAGAACTGGCTCAAAGGTAGAAGACAGAGGGTGATGGTGGAGGGTTGTTTTTCAGACTTGAGGCCTGTGACCTGTGGAGTGCCACAAGGATCGGTGTTGGGTCCTCTACTTTTTGTCATTTACATAAATGATTTGGATGCGAGCATAAGAGATACAGTTAGTAAGTTTGCAGATGACACCAAAATTGGAGGTGTAGTGGACAGCGAAACAGGTTACCTCAGATTACAACAGGATCTGGACCAGATGGGCCAAATGGGCTGAGAAGTGGCAAATGGAGTTTAATTCAGATAAATGTGAGGTGCTGCATTTTGGGAAAGCAAATCTTAGCAGGACTTATACACTTAATGGTAAGGTCCTAGGGAGTGTTGCTGAACAAAGAGACCTTGGAGTGCAGGTAGATAGGATAGTGAGAAGGTGTTTGGTATGCTTTCCTTTATCGATCAGAGTATTGAGTACAGGAGTTGGGAGGTCATGTTGCAGCTATACAGGACATTGGTTAGGCCATTGTTGGAATATTCTGTGCAATTCTGGTGTCCTTCCTATCGGAAAGATGTTGTGAAACTTGAAAGGGTTCAGAAAAGATTTACAAGTATGTTGCCAGGGTTGGAGGATCTGAGCTACAGGGAGAGGCTGAACAGGCTGGGGCTGTTTTCCCTGGAGCGTCAGAGGCTGAGGGGTGACCTTATAGAGGTTTACAAAATTATGAGGGGCATGGATAGGGTAAATAGACAAAGTATTTTCCCTTGGGTGGGGGAGTCCAGAACTAGAGGGCATAGGTTTACGGTGAGAGGGGAAAGATATAAAAGAGACCTAAGGGGCAACTTTTTCACACAGAGGGTGGTATGTGTATGGAATGAGTTGCCAGAGGATGTGGTGGAGGCTGGTACAATTGCAACATTTAAGAGGCATTTGGATGGGTATATGAATAGGAAGAGTTTGGAGGGATATGGGCCAGGTGCTGGCAGGTGGGACTAGATTGGGTTGGGATATCTGGTTGGCATGGACGGGTTGGACTGAAGGGTCTGCTTCCATGTTGTACATCTCTATGACTCTATGACTCTAAGCGTGAATCATGGGTTTTGAAGGTGCTGTCAAACAAGCATGACACTGTAAGTTCATGATTGACACCATCATCATTGAAGAGCAAATCATCCATAGTTTCATCAACTGGATGTAGATTATTAAACTGACACCCTTCCTTAGATATTTTCTTCATTATTTTTCAATCTTTAATGGCCAATATTGCTTCGGAGGTAGTTAAACATTTTATCCTTATAAACATACAGACAGGGGCAATCAAAATAATCCCAAATGTATGAAAATAATTCTAGATGAATGGAATTAACATTAGATATACAGAATTTAGTCCTCAGGGAATGTTGTTTTTCTTTGGTAAAAAAAAATTGTGAGCAAATCTACTTCATGTTTGCTTGATTATGAAGGCAATCAATCAATATAACCCAGGAAGACTATCAGCATAGCCAACAATTTGAAATTGTTATGATCATTAGGGAAAAAGAAAGGGAAGTTAAACCGTAAGACCATTAGAAATAGGAGGAGGCTGTTGGACCCCTCGAGCCTGCTACGCCATTCAGTAGGATCATGGCTGATCCAATATTCCTATGTCCACTTTCTTGCCCTTTGCCTGTAACCCTTGATCCCCTTACTTGCCCTGGGTAGCACTTCTATCAGAAAGGTCGTAGACCTTTGGGACTAACTGTCAGGGAAGGCTACAGAAGCAGCTGCAAATTAAGCTACTCCTGGAACTCTAGTTGGATTGTTCTTCCCAATCTGAATCACTCTGCCATGCTTTTACCCATTTCGCCTTCTGGTCTTTGATATCCTGACGCCTGTATTTATTCTCATCATTACCTTTATTTTGTCAGGTTTGATATCATCTGTAAACTTTATCATGCAAATCTTATAGCTGAGATTCGGCCATTTATAAAAAGAGTAAAGAATTAAAAACTACTTGGTAAATAGCACCACAAGCTGTCTCCCAGTTTGCAAGCCATCGGTTCTTTATTCATTCACAGGACAAGGGTGTCGCTGGCTAGGCCAGCATTTATTACCCATCCCTAATTGCCCACAGGGCAGTTAAAAGTCAACCACATTGCTGTGGGTCTGGAGTCACGTGTAGGCCAGACCAGGTAAGGATGGCAGTTTCCTTCCCTAAAGGACATTAGTGAACCAGATGGGATTTTCCAACAAGTGACATTAGATTCATGATCATTAGTAGGCTCTTAATTTCAAATTTTATTGAATTCAAATTCCATCTTCTGCTATGGCAGGATTCAAACTTGGGTCCCCAGAACATGACCATGGTCTCTGGCTTAACAGTCCAATGATAGTACCACTATGTCATCACCTTCCCAATAATAATGCATTCATGTACCACCAGCCTTTACTTCCTGTCATTGAACCATTTCACATCCATACCACCATTTTTCCTCTAATTATACTGTATTGGCTTCCATATCTACTTAAAAAGTCTTTCATGTGGTACTTTTTTAAATACCTTCTGAAAGCCTTCACTATATCACAATGGGTAAAAACAATGACTGCAGATGCTGGAAACCAGATTCTGGATTACTGGTGCTGGAAAAGCACAGTAGTTCAGGCATCATCCGAGGAGCAGTAAAATCGACGTTTTGGGCAAAAGCCCTTCATCAGGAATACAGGCAGAGTGCCTGAAGGGTGGAGAGATAAGTGAGAGGAGGGTGGGGGTAGGGAGAAAGTAGCATAGAGTACAATTGGTGAGTGGAAGAGGGGGTGAAGATGATAAGTCAGGGAGGAGGGTGGAGTGGATAGGTGGAAAAGAAGATAGGCAGGTAGGACAAGTCATGGGGACAGTGCTGAGCTGGAAGTTTGGAACTGGGGTGAGGTGGGGGAAGGGGAAATGAGGAAACTGTTGAAGTTCACACTTTTCAATCCTCATGAAAATATTCAAATAGGTTAAATAGACACATTATAAATAACCCAAGTCTCTCAAAATGAGAGCTTATTTTGTCAATGATAACCTTTTTCAGTAACATCTCCAACACCCTCTAGCCTGTAGTTTCCTGGTTTGTCTCCATCTTTTACTTAAAAAGTAATATAATCCTCAAGTCCTCCAGTATTACTCCTGTATCCAAGGAAGATTGAAAGATCATAACCAATGTCTCTGCTATTTCTACTTCTGTTTCTTCAGACAAATTTTGGAGATGCCGGTGTTGGACTGGGGTGTACAAAGTTAAAAATCACACAACACCAGGTTATAGTCCAACAGGTTTAATTGGAAGCACACCAGCTCACAATCACCTGATGAAGGAGCGTCGCTCCGAAAGCTAGTGTGCTTCCAATTAAACCTGTCGGACTATAAACTGGTCTTGTGTGATTTTTATGCCAGAGGAAGTGGTAGAGACTGATACAATTACAACATTTAAAAAGCATGTGGATGGATGGATATATGAATAGTGGATGGATGTGGATGGATATATGAATAGTAAGGGTTTAGAGGGATATGGGCCAAATACAGGCAAATGTGACTACATTTACTTAGGATATCTTATCGACATGGATGAATTGTACATCTCTCTGACTCTATGACATTTTAAGAAGAAGTCAGGTTGGATTTGAAAAAAACATTTCCACTCATTGAGGTATCTAGGAGTAGGGAGGTACAGTCAACAACAATTCCTTTCAGGAATCAAGTTAGAAATAACTTCATACATGACTAGTAGAAACATGGAATTCTCTTTCACAATCAGCTATTAATGCTACATCAGCCATTAATTCCAAAACTTGGCTTGATACATTTTATTAATTAAAGATATTAAGGGACACACAGCAAAGGCAGGTATATGAAGTTAGGTCACACAGTGGCTGATGTACTCTGACTGAATAGTGGAACAGACTTGAACAGACTGTTTCTATATTTCTATGCACCTCTGTTCCAATAATAGCAAAAGAAATAAAAGTTACAATAAAACATGAACCAGAAGCTTGTGATAAATGTCACAAGCAAGTTAATAACCAGGAAGATTATAGAAAGTAAGAGAAAATTGAAGAAGTTGATATGGGAAACAAAAAAGGTTAATGAGAAAAGATCAGTGGGATACGTTAAATTTAATCCTGAAACGTTTGATAAGGTATTGTTTGTCTGAAGATAAAAATCACACAAGACCAGTTTATAGTCCGACAGGTTTAATTGGAAGCACACTAGCTTTCGGAGCGACGCTCCTTCATCAGGTGATTGTGAGCTGGTGTGCTTCCAATTAAACCTGTTGGACTATAAACTGGTCTTGTGTGATTTTTATCTTCAGACAAACAATACCTTATCAAACGTTTCAGGATTAAATTTAACGTATCCCACTGATCTTTTCTCATTAACCTTTTTTGTTTCCCATATCAACTTCTTCAATTTTCTCTTACTTTCTATAATCTTCCTGGTTATTAACTTGCTTGTGACATTTATCACAAGCTTCTGGTTCATGTTTTATTGTAACTTTTATTTCTTTTGCTATTATTGGAACAGAGGTGCATAGAAATATAGAAACAGTCTGTTCAAGTCTGTTCCACTATTCAGTCAGAGTACATCAGCCACTGTGTGACCTAACTTCATATACCTGCCTTTGCTGTGTGTCCCTTAATATCTTTAATTAATAAAATGTATCAAGCCAAGTTTTGGAATTAATGGCTGATGTAGCATTAATAGCTGATTGTGAAAGAGAATTCCATGTTTCTACTAGTCATGTATGAAGTTATTTCTAACTTGATTCCTGAAAGGAATTGTTGTTGACTGTACCTCCCTACTCCTAGATACCTCAATGAGTGGAAATGTTTTTTTCAAATCCAACCTGACTTCTTCTTAAAATGTCATAGAGTCAGAGAGATGTACAATTCATCCATGTCGATAAGATATCCTAAGTAAATGTAGTCACATTTGCCTGTATTTGGCCCATATCCCTCTAAACCCTTACTATTCATATATCCATCCACATCCATCCACTATTCATATATCCATCCATCCACATGCTTTTTAAATGTTGTAATTGTATCAGTCTCTACCACTTCCTCTGGCATCTCTGTGTGAAAAACCTGCCCCTTAGGTCCCTTTTAAAGCTTTCCCCCTCTCACCTTTTACCTACGCCCTCTGATTTTGGAGGCCTCCTCCCCCCCCCCTCCCTCTCCCACTGAGGAAAAGACCTTGTCTATTTACCCATCCATGCTCCTCATGGTTTTATAAACCTCTATAAGGTCACCCCTCAGCCTCCAATGCTCCAGGAAAAACAGCCCCAGTCTGTTCAGCCTCTCCCTATAGTCAAACCCTCCAACCCTGGCAACATCCTTGTAAATCTTTTCTGAAGCCTTTCAAGTTTTGCAACATCCTTCCCATAGCATGGAGACCAGAACTGCATGCAATATTCCAACAGTGGCCTAACCAATGTCCTGTACAGCCGCAACATGAACTCCAAATCTTAAAAGCTTTAATCAAACCATCCCTTAACCTTCTAAATTCCAGAGAATACAGCCTTAGTTTTGTTAAACATTCCTCATTGTTTGACCTTGAAAATTCAGGTATCACTGTGGTGAATCTATACTACACTCCATCCAAGGTCCTCATCGTCTTCCCAGAACTGTTACTAGTATCTCCAGATGCAATCTAATTGAGGCTTTTTATGGCTAACATGTAACTTCTATCCACATGTATTCCAAGTCCATAATTTTTTTATTTTTAAATGTATTCATTCTTGGGATGTGGGCGTCGCTGGCTGACCAGGGTTTATTGCCCGTCTCAAGTTGCCCTTGAGGAGGTAGTGGCAAGTTGCCTTCCAGAACCGCTGCAGTCAGGGTGACCCACAATGCCCTCAGAGAGGGACTTCCAGGAATAAATAAGATCATATGTATTGGAACAGGAGTAGGCTATTCAGCCCCTTAAACCTATCCTGCCATTCAACAGGATCTGACATACCTCACATCCACTTCCCCACGTTTTTTCCCAGAATCCTGATTCCCCAACTAATCAAGAATCTCTCTAACTCATCCTTAAATATACACAAGGATTCTACTCCAACAGCCTTCTGTGGCAAGGATCCCTCAATATAAAGACCATTATTCTATTAACTGTTATGATTATGTTCTGTGCCAGGTCATAATATTTTAATCAAAGCCAAATACACTGGATCCTGGAAATCTGATGCAAATACAAACAATGCTGGTGAACAGTGGATCTGGCAGCATCTGTGGAAAGAGAAACAGAGTTAATGTTTCGAGTCTGGTGTGACTCTTTTACAGAACGCACATTTTAACAATGTACCTAGCTTCGCACCCTTTTTGGGCCTTCATTGTTTCTATCTCTGTACCTTAGAAAGTATATTTTTCTGTGCCTTTTAGATACAAAATCCACAACATCATATCTGCCCCCATTTCCAACACTTTCACACATTCCATTGATCTATCAATATCTCAGCATAACTTTTTGATTCCATCTACACCTCCTACAATTGACCTCTCTTGGTATCATTGCCAAATTTAAATATATAATGAATCTTTGAGAGCTCAACATCGATCCTTGCAGGACATCACTAGTTGCATCCTGCCACTCCTACTTGACCATTATACTTATTCTATATCTTTTCTCGTTCAACAAGTTTCATAACCAGATCAATAATTGACCATCAATGCCCTATGTTTCAACTTTAGCTAACGACCTCTTTTGCAAAAACTTATCAAATACTTTTTGGAAGTCAATATAAATAACACCCACGGATTCTCTTGCCAAGTATTTTAGTCACGTCTTCAAACAATTCAATCTATTCGACTTGCATGATCTACAAATTTGTGCTATTCTTTTTGAACTGCTGAAAATTTTCGAGTTGTTAAGTCTCCTTATTGCTAATTATGATCTCGAGCAATTTGCCAACAAGGAATATAACTCTAACTGCTCTGTAATTTCCTCTGCCATCTTAAATAGCAGAGGGACATGCCAAATATTCTGGTGCAATGGAACTATTCTCGAACTGCGAAGATATTGGAAAATTGTAATTGGTACAATATGTAATATAGATCTGTAATAACCTCATGTTTTTCTTTTCGTATTCTGGGATAGAATCTATTTGGTCCCCACAATTACCCAATGATGCATTGACTTTGGGTGTTCTATCTTTTCCTTTTAAATGAATGTGCCTTTTTTGTAGCTGAATAATCATGGCTTGCCTTCCATTGTTCTGTCACTGCTGTATTCTGTAATCACTGTTTCTAATTTGCATGTTCTACGTCCCTTTTTAAATCATGGAAATTAGTTGTTCCCCAGTTGAGCATTTTTAACTTCACTACTTATTTTCTGTTTTCTTTCCATTGTTCCTTTAAATCAAATGATCTTGTGGTCACGGTTAGCTCGATTAACTCAACACCTATGGAAAGCCACAAGAACTTGTCTCAACTCTTATTTATCTACTAATGACCATACAATGTAACAAAATCTATAAGTCTAGGTTGACGCCTGAGAAGATTCAGTATTAACAATGACAGTAGAAGCATCTGATAGTTTAATACATCTAAATTGCACAATATGACAACATTAGTCAGGATTAACCCAACAGTCTGGTAATATTCTGTTTCCAAGGTAACAGTATGTACGTGTGAAGTACAAAGTCAAAGTAGCCTAAGTACATTCGTAGTCTACTTTCCTCACCATATAATTACAGAAGTTTTGAACTCATTCTTGCAGCAACAGGTCTACTAGAATTTATAGTTCTTGTAAAAATTTATGCTTCTTGTGACAACTATAAATGAGGCACAAGATAGGTATTAAATAATACTTTGGTTTGACAAAAATAACAGGATTTTTAATCTGCAATGTGATTATTGAGCATCTGAAATACAATTCTTTATTAAAGTGGCTTCAATATTATCATTGCTTACTTGTAATTCATTCCAATGACAGATGGCAGTGATTTTGATCTTTCTGTAAGGTCAACGATAGTGGGCTCCTTGTTTCTATATATAACATCGACCAATTTCACTTGGATATATTTTTCTAAAGGGAATCAGTTAAAGATGCTGAGCAATGATTCATGAGAGGATATTTCACTGCTGATGGCTCTTATGAAATAGGCAGTCATTTGTCTTAATCTTTCAATTGACGCTTTCCAACTTTGGTCATGATCTAAAGGTACATTCCGCCGGTAGTGATCTTTGCTTCCATTCATTCCCTCTTGTTTTCCAAAGTAGTTTCTGGTTGTTGCACTTATTTGAGCTTTTCATTGATTTATTTTGCCCCCACTGAACATTCGTCATTGGCAAAGTCCTCACCAAGGTCTAGTCCATGAATATCGCCACAGCTGCTTACAAATAAGCTTGTCATTTTTCACAATGTCCACAGGACAGGATTGTGGCAGGTAGTGTGATAATGACCTGTGCTATAATGACACAGGAATTCAGTGAAAACTTTAGTAATTGTAACAATTGATCCCCACATTTTATAAGACATACATGGAGGTGGAAACATGGTATTCTAGCAATTAGATATTTGACATAAAATGCATGTAGATTGTCCAATTCAAACCAAGCAGATTTTATTTCTAGCTATCAATACCACTCCTTGCGTGCATAAAAAGAGTAACTCCCTGCCATGACTTATCAGCACCATGCCTGAAAGGCTCACTTTGAAGATACAGCGCCCAACTGCCCTTCCAACTAACCATAGACCATTGTACCTATAATTGAAGGCAAAGTGAAGAGACCTATCCAGGTTTGGTAAACTAATCCTGAGACGACTTTTAATGTATGCCAACAGTACTTTTACAAGATATCCTGATTGAATAAAAGATCAGCCACCAAACTGTAGTTGGAGCCGAAAATTGAGTGAATGACACCCATTTTAAAACTTTTGCTTTTAAGTTTCTATTAAGTTTATAGTTAATGCTTCAGTTTACAGCTCACAAGTGGTAAGCTCTTATGGTGCACTGCTACTACCTCCATCTCTTGCAGTACCAGAACAGCCAGGCTCAAGTCCCACCTGCAATGGAGATAAATCAATTGACAGGGGGATTCAGTTTGTGTGCCCTTCTCTGCAATGACTCCAATGCCTGAGAGTCTCCATAGCTTCTTCTCAAACAAAACTGGTTGCAGCATACAAGAAACAGGACAAACTCTTTCTCAGCCAATGAAGTACTTTGGTTAGCTCAGAACACTGGATGGTTTGTGGCACTGAATGTTACCAACAAAATGGATGTAATTCTTTTACCAGGTGAAGTTGATATGTAGGTGTTGCCTTCTCAACCCTGCCCCTTGTCTGAGGTTTGGTGACCCTCAGGTTAAACTCACCACCAGTCATCTCTTTCTAGTGAGAGAGTGGGACTATGGTGACTTTACTTTTGATGTCCATTAACTGTTGAGTTCTGGCAAAAGCAGCAGCCAATTTACACACAGGAAACTCTTGAATAGCAGTGTGTTAATGATCAGTTGATGTATTTTTGTGATGATGAATGAGAAATACGTATTGGCAAGGACCCTGTTCTTATTAGTGCCTTGAGATCTTTGACGTCCACCTGACAGGACAAGTCAAAACTCTAAATAATGTTTCATCCAAAAAATAACACAGTGCAGCATGCCGGCATCAGTGCACTGGAGTGTCCTTATCAAGTGCTGGTGTGGGATCTGAACCATACCTTTCTAACTCAGGTGTGAGAGTGCGACCTACTGATGGAAATATAAAATAGTTTGAGGATTACACCTGACTTGTAATTTATTGCTTTGGTCATGTAGTTCAACACCTTATTGGCTTTGTTGATTGCCACTCTATATTAGTTGGATATGATTGATGTCAAATCTATCAAGACTCCTAGAATATGGTGATGGCTTTCAAATTGGACCCAAAAGCCTCCATAACTTCAGAGAATCAGTACAAACTTGACGGGCTGTATGTCTGTTTCCACATTTTAGGGATTCTGTGACGATCACGTCTTCAATATTAAAACAAGAAACACTCTTCTGAACGAGTAGAAATATTTACTTCATCAACATTGACCCATTGGAAGTTCAGACAGACTTGGGATCTTGTCAATACCTTCAGAGGGGTCATCACATAGAGACCTTTGAAGACTGGTTACCCGCAGACCTAAATAATTTGAATAAAGGCCAGTGAAGGCACATTCAAGATAATTTGGACAAGAAATTGGCTTAATGGTTAAATTGTCTTTTCTGGTCACATATGGTTTTCTTACTCTCACTGCTGGATCGGTCACTTTTGTAGTCGGTGATTTTTTTAACTCTGACACATTTCATATGATCTGTTGATATGGATTATTTTATATGTGCAGATGAGCAGGGTGATATTTTTTCGATGCTGTATTTTCTGACCTTTGGTGAAGTAATGTGCACAGATATGGTCTCCTTGCCTAAGGAAAGATATACTTGCTTTGGAGGTGGTGTGAATAATGGTTTGCTGGATTGAGCAATGAAATGAGAGTATTGTTCAGTCAGGGGAGATTGAGTAAAATAGGCCTTCATTCTCTGAATAATGAGAAGAATCATATCAATTGTTGAAATGATTTTACTGAGACACTTCTATGTTCCCTGGCTTGGGAGTCTAGAATTAGAAGGGATATTCTCTGTATAAGAGATTGGCCATTTAGAATAAGGATGACCCTTTACTCAAAGCATTCAAAATCTTTCAAATTTTCCATTTTAAAGCTCTGCTGATGGTTGGGCGATATCATATTCAAGAATAATCAGACCCTGGAGTATAGGAGTTGGGACATTATGTTAGGCTCTACATGACATTGGTGAGGCCTCTTCTGGAATACTGTGTCCATTTCTGATCACCCTGTTATATAAAGGATATTATTAAACTGGAAAGGGTTCAGAAAAGATTTACCAGGATGTTGCCAGGAATGGAGGATTTGAGATATAAAAATAGACTGGAAAGTCTACGACATTTTTCACTGGAGCATCTGAGTTTGAGGGGTGACCTTTTAGAGGATTACTAAATTATGAGGGGCATAGATAAGGTGAATGACAAGGATCTTTTCCCTTGGGTGGGGGAGTTCAAAACTAGTGGTCATATTTTGTAAGTGAGAGAAGGAAGATTTTAAAAGGATATTAGGGGTCACTCATTTACTCAGAGAGTGGTTTGTGTGTGGAATGTACTGCCAAAGAAAGTGGTGGATGCAAGTCCAGTTAAAATGTTTAAAAATCATTTGGATAAGTACATGAAGAGGATAGATTTGGCGGGATATGGACCATGCTCAGGCAGGCGGGATTAGTTTAATGATCGATATAGACTGGTTGGACTGAAGGGTCTGTTTCCGTGCTGTATGACTCTATGGCTTGAATAAGATTGAAGTTATTGACACTTGGGCAGACCTCCACAAACCATGATATTAAGATCAACCATCCTCCACCCATCCAAAACCTCCATGTATGTGATCTCTATCTCAAACAGCCACTATTACCTTTGCTAGCTCCTTATTCTCCAGACAGGAAGCTCAGCCTTTCAATAGAGTCAACTTGGAGGAGGAGAAATTGATTTAAAAAAACACAAACATATGTCATGCAGTTAAAAAAATCCATGACCTTTGGGAAACCTGTGCTTTGGATGACAACATTTCTACTTCCTGCATTGTGTCGCAACTATTACATGCAATCTTTAACAACATCGCAAAACTGGAACTCCTGACCTCGTGGATTGACTCTCATTTCCTACAATGTTGTTAAATCGCAAGCTGAAATCACCTGATACAAACCGAAAGGACTGTAGATGCTATAAATCAAAGACGAGAATAGAAATTGCTGGAAAAGCTCAGCAGGTTTCTCAGAAGGGTCACTCAACCTGAAATGTTAACTTTGATTTTTCTGCACAGATGCTGCCAGACCTGCTGAGCTTTTCCAGCAATTTCTATTTTTGTCAGCTGAAATCACTACTTCTTGATCTAACCTAGCCTCATTCTTTCTCAGTGCTGCTGTTGTCCTGTAGTTAAGACTATGGCCCTTCACCAAGATGTGTTGATTTATAGAATGAGTCAAACTTCAAATAACTGGTTCGATATTTTTAAAGGTCTTCATCATTAAATGCCCAATGAGTGCATGGAGCAGTGCCAAGAATCATGTACAAGAGTTCCGGCATGTGTCTTGGAAAATATACGTATTGCTGAATAGAAATTGTTCCCTGATACAGACAAAAGCTGCCCTTTCAAAAACAAAAACACACACACAACACATTTAAAATTCCTCTTTCTTGTCACCGCAAGGTTGAATGAGACAGTTTTAGTAAAGAGGGAGTAGAATGGGGATTGATTTCTCCCAAGAGAATAATAATTGCGAATAGTCTGAACATGAGCTGGTGATAGGTTCAGGAGTGTCTAACACTTTCCTGAGCAGAATTCAAAGATCATCAATCTGCCCCACTAGGTTACTTGGACTAAAAAGGGAAAGCCGTCATCATCGCCACTCCCTAACCAGCCAACGCCTGGAGGAAGAACGCCTCATCTTCCGCCTTGGGACCCTCCAACCAAACGACATCAATGTGGATTTCACCAGTTTCCTCATTTCCCCTCCCCCCATTTTATCCCAGTTCCAACCTTCCAACTCTGCACCACCCTCATGACCTGTCCTACCTGTCCATTTTCCTTCCCACCTATCCACTTCACCCTCCTTTCTGACCTATCACCTTTAGACCCACTTCATCCACCTGTCACACTCTCAGCTACCTTCCTCCCAGCCCCACCCCCTCCCATTTATCTCACCACTCCCTCGGCTCACAGGCCTCATTCCTGATGAAGGGCTTTTGCCCAAAATGTCGGCTCTCCTGCTCCTCGGATGCTGCCCGACCTGCTGTGCTTTTCCAGCACCAATGAAAATCGCACATCCTTCACACATCTTTGGAAGTCTGAAAACATGGCAAAAACATTTACCATCATTTGTGCCTTCTTGATCAATATTTATTCCGTATTTCCTATGATTTTGACCTTAATCAGATGGGCGTGATACTTACGTATTGCTCAGTTTAACAGGTTCTCACCTCTCATGTGCAGTTTCCAAATCCACTCCGGATGTGGAGTGTCTGATCCAGATTGACACTTATTCCAGCCTTTCCTCATTAGCATTGCACTATGGGGAAAGCCTTCTTTCTGAATCAGACACCCCACTGCAGTGTTTCCAGAGGGAGCAGGGCATTCGCACAGTGCCCTAACAGACATTCCACCCTCAACAAATGTGACCAAAATCACATTGATGGGGGTAGTCACCTCCTTTGTTGTTTATGTGAACCGACTGTGTGCAAATTGGCTGCCATTTCTCCCCAAGTGACAGGGATTGTTTTTTTTTTATGAATGGAAACCAAAAATAATGGAGATGCTGTAAATCACAAACAAAAACAGAAATTGCTGGAAAAGCTCAGCGGGTCTGGCAGTTCTGAGGAAGGATCACTTGACTCTAAAGGTTAACTCTGATTTCAGTCCATAGATGCTGCCCAACCTGCTGAGCTTTTCCAGCAATTTCTATTTTTGTTTTCCTTAAGTTATTCTTCAGACAGAGCGAGCTTGTACTCTCTGGAAATAGTGCAGTGGGCTACCTGATTCTGAAAGAAGGCATCACCAGCCTCAGAATAATGAGAGGTGACCTAATTGAATGATATGAAGTGCTTGTCAGGCTCCTGTGATGTCACCTCTTAACCTTACATAATCCTGCAGCCTTGATCAAGTCGAAGAACAAAGACAGCAGAGACATGGCATCACTGCCATATGCAAGATCCACCCCCCCCCCCCCCCCCCACCTCCCAGCCACACACCATCCTGACTGAACTATATCACTGCTCTATCACTGTCAAAGTCCTGGATCTCACTCTTTCCCTCACAGCGCTGTGACATACGTGATATGAACTGCAGAGGTTTATGAAGGCAGCTGACTACCATCTCCTCCAAAGCAGTAATAGATGGGTTATAAAAGCTGACAAACCTAGCCAGTAATGCCCATATCCCATGAATGAAAAAAAAACAGAGATTTTATTCCCCAGATGGAAAATCTAGAAAAATGAAAAATATTCTCAGGTCAAGTTGTCCGTCATGTGTGAGAGTCTTCATTCGGATGATGCCATATGTTTGGATGTTCTAGCCCAGAAGAATATAAAAACATTTCAGTAGAGTACTTTTGAGTTTTGTTGAGTTCAGCCCACTGGTGGGATACCTATGTCACCTCTCGAAAGAGTGCCCAGTGGTATTTCAGTGCAAACAGCCAGATACACTGGCAGCACAGGATCCCTCACAGAATGAAGACTGAGTAGAATGGAAATCCCTGTCCCACACTGACCCAACCAGAGGCCAGCAGTTCTATAGTGTGAATGGTGGCAGCTGCTTGTGACACCTTCAACAGAGATCTTTGCAGGATCCTTGGAGACAGATGAGTGTAGACAATTTGGAACCAATGGGAGGGGTCCAATAAAGTGACAGGGCAGGGGGGGCGTTGGGTGCGGAGGCAAGGGATGGGACACAAGGAGCGGGTAGGCTGCACTGATCAAGTAACTGGCCCGTCAACTTGGAAAGTCAAGTGCCTTTAAAAGCAGATCTCCTGCTGGGAGTCTGTTCCAGGCACAACAGGGTTCGCTGAGCAGGGTCAGGTGGGGGGCAGGGGCGGGTGGCGGGCGGGGGGAGTCTATGCAAGTTGGGAGAACGCCTGAGCACAAAACCCCAGAGGGCTCAAGGTTAATGGCTTTTAATTGGCTCAACAGCAAGGCCTAACGAACTAACAGGTGGGTTCTCCTTTCCAGTGTTTTCCTGCTGCCAGGAATAGGCCAGAGGGCCCCCTCCTACAACATGGCTCACTCCAGTGAGCTCCAATACCTCACAGCCTGGGATTCTGGGGGAGTCAGAGGGTGTGGAGATCTGACTGGAAGATACAGTCCGGGTCAAAGATTAACCATGATGTAATTGATCAGTAAAGCAGGCTGGAGGGGATGGATGGCCTAGACCTGTTGCTTAAGCTTTGTGCAAAATATTTTCAGAACTGATAAGGCAGCAATACAAATTAATGTTCAATCCTTGTTAAATTAGTAAGAATTCCTTTCTCCAACAGTAACATGGGAAGCAAATAGTTCTCTGCTTTCAAGACGAGCAGTTGGGTAGGTATCCACTTGACTGTGTGATGACAAATGTCCCAGAATGATACAGCATAAAAGAAAGCCACTTGACCCATCATGATAGTGCCAGCATTGCGATATTGCAGTGTACATTTCTAATAAAATAGGGCAATGTATCTCAAAAAGGAAGGCATGACCATAGCAGACAGAGGTGCAAGCTAGAATTGTTGTTATTTCAGAATCACTATAACAGAGAGTCGATACAACAGGGTCAATTCATTACTGCCAGTCTTGCAGTGCAATTAGCTGAGTTGCCAAAGAATCCTGGATGTGAAAAGTACTTAGTCACGATTTAAACAGAGACAAGGTGATGCCTTCTATCAGGAATATACTTAAAAGTCTGTGTCAGTCATAGAGACCACCCTGTCAACACTTTAATTGGTGTCTATGTCCTGTTACTCAGCAACTCCAAATCACCAAGGGCAATGATGCCATGCTTTGTGGAATACTCACACTTGTGTTCTGGCTAATTTAGAAAGGGGGCTGACACAGCACTCGTTGCAGTTGGTAGCCCCCATTTAATGGACAAGTTGTTTCAACACTCCCCAAGTGACGTTCTGGAGAGCCAATGGTTTGGAACGTGAGCTGTGCATTCTCCTATTAATTCCACAAGCAACAGGGATGAAAGGACTCTATTAGTACATTTGTAATTATTATTGAAGAAGTCAGGGAGGGAAGACAGGGCTCAAATAGCATTCCAGTCAGCTGCTGTCTAGTAATCATACTAATAAAAGTGCTACTTGTAAAAATAGACTTTCAATATTCAAGTTCCGTTATCTGTCTGAGTGACGTGAGTCTCTCCAAATACTGACGTAAAATGGATGTAGTGATCACCTGACCACAGACTGAGGCAGATCCAGGGAACACAAATAGAATAAGTAAAACCTGACTAAATTGTGATTACCATGTTACCATGGGTGGAAGTTAAGAACAGCAAGGGAACATCCACCTCATTGGAGGTTTTCTACAGGCCCCCTAATGGCAGTAGGGAGATTGAAGAACTCATAGGCTGGCAGATTTTGGAAAAATTCAGATGTAGCAGGGTTGATGTTATGGGTGACTTCAACTTTCCCAATGTTGATTAGAACTCCTTAATGCTCAGGAGGGTTTCCTTACTCAGTATGTAAACACATCAATGAGGGAAGAGGCCATTTTGGATTTGGTGCTCAGCAATGAGCCAGTACAGGTGTCAGATCTCACGGTGGGAGAACACTTTGGTGACAGTGACCACAACTGCCTCACATTTTCCATAGCTTTGTAGAAGGAAAGGAATAGTTACCAAGGGAAGATATTTAATTAGGGAGAAGGAAATTATGACACTATCAGACAGGAGTTGGGAAGTACAGATTGGGAGCGGTTGTTCCACAGAATGGGCACAGCAAACATGTGGAGACTGTTTAAGGAGCAGTTGTTGTGAGTGATGCACAAATTCATTCCTCTGAGACAGGCAAGAAAGGGTAAAATTAAGGAGCCTTGGATGACGAGGACAAGGGAGCTTCTCATCAAAAGGAAGAAGGAGGCTTACGCAAGGCGGAGGAAGCAAGGATCTAGCACAGCTTTAGAAGATTACAGGCTTACTAGAAAGGAGCTCAGAAATGGACTGAGGAGAGCCAGGAGGGGGCAGGAAAAAGGCTTGGCATGAAGGATTAGGGAGAACCCAAAGGCATTTTACTCATACATCAGGAATAAGAGAATGATCGGGGAGAGGGTAGGGCCAGTCAGGGATAGCGTAGGGAACTTGTGCATGGAATCTGAGCAGATAGGGGAAGCCCAAAAGGAGTGTTTTTGCTTTGGTTTTCACTAAGGAAAGGGACCTTGTTGTGAATGAGAATTTTGAGGAGCTGGGAAACAGGCTTGAACAGATCAACATTGATGAAGTTGATGCACTGGAAGTTCTGGCAAACATTAAGATTGATAAGTCCCCAGGGCCAGACCAGGTTTATCCTAGGTTGCTCCAGGAAGTGAGAAATGAGGTTGCTAAGCCGCTGGTGAAGATCGTTGCTTCCTCACTCTCCATGGAGTCGTACCGGAGGATTGGAGGGAGGTGAATGTTACAGGCAATTGTAAAGAAGGGGAATAGGGAGGTTCTGGGCAATTGCACGCCAGTCAGTCTTACGTCTGTGGTCAGCAAGGTTTTGTAAAGAATTCTGAGGGATATAATTTATGACTATTTGGAAAAGTATAGAGTGATTAAAGGCTGTCAACATGGCTTTGTGAATGGCAGGTCATGCCTCACAAATCTTATTGAGTTCTTTGAGGAGGTGACAAGAAAGGTCGATGAAGGTCGAGAAGTGGATGCAGTGTATATGGATTTCAGCAAGGCATTTGACAGGGTTCCTCATGGTAGGCTCATTTATAAAGTCAGGAGGTATGGGATGCAGGGAGATTTGGCTCTCTAGATTCAGAATTGGTTGGCTGACAGAAGGGAGAGAGAGGTTGTAGATGGAAAGTATTCTGCCTGGAGGTCAGTGATGAGTAGTATCCCACAGGGTTCTGTTCTTGGGCCTCTGCTCTGTGTAGTTTTTATAAATGACTTGGATGAGGAGATTGAGGAATGAGTTAGTAACTTTGCCGATGACACAAAGGTTGGAGGTGCTGTTGATAGTATCGAGGGCAATTGCAGGCTGCAATGCTACATAGACAGGATGCAGAGTTGGGCTGAGAAATGGCAGATGGAGTTCAACCTGGATAAATGCGAAGTGATGCATTTTGGAAAGTCAAACTTGAATGCTGAATATAGGATTAAAGACAGGATTCTTGGCAGTGTGGAGGAACAAGTGCATAGATCCCTCACAGTTGCCACCCAACTGGATAGGGTTGTTAAGAAAGCATATGGTGTTCTGGCTTTCATTAAGAGGGGGATTCAGTTTAAGAACCATGAAGTTTTGCTGCACCTCTACAAGACCTTGGTGAGATCACACTTGGCATATTGTGTCCCGTTCTGGTCGTCCTATTATTGGAAAGACACAGAGGCTTTGGAGAGAGTGCATAAAAGGTTTACCAGGATGCTGCCTGGGCTGGAGGGCTTGTCTTAGGAAGAGAGGTTGACTAAGCTCGGACTTTTCTCTCTAGAGAGGAGGAAGAGAGGTGACCTGATCGAGGTGTACAAAGTAATGAGAGACATGGATAGAGTCAATAGCCAGAGACTTTTCCCCAGGGCAGGATTGACTGGCATGAGGGGGTCATAGTTTAAAGATATTAGGAGAAAGGTATAGAGGGGATGTCAGAGGTAGGTTATTTACGCAGAGAGTTGTGAATGCATAGAATGCGTTGTCAGTGGTGGTGGTGGCAGCAGAGTCATTAGGGACATTTAAGTGACTGCTGGACATGCACATGGACAGCAGGGAGTTGAGAGGTGAGTAGGTTAAATCATTTTATTTTAGATTAGGAATAATCCTCGGCACAACTTTGTGGGCCGAAGGACCTGTTCTGTGCTGTAACCAAAAGCGAAAATGCTGGAAAATCTCAACAGGTCTGGCAGCATCTGTAAGGAGAGAAAAGAACTGATGGTTTGAGTCTAACTGACCCTTTGTCAAAGCTCTATGGGATGAGTTGAAGGAGAAGTTGTTGAGAGAGAGAGAACAAGTTCAGCCAGGCAGAGGAGAGTGCTGGTGGATGGAGATTGTTCGGGCCTCTTTTTGAGAAAAAAGCGACGAGCTTTCAAGCCGTCTTGGTGTGGGATGGAGGTGTAAAGAGATTGCACATCCATGGTGTTTAGAAGATGGTTAGGGCCTGTGAATTGAAAGCTGTCAATGTGTCGCAAGGCATCAGAGGAATCCCGGATGTAGGTGGGGAGGAAGTGAGGATGGAGTCAATGTAGGAGGAAATAAGTTCAGTGGGGCAGGAGCATGCTGACACAATGGGCCTGCCGGGACAGTCCTTCTTGTTGATTTTGGGGAGTAGGTAGAAACGGGCTGTCCGAGGTTGGGAGACTATGAGGTTGGAAGCTGTGGGAGGGAGGCATCCGGAAGAAATGAGGTCAGTCACGATGTTGGAGACAATGACTTGATGCTCAGTGGTGTGGTCATGCTCCGGGGGAGGTAGGAGAAGGAATCTGAGAGTTGGCGCTCAGCCTTTGCGAGGTAGAGGTCAGTACGCCAGAGGACAACAGCACCCCCTTTGTCAGCAGGTTTGATGACAAGGTTGGGGTTGGACCTAAGGGAGCGAAGGGCAGAAAGTTCGTATGGAGAGAGGTTGGAATGAGTAAGGGGGCAGAAAAATTAAGGTGGCCAATGTCCCGTTGACAATTGTCAATGTAAAGATCGAGGGCAGGAAGTTGTCCTGGCGGGGGTGTCCAATTAGAGGTGGAATATTAGAGGGATGTGAAAGGATCTGTGGAGTGGGGGGAGGACTCTTGCCCAAAGAAGTGAGCACGAAGGCAATGGAAGAAGAGCTCAGCATCATGTCGAGCCCGAATTCATTGAGGTGGGGACATAAGGGAACAAAGCTGAGTTCTTTGCTGAGAACAGCACGCTCAGCCTCAGAGAGAGGAAGGTCAGAAGGTATGACAAGGCAATGGCTGGGGCTGGAAGAGATGGGGTTCGAGGGATTGAGACTGTTGGAAGGTGGAGGGTGGGCAGGGGTGTGGGTGAGAAGTTGAAGCTTGCGTTCCTTAACATCAGCAAGAAACAGGAAAAGTTTGGAGTTAAGGCGTTGAATAATACGAAGGATGAAATGAAACTGTGGACCAGGACAGCTTTTAGAGAGAGTAAGTCGGTGCTGCTGGAGAGAGGTGTCGAGTGCTTTCATGTGGCGGCGCATGGCCCTGAATGTGGCTTTTAGGATGCAGCGAGACAGCAGTTGGAAAAATGTTGTATATCATGCAAATACCTGTAATCCTGGAGGCTGCATGCAGGGTGGAATTTGAGTTGAAATCCACGTGGAGTAAGTCGGAGGCGAAGACAGTCACTGAGGAAGGAAATATGACTGTGGAAGCGAGTCTTAATAAATACGTTGTCTAACACTGAGAGAGAAAAGGAAAGCAGTGAAGGTGGACGTGGGAGAGAGACAAACCAAAATCCTGTCGGAGAGAAGAGCAGTACTTCTTCAGAGTAGGCATTCCTGGAAGAGACGTGGCAGTGGGTTAAACACTGGATAAAAGCAAATTACTGAGGACGCGGGAATCTGAAACTAAAAGAGAAAATGCTGAAAAATCTCAGCAGGTCTGGCAGCATCTGTAAGGAGAGAAAAGAGCTGACGTTTCGAGTCTAACTGATACCTTGTCATAGCTTTGTCAAACAAGAGCTCAAGGATATCTGCAAACTTGCTGCTGTTAAAGAAACAAGACCACAACTAAACATTCAGGACTCAGGTCACTCTCACAACTCAAGGACTTTAAATTATAATTGCTTTTAACTTCCTGACTGCACGAGACAATCTCTGCATTTCATGTTAAATTCATTACCTGTGTTTGCGTGGTGTGTTTTTGTTATTTTGGGGGATCAGTAGGTAATAACATTCCTCTTTCTTTCATTCAAGAAAACCTGGTAATATGGATCCTTCATAAAACGAAAGAACTGTCAATGCTGGAAATCTAAAACCAAAACAGGAATTGCTGGAGAAACTCAGCAGGTCTATCGGCATCTTTAGAGAGAAAAACAGGATCTGAGTCCATTGACCCTTCATCAGAAATATTCTTAAAACATGTTTTTTTCTCAACAGATGCTGCCAGACCTGCTGAGTTTCTCCAACACTTTCTGAAGTTGGCTCCTCCAATTTTTATTGAGTTCATTTTGATTTTAATTGAAGTGCAATAGTTGTATGCTAAAATAAGGTGTAAAAATATTTGTTACAAATGCCCAAGAGGGGGTTAAAAAGTGGGAGCCGAGTCCTCCTCTTCCTTGTCTCATCATAAAACAGATCTGGAATAGGACATAGAACCCAGACAGGGAAAGCAGAAATGACACCAGCTCAGCCACGACCAGATTGAATGACAGACCAGGCTCGTGGGGCTGAATGGCCTTTATCTGCTCCAGTGTAGAAGTTTAAACTCAGCCACCCAATTATTTCACAAATTCTCACCGCTGAAGAATTCCACTATCATGTTTGATGTTGGTGGAAAGACAGGAGAGGTCTGCAGGGCAGGAGAGATAATTGACAATGTTTAGAACGAAACGTCTATCGCCTTGGGAAAATTATCTGTGGTGCAGAGAAGGAAGATTGAGCTAAAAGAAATGTGACAGAAAATGCTGCAGTTAGAACCAATTGATTTTATAGTTTTTAAAAGGACCCTTTTTAGGAACACCCACCCAATTTATTGACAAGAAAATACACAGTTTCCTACTGCACGGCATGTCAGATATCTGCATGAAGACAACTCAGCATTCCATGCCTTGTAAAAGTATCTTTATGAATTATGCAGCAGCTTATCATATCCATGCCTAAGGAATCAGCCACTGCCTGGCTGCTCAGTAAATGATTATCAGCTTCTCTAGCACCAAAGTAAGATGTGAAGGCTTGTGGTCCTTTGTTATAGCAGATATCTTACATTCACATCTTATTTGTATTTTTTTCATGCAGTATGGGCATCACTTTATTTTTATTTCCTTTTCCGAGGACAAATAAGAGTCAATCATCTTGCTGTGGGTCTGGAGTCAAGTATAGGTCAGGCCGACTAACTTTGGCAGATTTCCCATCTCTGAACGATATTAGTGAACCTGCTGCATGGCGTAAAAGGTAGCTTTGTTATAATTCCAGATTATTTATTATTGAATTTTATTTTCGCCATCTGCCACAGCAGGATTCAAATCCATGATCCAGAGCATTAATCTGGGTCCAGTGATATGGCTGTGATGTCATGACCAAATGTATTTGTACAGGTGGAATTGCTGTGGGATTTAGAGTATTGGGGCTAACAATCAGGTTTAACATAATGTACATACAGACCATTAACATCAGTATTTGTGCATACTGTGTTCCAATGTAGATAAGGCACTGATCATGGCTCCAGTCAAGACAAATGGAGACCTTTATGCAATGATTTTGCTTTCTGCTGTTTTAAGACTGCAGGAATCACAATAATCCCCTCAAGGGTAACAAGGGACAGGCAATAAATGCTGAGCCAAGTAATGATGCTCATGTCACATGATGGAATTATCAAAAAACAACAATGTTCTGCATTTATATAGTTTCTTTGCATCCCGGTTAACTCGGCAGTTAAAGAGGATTTTACACTAAGATCACTTAAAGACATATTGCTTTCCATTTTTACCCCCAAAGATGAAATTTCCCATCCGCTCAGGAAAATGTGTCGTTAGATTAGATTCCTCGACAGTGCAGAAACAGGCCCTTCGGCCCAACAAGTCCACACCCACCCTCCAAAGAGTAACCCACCCAGATGCATTTCCCTCTGACTAATGCACCTAACACTATGGGCAATTTAGCATGGCCAATTCACCTACCCTGCACACCTTTGGAATGTGGGAGGAAACCGGAGCACCTGGAGGAAACTAACGCAGACATAGGGAGAATGTGCAAACTCCACACAGATAGTTGCCCAAGGCTGGAATTAAACCTGGGTCCCTGGAGCTGTGAGGCAGCAGTGCTAACCACTGAGCCACCATGCCGCCCCTTTAGCTCCAAGGTTGCGGTTGGACTAGCGCCCATCAACCCCGGATTCAGATCGGAGATGGCTGTAGAGACTGTCAAGTGCCATAGTCAACAGGCCCAGCTTAATTCTTGGGCAGTTTGTCCAAGTTGCTTCATTAAATATCAGATCCTCTGCCCATTGTGCTTACCACCTCTCACCCACCCAGTGCTTTGCCCTATCCAGTTCAACTCTCACTCCAATATACCTCCATGGCTTTGTATAGCCTCCCTGTCAGCTCAATGCTAACTGATGGTAACCTGTGACATCCCCAGCACCCATCATCATTTGCCCTCACACCCTACTTGCAATCACATCCCTGTGCACAATGGGTTCAGACTGACAACCATGTTGAGATGAAGGCGTTTAACACATTACCTTCATTGCTCAGACTTTAAGTACACTGTATTGGAGTTGGGACGTTATGTTGAATTTGTACGGGACTTTGGTGAGGCCTCTTCTGGAAAACAGTGTCCAGTTCTGATTGCCCTCTTAAAGAAAGGATATTATTAAACTGGAGAGGATTCAGCAGAGATTTACCAGGATGTTGCCGGGAATGGAGGCTTTGAGTTATAAAGAGAGGCTGGATAGGCTGGGACCTTTTTTCACAGGTGTGCAGGAAGTTGAGGGGTGACCTTATAGAGGTTTATAAAATCATGAGGGGTTTACATAAGGTGAATGGTGGATTTTAAGACTGGGGGCATATTTTTAATGTGACAGAGAAATATGAAGGGTAATTCTTTTACAGAGAGTGGTTCAAGTATAGAATGAACTGCTGGAGGAATTGGTAGATGCAGGTGCACTGACAATTTTTAAAAGGCACTAAGATAGGTTCATGAATAAGAAATGTTTGGAGGGATATGGACCAAGTGCAGGCAGGTGGGACTAGTTTAGTTTGTGATTATGGTCAGCATGGACTGGTTGGACCGGAGGGTCAGTTTCCATGCTGTGTGACTCTAAGCAAACTAAGGTGAGAGGGGAAAGATTTTAAAGGGACCCAAGGGGCTCCATTTTTCACACACAGGATGGTGCATATATGGATGAGCTTCCAGAGGAAGCGTTGGAGGCTGATACAATTACAACATTGAAAAGGCATTTGGACAAATATTTGAATAGGAAAGGTACAAAGGGATACAGGCTAAATGCAAACAAATGGAACTAATTCAGTTTATGAAACTTAGTCGGTATGGACAAGTTGGACTAAAGGATTTGTCTCCATGCTGTATGACTCTGTCTCTAAGTCTAAAAATATATTTTAGCCAGCATTTTATTTAAACTCCCAATCATGAAAACCCTTTCAAAACTTGAAAAAAATCTCCCTCAAGTACTTAATCCTTTATCAAATTCAAGAGATTTCTGTCCATAAAGATGTCGTGGGGAGGGCACTGGACTCAGAGGCCCTGGCTGATGTTCTGGGATCAGGAGTCTAAATCCCACCTGAGCAGATGGTCAAATTTGAATCCTATTTCCTAAAACAAAATGTGGAATTAAAAAGCTGATTTAATGGTGACGACATAAATCATTTGATTCACTCATGTTCTTCAGGAAAGGAAATCTGCCATGCTTCCCTGGTCAGACTCCAAGCACTCAGTACCATGGTTGACAATTAACTGCCCTTTGAAATGGACCATTCAATTCAAGGGCAAATAGAGATGGGCAGCAACTATTGGCCTTGCCAGCGATGACCACATCCCATGAAAAAAATAAAGGGGGAATAGAAAGAGGTTACATCAAAGACAGTTAATCACAGAAGTGTTACAGAGCAGAGGGAGACAATTCAGTCCATTGTGCTTGTCCTGGCTAATCCTATTGCTGGCTGGATGATTTGCTGTCCATGTTGTTGTCATACAAACCCTGGCTTTGTCATCAAGTCACAGTGGGATGAGTGCGGTTTGTTGGTGTGGTTTCGCTATCTACACTTAGAAGTCCATTGTCAGACTTCCAGGGACGTGCAACACCCAAGAGTTAGTATTTAACCAGTTTAGTTACCTTTAAAATGGAAAGGTGGTGAACATAACAAAAAGACGATGGTAAGAGGCTGGTGATGGGCTAGGGCTGGAGTCCAATGGGTAAGTGCTGGAGTCTGGGGTTGTGTAACCAATTGATGTACAGAAAACAAACACAGCTAATACTCAGAAAGAAAGGCACAGGTTAGGAATTAAAGTGCAGAGATACATCATTAAATTTTCATTCCTTTTATTCCAGATGCAGTTTGAAAAAAAATGCACTCTGATATTTAATGAACAGATGGTTGTTTGTAGCTGTCAAAAATGTTTTGGATCATAAATTCCTCAGTAAGTCATAAAAAATAATCTGCAGTGACTTCTCCTTTCTTCACTCGCCTGTCCATTTCTAAACACACTGCCCTTTCCTTTTTCTGTACAACTTTGCACAGGGTCATGTTTCTCCACAGGCAATCCTCCAAATATCGGTGAAGACAGAAAGCTTGCTTCTGGTTCTTTGTCCATACCACACACAAGCTTTCTTTTAAAAATAGCCAAAGGTCCCTTAAGGGTCAAAGTTCAAAGGATGTAGCAAAATGGGCACTTAAGCGCCAGTCTGGATGGGACAATCAGCTCTATTGAGAGGAGCTGAAATCCACTACAGGTTAGAGTGCTACTGGTGAGGCAAGACCAACACTTATTGACATCATATAACAGGCGATACCTGATTACTGCTCATGATCACGCATTCATTTGTCAAACCTATGTCTCGTGTTATTTAGTGTAGTGTTGAATTTGGCTAGATCAGTTTTGTAACAATCAATATTGTGAGTTGATTTGGGATGAAATAAGATATATCGGCACAGATACTGTGATCATGGTCAGGAAAGATTACTCACCCTGACCAGATTAAAAATTACCCATTTGCCTTTGAACAACTTCTGTGCTGCGGATTCCTGGATAAGGGCCTTATGTTACAAACCTGTCCAGCAATCCACAAATTCAGCAACAGGGAGAATCAGTGTGGAAACTATGCCTCTGCTTAGCAGCGGCCAGAAAGTCACACTCAGAGATTAGCAACTCAGCCAGACACCATGACCGTTGTCATGAAAGGGTGAGTTATTTGAGGTAAGTGTGTGATTAGAGTGACAGTTGATTGTGGGTTTAAGGACCTGCTGGACTGGAGGGTAGTATGTCAGCTGGGTAAGGGGAGTATTTGCCATGTGGGTGAGCTTGGTAGTGTGTCAGGTGGGTGAGGCACCATGTAAATAAATGGATGCTTAGTGTAGGTTGAAGGTATGGGTGTGTATCTGTTGTGACAGTTCAGGATGCTGAGTACTGGGGATTCAAGCCAACAAGAGGGGCATGGGGTGGGATGGTGTTGAGGGTTGGGGCTTATTTGGTCCACTGAGGGGAAATCGGTGTGGGTCGGAGAGTGGGTTATTGGGTTGCATTAGGGAGTGGCTAGGAGTGAGGACTGTCTCACTCAGGTCTGACGGGTTTTGGCTCCGGGGATACGGGTTAGGCTGGTTCCAGGAGCGTTATTGGGCAATTTCAGTCTGCACTATTTCCAGCCGCTGCCTGACTGTCGGAATTTCTGGGTCACTTTTGCATCATTTCAAAGGAAATGGATTAACAAAACCAAAGAAACTGCGGATGCTGGAAATCAGAAACAAAAACAGAAATTGCTGGAAAACCTCAACAGGGCTATGAAGGGAAATCAGATTGTCCTCAACAATTTCTGGGCCCCAAGTAGCATTATCTTTATTTAGTTCTGATATGTTTCTGCTCCACTTCTGCACATTTCCATTGATCAATTGGTTTTTGTTACACTGTCTGTCTAACCTGATTAATTTTCTTGTAAAAACAGTACAGACTGATCAGTTGAGGCTTATTTATCAAAAAAAATGTATTGGTTTATTTTACTTCTCTTGTTCTTTAATTTTTTTTCTCCTAGCTTCTTCAGCAGATAATTAAACTATCCAATTTTGCAGATGTTATCTAACAGGAATTGATTCAAATATGAAAGGACGCTGTGCATAATGAGTGCTGCAAAGGCTGTCCTGCCCATTTACTTTGAGCAGAGAAATCTAGGTCATGGAAATGAAAGTGCAGATTTACCTCCACAGTCTGCTAAATATTACTTCATTTCACAAAATAATATCTGCTGTGTTGTTTAAAAATCTCCAAATTGTTTGTATCATCGCTGAGTCAGGCATTGATGTCCTTTTCCTATGTTTGCTGGTTTCAATTCCCAGTCTGCCATCAGATAAGCAAAACGGCAACTAATGCTATTATGATCTGCATTTCATATTCAGCCTTCAGTCAGTCACTGCTAGCTTAGCAGCACTGGGTGTGAGAGTCACAGGCAACATATTGAGTTGGTGGTAGATGCAGTGATGACCAACACCACTTCAAAGGCACTGAGCCACTTGAAAGATCAGGTCTTCATCTGAACAGTCAAGGACCAGTGCTTTATAACAGGCTGTTCAGGGGAGAGTAGGGACTGGGTGGAGTGAGGAGGGCAGTTTATGCAGTGGCCGATTAGGAAATGCAGCTATTTCCCTGCAAAGGCAAAGCAGATGGTCAGCCTTAAAGGAGAAGGCAATTCTCACAGCGAGGAACCAATTGACTGCAAGTGGAAAGATTTTGGGGAGAAACTATTTTCGAACCATTGGTAGCTGAATATGGCTTCAGGTCCTGCAACCAACATTTTTTTTAGTTCGTTTGCGGGATGTAGGTATTGCTGGCTGGGCCAACGTTTATTGCCAGTCCCCAGTTGCCCTTGAGAAGGTGGTGGTGAGCTGCTTTCTTGAACTGTTGCAGTCCATTTGGTATGGTAGACCAACAAGACCATCAGTGAGGGAGTTTCAGGATTTTGACCGAGTAACAGTGGAGGATCTTTTTAATGTTTCCAAGTCAAGACTGTGATTGATTTGGACAGGAACTTAAAGTGGTGGTGTTCCATGTATCTGCTGCCCTTGTCCTTCTAGTTGGCAGTGGTCATGGTTTGGAAGGCACTGTCTAAAGACCTTTGCTGAATTTCTGCAGTGCATCTTCTAGATGGTACCCAGTGCTGCTGCTGAGCATTGGTGATGGAGGAGGGAGTGAATGTTTGTGGATGTGGTGCCAATCAAGTGGGTTTGTTTAATTGAAATATTGTTGTGAGTTTCAGGTGGGCATGCTGAATGCCCATTTTACAATCTGCTCCAAAACTGAGCCCACTGGTCCTTGTGCAGCCCATGTGCAGTAGATTTTAAAGCAAACTTTTCCTGACCTGGCAAACTGCTTATGGACTTGAATGGGGCAGCAGGCAAATTCCTCCTGTATTGTGCAGACTATAAACTGATATATTGCTTCCTGATATAGAGTCAGAGAGATGTACAGCATGGAAACAGACCCTTTCGTCCAACTTGTCCATACCGACCAGATATCCCAACCCGATCTAGTCCCACCTGCCAGCACCCGGTCCATATCCCTCCAAACCCTTCCTATTCATTTACCCATCCAAATGCCTCTTAAATGTTGCAATTGTACTAGCCTCCACCACTTCCTCTGGCAGCTCATTTCATACACGTACCACCCTCTGCATGAAAACGTTGCCCCTTAGGTCTCTTTTATATCTTTCCCCTCTCACCCAAAACTTATGCCCTCTAGTTCTGGACTCCCTGACCCCAGGGAAAAGACTTTCTCTATTTACCCTATCCATGCCCCTCATGATTTTGTAAATCTCTATAAGGTCACCCCTCAGCCTCCGACACTCCAGGGAAATCTAAAGAAATTCTTACACTCTGACCACTATCAGAACACACAAAGAGCTATGTAAACAACTCTGAGCAGTTCAGTGTTATTACACCAGGACATGAAGTTGTACAATTTTTTGGCATCTTGGTTGGGTAAGGACACTCCATGGCTGCTCCAGTCACCTCTTATGAGCAAGAAGACAGAGAGCTTAGATATTTTTGATACAACCTGCTCAGAGATGTTATTACATATCTCCAAAGCAGGTAGGACTTGAGGTCAGGTCTCCTGCCTCAGAGGTAGGGTCACTACCAATGCATCACACAAGCCCTTCAAGAGGCAGGGTTTACTATTTGATGTTCAATTAGCAACACAATGGCAATTTATTGACTCGCTGTTTACTCTGAGCATTAGCCTTTCTGAGTTGAGTGTGTTAATGGGGAGTTGTAGTGCAAAAGGTTGGCATGAGAGGGCCCTGAATGCTAGTGCTGCTTTATAGGTTTGTAGCTGTGTTTCAAATTGATCAGATTTAACATGAAGAATCAATGGGGCGCAATTTTAATCCAAAGCTTCCATCAGAAAACTGATGAGATTAACTGCAAAACTGATCTTACAGCCCCTGCCAGACTTTTCGTTTCACTGAAACCAATGGAGTCCAGCAGTAGACACCATGGAAAAGACCATGTTTCATCTGAACCAGTGGGGTTGCTGTAAAGAGGCAACAAGCAATGAAAACTTAACAGAATGCCAAAGGAAGGTTTGCAAATGTCTTTTCAGATCTTAGAAATAAATGAGAAATGGATTAAATAACAGTATTAAATGTCAATGTGTTTTTATCATTCAGTCTACTTTTTATTCAGGAGAAACTGAATAGAAATAGGCCATTCAGCCCAACCTGTCTATACCAGTGTTTATATTCCATTCAGGCCTATATTTTCTCATTTAAATCCCCCATCGTAACTATCTATTCCCTTCTCCCTTGAATGCCAGTCCAATTTTTCCTTAAGTGCCTATTCACTCCATGTGGAGCAAAGCTCCATTTTTTAAAACTCTTTGGATAAGGAGTGTTCTTCTGAACTTCCTATTGGATTTCTTGGTGACTGTTTTATCTTGAAGGCCTCAAGTTATTCTGTTCTCTAAAAGTGGTAACTATTTTTATCAACATATTTCTAAAGACTTTGATTAAGTCACCTGTCAGATATTTAATCACACGAGAAAAAGATACCCAACCTGTCATTCATCTCCTGGTATGTATCTAGTTTCTATTCTAGTTTCTCGTACCATTCTAGTAAATCTCTGCTGCACCCTCTCCAGTGTCCATATCTGATCCACAACCACACACAGTACTCCAAGTGTGGACTAGTAAGGTTTGATACAGTTCAGTGTCACTGTCGTACTCAAATCTATCCCTCTAGGAATAAGGCCCAGTGCTCGCTTTACTTTGAAGTGGCCTTGCTAATTTGCAACTTTTATTGGCTGGTATATTTGGGCATGGAAATATCTATGCTGCTGTACATTTGCATTTTTCGAATAATAAATGGCTTCTTCTTCTGACCAAAGCGCAAAACCTCACATTGGCCTGTGCTGAACATTCATTTAGGTAAAAACAATGACTTCAGATGCTGGAAACCAGAGTCTAGATTAGAGTGTTGCTGGAAAAGCACAGCAGTTCAGGCAGCATTCGAGAAGCAGTAAAATCGACGTTTCGGGCAAAAGCCCTTCATCAGGAATACAGGTCCTGATGAAGGGCTTTTGCCCGAAACATCAATTTTACGGCTCCTCGGATGCTGCCTGAACTGCTGTGCTTTTCCAGTACCACTCTAATCTGAACATTCATTTGCCTATTTTACAAGTTTATTATCATCCTTTTTTTAAATTTGTTACAGTCCTCCTCAGAATTAATTATCCACCACCCAAATCCCCAATCTACTGGCATTGGGACAGAGGAAAATTAAAGTTAGAGGTGAAAGTTAGATGCTGTTCGTTAGATGGTGAAGGATAGGCCCATTAGCAAGGTCAGGAGTTTCACACTTTTAAAGTCTCCAGAACACATGACTTGGTTTAAGACATGGTGCAATGAGGCAAGGCAAGAAAGGTTAATGAAAATCATCATGTTAATGAAAATTAACTGAGTGGAAAGGAAGGATATACAAGAGAGGGAAAAATGAGTTAATTTAAGAGGTGGAGCCACATACATTGATTTGAGTATTCCTGTTGGAAACACTAGCTTTCAGGATGTATGTGCCATGATTTGTAATTATTGCTGACGGTCCCTCAATGTCACAGAGTACAGCACAGAGTGTCTTACAGTTTGGTTCAGCAGGGTTGTTACGCAAATTGATAGGGCATCAAGGGACTTGCTGAAATAATTTATTGTACTTCGGATCAGATTAGTTCACTTACTTCTCACCTCGTAGGGATTCCTACCAGACTGTTGCTATCTGGCATCTCACCAGAGTAAGTCTCTATGTGGGAATGGGTTCTGGTTCTAATTTAAAATCTGATTGTTGCATTGCATTGTTATGTATTTCTTCAATAGTTTCACTTGTATTACAAACTAGAATTGAGCTCGGTGTAGACTTCTACAATCCTTATCATTATAGTTGTAATTAGCTTTTTGGCAACCGTTCCTTGATACCACTGGGATGGATTACCTGTATACAAGATATGAAGAAACGAATAACACAATGTATAAAAAGCAGGGCTTATTAAAAGTCACTGCTGATCTGTACACCTTGATAAAAACAAAACATCAGCTTGCCATAGTTGTTTAATTTTACCCTGTATATTCCAGAGTGTGATATCCTCACTGTACCTTTTGAATGCAGACGTCAACAAATCTGACCTTGAGAAAGTTTTTATATATCTGTGTGTCCATACATAACTGTGATGACAAACTTTCTTGCTGCATGTAAATCAAAACTCACTTCAAATTTTCGTGATCCATTCAAACGTTTTGGAGTCCTTTAATCTCCATTGGTCTTTCCTTCTTCCTGCAATCCACATATGTTTCAAGCATAAAGTCAGCATCTTTTAACTGTTGCTCGAGTTGATGAAAATAGAATTGTTTCTTCATTGCCACTGAGTAATGGTGCTGAAAACTTGTTACTTTGAGAGCCTTTAAGATTAGTTATAGCGTAAGTGTGTCGCATGGTGCTGGTTCATCATCACTTTCCGAAAGGTTTGCAAACAATGTTGACTTTGTCAGCAATGCCCACATCCCATGAATGAATAAATAGATAAAGACCTCATCCTCTTATTCCCTCTTTTCAACACCAGTGTTGCACCAATTTGGGTGTTGTCCCTCCCCCCAAGGTCTTGTAATCAAAAGTGCTTAAATTTCACACTTCCCTATTTCCGCTACCTGCTATCCTGTCATCCTTGGGGGTTCCCAATGGCCAGGAACTGTACTAGATTGGCCACATGAATACTTGGCTACAAAAGCTGGTCAGAGGCTAGGAATCCAGCACTGAGTAACTCACTTCCTGACTCCCAAAATCTCTAAGGAGAAAGTGAGGTCTGCAGATGCTGGAGATCAGAGATGGAAATGTGTTGCTGGAAAAGCGCAGCAGGTCAGGCAGCATCTAGGGAACAGGAGAATCGACGTTTCGGGCATTAGCCGAAGAAGGGCTAATGCCTGAAACGTCGATTCTCCTGTTCCCTAGATGCTGCCTGACCTGCTGCGCTTTTCCAGCAACACATTTCCATCCCAAAATCCCTACATTATCTAGAAGACACATGTTAGAAGTGTGATGGAAAACCTGCCATTTTCCTAGATGGGTGTAGCTCCAGCAACACCCAAGAAGCTTAATACCATCCAGGATAAAGCAGCCCACTTGACTGGGAGCACATTCACCACCTTCACCATTCACTCTCTTCATCACAAACACACATTGGCAGCAATGTGTAGGTGAAGGCAGGGTCCTTGTGAAAATTTAAGGGTGAAAACAATAGATTCTTGATCAGTAGAGGGTTCAAGGATTGTGGTGAAAACACAGAAAAGAGGACATGAGGAGTGTTGTCAGCCATGATCCTGTTGAGTGGGGGAGCAGACTCAAGGGGCTGAATGGCCTATTCCTGTTCTTATGTCTTATGGTCTTATGGACTTATACCACATACAAGATGCACTGCAGTAACTCACAAAGGTCAGACAGCATCTGAGGAGCAGGGGAGTTGATGTTTCAAGCCTAAGCTCATTCCTAATGAAAAGCTTATGCTTGAAACGTCGATTCTGCTGCCCTTCGGATGCTGGCTGATCGGCTGTGTTTCCCAGTGCCACATGTTTTGACTCCGATCTCCAGCATCTTCAATCCTCATTTTCTCCATCCCTTGAAAGGAGAATGACAGTTGCTTTCCACATCATCTGTAATCACACAGTCAGCTCTGTTTTTTGGAGGTACATCAGAATGAGAAAGTAATTGGATGCAAAGTTGCTGCGTTGTTAACTTTAACAACTCTGCCCAGCTGGGTGAAGGTTAACTGTGATGACAGCTGAAAGTCTGAAGTGGGTTTACACATTGTGTGAACATCCTGAATGCATTTTGACAGTGTCATGACTTGACTTCAGTCATCCTGAGGAAAGGATATCAACTCCGACTGTAAATAGATGAAAAAGCTACAACTGCATTTTTTTTTCTATTGAAAGCCAAGGGAAAAATAGCTTCCAAGTTAAACAGTTGAGACAGGGGCTACAAACATTGAAGCTGCAAATGTCAACATTTTAAACCAGTGACGCAGCAGAAGACTTAATGCAGCAGGGCTGAAGGCTAAAAGCATCATTTATCATGAACAAGTACTGCTGTGTCAAAGCAGATTCATTTGTTTTTTTCTCCCCTTACATTCTTGCAAATTTTGTGCATGTCAGCATTTTCTGCATTAAACAATATCTACATTTTAAAAGTACGTCATTGGCTGCAAAGTGCCTTTGAAGATCTTGAAATTGTGAAAAGTGCTATACAAATGCAGTCATTATAGCGTGGCTAGATACAAAGTAACATTCAGACACGTCTATTGTATATTTTATTTCTCCAGCCAGTGGGGAGATGTTACTAGTCTCTCCATATGCTGGAGCTTTATTTACAGCGATTGAAAATTTCTTCTCCATTTGCATCTTTCAGGCTTTCCACATGTTGATTTTTCTCTGAATTATCATGCAGGCTTAACCAATCATATGCAATAAACATAGACCAGGTGCCAGACACGTGTAATGAAGCACTGAAAAATGGAACTTGACTGTGCTATTGGGACAGTTTCACTTCCCTTTTTCAGTCAATACTGCTGTCAAAAGTTCCACAGAGATAGTCGACATGACCTTGCTCTTTTTCTGAAATTTATCATCTCAAATCTAGATGTTATCCAGGCCAAGGGAGACATAGGCTGCTGCATGAATACAGGTGTCTTGAATGGAGCATTGAAAGTATCAATATACAGCCCAATTCTTAAACACAGGGAGAGAATGCTATATCTATTATTTCATATCTGACAACCAGAGCCAACATCATTTGTGTCAGGGTTAAAGTTGTGGGGCTTGGGGCGGGGGAGGTGAATCCTTCTGAGCTCCCACTGACCTCAGTTTTGTTTGGGTTTCTTAATCAGATCGGTCAGACGCTGCCTTAATGGCAAAGATACCAAATCATTTCTTTCCTCTTGCATTCAACACTCGCACTAATGTTTGATGCTTTGATGAGATCTGCAGCCTTGAACTTCTGGTCCAACATTAACTAAACATGAGTCAACAGACATAGTTTGATGACTCCTTCTATCAGGTTACTGATGATTGAAAGGAGGATGATAAGGGAGAATTGATAACTGTGTTACATTTATCTTAGTTCTTGCAGTTGGGACAGAACAGGACAATCTTTGACCATACTGTCTGAATGCATGTGTTTTAGCGGTACTGGAGCAGATTAGCTAAGTGAAGGAATTTCAGATGCATTTCAGAATTCCAACATCCATAATGTTTTTCCTTTTGGTAAGCTGTAAGTGTGGTTATCTGCACAGACCTTCACCACTACATGCATTGTGCTGTCATGTCCACAGTCCTTTCTGTTAGGAACCATGCAATAATTAAGAGGTCCAATGCTTAAGCCATCAAAGTAAAGAGCTCTTTCAAAATAGTGACCAGAATATTAGCCATATATCCACTAAGTTCACTCTAAAGAAACTGTCTGTGTGGAGTTTGCACATTCTCCCCGTGTCTGCGTGGGTTTCCTCCGGGTGCTCCGGTTTCCTTCCACAATCCAAAGATGTGCAGGTTAGGTGAATGGCCATGCTAAAATTGCCGATAGTGTTATGTGCATTAGTCAGGGGTAAATATGGGGAATGGGTCTGGGTGGGTTACTCTTCGGTGGGTCGGTGTGGACTTGTTGGGCCGAAAGGCCTGTTTCCGTACTGTATGGAATCTAATCTAATCTAATCTACCCCATTAACAGCCAGGTAAAATTGTCCCCATAAAAACACAGAAAATCAGAGTGGGTCATTTTCACCCTTAAACCCACTTGATAGAATAATGGCTGATCTACTGCCTTGACGCCACTTACCCTAGACTATAGGAAACCAAATCTCTGTCTCTCAAAGCCTTAAGTGTATTAATTGAAGGCCCATGCACAGCACTCGGTGATCAGAAATACCAAAGATTCTTAACCGTCTGAGTTAAGAAATTTCTTCTTGTCCTTGACATGTGATCGGCCCCATGTTCTAGACTCTCCCCCCATCTTCTATGCTCCCCAGGCAGGGAAAACAACCTCTTAGTATTCAACCCTGTTGAACATTTCAGGATTGTCTGAGTTGAACTGACTGATCAGAATCTCCACAAACTCTCACTATTTTCTCTATTAGTGAATGTGCTGGTCTAGTGGCAGAGTGGCAAGTATTGATTGTAGCACGGATAAGGCAATAGCACTGCACATTCATCCTCTAGTCCTGATATAGGATCATTTCTTTCCTAAGTACCAAGCAACAGGACATTTACATAACTTCCTCTCACTGTTGTTAAGAGATGCACTGGAGCCAACTTGAAATAAATCAATGTAGCACCTGTTCCTTTGGAAAGAATCATTATCTCTGCCAATATTTGATCTGGATGCAGATATATTTATCTCACTAACCCCTTCCTTCCACCTAGCTGGTGATATAAATAAATCTTGTTGACTAAATCTTAACCCATTTATCTCTTAATCACTTAATCTAAACCACTTAATCTCACTTGGAACTAGACTCCCTTTACATTAATTAACTCCATCACTATTCAAATGCAACTGACTACAAAACAGAGGGTCTTGTTCCGTGAATTAACTCAGTCACAAGACAGGTGGGATAAAAAGAGAGACTCCTTCACCTTTATATTTTGGATGATTCTGAGTTGTCATCCACAGTGGAGATCACAACATCTATCTTAAATCAAATTATCTGTAACAATAAACAAAATTTGATTCCCGCAATGCTGAGTTCTTCAATAAATCTTGCTGTTTCAAGTTTTCTTTTTGGTCTGTAGTTAAAATAATTCTCAAAGTCTCACAGAATATCATCAAAGGTATATGTTGCTTCTTTTATACCTTGGTATGCTATAACATCATCGCCTACATACCCAATTGCATATGAAAGCGTACTCTCTTTTTCAGCTTCTGATTTAGTCTCAAGTTTTCAAACAGTTCTGTATCTTAAGAATTGTTTTCTCCAGGATTTCTAATTCTGTGTTTTATTTGCCCTGTCCTTGAAATTAAACTGTCCTGGCTATATTATTTCTACCGTATGTCTTCCTGATGTGATTATTTTCATTGCTTCAAAGCCTTTCAATCCTGTGTTATAGGAATGTTGTTGATGTGTACTGCTGCACTGAAAACTTTGCCCACACTTCAGATTTTCCCATCTTTTTCACAGTTGCACAAGATTAATTTTGCTAATTGCAACCCAAATAAACAATCCCTACTTCCTTAATAGTTTTACTGGATGCAGCCAAGTGGCTGAGGAACTGAATAATTGCTTTGTATCAGTCTTCATGGTGGAAGACAGAAGTAATGCCCCAAAATTTAAAGAGGGGGCAGAGCAGAGTATGGTGGCAATCATCTGGGAGAAGGTGCTAGAGAAACTAAATGGCCTGAAGGTGGATAGATCACGTGGACCAGATGGACTACCCCCAGAGTTCTAAGGGAAATAGCTGAAGAGATAGCAGAGGCGTTAGTGATGATCTTTCAGGAATCAGGGAGGGTCTCGGAGGACTGGAAAATTGCTAATGTGACACTCCTGTTTAAAAAGGAAAAAAGGGAAAAGGCAGAATATTACAAAATGATTAACCTAACCTCAGCTGTGAGTAAGATCCTGGAATCCAATGTGAAAGGATGAGATTTCTGAATACTTGGAAGTGTATGGCAAAATAGGGTAAAGTCAGCATGGTTTCACCAAGGGGAGGTCATGCCTGACAAAGCTGCTAGAATTCTTTGAGGAAGAATGAGCAGGCTAGACCAAGGAGAGCCAATGGATGTTATCTATCTGGACTTCAAGAAGGCCTTTGACAAGGCGCTGCACAGGAGGCTACTGAGTAAGATAAGAGCCCATGGTATTAGAGGCAAAGTGCTAACATGGATAGAGGCTTGGCTGTCTGGCAGAAAGCAGAGAGTGGGGATAAAAGGGTCCTTCTCAGGATGGCAGCCGGTGACAAGTGGTATTCCGCAAGACTCAGTGTTGGGACCACAACTTTTCACTTTATACATTAACGATCCAGATGAAGGAACTGAGGGTGTTCTGGCTAAGTTTGCTGATGATAGAAAGATAGGTAGAGGGACAGGTAGCATTGAGGAGGCAGGGAGGCTGCAGAAGGATTTGAATAGGTTAGAAGACAAAGAAGTGGCAGCTGGAGTACAGTGTGGGAAAGTGTGAGGTCATGCACTTTAGGAATAGAGATATGGACTATTTTCTAAATGGGGAGAAAATTCAGAAGTTTGAAGTGCAAAGTGACTTGGGAGTTCTAGGTCAGGATTGTCTCAAGGTAAACTTAATCAGTAGTTAGGAAGACAAATGGAATGATGGTATTTATTTTGAGAGGATTTGAATATAAAAGCAGGGATGGTCTTCTGAGGCTCTATAATGCTCCTTTCAGACCACATTTGGAGTATTGTGTGCAGCTTTGAACTCCATATCTCAGGAAGGATATACTGGCCCTGGAGCACGTTCAGAGGAGATTCATGAGAGTGGTCCCAGGAATGAAAAGCTTAACTTATGAGGAACGTTTGAGGACTCTGGGTTTATACTCACTGGAGTTTAGAAGGAAGAAAGGGGGGATCTAATTGCGACATGCAGAATACTGAATGCCCTGGACAGAGTAGATGCTGGGAAGATGTAGGAGAGACTATGACCCGAGGGCACAGCCTTAGAGTAAATGGAAGATCTTTTGGAATGAAGAAAAGGAGAATCTTCTTCAGCCAGTGAGTGGTGAGCCTATAGAATTCACTGCCACAGAAGGCTGTGGAGGCCAGATGTTGAGTATATTTAAGATGGAGATTCTTGAGTATTACGTGGAATCAAGGGTTATGGGGGGAAAGCAGGAGAATGGGGTTGAGAAACTCATCAGCCATGATTGAGTGGCGGACCAGATTCGGTGGGCTGAATGGCCTAATTTCTGCTACTATGTCTTATGGTTTTATGGTCTATGGCTTTAATGCCAAATTCTCTTCTCTTCATGGCTTTGCTGAATTAATTCCAATCTTTGCTGCCTAATATGATGAATCCCTTTCTCTTCAGCCTGAAATAACAGTTCCCTCTTTGATCTTCTCTTCAACTGAGTATGTTTTCACTGTTCTGGTCTCCTTCCTATCGGAAGGATGTTGTGGAACTTGAAAGGGTTCAGAAAAGATTTACAAGGATGTTGCCAGGCTTGAAGGATTTGAGCTATAGGGAGAGGCTGAACAGGCTGGGGCTGTTTTCCCTGGAGCGTCGGAGGCTGAGGGGTGACCTTATAGAGGTTTATAAAATCATGTGGGACATGGATAGGGTAAATAGACAAGGTCTTTTTCCTGGGGTGGGGGAGTCCAGAACTAGAGGGCATAGGTTTAAGGTGAGAGGGGAAAGGGACCAAAGGGGCAACTTTTTCATGCAGAGGATGGTGTGTGTATGGAATGAGCTGCCAGAGGAAGTGGTGGAGGCTGATACAATTGCAACATATAAAAGGCATCTGGATGGGTATATGAATTTAGAGTTTAGAGGGATATGAGCCAAATACTGGGAAATGGAACTGGATTAGTTTTGGATATCTGGTCGGCAGGGACAAGTTGGCCCAAAGGGTCTGTTTCCATGCTGTGCATCTCTATGACTCTATGAATGAGTTTAAACAGATGCTTCCTGTAGTTTAAGCAATGGGTCACCCACCACTGTATGGGGCTTCAACAGTCTCCTAACATTCCTATATTGTAAAACTTTGCCTGCTTAGACTTCCAGATTGCCTTTTATTGCTTAAATTACACCCCTGCAACTTTCCACACTCTGTGACATTGTTTTAAATTGCTTCTTGATTTCCCTATACCTCCCATGATTTCACTGCAGCAGTGCTGCTCAATCTGTGCAATTTGTATTAAAGATTTCCCTTACCCACTTGGATTTAACTTTACCCACAGAGCATCCAATATCAGTTCCCTTTCCGGATGAACTACTTGGAACTATTCCTACAGAGCACTGGTACCTAGCGCCATCTGTAACTGCCTTGAAGTGGCTCCTTATAGGAAGAGGTGTGAATCAAGTATGAGACAAAGGGCCAATTTTCCATCTGAGTTATAGAGTCATACAGAACAGAAACAAATCCTTCCATCCAACTCTTCCATGCCAACCAGATACCCTAAACTGAACCAGTCTTATTTGCCTGCGCTTAGCCCATATTCCTCTAAACCTTTTACTATTCACGTACCTGTCTATTAAATGTTGTAATTGTACTTGTCACTACCACTTCCTCTGGCAGCTCATTCCATATATACACCACCCTCTGTGAAAAAAAGGTTCTCCCTCAGGCCTAAATTAAATCTTTCTCCACTTACTTTAAACCTGCACCCTCTAGTTTTGTACTCCCCCACCCTGGGGAAAAGACTTTGGCTATTCATCTTCTCCATACCCCTCATGATTTTATCAACCTCTATAAGATCACCCCTCAGCCTTTGACACTCCAGAAAGAAAAAAAATCCCAGCCTATCTAGCCTCTGTTCATAACTTAAACCTGCATTCCTGGCAACATCCTTGCAAATTTTTTCTGTACTTTTTCTAGTTCAACAACACCTTTCCTATAGCAAGGTGAACAGAAATGAATGCAATACACCGATGTCTTGTACAGCCGCAACATGATGTCCCAACTCTTATATGCTGATCAATGAAGGCAAGTGTGCCGAATGCCTTCTTCAGCACTCTGTCTACCTGCGACACCACTTCCACAACCTACACCCCTTGATCTGTTTGTTCGCCAACACTCCCCAGGGCCCTACCATTACCTATGCAAGTACTGCCCTGGTTTGTCTTCACAAAATTGTTGTTCCCTGTTCAAGACTGATCCGTCACCCATTGGAAACAGTTCCTCCTTATTTAATTCTGTCAAAGCCTTCTTGATTTTGATTGCCTTTACTAATTCCCATCGTAACCTTCTCTGCCTGAAGGAAACATGTCTGGAGAGGCTCTCTCTTCAGTGACAAGAGCTCACCTGTTGACGTCTAAAAGTACCTGTACCATCTACAAGTCAGCAATGTGATCGAAAAGACAGTATGATATTCTTGTTGTCCATTCACCTCAGGAAGTAGCTTTCCTGAGTATTACTGATGAAATATTGTATCATTCTTTGCCGTGGTCCTCAGAGGTGGAATGCATGCCTCAGTAGCCCACCCATTATAAATGTGGACCATTCCACGCTAGTGAAGACTCCAGCATATTGCAACAATACAGCTGACTGAATCGGAAATAACAACAAGAAGGGTGGCACGATGGCACAGTGGTTAGCACTGCTGCCTCACAGTGCCAGAGACCTGAGTTCAATTCCCACCTCAGGCGACTGTCTGTGTGGAGTTTGCACATTCTCCCCGTATCTGTGTGGGTTTGCTCCGGTTTCCTCCCACAGTCCAAAAATGTGCAGGTTAGGTGAATTGGCCATGCTAACTTGCCCGTAGTGTTAGGTGAAAGGGTAAATGTAGGGGAATGGTTCTGGGTGGGTTGCGCTTCGGCAGGTCGGTGTGGACTTGGTGGGCCGAAGGGCCTGTTTCCACACTGTAAGTAATCTAAGACGGTAATCTGTCCTTCATTTTATTTTAGTTGTACGTCAATCTACTTTTACAGCTTCATTGTTAACCAGACTCAAGGACAGACACCCACACATAGACGATTGTAACCGGCATTTTCTTTACTCATTGTTAAAAGCTTGAGTTGTCATGGTAATCAATTGTATTGAAACATCATGATGTAGCATGCTATTGATCACCTTGATGCTCAAAGAGATTTCAAACATGGAAGCACGGAAGAAAGAATGCAGAAGCTCTGCACTTCCTGTTTTGCTCTCCCCCTTTAATGAAGACAGAAGCCTTGCAATTGCAAGCATTTGCTTTGTTGATGCATGAAAGAATTTAAGTCACAATGGATCCCTAGAAGGACCTCTCTTGTGTTGTGCTGTTATTCTACCTTTTAACTGTCTTCCTCTTTTCCTGAAAATGCCGAGTTACTTGTTGAAGTAACTTGGCCTCAGCAACCGCAGGTCAAAGGAACTGGAGGGTGCCCTGCGTTGAGAGATGAGGGGTTCAGAGAGAACAAATCACACATTCTCTTGCTGACAGTCATCAACTAATAACACTGCTTTGTCCCATCATTCTAGACGGCACATATCAAAGAACATCAGATGAAGGCCGGATAGGGCACCACTGTCAGATCCCCCAAAGTCAAATAGCTCACCGACACCACAGTCTGGGATTGGGTGATAAAGGCAGTGGAGGAAATGCTTCAGGGATATCCTCAAGGCTTCACTGGCTGCGGCATTCCCATAGACCCCTGGGAATCATTGGTCAAGACCGTCCAAAGTGGAGAAGAGGCACCCAAGAAGACGTGAGCACCTTGAGACATGGTGTCAGAAAACGCGGAAGCCAAGTGAAAACAGTGTGAGAAGCACACTGCCAAACCAACACCCCACCCACCCTTTCCAATGACCACCTCCTGGCTTAAATGTGACAGAGCCTACAGAACCCTCATCAGTCTGCAAGGCCACCTATGGACTCACCATGAGAGTGGAAGAGAGTCATCCTCATCTGGGAAGGGCTCCCAATGGAGATGATGGAGGCCATTCTTGGAGCTGTATGCTGTTAGAACCTACAGTTTGTACAATATCAGCCATGATCGAATGGCGCAGCAAACTTGATGGGCCGCATGGCCTCATTCTGTTCCTATATCTAATGAGAGAGAAAGCAGACTCTGGAATAGCTAGTGTACAGAAACAGGTGAAAGAAGGTACTGCAAATGCTGGAGATTAGAGTCAAGATTAGAGTGGTGCTGGAAAAGCACAGCAGATCAGACAACATCCAAGGAGGAGGAAAATCGACATTTCAGGCAAAAGCACCTTCATCAGGTGTACAGAAAAATACCATGGCCAAATTTTCAATTATTGAATTCCCTCAATAGTCCAGATGTTCAGGTTTGTTATCCTGAAAGTTGCTTCAAAAAACATCAGGCTACTGGTCTGGAGTTAAATGGAGCTTCACAAATTGACTGAGTTGATATTAAAGGAATTATTTTGTTTTTTTGTGGAAACCAGCTTATACAGCTGGTAAATTATTAATGATGCATCATAATAAAGTGACAAGCTTGAAAATATCCCTATTATGTCCATATCTGTAAAAGCAACAATCAAAATGTAATTGCAACATTGAGCGTTGAATCCAGTTATTCATATTCATTGCAGATCAAGATCAGAAACGGTGCATTTGGGGGATGGTATTACAGACACTGTGTAGTAGGCTGATGTCTTGCAATTAGGAGAAAGTGAGCACTGCAGATGCTGAAGATTAGAGTCGAAAGGTGTGGTGCTGGAAAAGCACAGGCAGTCAGGCAGCATCTGAGGAGCAGGAGAGTTGACGTTTCGAGCTCTTCATCAGGAATGGGGGTGGGGGCCCAAGGGGCTGAAAGATAAATGGGAGTGGAGGGGCAGGGGTGTGGAGCTGGGGGGAAGGTAGCTGGGAATGCAATGGGTAGATGAAGTGGGGAGGGGTGATGGTGATAGGTCAGAAGAGAGGGTAGAGAGGACAGTTGGGAAGGAAGATGGACAGTTCAAGAGGGCAGTGCTGAGTTGGAGGGTTGGATCTGGGATAAGGTAGAGGGGAGGGGAGATTTGGAAACTAGTGAAATCAACACTGATCCCGTGTGGTTGGAGGGTCCTAAGGTGGAAGATGAGGTGGTCTTCCACCAGGTGTCGGGTTGCCAGAGGTGGTGGAGGAGGGCCAGGACTTGCACGTCCTTGGCTGAGTTGAAGTGTTCAGCTATAGTGCAGTGGGGTTGATTGGCACGTGTGTTCTAGAGATGTTCCCTGATACACTCTGAAAATTGGCATCCAGTCTCCCCACTGTAGAGGAAACCACATCGAGAGCAACCAATACAGTTCTTGACATGTGTGGAAGTACAGGTGCCAAACCTGCACCCACACCTCCCTCCCCACCTTCGTCCAAGGCCACGAAGGATCCTTCCACATCCGACAGAGATTTACCTCTATTTCCACACACATTATCTACTGCGTCCATTGCTCCCGATGTGGTCTCTTCTGCATTGGGAAGACAGGATGACAACTTGTGAAATGTTTCAGAGAACATCCCTGGGACACACACACTAAACAACCCCACCATCCTGTGGCCGAACATTTCAACTACCCCTCCCACTCCGCCAAGGATCTGCAAGTCCTGGCCCTCCTCCACGGCTAAACTCTAGCCACCCAACACCTGGAGGACCCTCTAACCACAAGGATGAATGTGGATTTCACCAGTTTCCTCATTTCCCCTCCCCCCACCTTATCACAGATCTAACCTTCCAACTCAACACTGCTCTCTTGTACTCTCCTCCCTGTCCATCTTCCTTCCTACCTATCCACTCCACCCTCCTCTCTGACCTATTACTATCATCTCCCCACCTTCATCTACCTATCACATTCCCAGCAACCTTCCCGCCAGCACCACCCCCATCCCATTTATCTCTCAGCCCCCTTGGGCCACTCTGTCATTACTGATGAAGAGGTCACGCTTGAAATGTCGACTCTCCTGTTCCTCAGATGCTGCCTGACCAGCTGTGCTTTTCCAGCACAACACTTTTCAACATTGATGTCTTGCAATTGACCCTGTACCATGAAGAGCTGCCTGAAGTTTCTTGTTGCCTCCTACAGCTGCCTATTTGTAGTTTGCAAGTTCAAACAATCTCATTGTGTGAAATGGAAATTCACATTTTTAAAAAAATGTAAATTCAGAATTCCACTTTGTACTGAAATGTTTCATCGTCCAATGTACATTACAAGGAGTTGTCTCCAAACTAATGCTTTTTCTGTTGGCCAAAAATTATCAATCTCCTACCCCAAAACCCTACCTCCTTCGACAACATCGTGTTAAGGTGTTAGTCTGCCCTGAGCCATTTATTGAACAGATTGTGCTTTTTTACTGGTGTTCCACCATGTGAAGTTGAGACAGTGTGTGTCAGTGGGTTTTGGAACATAGACAGTTCTTCTCCAGACATAAATACATTAACATTCACACACACACACACACACACGTGCACACAAATACACACACAAAAATGCTCACACGTGAAAAAAGGATTCTGGATAATCCAAGATGGAGGATTGGGAAAATGTTCTGGCTGTAAAAGCTGCTCCTTATTTTCTCCTAGTCCAGAACTAGATGGCATAGGTTTAGGGTGAAAGGAAAAAGATATAAAAGGGACCTAAGGGGCAACTTTTTCATGCAGAGGGTTGTGCGTGTATGGAATGAGCTGCCAGATGAAATTTAGGAGGCTGGTACAGTTGCAACGTTTAACAGTCATCTTGATGGGTATATGAATAGAAAGAGTTTAGAGGGATATGGGCCAAGTGCTGGCAAATGGGACTAGATTAGGTTGGGATATCTGGTTGGCATGGATGAGTTAGAGCAAAGGATCTGTTTCTGTGCTGTACATCTCTACGACTCTGACTCTAAATGCACACATAAACACATACATGCACACACAGGTATAAACGTGCTCAGACAAACACTGATGTATCTAGATTCATGCATGCCAACACTCATTACCTTTCACTCGTTTTTGCTGAGGAACACAGAAATGTAGAAAATGGGAACTAGAGTAGGCTATTCATAAAAAAGTTTACTGTTTTTTAAACACGTCTTCATATACATTCTCTGTTCTACCAGATAGCTGTTGTTAGTTAGCCTATAGACCACCCCATCAATGTCTTCTGACCATTGTTATTTCTTATCTCCACCAATACAGGTTCTGTATAATCTGATCCAAGATCATTTCTTATTAACATACTAACTCCATCTTATACTAACAAGACCACCCCATCACCCTTCCCTACCTGTCTGCCCTTTTGCAAGGTGAATGCTCGATTCCCAGATTTGATCTCCTTGTAACCATGTCTCTGTAATGTCTATAAGATTGTACCCTTCCATGACCATATTAAGTAGCAGAGCAGGCTTGAAGGGCTGAATGGCTTACTCCTGCTCTCCATTCATATTTTCCCTCAGTAATCGTGTTACTTACAGCTGCCTAGACTCTAAGCACAAGCATTTCCTCCCTAAAACTCTGCCTCACTGTTTCCCTGCTCAGATGTTCCCTATTTGACTACACTTTTATCACTGTTGTGTGAGACACTTAGTACCTGAAAGGATTGACTGATAACTTACAATAAGCTCCATCCATTGGGAAATAAAGGACAGTTAGTCAGAGGAACTGACTAATTCTGTATGCATTCCTCAATTATCTCAAAGCTTTGAATCAGAATGCTTCAGCAGCAATAATGTGACCCTGTCTTACAAAGAACTCTCATGTACCTCAGATGTAGTGTAACTAGCTATATGTAATAAACCTGGTCTGTTTATCTGCTGAAGCATTTATGTGGCCATCCTCCCCCATTTTCCATCAATAATGTAGGCTAATATCAGTAAGAACAATTGACAACAGTGAATCTACCCAATGTATCCTAGATTTTGTTTTGGGTATAACCGCTCCATAAAGAATCATTTGTCCTGACATCACCTTATGTAGCTCTTTGCCAAATTTTGTTTGAGAACCATTCCTATGAAGCATCTTAAGATATTTTGCCATGTTTAAGGTGCAAGTTACTGTTGGTTCAAGAAATGGGTGCCAGAGAGAATAGAATGGCAAAATGAATTGCGTTCTGCTCGCATTTGTCTATCAAATGGAATTCAAAGACTGAGATCTACATCGATGGCTGTGGTTCTTTTGAAAATTCCAGTGTTAATGACTGTGGAATTAAAATCCCTTAGGCTCTAGACAGTGATTAATTGTATTTTTTAACCAATTAGTCCTAGATTGAGTTGAAGGTCACTTATACAAACAGATTGGGTTAAATGATGACAAAATGGAGGTGAGAGACTCTATAATCAGAGCTGCTCAATGTTAATCAGTGAAGGAGAGCAACACAGTATTCCTTCTTCCATTGGAAACAAACATTCAAAACCTGAAGAGCATGAGGTTGATACTGCACCTTGTCAATGATTCGCTCAGTTTGTCAGTCCATATATTATACTCTGCCTTCAGACAATGTATTATCTCTATCTTTTAGACTTTACATTCCAGTCTAACATTACAGTAAAAATGCTTTACACCCCACTATGGGGTTGGATTTAGAATGCAGTCAATATTTGGAGACCTTACTCTTGGATAAATATCGAAATTGGGTTCTGGGTGATGACGAGGAGAAAGTGAGGACTGCAGATGCTGGAGATCAGAGCTGAAAATATGTTGCTGGAAAAGCGCAGCAGGTCAGGTAGCATCCAAGGAGTAGGAGAATCGACGTTTCGGGCATGAGCCCTTCTTCCTGAAGAAGGGCTCATGCCCGAAACGTCGATACTCCTGCTCCTTCGATGCTTCCTGACCTGCTTCTGGGTGATGACAGCAGGAAACAATGATAGTGTAAAACATTAAACATTTATTCACTATTTATGGGGAATTGGTTCAGCAAGACTCCATTAGAATCCTCACCCATCAGCTCGCAGTTCCCTGAAGCCTGACAGAATCTGGTTTCACTGATAATACACTCTAAGTATTTACGTAACAGCTATCGAACACTTATGCGACAGCTCCAGCCAGGTTTACACATAAGCTACTTATATTTTTATCCTGTTCCTACTCCCACCACCCCCACCCCACAATCTCTTCACAGACTTTTGCACCAGAAGATGTAGTCTCACTCTCTCAGAGATGGTGTAAGAGATACGCTTTCTACATTCTTCTCCCAGCTTCTCAGTCAACTTCTTCCTAACACACTGGGGAAAAGGTAAGCTGATTGCTGCTTGGAAGAATGAAGCTCAATCAGCTCCTCTGAAGAATCGTGTGATTGTATCTCCTCCTTGCTCTCTTCTTCAACTGCTGCAGTCTGTGGGATGTTAGCACAGTGTTGTTAGGAAGGGAATTCCGGGGTTTTGACCCAGTGATAATGAAGGAGTGGCAATATATTTCCAACCTAGGGGGGTGAATGGCTTGGAGAGGAGCTTGCATGTGGTAGTATTCCCATGTTTCTGATGTCCTTGTCCTTCAAGCTGGCTAAGGTCCTGCGTTTGGAAGTGGACAAAGAACATCCTGAAGAAAGACTGCTAAAGTTGTAGGAAGCTCTCTTTTTATAGATAATAGTCCGTCTTGCACACAGTCTTCAGTGTGAGTCTGCTCCTCAACAATGATTAAATTTCAGCTGTCACCAACGTCAGCAGTGAAGGAAAATTGCAGAATCAGAGAATTGGATCCTTTGAGTATCTACGGCACTGTTAGTATCTATAATAAGCTCCTTAGTAGTTTTCTGTTTTCAAGAATTGATTGCTGCTTGAGCAATATCTATAACATCTATCTTGGCCATAGGAAGAAGTGCTGATGTTGGCACTTCACCTAAGGGAGTCATTTTTATTCCAAAAATATACTTTATTCATAACATAAATCTTTATATCTACATAGTCACAAACATAAAGTTTTGTTCTGTACAGTAGCATACCAAGGAAATAAGGAAACATTGGAGTTTGACTTTACCCAAACAAACCAAAGGCATCTCTTACTTGAACCAGACGATATTGATATGCTTTTGCACTAGGAGGGTCTGGTAACTGAACGAAACCCCAATTCACTTTGGCAGAAAGAACTCGGACCTCAGTGAAAGGTTGCTGTTGGTGCATGATATTGCTGCCTTCAGCAGAATGAACTGACTGATTTGCATCTCTGTCACTTTCCTGAAAAAAGGTGCTGATCATGCTCTGCAAAGGCATCGCGACTGAGTTTTTCAGGTCTGGTTTTAAACAGGAAAGCAGGTTCAGAATCTCTTCATATGTTAAATCATCACTATCGGTGACATTCTGATTGTCAGTCTCGCTAAAGGGGTAGATATAGAGAAGCTGCTTCCCCTTCTGTGTAGGTGAATCAAAAACCAGGGAGTCACTGTTTAAAACTCAGGGGTGACCAATTTAAATCAGAAATGAGATGAAGCTTTTTCTCCCAGAGGGCCATGAATCTTGGGAATTCTTTTCTCGAAAACATGATGGAAGCAATGACCTTGAATGCTTTTTAAGGGTAAGGTGGCTATGTTCTAATTAAGCAAGAGGTGAAAGGTTATCAGGAGTACACAGGATTTGAGGTTACCATCTGATCTGTCATGATCTTGTTGAATGGGGGAGCATGCTGAAGGGGCTGAATGGTCTAATCTTGCTTCTTGATTGCATCTCTCTCTGAAAGAGCAAATTATGTTATTAGAATGTCATCTTGCAGCTGGACACCTTCATCTTTAGTGCACTTCTTCCCCAAAGCTTCTAGCCAGTCCTTGAAGAGAACTGAAAGACCTAAGATATTCCCCTGGGTCCTGAGAATAATGTTTCTTCAATGAAGACTGGGTAACAGTGTATTGAGTTAACTTGAATTTCTTCCACAACTGAAGATTCAAAGTCAGAGAAGAACCTTGACTTGGTAAAGAACAGTGCTGATTAGGAATGACAGAGAATCAGTGATTTCTCTCTCTCTTGTATATTGAAATATACCAAGCGACTGCCCTCACACCCTGAGTGGAATACCTCCTGTGCCATGAAGTTGGACGGAAGATGAAGAAATTCAGACAACAGCCCCAGTGTGGTCTCTAACTCTAACCAGGTTATAGTTAAACAGGTTTATTTGAAATCACAAGCTTTTGGAGTGCTGCTTCTTTGCCAGGTGAAGAGAGCACCCACACGCAGACTTTATAATCAGAGAGATCAAACAATCATCCAAATGATGTCCACCCACACATCTTAAAAAACATGTTAAAATGGCCTCTATTATGGTAATGCATGACATTGGCACTAATGGTTGGACAGCCTTGGCTATAGTGAGGTTTCTACCCACCACCACCTGGAAATGGAGCAATGACAATGACTGAGGCCTCTTTCCACGGAATCTGTTTCCTTACTGGCATTTTAGGAGCCTTCTGACCGATGACCTAGATTGAGGCCAAATCCATGGCCACACAAAAACCTCCCCATCCCCCATGCCCCAGATGAGTGGCCTGTTTTATTTCAGTTCAGCCTGTCTCATGAACTCCACTGCTTCAGCTAATATGGGGTCCTCTTTAGACTGCAAGAATTCCAATGTAGCATCCCCTGTACAATCTCATCACTCTTTGGCAATTAACTCCAACATTGTTTATAAAGCGATCCATCACCTCCCCAGTCCATGGCTGCACTTATTGAACTTGACCCAACCCATTTCAGTGCTGGGTTAGAGTGGTGCTGGAAAAGCACAGCAACTCAGGCAGCCCGGCCTGCTGTGCTTTTCCAGCACCATTCTAATCTAGACTCTGATCTCCAGCATCTGCAGTCCTCACTCATGCCCATTTCAATGCTGTGCTGTAAACTAAAATAAGAATGCAAGGGAAATAAGATGTATGTGTGCTTCTTATGCTTTAAATTCTTCCAGGAACATATGTGAAACAGATGATTCCAATATCGACAGCCTGACATGAAAGAGGATTCAATCTGTTTCACTGTGCGATGAATGCCTATGGTTTATGCTAGGTGCTTTACCTCAAATGAGAAATGGTGTGAATTGTGAGCTCGCCCTTGGAGAGGTTATAGTGGAGCTGGAAGCGAGCCAGGGTGCAGCTGCCAGACATTTCTTCTGCCTCCTTTACAATGCTCTGTGACTACAAATTAGCAGGGATACATAGTGAGGGAAATGAATCTTTTTAAGAAATATCAATAAATAACATTGTGTAAAGAGTGCAAATTTAGGAACAATTAATATAAGACAGTAAGTAGTAAATCCACTTTGGAATTCTTTACCTAAAGCGTGATGAGAATGTTGAAGCTGCTGCAATATGAAAGGGTTGGGGTGAAGGCTATAGATGCATTTTAAGGGGAAGTTAGATAAATAGAAGAATTAAATAGAAGGATCTGATAACAGAGTTAGTTGAAGTGAGAGGAATGTGAGGGACCTCATGAGGGGCATAAACATTAGCACAGACCAGTTGAGCCAAATGGTCTGTTTCTGTTCTGTAAATTGAAAGTAATTAGCAGCTGTCAATGTGTTTTTCACTTGTACTGATCTATGTGATTATAAACTAAGCCATTGTAATTTCCCTAATGAGCTTTGAGCTTTGCACTGTGTGCTGCATCCACTGTCTGTATGTGTATAGCTCACTCTGTCACTGATCTTAGCCTTTGAAGGCAGAAAGAAACATCCTTGCAATAGAAACAGAGACTAAAGTTGATAATGTTAAAAGGTGTGCCCAAATAATTCAGTGAGAGAAAGAGATGGAAAGCATGATAGAGAGAGAGAGAGAGAGAGAGAGAGAGTGAAGGAGACAGAAATTAATGAGTGACTGAACATGAACTGATTACAGGAAGAATAATGACATTTCTTTCCCCTCAACAATGTGCTGGAAGATCAACACATTTCTATCAACATTTTGGATCTTGCTTATAACATGTAAAAAGTGACGAATTTCATCATTGCTGGAAGACTGCCTTATTTCAGTGAGGAACAAACTTGTGAAAAACAGACTTAGCTCGTTCAGTAAGCTATCTGATGATGCTGTAACAAGAGTGTGTCAAAATGATGTACAAATGCATTCTGAGGTCGGGCTTACCTGAAATATTGCTGTAAGTTAACTAGCGGACAAGAAGACACAAGATCAAGCTAGCAAGAGATAGTTTTCAAGGCAGGTATCAGAGAATTTATTTTCAAAGAGAGGCTATTATATAGAATCAACTTTTAGACAGTGTAGTGAGGGCAAGAAATTTGGAAGCATTTGAGGTCCATGGTGAGGGAATTGTTGGAGGTACACTCTCTGGTTGGATGCACCAAGATGGATCAGATGGCCTTTCTCCTCTGTTATTTTCATATGAGCAGCATATTTTATATCTTGGAGCAAGGTAGAATGACACTAGTTTCGATGTGTATAACAGGTTTTATTTAGTGTTTTAGAATATCTGCTCCATGCTTCAGCTCTGACACCCACCTCCTACTGCAATTTGTTTCACTCTTCTTTTGAATCCACACTTGGGCCTAGTCAATCAAGCACAGTGATTAATTAGATTAGATTACCTATAGTGTGGAAACAGGCCCTTCGGCCCAACGAGTCCACACCGACCCTCTGAAGAGTAACCCACCCAGACCTATTTGCCTCTGACTAATGCACCTAACACTACGGGCAATTTAGCATGGCCAATCCATCTGACCTGCACATCTTTGGACTGGAAACCGGAGCAAACCCACGCAGACACAGGGAGAATGTGCAAACTCCACACAGTCACCTGAGGCTGGAACCAAACCCGGGTCCCTGGTGCTGTGAGGCTGCAGTGCTAACCACTGAGCCACCATGCAGCCCAATAGTAAGCATCGATAGTAAGCAGATTCATAAAAGTCCAACACCAAACTACTGAACCATTGACCACCAGGCATTTTGTTTTGTGAAGCAGTTGCAATATTCATCTCTTTCACTGGATTTCATGGACACAGGGTTTAAGTACTGGATTAGAATTTGAATGGATAGGAAAGCAGAGGGGGAAACAAACATTCAGCCATTTAATGCTCAGAACACCTTCAGGCATGATTGCTCCTGGACCTGACCAAGCTGGTGAGCAATAATTAAAGCTAGCAAATGATCCAGAGGGTTTTTCTAGCTTGATTGCTTCCCAATCCGTGTCTGTGTCTGTGCATCCCTGGTGAGGGAATACAAGGTACTCGCTGGTACAACTGATTCCTTCAACCATCATCAACCCCAGGAATTACATCTCAATTTGAATTGTTGCTTTTCCGATAAACATTTTGGATTTCTTACTGTAAATTAATGCGGTCCCTTTCAACAAGGCTAGAGAATTCCTCTTTATTGACCAAATCCATACTTAGATCAAAAGAGGCAGGCAGCACATTAAACATGAGAAGAAATGTAACATCTTTTTCTGATTCTTTCTCAGTTGAACTGTTCAAAGTCTTCTCTTGAGTAGCACTGCCCCAACAGTGTTAGTTTTCTCTCCTGTGTAGTAGAATTACCTGGAAATATGTGTGGTGATTATTGAACTCCTAACACTTTTCGTTTTTTTTTTGTTTTAGGGGAGATAGTTGTACGATGGATCCTTGCTGTATGGTACCAATGGTAGATTTACTGCCATTATATTCTCTCCTGAAGGGGAGCTATAGGGCTTTTTTTTGGCAATCTTCCGCGAAGAGCTGTTCAGAGAGTCCTCACACACCAATCAACATGTAGATGCAATGAGTTCCCAATGCCACATGTGGACCTCAAAGGTCCATACAGAGGAAGAAAATATGAGAAGGAATGTTTGTCGCATATAGTGGAGGAATGCCATTTGGTAGTCAAATGAGAAGAGACTTTTCTCTTAACCATGATGTGGTTTATTGCATAATAATAACTATACAATTGACATTGATATGATAGCCATTATTACTGAGAATATGAGGGAGGCCTCAATGTTAGGCCATACTCCTTAGTGGCCAACGTTGCGGACAAAAGCCCTTCATCCTCATTCCTGATGAAGGGCTTTTGCCTGAAACACCCATTTTCCTGCTCCTCAGATGCTGCCTAACCTGTTGTGCTTTTCCAGCACCACTCTAGTCTTGACTCTAATTTCCAGCATTTGCAGTACCCACTTCTGCCATACTCCTTAGGAGTCCAAACCTGCTCTCCCACTGAGTCCATATGACTTCATCATATTGGACATTGTCCTCAGCATTAACCCTCTCAGACCTGTGCATCCTTATATACCAGAGGTGCCAATAACTTAATTAATACCTGAGTTTAAATAATCATTAAAAACTATAAACTTTGTGCATTGCTGAAAAAAGACATAGTTCTTTATCTTTTATGCACCAGGCCAAATCAAAAAAAATTATCAATGTAAAGGGAAAACTACATTTATTCTGTACGAGAAGAGAATGCTGATTTATTGGCAAGTGAACTCTGATTGATAGAGGGGTTGCCCATGAATAGTGCACCAGTTGATGATGACTGACAGTTAATTGCCAAACTTTGTTTAAATTTTTAGCCAGGCAAGTTGACTTTGATTAATGAAGGCATTATTCTGAGAAATGAACTCGGCATTGGTTGTCACCTATGTTGTTGAGTTAAAACAGGCACTGTGAGTTTAGATATTCTTTCTGTCTGCAAACAACAGGGTCTTATGTATTTGTATTTTGAGCTTCCAGTCTGTAAATGTTTATACATAGTGAACCCAAATGATAATTTCAAATTGATTGTCACAGTAATTATTCATACACTCAGGATTATTTAGCAAATGCTATCCAATTACTTTAAGCACTCATCTATCTATGTCACCAATATTAATGTCTGACATTCAGCCAAACACCAGTCAACAAGGGTATAATGTGTGAGTGAAAGAATGCAATGTACAATTAAACTGTGATGCTGCAGAGATGAAGCAGCTTTCAAATTAATACAAAATAAATTTAACACAAGTCACAAAGAAAAGTACAGATACTTAAAAAGACATTGGAATCATAAAGCAATGCAAAATTTCATCCTGGTTGGCTTGAAGTTAAATAGAATATCTTGCGAAATAGAGCTCACAGAATGAATGAACAGAAATCCCAGCTACCTTTATCAACCATGAGACACAGGCTTACTGTGGCACTCCTTGCTCTGAGATCAGATAACTCAGCTCAGATCAGGGATGGAAACATGCCTGGTCTTCACGCACAGCTAACCTGCCAGCCAAAGTATCTGCAAGATGTCAGAGAAGAACTGCCTCAGTCTGGAAAATAATTTCTTTTCTTTTGTATGTTCTGTCAACCCGTATTCATTTCTTCCCTGTCAGAGTGATTGCTTATCTTCTAGTTGAATTTATATCCCCCTACTAAAATCTCTTCACCATGATACATTGTGTACCTGAGTCAGGAGTAATTTATAACTTGTAAAGCCCCAGATTGCTGTTTACCAGATATACCAATGATTTGTATGGTCCCCCGATGTGATTTACTCTGGAGGACAAGCTGACAAAATTTAGCAGCAGGTCATATGCGGAGAAATTAGGACAACTGTTCAGTCAGAGAGGTAGGTTTTCAGGACTGTTTTACAAGGGGAGAGAGAGATGATGAAGTGGGGAGTTTTTGGGGAGTATGTTCTTGGTTTTAGAGTCCTGGTAATTATTACACCAGGACGATTGACAATGCTGTGTCTTTACATTGACTTTATACTCTGGTCCATTTTTCTCGATGCTGAATTGATAATTGTACCTAGGTTTCCATTGTTAATGCTATCCTGTTTGTTGCCTTATCGATCTTTGCATCTGTAAAGGCTGATTAGGCTGTGGTGATATCAAGATGGCCATATACAAAATGGCAATCAAATATTATATGAACACACCCTCAGTATGTGTCCTGTCTCTGCATCTGTCAAGCAATTGCTACTGAACATGACCCTTTCACAACAGCACAACTTGGTTGGTTATAGTGCAGCACCAAAAATCTTTACGGGGTTTTCAAAACCTTCTTGACTGGTTCTGCTCTGAAATGTCTCGAAAGTCTTTCCTCTCCTTTTCCATATAACCTCTTCCAGCCCTACAACCATGCCATATCACTGCTCAATGCTAAATATGGGGTCAGCCATCGCTGAGTGGACAGCTATTTTGCTACAGCATTTGAAGATTGTGAGTTCAAATCTCATTCCATAGAATCAGGTTTTGAATCTGTCAGGACTTTAGTCTTACTAGCAGCTCTTGATGGTGCAACATCATTCCCCCTTGGAGGAAGATGCCCCACTTTCACCTGGATTAGCCTCATAGCAGCCTGCTCTGTCTGTAGGGTAGGCTTCACCTCCAAGTGCCTGTCAACCTTTCTTCCAGGGAGACTGAGCAGTCCACCCCCACCCTCTTTCCAATGCTCCGTTAAATTCAGCATCCAATGCAAAGTGCCAAGTCCCACTCCAGGATGTGTGTGCTAAAATCAAAGCTGATCCTCCAGTGTAGCACTGTCAGGTTTCATAGAATCCCTACAATGTGGAAACAGGCCATTTGGCCCAACAAATCCACACTGGCCCTCTGAAAAGTATCTCACCCAGACCCATTCCCCTATTACTCTACAATTCCCCTGACTAATGCATCTAGCCTACACATCCCTGAACACTATGGGTGATTTAGTATGGCAAATTCGCCCTAACCTTTCCTTTGGACTATGGGAGAGAACCGGAGCACCTGGAGGAAATCCACACAGGCAAGGGGAGAATGTGCAAACTCCACATAGACAGATGCCCGAGGCTGGAATTGAACCCAGCTCCCCGGGGCAGTAGCACTAACCACTGAGCCACCGTGTCACCCAGAGTGGCATTTAGTTGCGAAGATAAACCAAGTCCTCAGCTGTCTGCTTGAGTGGAGGTAAAAGATCCCTCGGCATTATTTCAGTGAAGGGCAGGATTCCAACCAATATTTATCTCTCAATCGGGGCAGCAAATGTACATGGTCTACTCATTACCACATTGCTGTTTGTCAGTGTGAATTGACTATTGTGTTTCCAATTAGTGACAATACTTCAAAAGTACTTCATCAGCAATAAAGCACTTTGAGTCTAATTATTGTGAAAGGTGCTATATAAATGCCAGACTTTCTTAACTTGTTGTTACAGCAACAAATGAGCAATGTCAGAAAAGCAACAGCCAATTTGTATGCAGCAAGATCCCACAATTGGAAGTGGGATAAGAATTAAATTTGTGATCCTGGCTGACAAACACATATTTGATAGGACTCTCCCAACCAATTTTCTTCAAGTAATGGCATGGTTTTTTTTTTTTACTTTCTACTGAGAGGGCCTGCAGGGACTTGGTTTAACATCTCCTCTGAAAGATGACACTTCCAATGGTGAAACATTCCCTCAGTGCCACACTGAGACACCAGCCTAAATGACAGGCTGTATTCCCTGGAGTGATGCTTGCACTGACAACCATCTGACTCAGAGGTGAGATGCTATCCACTGAGCTGAGACTAACACTAATAACAGAGAGCTGGCTAATGGTGAGAACTTAATAATAATTCCTGCTTTGAGGCCAAGTAAGATTTTCCAACGCTCAGAAAAAGGTGTTTGTGATGCATGCATCTTTAGGCTTTTTCAGAGAGAAGGTTACGTAGAGACATGAAAATATATGCAGAATAATGATTAGAGAATTCTGGGGCAATATGCAGAGAGAAGGCTCAAGTTTTCTTTTCAAAACAACCATTATTGAATGGTAACACCTTATCTGGTGGTACTGTCATTGTGTTTCTATCAGCAAACACCACAAAGGATGAAAATTTAGTAACATATTCGATAAATGTTAGACAGTAAAAGTTTATTGAATTATTGTGGCTTAGTGAGTTTCCACTGAGTGCTCTGGTTTCCCCATACAGTCCAAAGATGTGCAGGTGAGGTGAACTGGCCATGCTAAATGGTCCCTAGTGTCCAGGAAAGTGTAGGCTAGGTGGATTAGCCATGATAAATGTAAAGTTATGGGGATAGGATAGAGGTCTGAGGTGTTCTTTGGATGTTCAGCGCAGAGTAGATGGGCTGAATAGCCTCTTTCTACACTGAAGGGATTCTATCAATATTCTATAAACATTCCGTCATGAGGGATATTTCAGAAAACTCTTTCTAATAGATGATAGTTGCTGCCAGCATATGTAAGACTGCACACGCAGGCATTTACCAACTGTGTCAATAGTATAATTGCTACTACCTACTAGTTTTGTTTTCCTTTGTCATTGAAAGTTTAGTTGGCTGGACAGCTGGTTTGTGATGCAGAGTGATGCCAACAGTGTGGGTTCAGTTCCTGCACTGGCAGAGGTTACCACGAAGGACTCTCCTTGCCAACCTCTCCCCTTGCCTGAGGAGTGGTGACCCTCAGGTAAAACCACCAGTGGTTGATTCTCTTTAATGAGGGAGTTGCCCCATGGCCTGGTAAGACTATGGTGACTTTATGCATGACATCAATTTAGTTACAAGCCTCCACCAACAGCAGTACAAAGTTTCTTGAAATCAGAGCTGTTACAACACTGAGACAACCCCTAAATGAAAAATGAAAGCTTGGAATGGAAACTTTCCATGGCAGATGGTGGAATTTGAATTCAATAAATGTCTCAAATTAAAACTCTAATAAAGACCATGAAACCATTGTCAATTGTTGGAAAATCCCATCTGGTTCACCATAATGTCCTTTAGAGAAGGAAGCTGCCAGCCTTATCTGGCCTGGCCTACATGTGATAGCAACATGGTTGTCACTTAACTGCCCTCCAGACAATTAAGGATGGATGGATAATAAATGATAGCCTGGTCAGTGGTGCCCACATCCCAAGAATGAAAAAAAACAATTTAAAAGCATATGAAAGGACACAGAGTCATCGGAACTCCAATGTTGATGAAGCTGATGCAGTTCAAGCAGGCTAAAGAAGATGGAGGCGCAATGCAGAAATGAAGAATAGACAAATATACAGTTACTGCATCTGGTTTTATTACTTAAAGTTACCATTTCTGGATTTATGCCAACCAGACTGAGTAGGGGAGGCTTGCATGTCATTTTTGGTGAAGATAGTGCACACAAAACTCAAGCTGATTGTGCATTGCTATCACCTAATCAGGTTAAAGTCCAGGGGAGGAGTTGAAATTCTGTGTGAGGAAGACAAAACTTTAGGACTTTGTGATTGAGTAAATGATACACATGCTGAGTGGACTGGCAAGCCAATCCATGAGTATTTCAGAAGTATTTGCCAATTAATGTGTAATTAATAATCTAGAATCTATCGCTCGTTGCCTGTTAATTCACATTAAATTGATATTCGTTCTGGGTTTCACGGTTTAGATGCTCAGTAGTGTGTACCATCTAGAAGATTCACTGCAGCAACTCAGCCAGTCTCCCAGATAGCACCTTCCAAACCTGCTACCTCATGACTTAGAAAGACAAGGAGAGCAAATGAATGGGAGAAACACCTCTTACAAGGTCCACTTCGAGGCAGGCACCATGCTGACTTGAAAGTTTTTATCATTCCTTCACTGAGCCTGGAAATTCCTTCCTGTCAGTGTACCTACACTCTAAAGACAGCAGAGCATCTAGAAGACATTTCACTACCTTTGGTATTGTTGCAGAGATCTCAGAACTATACATTTTAGACAACTGGATGACACCATGACGTGTGACCATCCTATTCTTGGTTCACTGAGTAGGTGGTAGACAGTTCGACATCTCATCAACTGTGTAGTTAATATTATTGTAATCTAAGCAATCATATAACACAATTGTATATAAAAGTCTCAGATGGCATTTCAGTGAACATAATTAGGTGTTAATAAACTTCCAAGCATCTGACTCAATACAAACCCCATACAAACCCAATGGGATAAGATATGTGGGCTAACAAGAAAACCACCAGCATATCACCACTACCATCTCAAAGAACAAAGAATGCACAGGATTAGACCCTTCGGCCTACCATGATGCGCCGTTCTAAACTAAAAACCTTTTGCCTCCAGCAGTCCATATCCCCGTATTCCCTGCCTATTCATATACCTGTCAAGCTGCCTCTTAAACATTGCTATTGTATTTACCTCCACCAGATCCTCTCACATCTCCTTTAAGCTTACCCCCTTTTACCTTAAACCTACATCTCCTAATAATTGACTTTTCTATCCTGAGGAAAAGGACATTATTCATATTATTATTTAATATTTGAATAATTATAAAACTATAAAATTAATATGATTCTGCTGGAGAGGGTTCAGAAGTGTTGCTGGGGATGGAGGGTTTGAATTATCTGGACAGGATGTACAGGCTGGGATTTATTTTACTAGACCATTGGAGTTGCAGAGATGAACTTACTGAGGTTTCTAAAATCATGAGGGGCACATGTAAGGTGAATGGTAGGTGTCTTTTCCCTAGGGTGGGGGATTTCAAGATTAGGGGGCATAGTTTTAAGGTGAGTGGAGAAAGATTTACAAAAGATATGAGGGGCAATTATTTTACACAGAGAGTGGTTCATTTGTGGGATGAACTTGCAGAGGAAGCGGTGGGTGTGGGTACAGTTATAATGCTTAAAATACATTTAGACAAATAATTGAAAAAGAAATGTTTGGAGGGATATGGACCAAGTGCAGGCAGGTGAGACTAGTTTATTTTTGGGGTTATGGTCAACGTAGGCTGGTTGAACCAAAGGGTTTGTTTTCATGCTGTAGGACTCTATGACTCTGTAGCTATTACTTTATGACTCAGACTATCCATTCTATCCATGCTGCTCATAATTTTGTAAAATTCTATCAGATCGCTTCTCTTCCTTCAACATTCAAGAGAAAACAAACCAAGTTTGTCCAATCTCTCCTCATATCTAATATCCTCAAAACCAAGCAACATCCTCTCCAAAGTCTCCATATCCTTCTTGTAGTATGATGATCAAAGCAGTACACGATATTCCAAATGTGGCCTAACTAAAGTTCTATATAGCTGAAATGTGATATGTCAATTTTTATGCTCCATGCCCTGACCATTGAAGGCAAGCATGCCATATACTTCTTGACCACATTATTCACTTGTGTTACCACTTTCCGGGAATGGTGGACCTGTACCCCTAGATCCCTCTGTAGGTTGATACCAGAGAAGTTTGGATGGGCAATAGATTCTGGCCAAACCAATGATGCCCACATTCCATGAACGAGCACAAAAAAAAACCAAGACAGTATTTAGTATATGCTTTGTTTGGCTCTTGTATAGGGAAAAAAGTCCTCTTGTTTTCAACTGTGGAACCTTGTGGCTTCATTCTTTCAATAACTAATCAGGATTTTGGATTTCTTCTTTCATAAAGAGAAAGGTACTGGTCTCAATTGAGATCATAATGCAGTCCAACACAGAGTAAATCTCACTTACTTCAGCTAGAAATTTGATAACAGGACCAGGATATTAAAGGGGACAGAAATCAGTCTGCCCAGATGCTGAGAGGTGAGTTGTAACTGTAATCCTTCCTTTGTTTCTAAGTTTTGGCATGGCAAATCTATAACGTTCGCTTTGACAGAACTGCTTATCATACATCATTTGATCATGATGCTGAATGCACATTGTCCTCTGTCACTGTCACTGATGGAGCGCATTGCTTATACCAGATTCATTCATATGGAACAGAACACTTTGATAAATGGCTCAAGTGGTTTATTTGTTTTATTGTAAGACACAACTGATGCATGCTACATAAATAAGGTTGTGCTTCAACTTGGCTTTTCATCACCGCCAATACCGAAAATAAAAAAAATCACACCACTGGCCATAAAATTCTCAGAAGTAGCTTTCTCCTTACTAACCCTACCTAATGGCAGGAGAATGATTTTTCTTGGCTGGTGAATGAATAAATTCATCACAAGTGCCTTTGTTCTGGAAACCACGTTTTGATTTCTTAAGTATTTTTTGTTCATTTCCGTTGGGCTCCATAAAGTGATTGTTCCCCAAACCACAAGGGCAACAGATGCTCACCTCCTGAATTTTTGTAAAATAAAGATTGTTCCAGGCGTTACATGGATAAGTTTGGGCCCATGTGTATCCTCCATTTATGAACCAGAACAATAGCAAAGGAAGGAATTTTGTCAAAAATAATAATTTATTCCCTCTTTTAATTTTTTTCACCCTGTCTCATGAAAGTGTTGATTCAATATCAGGCTACACTTCCCCAAATGCTGAAATACCGACTTATAGTTTGCTAAAGAGTGCAGTATGTTCCTGTGGTACAGCTTGTGTCACACTTGTCTATAAATCGCAAGAGCCTGGGGTCAAACCCCACTTCAGGCTTTGAAATTTAAAATTCAGGGCTGGTCCTGCAGTGCAGTACTATGGGTGCCCTACACTGGTAGTGGCGCTGCTGTTTCTCAGATGTAATGTTAAACTGCAGGTGGATATTAATGGTCCCTTGGGCCTGAGGTAGAGGATGGGAGTTAGTTCTGCTGCCCTAGCTAATATTTATCCATCAATTAACATCAGAAATTGATTATCTGGTTATTATTATGTTAAGAACACTCTCAAGTATTGGCAGGATATGTATATGACAGTCTGTGTTGCTGACACAAACAGAGTTGAAACGTGAATGACCGCAGTCAGTGAGCCCTGCCAAGTGATTTGGATGAGTATCTCACCAGCTTCTCCCTGTCTTCCAATGATCATAGTCATACACACATTAATATCCCACTTGGAATGCCTGATTTTTCCATTGATGCCCTCCCTAATTTCAGGGCTGTCTAGGTAGTTAACCAAAACACCCAAAAAATCGGAACCAATATTCAGGCACTTTGAGACTGCCATGTCAGCTAGTAAGATCATAGCTGATTTGTTACCTCAGGTGATCTAACTGAAGGAAATTACATTTCTCAGGGGATAAGATGATGAGAAAATGTATATTGCTGGATGGGGAATCCAGAATACGGGGCCCACAGTTGGGACCAGCCATTTAGGGCTAATTTGTGAAGAATTTCTTCACTCAAAGTGTTGTGAATCTTTGGAATTCTCCACCTTAGAGAACTGTGGACGCTCAGACCTGAGCAATATTCAAGACAGAGATTGATAGATGGTTGGTTAGCAAGGGAATTAAGTGATTATGGGAATTGTATTCATCTTGCCCAGGCAGGTAGCAGAACAAACCAACCTTAGTGTGTGGATTGTTTGGGGGTGTCCATCATTCAACACACCAGAAGACTTTCACAATACATGTCTATTGCTCAATAGCCTGATCGATGCACTTTGCATTGGAAAGGGGAGGGGGTAGGATCCCCATGGTACCCAATCCCAGCACTTATTGCCAAGACTCTAACCCTTCTGTCTATGAGCTCTCACAATCCCAAGTGAAATTAACTGCTTACTATCCATTCTGAGTGAGGGGTCCATAAAATTAGTTGAAATTGGCAGCGAGCTGGTAAGTTCACACCGAAAATGATATGTTGTGAAGACAATCAATGGCATTACATTAGTGCTGTAAAATATTACCCTCCAAGAGCCAGTAACTGAATACAAAATGAGATTTCGAGTCAAAGAGTCATACAGCATGGAAACAGACCCTTTGGTCCAACTAATCTGCACTGACCATGTTCCCAAACTAAACTAGTCCCACTTGCCTCTGTTTGGCCCATATGCCTTCATGAGATGTGGGTATGACTGGCATGGCCAACATTTATTGCCCATCCTCAATTTCCCAGAGAGCAGATAAGAATCAAACCACCTCGCTGTAGGTCTAGAGTCATAAGTAGGCCAGATCAGGTTAAGGATAGACAATTTCATTCCCTAAAGAATATTAGTATACCAGATGGGCTTCTAATGACAACTAAAGGGTAAAGTCACTATCGTCGCATTCTCTTGTTAAAAAGAGATGACTAGCAGTGATTTAACCTGAGAGTCACGCAGGACCTTCAGAGTAATGGTGGCTGGTACAAGAATCAAACCCACACTGTTAGTATCACACTCCATTATAAACCAGCTATCCTGCTAACTGCAGCCTTAATGCCAGTACTATCAAATTTCACTCCCTACCATGTTCCCTGAAATTTTACATTGTTCGCCTAAGGATATTACCACAACACCACTACCTCACCAGTCATGCACAGTAGTTGGCAAGCCTGTTGATGTTATGGTAACCATCATTCTTTACAACAGTCTCGCCTTTTCATGTGAGATTCACAGAAACGTATGGGTTGCAGCACAGAAGAAATATTTTTTTTGCTGGACGAATCCAATCTCTCCACCTTGTTGTCTGCCTTTAGCTCAGGATTTTCTCTGCTTTTACTGCTTATCAATTCATCCCTCAAAGTGATTTCTGCCTCAATGACTCCCTGGGGCAATGAACTACTTCATTGGCTGTAAAGAGCTTTGGGATGTCTTGATGCTGTGAAAGGAATGATATAAATTTCTTCTGCTTTCAAAGCATGCCACATTCTTACAACTCGCATTCCTCTTCTCTCGGTTCATGACAATTTTAAATTGTTAATCCCTTTTCAGGACTGAGTCACCTAGCAAAGTAGGTTTTCCTTACTCACCTTATCAAAGCTCATTAACTTTCCCTTCAACCCATTAGAATTAGTTGCAGTATCTCAAATCTCACATCAAAGTAATAATTTTTAATTCTCTGGTAGGTTCTTGACATGTCAAACTCTCAGTACACTGACCAATGCAGAATGAACATCAAATCATTTCACTGCTTAAGCATTTCCGAACTAAAAACATTGTGTAGTATTAAACGGTAAAACTTGGCACACTGAATAATTTTAATAGCAAGCATTAAAACTCGAGTTATAGCCTTTGGGGAAAATGCTGATGCCATAATTCAGTGACCTGTCATGGAGTTTTACTTATTCTTTGTGTAATATTGCTAATGCTGCATTTAAATACTCAAAAGATATATTAGCTTCGTGATCTATACACCTACATCTTGGTAACTTAGAGTTTGTGGGCACCAGTGGAGGATTTCTGACATGGCACTCAGTTGACCTATTCTGTGGTCACCCAGGCTAATGACTCTGCCTGCAATACATTATCTTGAGTGCCCAGGGTTCAATAACAGTGCAATTTCTATGACAAAATCTTCCTATCTCCCCCCACTTCTTCTTTAAGTTTGAGCTCATCTAAATTTCTAGTGCCTTCGCCCTAACTCTGCTATAATTGTGGCAAAAAATAACGAGCAATAGAATTACAGAGTCATAGAGTCATACAGCACGGAAACAGATCCTTTGGTTCCATCAGCCCATACTGACCATAATTCCAAACTAAACTAGTCCCGCCTGCCTGCACCTGGCCTATTTCCCTCTTGCTCATTTACTTATTCAAATGTCTTTTAAACATTATAACTGTACCCACATCCACCACTTCCTCTGCAATTCATTCCACACGCAAACCACTCTCTGTGTAAATAAATTACCCCTCATGTCTTTTTTAAATCTTTCTTCTCTCACCTTAAGATATGCCCCCAGTCTTGAAATCCCCCACCTTAGGGAAAAGATACCTGCCATTCACCTTATGAGTTGGAAAAGTCCAGAACTAGAGGGCATAGATTTAGGGTGAGAGGGGAAAGATATAAAAGGGACCGAAGGGGCAACATTTTCACGCAAAGGGTGGTGCATGTATGGAATGAGCTTTCAGAGGAAGTAGTGGAGGCTGGTACAATTACAGCATTTAAAAAGGCATCTGGATGGGTATATGAATAGGAAAGGTTTAAAGGGATATAGGTCAAGTGCTGGCAAATGGGACTAGATTAATTCAGGATATCTGGTCAATATGAACAAGTTGGACCGAAGGGTCTGTTTCTGTGCTGCACATCTCTATGACTCTATCTATAGCTCTCATTATTTTATCAACCTCTATAAGGTCCCCTCTCAACCTCCTGCACTCCATTGAAAAATGTCCCACACCTATTCAGCCTCTCCTATTACTTCAAACACTCCATTCCCAGCAACATCATGATAAATCTCTTCTGAACCCTTTCCAGCTTAATAATATCCTTCCTATGACAAGGTGATCAGAACTGAAAGTAAAACTTCACAAGAGGCCTCACCAACATCCTGTACAACTTCAAGATAACATTCCACTCCTACACTCAAAGGTTTGAGCAACGAAGGCAAGAATGCTCAATGCTTTCGTGACCTTTTTAATATTCAACTTTCATCATCTGATTCTCATAAATGAAACCTTTATAAACTAAAAATGATCTTATAAAGGATACATACTGAAATGGTTGCTGTGGTCACCTGACTAGGTTGAGCCAAGCTCGTGAAACTGTAAATAAACAGGAATCCGTCTTAGCCTAAATTAGCTTTGTTACACAACAGCATTGACATTCAATTGATATCTCCTGCTTGATTCATACCTCTATGAAAGCTGCGTATTATAAAGAAAGATTGTGGATAATTCAGCTTGGATAAACAATGCGCAGACTCAGGAATGTACAAATGGGCCGATATCAACAGCTGTTCCTGGGAAACAAAGACATGGGCTTTGACAAAAGGTCAGTTAGACTCGAAACGTCAGCTTTTTTCTCTCCTTACAGATGCTGCCAGACTTGCTGAGATTTTCCAGCATTTTCTCTTTTTTGGTTTCAGATTCCAGCATCCGCAGTAAATTGCTTTTATTAAAGACATGGGCTTATAAGAAATAGTTGGAAGACATTCCCTCTCCAACTATCTCTCTCTCACACACACACACACGCACACACACACACAGACGCAGTTTCCATCTTAAAGGTCAGCGCCCAATGAAAAGTCAACTTGGAAAAAGGGGAGCTGAACTGAGCAATCAGGTTATCTGTGAGAGTCACCACTCCTGAGGAAACAGGGGACAACAGCTAAATCATTGGGCCTCAAATTGCACTCTCACATCTCAAGAACCACACAACTTCAAACTACAATTGCCTGTAAGTTCCAATTTACATAGACACCCTCATTTCTGCCTCATTTTTTAAGCTCAATACCTGTGTGCCTGTGTGGCAAGTGTTATGTTTCCTTATTTTCTTCAGTTTTATGCAGTAATAAAAATTCTTCTCACTCAAGGATAACCTTGGATTTTGCTCCGCTTCAGTTTTGATTTGGTTAACTAAGTTTAATTGAAATGTGATAACTGTATGCTTAAAAAAAGAAAAATATTTGTTTGCAACCGACTGAGATATAGTATTAAAAAGAGGGGAGTTTACCACCCTTCTTTCATCTGGTTGCAACAATTGGCTCCAACACTTGTTGATATATGAATGCTATCTCAACATTGCAGCCCAGCAATGTCATAACTTTAACATTTGTATCCATGTTTCACAAATTCTTCCATGACTTTGCCAGCCTCCACCTTTTTCCAACTATCTCATTAGCATCTTCCAGTTTTACAGTCCTCCAAGGTTTTCATGCCCATCTAATTATGGCCTTTTACTTATCCCTAAGTTTCATCGCTCCACCCCTGTGGGCTGTGCTTCCAGTTACCTTACTCTTAAGCTCTGATTTTTTCTCCTTCAATCTCTCCAGCTCTCTATCCATCTCTCCTCTTCCAAAAATATGTTTAGAATTCATCTCTGACCAAATGGATGGTTACCTCTTAAAGTGGTTTGGTGTCAAATTTTGTTAATAAACTCCTGTGAAGGATCTTGAGACATTTGGTACTATAGAACTGGAGTATTGCTGAAAAAAAAAAATTTGTCACAGCTTTTCATTTCATCCTCTTTGCTTATTTGAATGTCACAAAATAAGTGGCAGCCATTATATGGTTCATTCCTCAGAGCAATGCCTTGACATATCAGAGTCACTGAACATGGTTTAAGTTTAAACAAAACTTGGCAGTTAACTGTCAGTCATCAGTTAAATGCTGTATTCTCCATTGCAATCTTTCTACCAATCAAAATACACCTATCAATCAATCAATCAGCATTGTCTTCTCATTCTGTATCAAATGTTCTTCCTCAATACATTGATGCTTTTTGCAAATTGTCCTGATGAGAACAGGACAAAAAGCTTTAGCAACATGTCTTTATTCAGCAATATATATCTTGCAGTGCTCTTTGCACAAGTTGTTCTTTACACAATATTTGAAATAGTCTTCATTGGAGTGTGTGTGTGTGTGTGTATTTTATACGCACAACATGCAATGTGAATACAAATGTAATGGTATGGTCTAGAGTCAATATAAACTATGAGCTTTAAGACCAACTTACAAGCCTAGAAACGGCACTGACGTTTTGGTAATCTGTTGCAAACAAAGGTGAAAGTGATGCTAGTAGTACAAGTAAGTTACTGCATACAGTTGGTTCTGCTATCATGCATGTTTCTTCAATGCAAATTAGCTTTAACACAATTGAAGAATTTAGACCATTATTTGAAGAACGTGAGCTTTCCATACCTGTATTGGTGAGAATATGATTCCGGCCCCATTAGTTTAAATGGCGTGGCTACTGCATGATTTTCTTATAAAGCGAGATCGCATGAGAATGGAATTATTGCATTATATCAGAACCAACTGTGTTAAAATAAAGGCACAATTTAGTTGCATTGAAAGATTTTGGTTTGTCAATTGGGTCAGCTGTAATAGGTGTACCTCACCTTCCCACATGTACCAAACACTCATCCAGCCTCATCCTCACCCTCCCCACCCCACCCCACCCCACCGTATTAAGAGGAAATATTTCTGTATGTACTCAGTCCTGATCCCTCTTACAAACTGAAATTTAGACATAAATGTAAGAAAAAAAATCAAATCTAGGCCTACAAATTAATCTCAGACCCTGAACTGTTTTCTCACTGGGAGAGTGAAGGTTTAACAGCAAATGATTTGTGTGGAAGTGAATTACACATTGAATGAAAGATAAATTGGGCAAAACTCAACCAGTGTCAGTTTTAATATTGAAAGGCTGATTAGATTCTTCAGTTGACTGTTTCATTTCAAAGACAAGAAAGGAAGCTATTACAGTTCCAGTGACTGGATAAGACTTCGAATTCCACATCTATATTGAAGTTCTTGCCTTTCTTTATCTTTTATGCTTTATTGATTACTTTCTCCCCTCGAACATTGCTCAAGTCTGTTTATATGTCTGCAATTGACTTTAAATTATAGTGGTCACAGCCCAAAATGCACTCCCAGTGTATGTTTGAGACATGGGATATATTCATACTGGGGGGAAGAGTAAAACTCAGTCTTTTATTTTTTTCTAGTTTATGTTAAGAAGGGCTTTAATCTTAACTATTACCATATTTCTTTACTTATCTAATTGTTCTATGAAGGTCATGCTGGACTCCATTTTAACTTTGTTTTACTACTTTGTACCTCGGTAACTTTGTACCTAAAATGGCACCATGGGTGGTGACATTATATACTTTTCACTGTACTCCTGTACTCCTGTGCTTGAGTACATGTGACAATAAAATCTAAATCTCTGTGTCTACTTACTGCTGTTATGGTGAGTTGGATCACTTTCAATATACCTCTGTAGTCAGGATACCAGCTATCTGATGCACCTGAACACAATAATGATTTATTCAAATGCTACACTGATTAAAGGCAACCATTGTTTACTCAACTTATAGTTTACACATATCTAAGATCACATTCAAGATTAGAGTGGTGCTAGAAAAGCACAGCAGTTTAGGCAGCACCTAAGGAGCAGGAAAACCGACATTTTGGGCAAAAGCCCTTCATCAGGATGAAGGACTTTTGCCCGAAACGTCGCTTTCCCTGCTCCTCGGATGCTGCCTGACCGGCTGTACTTTTCCAGCACCATTCTAATCTTGACTCTGATCTCCAGCATCTGCAGTATTCACTTTTGCCTACATATCCAAAATCAGTCTATCAATTACTGAAATCTCCAGCTGCATTATTACTGAATCAGAGTGACTCTTTCTCACATCCTGCTGTTATCATTTCGATAAATTTATGAAAGGAATGAAGAGAAGAAACACCTTTCACAATCTCACAATGTCTCAAAGTATTTTACAACCATTGAAGCATTACTGAGGTGTAGTCACTGCAGGGAACGTAGCAGACTGTTTGCACACAGCCAGCTCCTTCCAGCAGCAATATGATGATAAACAGGTCGTCTGCTGTTTGTGAATTTGATTGAGGGAGAGATTTGGCCAGGACAATAGGGAGAACTCCCTCACTATCCATTGAACTCTGAGATCTTTTGCATCCAAACAGCAGGGCTGGCAGGACCTAACTTTAGCATCTTGTCCAAAAGCATCACCTCCCTCAGTACTGCAGTGAAGTCTCAGCCTTGGTTTCGGTGTTCAAGTCAAAGGAGGTGGAACCTGAATCCAAATTCATAACTCTTTGGACAGTTCTGATGAAATGGAGTATATGTACTGGAGGATTCACAAATAACCATGGAATAAATCTAATGTATAAAGTGACTGAAAAAAAGCTTCAGAATTTTATTCTGTATTCTTCCCATCTGTTACTTCCTTTTTTTTAAGATTAGATTTCTTACAGTATGGAAACAGGCCCTTCAGCCCAACAAGTCCACACCGACCCTCCGAAGAGCAACCCACCCAGGCCTATTCCCTCACATTTACCCCTGACTAATGTACTTAATACCATGGGCAGTTTAGCATGGCAAACTACCTAACCTGCACACCTTTGGATTGTGGGAGGAAACCAGAGCAAACCCACACAGACACAGGCAGAATGTGCAAACTCCATACAGACAGTCTCCTGAGGTGGGAATTGAACCCAGGTCCCTGGTGCTGTGAGGCAGCAATGCTAACCACTGAGCCCCTTTTGTGGGGGTCTTGCTCATACAGTGTGTTTCTCTCGGGTTGCCAGTTCTCCAAGGATAGCCTGGTGTCTCCAACAACTTAAGGTTCATGTTCTTGACTTACCCACAAGCAGGGGAGTTAATGGTGCAGTATAATATTGTTGGGCTAGTGCTACAGACACTCCCCAAGCCAATGTTCTGCAGATGTGAGTTTGCATCCTGTCATAACAGGTGGTGAAATTTGATTTCAATAAAAATCTAGACTTAAAAGCTTATCTTAATACTGATCATCATTTAAAATCACTATCTGATTCACTGCCACTCTTTTGAGAAGGATATGCGCTGTCCTTACCCAGTCAGGCCTGCAAGTGAGGCAGCGTCCGAGGAGCAGGAGAATCGACGTTTCAGGCCAGAGCCCTTCATCATTCCTTGACTCTGATCTCCAGCATCTGCATTGCTCCCTTTCGCCTAGGCCTACTAGTGATACCAGAACCACAGCATTGTGGTTGGTATTTAGCTGGAGTTTGGGGTGGACACTAAATCCCTCACGTGCATGGAATCACTAAAGTGTAGAGAGAGGCCATTTGGCCCATTGAGTCTGCACCAACCTCCAAGGGAAATCCAACCCAGACCCATACCCCTACCCCTATCCCATCCCCACAGCCCTGCATTTGCAGTACCTAATCCACCTAACCTGTGCATCTTTGGACTGTGGGCAGAAATCCACACAGACAGGGGAGAATGCATAAACTTCACGCAGAGGCTGGAATCAAACCCAGGTTCCTGTGCCGTGAGGTAGCAGTGCTAACCACTGAGCCACCATGCTGTCCATGGTGGTGAATGGCATTTAAAAAATGCAGTGTTTTTAACAATTTTTGTACTTATGCAATTATTGGTAAATGAGGTTTATTGTAAAGTGGGGTAAAGGTTGTTCTGCTGGGCAAGGCATTTCTAGATAACAGTTCATGTGACAAACCCATTTTTGACCATTAAGCCAGTGACAGTACTTGAAAGGCTGTTTGCTCCATTCTGAATGCAGTTCCGCTTCTCTTTCTGTTTCAGATGTTGGCCTGCGAGGAGGCATCGGTGCCACAACACCATTCCCCCCGCTGGCAAGAAGTCAATCAGCTCAAGGCATTAATGCAAGTGACAGAGAGCAAGAGCCCACTAAAGCTCTGGGCTCCAGCCACACCCAGCCCAATTTGGTCAACGCAGTCATGCAGAAGGAGGATATCCTCCTGCGCCAGGGGGCATTGCTAGTGCCCTCCTCTATTCCTGCTGGGCTAACCAACCAGCCTCCCCCGCAAAGGCGCCAGCTTCCTTCTCTGAGGCAGGTGGAGGTGTTACGCAGACGACTGAGTGCCAAAGGAGTGCCGACTGGGAAACCCGACTCTTCCCCGGTGACCACAGCCCCACCAGCGTCAAGGGCCCCCTCTCCATACTCAACCTCACCCTCTCCTTCCTCCATCCCTGATTTGGTGAGGGAGAAGCCAGGAGGTCCTGAAGATCCAACGGGCATCAGATCGGAATCTCCACATGCCGGTCTTGGCACACCCACTAAATCACCAAGCCCCACGCACGACAGTACCACTCCATGGCCGTTGGTTCAGTTTGGGGCCCACGCCACAGATTCACCTGACCTTGAGGGTGTCCACCCCAGTCCAGAGGCAACCCCCAACTCCAGCAAGGACCCCTCACCCGATCAGAGAATTGTCCCCCCAGTCGCCTATCAGACCCCAACGATGGGTACAGAGCTTTCCCGGAAGGATTCTGAGCTGGGCAGTACGGCAGCAGTGACACAAGAAAGCAGAGACACGACCACCACCACCATAGTAACAACAACCGTCATTACCACGCTACAGACAGCAGGTACCTCCAGCAACAACCTGCGTTTAGCTAGCACCTTTCACATTGTAAAATAACCCAACCTGCCTTTAGCTAGCACCTTTTGCATCGTAAAGTAACCCAAGCTACTTCACTATTCTCATCCAATAAAATCTGGTAGAAGTGCCTAAGGGAACAGATGATGGTTACATGTTAATGAAGGGATAATTGAGTGAGAGTTGACTATTTAAATGGGCAACAAATAATTCACGTGTGAATTGGAATGAAACTCTGGCTCGGAAGGTGTATACCTGTTCCCCGCCGAATGAATCTTTGATCTCAGATGTTTAGCATTCACAGGAACAATTGTCAAAGAAAATGTCACAGTGGGTTACGTAAAAAGGTATTAGAAAAAGTCATGGAAAGATTGATGAATGTTATCGATTTCAAGGAAATTTTTAAAGCAAGAGACAAAGGTGGTGATGTTTAGAGAGATACATATCGAGCCTAGTATCTTGGAATATAAAGGCATTTGTATCCCCTGGAATTTGGCTTTGGAATTGGAAGGGAGAGAGAGTTGCTATGTGGGATCCAGACATGGGTCCAGCTCAGAGAGATGAATACAAAGGCCCACCTTATCTGATGGGTTTTGCATGTCACATCCCTAGGTATCCTTTTGCTTTTGGGGTAGAGGTCTAGGAGTCACCTCAGGCCCTGTTGCTTCCACCTAAAGACACGAGCAACCAAATCACGTTAGATTGATTGGATGGGCTGATTTGGGAAGTATAGCAAGCTGCTGCCTCCCATAGCCCTAAGGTACCTCATCGGGCACTGAGAGGCCAAGATATGCCCAGGGGTGAGGGAGGCAGTTGGGAGGAGGAGGAGTATGCGTGATGGTTGGTACTGACCCACAGCTTACAGGTGAAGTATTGGGAATACTCCATATAAAAATGCAGCAGGTCTGGCAGCATCTGTAAAGAGAAAGCAGAGTTAATGTTTCAGGTCTAGTGACCCTCCTTCAGAATTGGGTAGACTAGTCTCGGTTTATCATATCACCCGAAAAGATGGCAATTTAAACAACACAGAGCACTCCCTCAGTACTGCGTTCAGCTCTTGGTCTAGTTTTTTTTAAACTCAAGTCTCAGTAGTGGGACGTGAACCTACACTCATCTAACTGGGAGTCCCAGCTGATTCACTCTGAGAAGGGGATTGGTGTGAGTGCCAGACAGTGCAGGTGGGAGGTGGGGCTTGTGGAGTGACTGTCGGAGTGGGGTGAAAGTGGTCACATATTGCCTTTTAGTATCTGACGTTGCCAGTTTGCACAGCTAAATGAAATAGGTTTGGACAATTTACACAGTGGCTCAGATTTCCCTGCTCCTCGGATGCTGCCTGACCTGCTGTGCTTTTCCAACGCCATTCTGATCTAAACAGTGGCTCAATGGTTAGCATAGCCGCCTCACAGCACCAGGGATCCGGCTCTGATTTCCCCCTTGGGTAACTGTCTGTGTGGAGTTTGCACGTTCTCCATGTGTTTCTGCGTGGGTTTCCTCCAGTAGTTCCAGGTTCTTCCCATAGTCCAAAGATGTGCAGGTTAGATGGGTTAGCCATGCTAAATTGTCCCGTAGTGTTCAAGAGTGTGTAGGCTAGGTGGATTAGCCATGGGGAATTTGGGATTATGGGATATGAAAGGGGGCTGAGGCTGGGTGGGATGCACATTGGAGTATGGAGGGTCGGTATGAACTTGATAGGCCAAATGCCCTCCCTCCACACTACCTACACCCAATTTGTATTTACCTCAATTGGCTGATGGAATACAGTGACGTGAATGAATAGCTGCCTGAGCTATTGAAGATGCTACCCTGGAGTATAATTGGGGTTAGTTGCTAATGCTGCAAGCCAAGGCTAAAATTTATATCATGCCAGCAACTTGAGAAAAGATCAATTATCATAAGGTTCCATGATGATAACCACAGCAGAACACTGCTTTGGGTTTGGATCATTAAAAATAAATCTGATCTAGTTAAGTAGATGAGAAGGAAGACTGAGGTGGATTTCATACTTTAATCTTTTTGCTGTAACAAATGATTAAAAGCAATACTGACTAAACACTATATACCTTTCATAGGCAACTTACACCTGAAACTACCGAAAGGGACATTCCCATGTTTAGTTATCACCCAATGCGCAGCCATGGGATTATAATCCTATTAGTAACAGGTCACAGTTGCTCCCCTTTGGCTGATTGGTAACCTGAGTGATCATCTTAGCTCTTGGTTTGCAGAGACTCTCTTCAATCCACCTCCAGCACTAAAGTTTGGCTTGTTTATTCTTCTTCTCCCAGCCCATGACACAATTCTTCAGCCAGAGACCTAGCCTTTCTCACATGCCCGGCTTTACAAAGCCAAGCATCTTCTCTTTGCTGATCACCCAAAGCCTCTGCTGTCTGATCCCACTGATTTATAGGGAAGTGTGTAACATGATCTCAAAAATGGTTCTCTGTGCCCTCCTCACCAATCAATCATGTATCGAGGTAGAAATATCCAATCACTATCCTTGATCCCAACTGTCTTTCATAGAAACACAGAAAGTAGCTGCAGGAATAGGCCATTCGGCCTTTCAAGCCTGTTTCACCATTCAATATGATCACGGCTGATCATGCAATTTCCGTTCCCCACCCTCACTTTCTCCCCATGCCCCTTGATCCCTTTAGCCACAAGGGCCATGTCCAGCTCTTGAATATGTCAAATGTGCTGGCCCCAACAGCTTTCTGTGGTAGAGAATTCTACAGGTTCACAACTCTCTGAGTGAAGAAATTCATTCTCATCTCAGTCCTGAATGGCTCACCTCTTATTCATAGATTGTGACCCATAGTTCTGGACTTCCCCAACATCAGAAACATTTTTCCCACATTCTAACCCGTCCAGTCCCATCAGCATTTTCTATGTTTCTGTGAGATTCCCCCTCATTTTTCTAAATTCCAGTGAGTACAAGCCCAATCGATCCAATCTATCTTCATATGTCAGTCCTGTCATCCCAGGAATCAGTTTGGTGAACGGGACTCCCTCTATAGCAAGAATGTCCTTCCTCAGACCAGGAGATCAAAACGACACACTACACTCAAGGTGTGGCCTCACCAAGGCCCTATATAACTGCAGCAAGACCTTAGAAGCAAATGGAGATTTTACAGTACAACTGCTTACAACCTCATATCTTCAACGTCGTTCTGGGACGTTGGGAGACTCATTGTCTGTTATAATTATAGTAAACTCAGAGGCTGCCATAATCCTCCACAGTGTGCCTTCTCCTTAATAAAGCAATGTAAAATTTCCTTTGATTTCTAACAAGCAATTCATACAGGCTTACTGTTGGGCAGGTTTCAGAAGAGATCACTAGAACACTACCCAACCTCCCAGCCCTTAATTTACTCTAAATTTAAAGATCCTAAAGTATCTTTAAAACCTCATGACTGTAACAATATAATGCTTTAATTCTTTTTAAATGAAGAAGTCAACAACAAGCCAATTTGAAATATATTTATTAAGTAATCTTCTGTTTCCAGTTCCATGCAGTGTAAGTTTCTCAGACTCAGAAGGGTACATAGACTCCACTGATTTTCTTCCACTATCTGCATATGGCTCTCTTCAGTGTACCTTCAACGTGACTGTCTTCAATGGATATGGAGTAGAACTCCAGGTAAGACTGCCTGTCCCTTGTTGTTTGATTCTCATTACATGGTTTACATCACAGATGTATCACAACTGCAAACTCTTTGTGCCACGCAAGTGCATCTAAAATCCAATTGACTGTTCTGGAGCTTTAATAAGATTTGGATTTTCATTCTTTGTGCTCAGAAAGACATCATTACTTGTGGTTGCTTAGCAACAGAGAAAGATGGTCTTTGGTAGAGGTACTTTTTTTTACATCTTTTTTACATTACATTAAATTACAGTGTGGAAACAGGCCCTTCGGCTCAACAAGTCCACACCGACCCGCCGAAGCGTAACCCACCCATACCCCTACATTTACCCCTTCACCTAACACTACGGGCAATTTAGCATGGCCAATTCACCTGACCTGCACATCTTTGGACTGTGGGAGGAAACCGGAGCACCCGGAGGAAACCCACGCAGACACGGGGAGAACGTGCAAACTCCACACAGTCAGTCACCTGAGGCGGAGAATTGAACCCGGGTCTCTGGCGCTGTGAGGCAGCAGTGCTAACCACTGTGCCAGCATGCCGCCCAAATACTGTCATGCATTAAACTGAGCTGGAGAGACTCGATGGCTCCAAAGGTCCAGTTTGTGTTGAATTATGATTTTTCATCTCCTCAAGATCTCCCAAAGCACTTTGCACCCCATTGAACCATTACTGTAAAGGTGAGGCCTGGTGACCAACTTGAGCAATTCAAAAGCCAGCAGAAAACTGGCTCATATGTTTTTCCCAGAGCTCCCCCATGCTTCTTTAGGATAGCTTTAACATTTTCTTGAGGGCAGACGGGGTCTCCATATAAAGGCTCGTCCAAAAGATGGCACGGTACCTCTGTTAGTACCTCACTTCTGAGTTGAAGTGTCAGCCTGGATAATGGTCTCAAATCTCATGGGATGGCTTGTGAACCGATGATCTTCTGACTGAGAAGTCGGGGATATCTTCCCAGTGGGGCCAGGAGTGCATCTGTCAATCATTTGGTGAACCAATTTCCCCACGCACCCCCACCCTCATACATACCCACCTCCTGATGATCTAATTGAAGGCACCCTTCCTCCCAACAACAGCAATCAACCAATCAGTTCTATTTTTTGGACTAAGTGCTTCCAGTGTACAATACCGGCACTGTGTTCAACCTGAGTACTTTATTGAAGTGAAGGTTTGGATATCGGTCTATCGGCTGTGTGCCTCATGGCAAAGGTCACATGACTAGGGCAGACCAGAACCGACGTTTGAGCATGTTGTATTCCACTCCCAACCACTAACTGGAGACAAAATAAATCCTCCACCATGGTTGGATGTTGGGAGGACTTCTTGCTGAAGATAAAGCCAAGCAAGTGGTTACATAGTAACATTGAAGGTAGACGCAGGATTGGGCCAGGATATTGCTGTAAATAACTCACAGGCTCTAAAAATATTCATTAGAGGTTACTAGCATTGTTTTGCGCAATTTTTATTTGTGGGTCCAGATATTGAAATGATGGTAAAACAGCAAGCATTTTATATTGCCTTTGACAATGCGAAACTGATAGCAACATCCAGCAACCACACATTTCTGCAGTGAAATGCAGAAATCCAGATATTCAAGAATTCTCCTCACCTCTGCAGGGAGTCGCTATTGCACTCTGCATGGAAAGAAATCACTAAATTGATGTTAAATTTGACTTTAATGCTATTAATCTTTCTGTTAAAAAACCTGTTGAATGATATGCAATTGATCTTTCAAAAGATACTAAGTCATAATTTGTGCTGAACAACTTCTCTGACTTTAGAAACTGAATTTTATGTTGGTGGAATATCAAATTGCTGTCTGTGAGAAATCTTCACATTGACTGGTAGTCAAGCGTTGGTCTAATTGAGCCATGTCAGGTCAAGGAGATGTTACCAGGTCCAGGAATGCAGTATTGAAGATGGAAATTCTGGGAGTCATATGACTTCAGAGATTCATCCAAAGTGAGTTGCCTACCCTATGCAAAATCCTAATTCTAGCACTATACATAAACCTTTTTAGTTGTTGACCAATTGAAATGAAGTCTTGAAGAATCAAGTCTTCAACAGACGATTTTGAAAAAAACTGCAAAGGGGTAAGAAAAGAAAAAGCCCATCATTTTCCTCCAAGACACTTCGTAAATAATGTCCCAATTTGTTTCCTGTGTGAACACTAATGGGATTTTCCAATCAGGAGCTGTAATGTGCAGTTTCATTATTAACTATGGATAATTACATTAGAGACATGTTAATGAATATTTTCCAACTACCTCAGCTGAAGTGTCACTGCTGAGGAAGGATGTTAATGGGAAGATCTCAACTGATAAATCTGCAGCATCTTTCATTTTGCTGACACTTACCTTTCTGCTGCACTTCTGACTCTGGTGCTGAGCTTTTGCCTTTGGTTAATTGTGACCCAATTATTATCTGCTGGAGTGCAGTGCTACAGGGTACATGCACAAGTGAGCAAAGTTGAAATTTGATTGATTCTGTCTGGTTGAATATCACCTTTTAAGTGTTTTCAATTGAAATACAAAGGGCTTCAGTGTCTTGCAAATTATTTGAAGGTCAAAACTTGGAAGCCGTGTGTTTCTGATTTTTAATACCAATTTTGCCAATGTTACAGACGATCTTTATGATTTTGTGAGGGAAGTTGTCATTCTGATGATGTGAATACACCCAAGAAATTAATGTCCCTATTTCCATTCACAGCTGCCGACCGACCAAGTCTGTATTTCCAGGACTTCCTGTTCTTATTTTGGATTTACAAAACCCAAAATTATATTGTAATCAAAAGGTAAAGTCACCATAGTCCTGCTGCCTCATTAGAGAGAGGTCACCACAGCTCAGGCAAGGGGTGAGCTTGACGAGGGAAGTCCTTCATGGTAACCTCAGCCAGAGGCGAATTGTTGTGGAAAATACTGCTGGCATCACTCTGCATTGTGAACCAGCCATCCAAGCTAACTAACCCATATAATGTTACAATATTAGGAAAGGGAATGGTGAAAGTTGGGAATATTATTGGGGAGAATATTGCGAAGTAAAATGAGAAAGAAATATTTCCATATGTATAAACAGTTTATCATAATGATTAAATAATTCAAATTATTTTACACACTTGCTTTTCTGGACTCTAGACATTGATGTCATTCTCACTACTCTCATTTTCTTTTTATCTAATAAACTGAGCAAGGATACTATAGAAGGAACTTGTTGAGGATATTTTTGGTGTGACGGGGACCATATTCCATTAGGGAGGTGATTATGAACAGTAATCGTTTGATGGCATGGTATTGGCAAAGGGGATAATTTTGGACAGTACTACTATAATGGGGCCAGTATTGACGTGATTAAGACAGCATTGATCATGGAAATAGTATTAATAATGGAAGTGGAGTTACCCCCAGAGAGCTGGAGAAAGAAACAACATATTGGGGGAAGAAAAACGTCACCTAAAGACAAAAAAAAAGAACTGCAGATGCTGGAAATCTGAAACAAATATAGAAATAGCTGGAGAAACTCAGCAGGTCTGGCAGTATCTGTGCAGAGAAAGTAGAGTTAATGTTTTGAGACCATTGACTCTAAGGGCAAGGTGTGCAAGGTAATGAGTTAGAATGTATTGCCGTCTGATTTTAACCAGCTATTTTCTACAAGAGCCAGGAGCAGGTATAGAGTCAACACACACAAAAAACATTCAGAACTTATTTATTTTATCATATTCGGTTTTGGGTTACAACCCACTGGCAGCTTGCATTTGGGGTAGTTTACTGAAACTAATTGAGTCTCAAAAATAAAGAGACACTTGTTTTGAACAAGATTTGGTTTATTATAAGTTAGCAATCAGGTACAAGTTACATTAATAAGAAAGACATTGTTACTAAAACATGCTGGGAGACATGGGGTAGAGGTGTTCATTTTACAAGGTCTTAAGATGTTCTGCCTTATCCCACTCTAGTCTGTCTAAAACCATCGGATTGGTTAGAGATTAATGCACCCAACATTAATCGTTTTAGAACTATTACTTTATACAACAGTTTTGATCTCCAGTTCCCTCAGCCTAGCGTTTTGAAAGCCCACTAATATCTTTGCTTTCACTGCCTTGTCTTAAACATTTCTTAACTGAGTAAAATATTTCTTGTTAAGATCAATCTTAAATGTACTGTTGAATAATTTAAAGTTATATAATTTGATTTTGCTGGTCTGAACTAATGAAGTAATGTTCTGGTTTCATCTTATTTGTACTAATTAATATTTTAAATACTTGCACCTTATCTTCTCACAGCTTTCCTGCAGCTGTTTTTGCCCATCAGGCAAGATTATCTGAATGCTGTAATAGGAAAATATGCTGGAAATCTGAAATCAAATATAAGGTGCAGTAAGGTTCTCAATGAGTAACTAAAGGTTTGGACAGATTGGGACTCTACATTTTGGAATTTAGAAGAATGAGAGATGATCTCATTGAGACATGTAAGATTCTCAAAGGGCTTGACAGGGTCAATGCTGAGCAGATGTTTCCCCTCATGGGAGAGTCCAGGGGGCCAGAGGGCATGGTTTCAGACTAAAGGGGTACCAATTTAAGACTGAGATGAGGAGGAATTTCTTCTCTCAGAGGGTTGTGAGTCTGTGGAGCTCCTTGCCACAGAGAGCTGTGGGGGCAGACTCCTTGTATACATTTATGACTGAGATAGGTTCTTGACCATTCGGGAAATCACGGGTTATGGGGAAAGGACAGGGAAGTAAATGTGAGGGGTGTCACATCGACCACGATCCATTCCGTAAGGCTTTCTTGGCGTCTTCCCTCACTTTCTCCCAGTTGTATATATGTGGCTTACATTTCCTTCAAGATTTAGTGGGTCAAGGGGTAACCTAACTGAGAAAGGAATTTGATACGGACATTACAGAGAAACGACTTTCTCTGGGGGGAGGGGGAGTTCTAGGGACAAAAGGGTCAGAATCCTCAAATTAGCACTCATCCATTCTAGAGTGAAATCAGGACATTATTATTCATACAAGAGAAAATTAAACTACCTGGTTCCCAAATGTCCTTTGGGGAAGGAAATCTGTGTGGCTTGTGTGTCACTCCAGACCCACAGCAATATTGTTAATTCTGAATGGCCTAGTACGTCATTCAGTCATATCCAATTGGCTCAGAAATGTCCAATTAATAGCACTGCAGGTATGGTATCAATGTTAAATGGATTTAATTGGTCAAAGAAGGCAGCTCAACTCTTCCTCAAAGTTATTGAGAGACCAACAATCAATGCTCTAATCTAGACTCTGGTTTCCAGCATCTACAGTCATTGTTTTTACCAACAATCAATGCTGGCCTCACCAGCAAAGTTCACGTCCCATGATCAAATCTGAAAACAGGAAAATACTGAAAATATGGCATCTCTCCTCATCAAACAAGACTTTCATCTCAGGAAATAATCAAGTGAAACTTCTCTGAACTGCCTCCAAACAAGCTTATTCCAGTTCCTTACTCCCCAAAGCTCTGTGACTTCCAATATTAGGATTAATGTAGCTGCAATGGTTGTATTGAACCAGCATGCACTGACTTTAAGAAAGAGTTTAATTTTCTCTTGCATAAAAAATAATTTCCTGATTTCACTCCAGAATGGGTGAGTGCTAATTTGAGAATTCTGAACCTTTTGTCCCTGGAACTCCCCCAAGAGAAAATAGTTTCTCTGTAATGTCTGTGTTGAATTCCTTTCTCAGTTAGATTACCCCTTAGACCCACTAAATCTTGAAAGAAATATAAGCCACATATATACAACTGGGGGAAAGTGAGGGCTGCAGATGTTGGAGATTAGAGTTGAGAGTGTGGTGCTGGGAAAGCACAGCAGGTCAGGCAGCATCCAAGGAGCAGGAGAATCGACATTACGGGCATAAGCCCTTCATCATCCTGATGAAGATGTTATGCCCGAAACGTAGATTCTCCTGGTCCTCGGATGCTACCTGACCTGCTGTGCTTTTCCAGCACCTCACTCTCAACATATATATACAACTGGTTATCGTCATTTAGCCCTTTGAGACTCTGGTGAATCTGCATCTTAGCCACCATTCAGATGCCCAGAAATGAAGGCAGTACTGAATTCCAGATGGAAGCTGAGAAAGACTGTGCACAGCTGAAGCATAGCTGCCTCTGCATTATGTTCCAGCCCAATTTTCTACACAGTTCATTTAGGCACCAGGAGGTACAAACACGGCCATGACTCATTGTGGCTTCAACCTCAGTTGTGACTAGGCACAAGAATGAATGAAGCTTGGCACTGGAAAGGGGTAGAGGGATATCAGAGACAGACACTGAGGTCATCCTCGCCACCTTTTCACGGCTTTGTTGTGTGTGACAGGACGAAAAATATCTTTCGACTGAAGGAGTAGTGAGGTAATCAATTGGAGCTTTAATTAGAGTCATAGAGATGTACAGCACGGAAACATACCCTTTGGTCCATCTTGTCCATGCCGACCAGATATCCTAAATTAATCTAGTTTCATTTTCCAGCACTTGGCCCTCATCCCTCTAAACCCTTCTAATTCAGCTGCCTTTAAATGTTGCAATTGTACCAGCCTCCTCCATCTCTTCTGGCAACTCATTCCATACACGTACCATCCTCTGCGTGAAAAAGTTGCCCCTTAGGTCCTTTTTAAATCTTTCCCCTCTCACCCTAAACCTATGCCCTCTAATTCTGGACTCCCCCACCCCAGGGAAAAGACCTTGTCTATTTACCCTATCCACACCCCTCGTGATTTTGTAAACCTCAATAAGGTCACCCCTCAGCCTCCGACACTCCAGGGAAAATAGCCCCAGCCTATTTAGACTTTCCCTATAGCTCAAATCCTCCAACCCTGGCAACATCCTTGTAAATCTTTTCTGAACCCTTTCAAGTTTCACAACATCTTTCTGATAGGAGAGAGACCAGAATTGCACACAATATTCCAACAGTGGCCTAACCACTGTCCTATACAGCCACAACATGACCTCCCATCTCCTATACTCAATGCTCTGACCAATAAAGGAAAGCATACTAAACGCCTTCTTCACTATCCTATCCAGCTACGACTCGACTTTCAAGGAGCTATGAACCTGCACTCCAAGGTCTCTTTGTTCAGTAACACTCCACAGGATCTTGTCATTAAATGTATAAGTTCTGCTAAGATTTGCTTTCCCAAAATGCAGCACCTCACGTTTATCAAAATTAAACTCCATCTGCAACTCCTCAGCCCATTGGCCCATCTGATCAATATCCCACTGTACACTAAGGTAACCTTCTTCGTTGTCCACTATACCTCCAATTTTGCTGTCATCCTCAAATTTACTAACTGTACCTCCTATGTTCACATTCAAATCAATTCACAAAGGAAAACAAGGAACAATTTTCCTGCATATCAGCTAACAACAACACGTCAGAAGATTCTGTTTGAAGGATCAATGAATTTGGAGGAGACATTGATTTGTATTTTTACTTTATATAATCCCTACAATACAGAAGGAGACCATTCAGCCCACCAAGTCCACACCAAACTGTCCGAAAAGCATCTCACCCAATACTATCCCTGTAAACCCACAGTTCCCACAGCTAACCTGCACATTGCAGGGCAATTTAGTATGGCCAATCCATCTAACTTTGGACTGATATCTGTGGGAAGAAACTGGAGCACCCGGACGAGACCCACACAAACACAGGGAGTATGTGCAAGCTCCACACGGCCAATTGCCCAAGGCCTGAATCAAACCCAGGTTCCTGGCACTGTGAGGCAGAATGCTAAACACTATGTTGCACACTTATGGTTCTCCCATTTGATCATCAGTATGCGATGATAATGACAAGAAAAAACCTTAAAGGTTATTTATGCAATTTCTTTGAGTTCCTACTGAAGTTATGACAGATGTTACTTCAGTGTCAAAACCCTGGAATTCCCTTCCCAATGGCATTATGGGTGTAGCTACATGAAATGGACTGCAGTGGTTCAAGAAGGAAGCTCACTACCGTCTTTCTCATAGACAGTGAGGAATGGACAATAAACTCTGGCCCAGCCAGCAATACCCATGCCCCGTGAGTGAACAAAAGGAAAGCTCGGACTCTCCTCTTCACTTGGCCTGCACCAATACAACCCATAATTTCTTGGAACAGTTTCCAATGGAACGAAGGCTGAAGGGATTGATGTTGAGATCCACGGCCTTCCCTTTAGCACAGGAGCAACTGTGTCTACTCATTAGTAATGAGAATGCAAAAGAATCGGAGGGGAAGTGGGGAGAATTTAATTTTTATGCAGTGAGTTGTTGTGATCTGAAATGCATTTCCTGATGAGGCAGTGGGAGCAGTTTCACAATAACTTTAAAAGGAAATCAGACGAATATTTGAAAAGGAAGAATATACAGGGCTGTGGGGATAGGACAGGAAAATTGAATCAATTGGATAGCACTATCAAAGAGCCAGTATTAATATGATGGGCTGAATGGCCTTCTTTTGTGCTGTCCATTCAATGATTATCTGATAAAGAAAACCGACCAGTCTCCATATTACAACATCAACAACCCCAATCCAAAGGTGGACTTTTAACATTTATGTTTTGTGTAGAAATATCTGCTTGACTTCATCTGAGGGTGTAATATATAAGGGAACTCTACAAACTCAGGGATGTCTGAATCTGTCCAAGCCCTGTTTGGTTAATCCATCTTAACAAGGACAGTTACAAGGAAAGCTAATAATTCCTTTAGAAATGCAAATACGTGAAATAGAAGAAACCATAGAGCAGCCAGCATTTGAAAAAATAGGAAGCAAATAGGATTAACATTGATTTTTGTCATCCTGGCTGAACCCAGTTGACCTCTGTGAGACTGGTGAGAGTAATCAGCCCAGGGTGCTATTCCTTTTGACTTCAAAGAAACCCATATAATATCAATGGGAGCCTATTTGGCTCATCATCTCTCTATGAGGGCATTGAAGGTGCAATCTACTTAGTCCCACTTTCCTGTTCCTTTCCTGCAGTCCTGTTTCTTTGCAATCTTTTCAAGGGTTTACCCATTTCCTTCAAATAGTTCCTATTGAACCTAATCCTGCAGGAAAGAGTATGCCTGTGGACGAAGGCAGGATCAGTGTGACATGGCGATGACTCCCTTGGTGGAATGACCACTCAGCTGTGGGCTGTGCATGAAGAATGGCCACTTGTCCCTGCAGCAGACAGCTGCAGTATCTATCCAGCTGCTTCAGTGTGGAAGAGAAAAAAAACGTGTGCGTGAGTGTGTGTGCACCTATTTTTGTGCATGTGCATGCATGTGTGTACGCGCATATGTGTTGGTGTGTGTGCACGTGTATAACTGTATGTGTGCATGCATGTGTGTTTTTGTGTATGTGTATGCATGTGTTTGTGTGTGTGTGTGCATAGGTGTATAATAAATTATTCAACATCTAGAAACTAAAGATAATAGAACTGAAAACTACAGAGGCGTGGTCAAAATTCCCTTCCTTTTATGGATAAATCACAAGGTGATCTTATAAAATTCAGCCTTTCTTTTTCTTGAGTAGAGCTAAGAGTAACCATGCTTTCCTGAATTAAAGGAGAAATTCTCTGGAGTTAAAATGAAGATCGTCTCTGGGGCAGAGTTCACTTGCCAAAATGCTATAATTTACTTTCCTGTAAATATTCAATGCTGTGGTTTGAGCAGGAAAATCATTTTCTACTCTGCAGTACTCCCACCTTGACAGTGACATAAAAAAAGAAGGAAATAAGCACAAAAGGGAGAGCACAGCAACAAAAAAAGAACTTGCCTCAGATTCTGTTGTGATGACATTTTGAATTTGACCCTCAGTGTGCCCTGACACCACAGTCTGTCAAATTGCCCTTGTAAATCTTCCAGCTTTCAAAAGGTGTTATCAGAGAGTGAAACTGGCAATTTCAAAGAGATTCAGCAGCCTATTGGTGAGGTTTAACAGCACAGCAGATAGGCATGACTGAGCTGATCCTTCAGAGACAGCCAAATTGTAGACATTTACTCAACAACTAATGTCTGTAGTTTCATGATTCAATAATTGTTGGGTTTTCTTTTAATTTATTCAAGGAATGCAGAGATCACTAACTGCACCAGCATTCGTCACTCCTTGCTAGTTACCCTTTAGAAAGTAGTGGTGAACTACCTTCTTGGATCACCACAGTGCTGTGGGCAGACTCTCAATGCCATTAGAGAGCAAGTTCCAGGAAATTGACCCAGCGTCGGTGAAGGAACGGCGAATTTATTTCCAGGTCAGGATGGTGAGTGGCTTGGAGGGGGACTTGTAAGTGGTGGTGTTCCCCATGTCTATGCCCTTATCTTTCTAGATGATGGTGGTTGTTGGTTTGAAAAGTGCTTTCTAAAGAGCCTTAGTGACTTTCTGCTGTGCATCTGTACACACTACTGCTACTGAGTATCAGAGGTGGAGGGAGTGAATGTTTAGAATGGGGTGCCAAGCTTTGTCCTGGATGGTGGCAAGCTTCTCGAATATTGTTGCAGCTGCACTCATCCAGGCAAGTGGGGAGTACACATAGTTCTGGGATAATACGTGTTTCAGCACAGCGATTTGGCTATAACATCACTGAGGAATTAGGGAATGCTATTGTCAAGAACGCTTACCCCCTTTGTCAACTGCGCAATTCCAGCGGGAAGGGTTTGCGCACTTCATTCTGCGCATGCACCGATGTCCACGCTGAAATCTCTGCATGTGCGTGGTGTCAGCACCGGTTTTGTGCGTGTTTGTGTGTGTGCGCACATGTGTCAGCTGCTGACAGAGCAGCTTTCTTTGAGAGGGAACTGTACAGAGAGCAGCGTTCCTTAATTTTTTTAAATGGAGTGTGTTAAATTTACTTCTGTTTTGTTAGTAAATATGATTTAATCCTTCATTCAGGCTGTGATTTACTTTGCATTATGTTTTTAGGTGATTTTTGAGCAATCATGACTAATATTATTTGCAGTTCTGCCTCTAACCCCACTTTTCCCACATGCTCCATTATTTATATAAAGCGATTTTCTATTAAACGAGGTTTGACTGGAACTCTGGCATTACAGGAGAACTATCTCTTTTCTATCACACTCCTGACTTATCGGAAGGATGTTGTGAAACTTGGAGGGGTTCACAAAAGATTTACAAGGATATTGCCAGGGTTGGAAGGTTTGAGCTTTCGGGAGAGGCTGAATAGGCTGGGGCTGTTTTCCCTGGAGCATCGGAGGCTGAGGGGTGACCTTATAGAGGTTTACAAAATCATGAGGGGCATGGATAGGGTAAATAGACAAAATCTTTTCCCTGGGTGGGGGATTCCAGAACTGGAGGGCATAGGTTTCGGGTGAGAAGAGGAAGATATAAAAGAGACTTAAGAGGCATCATTTTCATGCAGAGGGTGGAATGAGCTACCAGACAAAGTGATAGAGGTGGTACAATTACAACACTTAAAAGGCATCTGGATGGGTACATGAATAGGAAGGGTTTAAGAGGGATATGGGCCAAGTGCTGGCAGGTGGGACTGGATTGGGTTGTGATATCTGGTCGGCATGGATGAGTTGGCCCGACAGGTTTGTTTCCATGCTGTACAGCTCTATGACTTATGACTGAATGACTCTATGACTTGATGACTTGTGGATGGTGGACAAGTGTTTGGGAGTCAGAAGCTTCATTAGTCACTTCAGTAAGTTCTAGCATTCATTGTGTTTATAATAAATTAGTATTAATATTGTTTTGATTAATTCTAAGAATATTAATCTTATTGTTACAAATTATGATTGGATTTGTACATTTTAAGTGCATACCTGCAAAAATTTCAATGAAATACCATCATTATTAAGGATGCAACCACAAAGAGGTTGCCCGACCTGTTGAGTAGGGAATGGGTCGCTGAGCACCGCAGCCAGGTCTGCAGGGACTCACCAGACCTCCCAGTCAGCACCCATTTCAATTCCACCAACCACTCCCTTTCTGACATGACCATCCTTGGCCTCCTCCATTGCCAAATCAAACCACAGTGCCTATTGGGGGAACAACACCATATCTTTTGTCTGTGCACCCTGCAGCCTGTAGGACTCAACATTGAATGCTCCAATTTTAAATAACGTCCTTCCCAGCCCCTCCCTCTCCCTGCCACTGCTCCCTGCCACCAACTGGATTCATTCCTCCCATTGACCAACCAGATCGTGCCCTCTACCCATCTTCACCTATCCCCATTTCACCACCCAGCCCCCACCTTCCCCTTTGTCTGCAGCACCCCCCCCCCACACCCACCCCAATCCTGAAGAAGGGTTACACCTGAAACGCTGACTTTTACACCTCCGCATGCTGTGCTCTTCCAGCCTCCTGCCTGTCTGTTGTGCATTGCTGTCTATTCGCCTTTAGCAATGATTATGTTTTCTCCAGTGACATTAGAAATTGGGCTTGGATATTGTGCTTTTGAAAAATCTAACAGACATTTATTACAACTCGCTATCATATATAAATATTACATTCACGGGTACATAGGTGTCTGGGTTCACATGAAGCTATTAGATTACAAGAGAAAGGATTGAGTAGCATTCTTCCAGTTGAGTGTCATGCTTCAAGTGATCCAGGCAAGGTAGAGGATGAGATCTTTATATCTTCAGGTCATATGTTATGATGTAGTGATAATGCCATGAGCATGTTTCATAATAACACCCTGCCTGTTAGACATAACACAACATCCCCCTTTTCCAAAGGTAAGAATTTATCCCAGATATACATGGCTGTACATAGGCTCCTGATGAAGGGCTTTTGCCTGAAACATCGACTCTCCTGCTCCTCAGATACTGCCTGACCTGCTGTGCTTTTCCAGCACCACGCTCTCGACTCTAATCTCCAGCATCTGCGGTCCTCACTTTCACAGAGGCAAGTGTTGCCAATTCAATAATTATACAAACAGGTAAAACAGAGTTTACAAGCTTAAAATTCCAACGCTTCATGTAACCCTTTGGAGGTTTGACAATCTGTCCTGAAATGATTATTGTATGCCCATGTGGGAGATAGATGTTCTCTGTTGTATTTGTTTGCTGATCAAAACTGTTCACGCTGACTGTGGCCAAAGTGTGACAGGTCAACCTTGAGAAGGTCTTTAACTTTGTAGTCTAGAACACCACCGTGCAGATCAAGAGGAATAGCTTGGTCATTGTGTGGATTGAGTCATCAGCTCAGTATATCAGATATAATTATCCTGATGCCTGGCTCAGATCTCACTTCAACGTCATATTCTTGTAGACCATTGACTGATTCTACAACATTCTGTGTAGTCTGATCCTCCACAGCAGATTTGGTTTGAATTCCTTTAACGTACCTGCATGAGTTCTGTGTATGTTAATAGCTCCGTCTGTGCAGAGCAATTGAGGTTTACCAAGTGGAAGATTTCATAATGCCAAGGTGAGCTTGACAATTGGCACTTCAGTATAATTCTGCTAGTGCATGTATCCCTTTTACTCTGGAAGACTGTACTATGCAGCACTAATTGCTGAGGTACTTGTCTTTCACAATGCATAATTTTAATATGTTAACTCTAGTTCCTGTGTCAATTTTAGCTTTCAGTATTTGTCGTCCTGCCTTTTCAGGACGTATGAGCTTAATGGGTGTAAAAGGTGCTGGTCGTGTAATACTAGCGACATGGGTGTGTCAATGTGAGGTTAACAATATGGGACATTTGGTCATCTTCTGAAATGTGTTGTTTCCCTGTTTGATTCTGAACCTTATTGATGTGCTTGCACTTACACATGTTCAGAACATTGTCCTCATTGCCAGTGTTGTGGTGTTACCTTGAGCTTTGTTCTGGGGTGTTGTCTGGCCTTTGGAACCAAATTTCACGCACATTGTAGCCAATGTTTCCTGGTCCCACATGCTTTATAGATTTCTGGGAATGTTGGAGACTGTTTAGATAGGTGTGAGCATCTATATCTGTTACAGATTTCGCTGATTTGATTCACTTTGCAGACCATAATAATTGTATTATCTCCACCTAAAGCATGTAATTGCTGTTGGCCTGTCACTATGGCTTCGTGCTTACATCCGTCTGTACTGCTCCAACATCAGAATCTCCAGGCCAATCTGTTTTAATGACACTAATTGGGGGATAAATATTTCCCAAGAGGCAGTGAAGAATTCCTCTTTGAAATGATGCCTTAGGGTCTTTAGCAAGAACCGTTGGAGCCTTAGTTTGATTTTTCATAGACAGCCAGTTATCTGACTGTACTGAGCTAAAGAGTCAACCAAGAGGAAAGGTTAGACTAGAAAACAAAACAAGGAACTTAGTCAGTTTGACATAAAAATTAGAAAAGGTCCTGTTATCAGTATAGGCTGGTTTGACCAAACTAGATAATTATACTCTTCAACGTGATCTCTGCTGTTCTCTTTCCTATAAGCCGTCTCCTTAAGAAGTTAAATGTATATGTTCTCATAAAGCACTGGTTGAGTGAGCTGTCACTTTAACTGTTCTGTTATAAACAGTCTGGAATTAGATTTCATAAATCAAGATTACCTTGTCGACTTTCATCTACATCTTCATTAATGAAAGTGCTTTTCACCCTTTTCAGTGTGAAACAAATCTCTGCGGTCCCTTGAATATTTCCTCCTTCCTTGAGTTTTCTTCTCAGTTGAAGAGGCTTTTTTTAATTGCTGAGTGGTGTTCAACGTAAGGGACCTGCTCTCCCAGTTTGTGATTCTTAGCCACGCCTCATATGTGACTCACAACATGAACGATAATGAACAGGATAGTGTCCATTCATGTGACATCAGGCATTATTCAATCTATGTATATTTATTCCACTTTGAACAAATCACCGAATTCCATCGAACATAATTTCCCAAAGTGGGAGCCAAACCCTCAGGTGGAGGTTACCTTCTGAAATCTTTAGATTAGATTCCCTACAGTGTGGAAGCAGGCCCTTCAGCCCAACAAGCCCATACCGACCCTCCGAAGAGTAACCCACCCAGTCCCATTTTCCCTCTGACTAATGCACCTAACACTATGGGCAATTTAGCATGGCCAATTCACCTGACCTGCACATCTTTGGACTGTGGGAGGAAACCGGAGTACCAGGAGGAAATCCACGCAGACACGGGGAGAATGTGCAAACTCCACACAGATGGTCGCCCAAGGCTGGAAGCGAATCTGGGACCCTGGTGCTGTGAGGGAGCAGTGCTAACCACTGAGCCACCGTGCCACAAGTCCTACGTAGCGATGTTGTAGAGCTCTGACTGTGCTCAGTTTCCCCACACCCTAACAGGTCCCTGCTCTCTGTCACTTATTACCTCACTGTCACCCTCACATTCCAAAAGAAGGATCATGACAATATGCAAAACTGAGTTACAGTGGAAAAGAGTTTGGGAAGCATTGACCAGTATGCAAACAGGCCATGCAGTCCAAACCAGTCCATACTGGCTCAACCTAACCTCTCTTCTCATCCTGCTCCAACTTCTAACTGTATTGAAAGTGCAGTAATATTTCCTGTTTTGTGAAATAACTAACCTTTCCTCTGCGGCTGCTCCTATTCCTGTTTGTTGCCAAATCAATTGGGAAACATTACACAAGAGGACTATGAACAAGAGTCAGACAGAATTCAAAACATTAACTCTACTTCTCTCTCCACAGATGCTGCCAGATCAGCTGAGTTACTCCCACATTCTCTGTGTTTCTTCCAGATTTCCAGCAGTTTTTTTTGTTTTTAGTTGAGCATAATATTGCATCATAAACCTGCAATATTAAACTGTACAGGCCCAGCACCAAGATGCACTGATAATAATAGTTGTATTGCCTTCTTGTTGCAGTGAGGGGCTTGATTGTCTTCCAAACAACATGATTGCAATCCGTATCAATTTCAACTCGACTCCTTTATTCATAGAATTCCTGCATACACAGGATTCTGTGTGAACTCAGAGTGCTTTTTCCATGATACTCTCTTTAAACCTCATGATCTGTTAGATTCCTGCTGTGAGCCCATGAGTCTATGTTAGGAGGAGTGATCAGAAAGTGACTGCATTGTGCGCTGGCTGATGTAAGTCCTGACTAGTCACTCTTACTAACCAAGAGGTTCTTCAGCTCCATGATAGAACAGTTGCATTCCTTGATAGTCTGCAGTATTTGTTCTTGACCAGAATTAAGAAGCATCTGGCAGAAAGGCAACAATATCATCAAAATAAGTAATCTAAAATGGAATTGCTGATTGCTCTGGATTTGAGTGGTCCTACTTCTTAAGAAGGTGCCTGCATTGGGCACAATTCCAACCATTTGGATTTAGAATGGCTTGTCACTTTAAGAGATGGTCACACATGCATGCTGTGATACCTTACTGCACATGCTATCGTAGTAATGAATGGCAAGCTATCTACTGTCATCTGCAGCTGAAACCATAGCAGCAGAGCATGATCTATGTGTATTTTATTTCATTAAAAGGAAAAACGATTGGCCATGGATCTTGTAAAACTGAGGAGATTGCAATCAGAAATCACTTAAATTTGGAACTCTTTTATGAAATGCAATGTATTGCTTTATTTACAAAATATATCACTATTCAAGGATTAATTGAGAGAAGAGGCTTATGCTGAATTATTGCATTTGATAAACAACCTGCTCAGCGATGTCATGCACACCTCTAGAGCAGGTGGGTTGTGAACCCAGATCTCCTGCTCCAAAGGTAGTGAGAACTACCAGCATGTCACAACAGCCTTCAATTAGTGGATTTTAAGCCCATGTCCATCATGCAAAAAGTCCAACTTTCATGAACGTAGTTCATTCTCTATGAAAGCAATAATTACAATTTGGCAGTGTAGAAATGTGGAATAATTAATAAAATGTATACCTCAGTAGCTTCATATTTCTAAGAAGGCTTTTTTTCTCATTTGTAGTGAAGATATTTTCTGATTAATCTGTTCAGTGATGTCATTACACTCCTCTGGAGCGAGTGAGAGTTGCACCAGGTATCCTGGCTCAGAGATAGGGACACTGCCACTGCACTGACACAGATCTTCATAGTTGTGGTGCATGGGTATCACTGTCAAGGCCAGTACTTATTATTTCTTTGAAATAATATGCTACTTAAGAAATAATGGCAGGAGTGGGCCATTCAACCTATCACACCTAATGTGCCATTCAATTAGATCAAGTGGATTTACTAAATTTCAATCCAGACGTCTTTTTGAGTATAATATCTTCAATAACATTAATTTCTTTCAGCACCTCATTTTCACAAATCTCCTGGTTCCCAAGCATTTCTGGGAGATTTTCTATATCATTCTTCATGAAAACAGACACAAATAATGGTTAGCTTCTCTACCACTTTCCTGTTCTCCACCATAAATTTTCCTGTCTCCTCTTGCGATGAGTCCATAGTTGTCCTGCTGATCTTCCTCTCTTCAGAGATCTAAAGAAACATTCTCGGTTCACCTTTTTGTTCTCGGTAGCTTGCATTCATGTTCTTTTTTCCCTTTCTTTATTAGTTTCTTTGTCACTTTTTTGCTGGATCATAAATTGCTCCCAGTCCTGAGGTGTATTGTTTATTTTTAGCAACTTTATAAGCTGCTTACTTTAATCTTATTAAATTTGTAAATTATTTTGTTAGCCATTGTTGATTTACCTTTCCTGTTGGGTTTTTATGTCTTAGAAAAATGTATATTTGCCATAGGCCAAGTAATACTTCTTTAAATACCAGCCATTACTTGTCCATCAAATCCTTTCTGATTTCTGATTGTCCCTCATTCGTTCATAGTTAACAACAATAATTTCACCATTATTCATTCCTGATTTTAATTTCAGATTTGTATCCTTAATAACACAATGTAAACTCTCAAGCTCTTGTGAACTCATATGCCAAGATTCTCAATCCAGGACTCTGGATGACCCATCCAGTAGCATATCACTGTGTTCTTTCCATATCCCTCCAACCTGCAAATATTTTCTAATCAACCTGTCCAGGGACAAGCCTCTGGAACGCATGGGGCTTGAATACAAGCTTCCCAGCTCTAGAGATAGGGACACTACCACTAGACCACCCCCCCATCCCATCCCCCTTCCCCCACCCCCCATTCAGCATGTAAGTTGATGGTTTATCCATGCTGGTCAACTCTGTGTTAAGTGTCAGGATCTGGTGAAGCTCAGGATATCCACTCTGATATGGCAGCCTCTGCCATATTTGCTGCCAATGAGTTTGGGAATGTGCATGGTCCAGTGGCCCAACCAATCCACACCGACCCTCCGAAGAGTAACCCACCCGGACCCATTTCCCTCTGACTAATATACTGAACACTATGGGCAATTTAGCATGGCCAATTCACTTGACCTGCACATCTTTGGATGCCATCGCCTTCGCTCCCCCAATGAGTTTGGGAATGTGCGTGGTCCAGTGGTCCTGAGCCCCCTAGCTGAGCTTCATCTATCTGCTTATCTCTTCTGAAGCTCGTTCAAACAGAATCCAGAGATCTCGGCCATCAGCAACTGTCTCCCAGGTGTCAGTGCCAATCCCAGCCATCTCCATATCTCATTGGCAGTTGCCCTTGTGATAGGGGTATGGATGCTGAGCAGGTCATGACCCAGTGGCCAGATCACTGCTCAGAAGGTCTTTGAATATTCAGCTTTCATGCACCCCATGAATGTGGCCAATGCAATGCAGATGTTGTTGCACAGTGGTGAGCATATGCTGATGGGTTGACATATTCCAGGACCTTGTGTAAGTTCCTGCGCATATCCTGTTAAAACAGGAAATCTGCTGCCCTTACCCAGTCTGTCCTACATGTGACTACAGATCCACAGTAATGTGGTTGGTTCTTAGCTGCCTTAAAGATTGCTCAGATTAAGGAGAATGAGAGATGAGCACTAAACACTGGCCTTTTCAGCAAAATCCCCAGAAACAATAATAAAAGAAATTTGAGATAGTAAAGGTGGAATATGTTTAGTCTTTTCTCCTGCCTTGCATACGTTGCCCATGGTAGTCTGTCAGCTGATTATAGTTTGCTAAGTGACACCAGAAACATGGGTTCAATTCCTGTAGGAGCTGAGGTTACCATGAAGGACCCCTTTTGCCTGAGCGGTTGTGATCCCCAGCATAAGCTACCACCAGTCATCTCTATCCATCTAATGAAAGAGCAGCACTATGGTCTGGTAGGACTATTGCAGCCTTACCTTTATATGTAATCAAGGTCTTATTTCCGTAAAGGAGTTCTCTAAGAATGCAGGTTTGGTGTTCTCTCACAGATTAGATTTTCTACAGCGTGAAAACAGGCCCTTCAGCCCAACCAATCCACACCGACCATCCGAAGAGTAACCCACCCAGACCCATTTCCCTCTGACTAATGCACTTAACACTATGGGCAATTTAGCATGGCCAATTCACCTGACCTGCACATCTTTGGATTGTGGGAGGAAATCGGAGCACCTGGAGGAAACCCACGCAAACACAAGGAGAATGTGCAAACTCCACACAGACTGTTGCCTGAGCCTGGAATCAAACCTGGGGCCCTGCCGCTGTGAGGCAGCAGTGCTAACCACTGCACCATTGTGCTGCCTAGAAGTTAGAATCAGTGTGGAAACTGGCCCTTTGGCCCAACAAGTCCACACCGAAGAGTCTACCACCCAAACCCATTACTCAATATTTACCCCTGGCTAACACACCTAACCTACACATCCCTGAACACTACGGGCCAATTCACCTAATCTGCATAGGTTGGATTGTGGGAGGAAACCAGAGTACCCAGAGGAAACCCACACAGACACGGTGAGAATGCGCAAACTCCACACAGACGGTTGCCCGAGGCTGGAATTGAACCTGGGTCCTTGGCACTGTGAGGCAACAGTGCTAACCACTGAGCCACTGTGCCACCCCAGGTAGTCAGGTTGCTCCACCCTCAGCTTAGATATAACAGCTGCAGCCTTTCTGATGCCAATGTTGATTTCAGTGTCAAATGACAGATTTCTAGTGTTTATCGAACCTTCATCTGAGACACTCTCAGCATCCTCTAGCATCATATTATCAATGCAGGTGTGTGTTATTGTGGCAACATCCTGGGCAAGTGCATTTATCTTTGAAGTTGATAATAGGTGTAACGGAATATGTCCATTTATTGCTGAAGATGTTCCTCTGTGTGGAATCAAGTGGGGCATTATCAGCATGGACCAATTGTATCATGAGGACTTAAAGTGCCTTTGCCTTGAATAAGTAACTTTCCTTCTAAGCTGGCTGCATTGTAAGTATTAACAGCATTCTCCCCGTATATAGTAAACATTGATGATTTACTGCTGGCTGGGAAGTTGAACAGGCTGAAGCATACCACTTATCGATATGAATTTGGCCAATGACAGGGTTATATAATGGGCAGTAGTACAGTAGTCACCCAGTATACTCAATAACTCGATAGAACTTGTGAGTTGGCTACGTTGGCAAACATGACTGATTGTTTTCATTCCCCATATGTTATCTCTGATGTTGCAGCCAATAATGCCTGGGGTGCCTCAGAAATTGGGATCGGGATCGGGATCATTATTGAAGGGGGAACAAGGGGAGATGCTCGATGGGACCACTCCACACTGTCTTATAGAAAACATTCCCCAATCTGTTCTAACTGGTAAATGCTTTATCAAAATTTCAGTTGTGCCCAGTTAGATCCAGGCTGAAATTGGAATCAATGCGCCAGATGGAGTTTGCAGCTGAGGTTGTGTTTAAAATCTAGCTTTTTTTCTCTCTATATATGTATCTTTCAATTCATTGCAGGAAAGCCTGAAAGCTGTATAAGAACAAAACACAACTGTTCTTTTTGATGAAAATCCAGAAATGAAACATCTGATGTAGATACCTGACCTATCAGTCTTTTCGGTCATGTAGGATATTGATCCTAAAAGCCACCGAGTGTAACAAATGTGGAGTTCACAGAAAACAGGAAAGCTTATATGTGATTTCTAAAGTAGTATATATGAGGTTGGCATCTCCCCAACTTATAAATATGGCAGCTAGCCTTAGGAGCTGGAGATGTTTGATCTCAATGAAAGAAACATTTAATAAAGCCTCAGGAAGGTTATTGGAGAACACAGATGGGATGCAAATGCCATATTTTTTCCCTCTTTGTTGAAAAATCAGCTTCTTCCTTTATGTAATTGTTCACTGATAGTTAAAATGCAGATTTGAATAACTGGATCCAGCAACTCAAACACTTTCTTATGCAATTGGAAAAGTCTGCTTTCCTTTTGACTACTCTTTCATAATTACCACAGCAGATAGGCTGCACTGTGCAGAAGTAAATTGAATTAGATTACATAGAAATTGAATTTCCCTGCCCTGGGATGGCAATTAATGAGATGACTGTCTTTGGATCATTGAACATGACTTTGAGCTGTGCACTGTAGAATTATGACTCAGAAAAAGCCCATGATATCTAGTGGAAGCGTATGCTGCAACACATCGAGCTCAGCAAAAATAATTGCTTTCCTTTGTTGCTGTGTGCCTATTGGCTTATTAAACTAAAAACTGACGGTACTGTGTAGGGGACTTTCCTTTTCTGTCCTAACACCATTGATAAAGCATTTAGGTAAGCCCAGGTCAGCTACGAAACGAGATAACAGAAGAATTGCTGGAGAATATTGAATTGCCCAAAATGAGAGGGTGACTCTACCATTGCCATTACTTTCCACAGATACTCAAAGTACTAAAGACCTCCTGTAGAGCTGGGAAGTGTTCAAGATGGAGCATAATTGTAATACCTGTTTAGTCTGTGTGTAGCACAAGTTGCCATTTTGGTAAAGGAGTTAAATATGAAGGCAAATGAGACATTGTTTTTTTATTGTAAGTAGGATGTATAAATGTAGGGAAGTCCTGTTACCACTATGCAGCGCATTGGTGAGGCCACAGCACACTGGTGGAGTTGAGGAGGATTTTTTTTACCTTTTAGTGGTAGTTAACTGTTGTAATTTTTATTGCAGAGAGCAGTGAGGGCTGAATGTATTCAAAGCTGTGTGATAATAAGAGATATTTGTTCTGTCTTGTTTCTCTTAAAAAGGAGTATTGTAAATCTGATGCAGGAAAGCAGAATAAATAGCTTTGTTTTTTTTTAAATTAGACAAAAGAAGCATGAGTAGGTGGAGTCAGGGTTTTAATTTTGCTTTCAGTTGTTGAAATTGGAGTTTGGGAGTTGAAGCTGCTAGATCTCTGTCTCTCTCTGTCTCTCTCTCTCTGTCTCTCTCTCTCTCTCTGTCTCTCTCTCTCTCTCTCTCTGCTACTGCAAAAAGCTTGAGTTTTCTCTCTGCTGCGAGATTCATTCTGTCAGTGTTCCTTCTCCTGGACAAGAAGAGATAGTAAGTTTTGCTGAAGTTGCCATTGCCAAGTGTGTGTTTATGAGATGTTGCTGCATTGGAACAGTAGATAAGCAGTAGATAAGTAATATTATAATAAGAAATGAGATGAGATTATAATAAGAAATGAGAGGATCAAATATGAAGGTAGGCTAGCCAGTAATATTAGAAATAATAGTAAAAGTTTCTTTCAGTACATAAGAAACAAACGACAGGCAAAAGTAGACATTAGGCCATTTCAAACTGATGCAGGAAGCCTAGTGATGGGAGATAAGGAAATAGCAGGAGAACTTAACAAGTACTTTGCGTCAGTTTTCACAGTGGAAGACATGAGTAATATCCCAAAAATTAAAGGGTGTCACGGGGCTGAGTTGAGTATGGTTGCCATTACGAAAGAGATAGTGCTAGAAAAGTTAAAAAGTCTTAAAATTGATAAATCTCCTGGCCCCGATGGGATACACCCTAGAGTTCTGAGAGAGGTGGCTGAGGAAATAGCAGAGGCATTGGTTGAGATCTTTCAAGAGTCACTGGAGTCAGGAAAGGTACCGGATGATTGGAAGATGGCTGTTGTAACCCCCTTGTTCAAGAAAGGATCAAGGCAAAAGATGGAAAATTATAGGCCAATCAGCTTAACCTTGGTTGTTGGTAAAATTCTACAAACCATCATTAAGGATGAGGTTTCTAAATTCTTGGAAGAGCAGAGTCTGATTAGAACAAGTCAACATGGATTTAGTAAAGGGAGGTCATGCCTGACAAACCTGTTGGAATTTTTTGAAGAGGTAACAAGTAGGTTAGACCAGGGAAACCAGGTGGATGTGGTCTATCTAGACTTTCAAAAGGCCTTTGATAAGGTGCCACACGGGAGGCTGCTGAGCAAGGTGAGGGCCCATGGTGTTCGAGGTGAGCTGCTGGGATGGATTGAGGATTGGCTGTCTAACAGAAGGCAGAGAGTTGGGATAAAAGGTTCTTTTTCAGAATGGCAGCCGGTGACGAGCGGTGTCCCGCAGGGTTCGGTGCTGGGGCCACAGCTGTTCGCATTATATATTAATGATTTGGATGAGGGAACCGGGGGGCATTCTAGCGAAGTTTGCCGATGATACGAAGTTAGGTGGACAGGCAGGTAGTACTGAGGAAGTGGGGAGGCTACAGAAGGATCTAGACAGGTTGGGAGAGTGGTCCAGGAAATGGCTGATGGAATTTAACGTGAGCAAGTGCGAGGTCTTGCACTTTGGCAAAAAGAATAAAAGCATAGACTACTTTCTAAATGGTGAGAAAATTAATAAAGCAAAAGCACAAAGGGATCTGGGAGTGCTAGTCGAGGATTCTCTAAAGGTAAACATGCAGGTTGAGTCCGTGATTAAGAAAGCGAATGCAATGTTGTCTCTTATCTCAAGAGGGTTGGAATATAAAAGCAGAGATGTACTACTAAGACTTTATAAAGCTCTGGTTAGGCCCCATTTGGAGTACTGAGTCCAGTTTTGGTCTCCACACCTCAGGAAGGACATACTGGCACTGGAACGTGTCCAGCGGAGATTCACACAGATGATCCCTGAATGACAGGTCTAACATATGAGGAACGGCTGAGGATACTGGGATTGTATTCGTTGGAGTTTAGAAGATTAAGGGGAGACTTAATAGAGACGTACAAAATAATACATGGCTTGGAAAAGGAAATTGTTTCCGTTAGACGAGGAGACTAGGACCTGTGGACACAGCCTTAGAATTAGAGGGGGTCATTTCAGAACAGAAATGCGGAGACATTTCTTCAGCCAGAGAGTGGTGGGCCTGTGGAATTCATTGCCACGGAGTTCAGTGGAAGCCGGGACGCTAAATGTCTTCAAGGCCGAGATTGATAGATTCTTGTTGTCTAGAGGAATTAAGGGCTACGGGGAGAACGCTGGTAAGTGGAGCTGAAATGCGCATCAGCCATGATTGAATGGCGGAGTGGACTCGATGGGCCGAATGGCCTTACTTCCACTCCTATGTCTTATGGTCTTATGGTCTTATGGTCTTATTATTTTGCTAAGTCAATTAATGGAGTTAAAGTTATGCCATTTCTTCTTTTTAATTTGTGTTTAATTGTGGGGTAAAAATACAGTGCATTTTGCTTAAAGACTAGCAGTATGACCAATTGAATCATTCTGGAACATTGCATCTTTAACTTATTTTTCTAATCAGCCTGTTCAGAGATGTTATTACATACCTCTGGAGCAAGTCAGACTTGAACCCCGGTCTCAATTCAGTGGTAGGGTCACTATCTCTGCACCACAAGTGGGCCCTACACTTGCTTTAAATAAAATAAAAGTTAGGGTCTAGGTTATCTCCTTCATATATTTTGAGGAAGTTTGGTCTGATCCATAAAAGCTGAATTAGATCAACTTTTGGTCTATTAGGGAATCAAAGATTAGAGGAGGGACAGGCAGAAAAGTCATGTTAAAACCATAAACAGATCAGTCATTGTCTTAGTGAATGATGGAGAAGCCTGGGGAACACCAAATGATTTCTATCTGTGCTCTATTTATTTTCTTATTTTTTTAATATAAGCTTGGACTGGGAGTCGTCACCCAGAGGCATACTAAGAGATCAGCAGCTCTTTCAAATACCTGTTAACACTTCTAAACGAGGCTCCACACCATGTTAGTGGCTAGGAACAAAAATAGAAATTTCTGGAAATGATGATGGTTCTGAGGAAGGGTCACTCAACCTGAAACATTAACTCTGATTTCTCTTCACAGAAGCTGCCAGACCTGCTGAGGTTTTCCAGCAATTTCTATTTGTGTTTGTGATTTACAGCATCTGCAGTTCTTTCCGGTTTTTTTTATTTTAGAGGGTAGCATTTGTTCTAACGTGCTCTCTATTATCTGCAAACTAAAATTAATACTTCCCAATGTACTAGTAACTGTCAATGCAAAGTGTGCAGCCGCACTTTGGGATGCTGCATAATTTGAAAATTAGAAACAAGTTTGCAGAAAATGAATGTGTCTCACAGCTGCACTGTTAATCAGCATCCCCTCGTGTGAAATGAAAAATGTGTAATGGTTCTGAAGTAGTTAATGTTCATAATCCATTGAGTGCTCTTAATCTGATGTTACAGTTTTTGGGAGGAGGCAGCTGACTTCTGTGTGAGTACCTGAAGAGATCAGATGTTTCTATGCAACTCATGAGAGTCCTTACCGAAATGTTGACTCTCCTGCTCCTCAGATGCTGCCTGACCAGCTGCGCTTTTCCAGCACCATTCTTTTTGACTCTGATCTCCAGCATTTGCAGTCCTCACTTTCTCCTAGTACTTAGCCCTGACTAATAATTGTAATTTGTGGCTTTTGCTATAATGCAACAGACTATCATTTTAACGAAGGCATGTTCTTCATCTGTTGGGGCTCAGTAGTGGTCTATCCTCTACAACTGATGGTCAGACAGGTCCGTAGAATCAGCAGAAGAGCGCCTGAGGGGCGGGTAGGTCAGAGGGCATCTTTGTCGACCTACTCCTGCATCTGGCCAACGTAGCCATTGCCATCCTGGGAGAAGACTGTACAGGGGTCATCGTACTTGATTGTTTGTCCCTTTTCCATACACTGTCGGACCTTGAGAGACCAGTGGGCACCTCAGGGACTGGGGATGCCCAGGTAATGTTATTTCGATTTGATACTATTCTGGTTCACCGTTAGTAAATATCTGTTAATTATTCGTTTACATTTTTGCAACAATGCCCCATCAGGGTGTGTCTAATTTAATGCTGGTTTTAAAAGAGCAGAAAGGATCATTTAAAGGGCTCTTGTGGTGCACTGGTAGTGTCCTTGCTTCTGGGAAAGGAGGCCTGGCTTAAAGTCTAACCTGCTCCTGAGATGTGTTATAACATCTCTGACCAGGTTGATTAGAAAATATCTAGAGAGGAGTGTTTGGTGAGGGGAAGAGTCGTGGTACTGTCATTACACTAGGAATGTCAGGGTTCAGGGATGCTATCTAGGTACATAGATTCCAATAAAACTTTGGAGGAGTAGAAGGGAGAATTGGGGCAGCAAACTACTCCAGACACCAGTATTTCATAACGAAATCATACTTTTACTCTCATGTTTTCATCTGTTCTAACCAATAATGGAAGTATGTTTTTGAAATAACTTGCAGACCACAAAGTAAGCTTCTTTTACTTGGTCAAATTAATTGTGTATTAACCAGTTGGATCACAACTGGGTCAGATCTATGTATTGCTAAAATAGGACACATTTTGTTAAAGCTTTTATTTTCACACAAAACCTCAACAAAATGTGTCTTTGATTTGCATGACTCGAGTCTGTACTACACCAAACCACCCCCCCCCCCACACCCCCCGCCAAGACTATTTTCCTCATTCTGCCTCTGCACCATTTTTTGCTCAATAATGATAATAAGATCATGAGACATAGGAGAAAACCTGGGCCGTTCAGCCCATCTAGTCTGCTCTGCCTTTCAAGGAGATCTTGGCCAATCTGATAATCCTCAACTTCACTCTTCTGCCTTTTCTCCATAACCCTTGATACTTTACTGATTAAAAATCTGTTTATCCCAGCCTTAGGTGACTTAGCCTTGACAGCCTCTCAGAGATTCACCTCTGTCCGACAGACAAAATTTTGCCTCATCTCCGTCCCAACTGGGCAACTCTTACTCTGAGTTTGTGCTCTCTGGTCCTAGATTCTTTCACACGGGGAAACGATGCCTCTGCATCTGTCAAGTCCCCTAAGAGCCTTATGTGTTTCAACAAAGTCTCCTCTCATTCTTCTAACCTCCAATGAGTGCAGTCCCAATCTACTCAATCTCTGCTCATAAGAAAATCTCTCCATACCTGGGATCTACCTGGAATCTTTGCTGGTCTATGATTCTGCCCCACTGGCTACCCAATGAACAAGCAGTGCTCTGAAAGCTTGTACTTCCAAATAAACCTGTTGGATTATAGCCTGGCGTTGTGTGATTTTTAACATTTTTTTTTAGACAGCAGGTACTGGTGATGATTCTGAGTTTGCAACTTCCATCTCCACTAGGCCATCGTTTGTTCCTTGATTTGCCCCATAATTTGCTTTAGCCTCACAAAATTGCCTCTTTTTGTCATTTAATCCCTCCTGCCCCACTCTATCACAGAAATCCCCTCTTGTCCTACCTCCCTTTGTCCTCCACAAACAACACTGGCCAAATTTGCTCAAGCTAGTGGACAGGAAGCCTTGGAGACATTTTTTTTCTCTCTCAGTCCATCATACGAGGAGCAGAAACCAAAATAAAAACAGAGTTTTACTGCCCCCCTTTGTCAGATTTAAAAAGAACCTTTCCTCAGAGTGGTTGCTAGTTAAAGCTTGTTCAACCCTAGCACCAATCTATCGAATATAAATGGCTGTTTTTTGTATTTGGATGCCTCTTCCCCCATTTCAGTCTTCATCTTTAAGTGCTGCCATATGCTTTGACATTCTCTGCTCAGCTAACTATCAAAGCAATGGCACGCCTCATACACGACAGTCGCATAACTGTAATGCTAAGGTCAAGATGAGGATCTCCAAGAAAAATCAGTACACACTCAAGAAAATTGTACCCTTTACAGAAAGTCTTCTAAGGTCCGGAATGAATTCTTATGCACAAGCTCCATTTCATGGTAGTTACAATGTTATCAAGCATCGGTCCCAGTAAAATATTAAGGTTACACAATGCTCTTAAATCAAACATTGGATCAACTCATTAGTGACAGTTCAGAAGCACTATTGTAATGTAGCTCTGCTAGTCAGTGCAATCTCATTGGTGTTGTTGGTCAAGTGAAGCAGGCATTTATTCTACCTTTCCTTTCTCCAAAAACCACCATTTGCTATTTTCCTGCTGAAGGCAGCTGGACATCATTGGGATTTTTCTCTGGGATATTTAATGCCAGGCCTTGTACGTTGCTTTTCCCTCCATGTTACACTGCTCCTGAGAAAAGGCGAATGTTGTAAAGCTTCAGTGGGAATGAGGTTTTTATCTCCATCCTTCTTAATGTCCTCCAGTTTGGAATTTCAGAAATGGGGGGGCCTCTTAGGAAGAGGCTAATACATAAGGTTCTTCCTCTACCACACAACAGAAGGAACGAAGGGGTGGTTAGTTCAGTGGGTGGGATAGTTGGCTGGTGATGCTAACAGTGTGAGTCCAACTGCAGAGGAACCTCGATTATCCGGCATTCGATTATCCGGAATTCGATTAACCGAGCAAAATACTCCCCTCCTGTGTACTTCAGATAATCAAGGTTCCCCTGTTCTGCACTGACTATGGTTGCAATGAAGACATGTCCTTTTCAACAGCTCCTACCTCCCTTTCCTGAGGCATGGTGACACTTATATCAAACTATTATCATTCTCCTCACTCTCTAATGAGGCAGAAGGGCAATGACGACATTATCTTACAAAAAAAATGAAAAACCGTGCATGCTATAAATCATAAACAAAACCAGAAATTGCTGGAAAAGTTCAGCAGGTCTAGCACTATCTGTGGAGAGAAGTCAGAGTTAACATTTCAGGTCACATGACTTCCTCAGGAATGGCTTCACCTTACTTTTGCAATAGAAGATAAGAAAGAACCTGTTCCTTTCAAGATCTTGGGAGACTCCAAAGCACTTCACAGCCATCGGAGTATTTCTGAAGCGTAGTGATTGTCACAATGCAGGAAACATAGCAGTCAATTTGTACACAGCTAATTCCCCCAAATGGCAATGTGATCATGACAAAGCAAATCACAGACAAACAAAACAAATGACTGATGATTTGTGGTCTTGTTTAAGTGATAAATATTCATTGTGACATCAAGGGATAGCTCTGATTTTCAAATTACTTCTACACAGACAAAATAAACAGATGGGACTTCAGTGTAACACTCTATTCTGAAGGTTAGTCCACCCACATCCAGTAGTACTGAGAAAGAGAATCAGCCTTGATTTTTGTGCTGAAGTCATGGAGCGTAGCTTTGATCAGAATAACTTAGAGACAAGAGTATGATCATCTGAGCCATGCTGACACCGAACAAAGAATTAGTTCAAAATGTAAATGCTGGTGAGATTTGGAAAATTCTGGCAAGTACACAGACTGATACTCGCTGTATACTAACCACATACCAAACATGTTTGCCTCATCCCTAAATTAAATCACTAATTTACAAATTAAGCTATACACATAAGCATTGAAACTACAATTTTTGAACATTAGTGTAAAAATACATAATGTGGGAAATTCATCTATCTGTTACTTTAGGAGCAGGTTAAGGGTTGTATTAAATATACAGATAATAAATGTTGAAATTTAAAGAAGCTATGAATAACTTTATCACCCAGCACAATTAAACAATATTTCAAACTGGATGGATTAACTTGAAAATATCCCACAACTCCAGACCATTATGAGTGTCAGGGAACAATGAGGAAGTCTGTCTATCAAATGGTAATTGGAATAGACCTGCCCACTTTTGCAAACCATAATATTCCATCCCAGTTTGTTACAGAATTTCAGAAATGTTGCAGCTCTGAAGGAGGCCATTCAGCCCAATATGTCTGCACCATCTCCCCAAAACAGCAATATGATATAGTATCACTCCTTGTCCCCTTAATCCTGCACATTGTTTATGTCCAAATAATCATCTACTGCCTTCGAGAATGCCTTGATTGAACCGGTCTCTGACATGTGTGCTTAATAAAATGGATATAAAATTTAAGGTTTGCAGACATGTGCTCCCACCTTGCAGTGACTGGAGCCTTCAAAGACTTTAAACTGCAAGTTCAAACTTTCATGGGCAAATTTAATCCCTTTATCATCGAACATTTCCTGTCCATATTCAAAGTCCACAGAGTAGCAAACTGAACTCCTCCATTGAAAGAAATGTTGGTTGCCAATAAACTTTAAAAAGCAGCTTGCTCTCAACAATCTATCTCAACATTATCATGGAGTTCTACTACTCGGAGACGGGCCCTTTGGCTCAAACTGGTCCATGTTGAAACTTTATTGCTGGAACAGCACAGCAGGTCAGGCAGCATCCAGGGAACAGGAGATTCGACGTTTCGGGCACAGGCCCTTCTTCAGGAATGAGCAGAGAGTGTTCAGCAGGAGAAGATAAAAGGTAGGGAGGAGGGACTTGGAGGAGGGGAGTTGGAAATGTGATAGGTGGAAAGAGGTCAAGGTGAGGGTGATAGGTCGGAGTAGGATGGAGGCGGAGAGGTCAAGAAGAAGACTGCAGGTCAGGAAGGCGGTGCCGGGCTGGAAGGATCCGGCTGAGACAAGGTGGGGGGAGGGGGGATGAAGAAACTGGTGAAGTCCAAGTTCATCCCCTGCGGTTGGAGGGTTCCCAGTCGGAAGATAAGACGCTCCTCCTCCGACCGTCGGGTTGTTGTGGTTTGGCGGTGGATGAGTCCAATGACCTGCATATCCTCGGTGGAGTGGGAGGGGGAGTTGAAATGCTGTGCCACAGGTTGGTTGGGTTGGTTCGTCCGGGTGGCCCAGAGGTGCTCTCTGAATCGCTCCGCCTACTTGCGGAGCGATTCAGAGAGCACCTCTGGGCCACCCGGACGAACCAACCCAACCAACCTGTGGCACAGCATTTCAACTCCCCCTCCCACTCCACCGAGGATATGCAGGTCATTGGACTCATCCACCGCCAAACCACAACAACCCGACGGTCGGAGGAGGAGCGTCTTATCTTCCGACTGGGAACCCTCCAACCGCAGGGGATGAACTTGGACTTCACCAGTTTCTTCATCCCCCCTCCCCCCACCTTGTCTCAGCCGGATCCTTCCAGCCCGGCACCGCCTTCCTGACCTGCAGTCTTCTTCTTGACCTCTCCGCCTCCATCCTACTCCGACCTATCACCCTCACCTTGACCTCTTTCCACCTATCACATTTCCAACTCCCCTCCTCCAAGTCCCTCCTCCCTACCTTTTATCTTCTCCTGCTGAACACTCTCTGCTCATTCCTGAAGAAGGGCCTGTGCCCGAAACGTCGAATCTCCTGTTCCCTGGATGCTGCCTGACCTGCTGTGCTGTTCCAGCAATAAAGTTTCAACTTTGATCTCCAGCATCTGCAGACCTCACTTTCTCCTCAAACTGGTCCATGGCAACCAAAATGTCCATCCACGCTAATCCCATTTCCTTTCACTTGGCCCATATCCTTCTAAACCTTTCCTATCCATGTATTTGTCCAAATGCCTCTTAAATGTTGTTAATATACCCGCCTCAACCACTTCCGCTGGCAGCTCATTCCATATACGTACCGCCATGTATAAACAAATTGCCCCTCAGGTTCTCTTTTATTCTTTTCCCTCTAACCATAAACTAATGCCGTCTAGTCCTTGATTCCCCAACCCTGGAAAAAAGACTGAGTGCATTCACCCTATCCATACCTCTCATGATCTTATACACTTATCATAGAATCATAGAACCCCTACGGTGTGAAAACAGGCCATTAGGCCCAACCAGTTGACACCGGCCCTCCGAAGAGCATCCAACCCAGACCCTATTACTTTACATTTCTCCTGAATGCACTCAAATAACACATTCCTGGACACTATGGACAATTTAGCATGGCTAATTCACCTAACCTGCACACCTTTGGACTGTGGGAGGAAACTGGAGCACACGGAGGAAACCCTCACAGACACAGGAAGAATGTGCAAACTTCACAAGGACAGTCACCCAAGGCTGGAATTGAACCATGGCGCTGTGAGGCAGCAATGCAGATACCCCCTCAGTCTCCTATACTCTAAAGAAAAAAGTCCTAGCATGTCCAACCTCTCTCTATAACTCAGACTCTTCAATCCTGGCAACAGCGCTGTAAATTTCTTCTGCACTCTTTCCAGCTCACTTCCACCCTACCAACCTTCGCATAAACCAAATCATCTGATGACATTTCCGCCACCTCCAAACGGACCCCACCACCAGGGATATATTTCCCTCCCCACCCCTTTCCTCTTTCCGCAGAGACCATTCCCTCCGTGACTACCTGGTCAGGTCCATGCCCCCCCAACAACCCACCCTCCCGTCCTGGCACCCTCCCCTGCCACTGCAGGAATTGCAAAACCTTTGCCCACACCTCCTCCCTCACCACCATCCAAGGCCCCAAAGGAGCCTTCCACATCCATCAAAGTTTTACCTACATATCCACCAATATCATTTATTGTATCCGTTGCTCCCGATGCGGTCTCCTCTACATTGGGGAGACTGGACGCCTCCTAGCAGAGCGCTTTAGGGAACATCTCCGGGACATCTGCACCAATCAACCACACCGCCCTGTGGCCCAACATTTCAACTCCCCCTCCCACTCAGCCGAGGACATGGAGGTCCTGGGCCTCCTTCACTGCTGCTCCCTCACCACCAGACACCTGGCGGAAGAATGCCTCATCTTCCGCCTCGGAACACTTCAACCCCAGGGCATCAATGTGGACTTCACCAGTTTCCTCATTTCCCCTTCCCACACCTCACCCCAGTTCCAAACTTCCAGCTTAGCACTGTCCCCGTGACTTGTCCTACCTGCCTATCTTCCTTTCCACCTATCCACTGCACCCTCCTCTCTGATCTATCACCTTCATCCCCATCTCCATTCACCTATTGTACTCTATGCTACTTTCTCCCCACCCCCACCCTCCTCTCATTTATCTCTCCACCCTGCAGGCACTCTGCCTCTATTCCTGATGAAGGGCTTTTGCCCAAAACGTTAATTTTCCTGCTCCTCGGATGCTGCCTGACCTGCTGTGCTTTTCCAGCACCACTCTAATCTCGAATCTGGTTTCCAGCATCTGCAGTCATTGTTTTTACCCAACTTAATAACATCCTTCCTATGGCAAGGTGACCAAAACTGAACACAATACTCCAAGTGCGGCCTCACCAACATCCTGTACAACAGCAACATACCTCCCAAAATTCTATCCTCAATTCCCTGACTGATGAAGACCACTATGCTAAAAGCTTTCTTCCCTGCTCTGTCAACCCCTGACTCCAATTTCAGAGAGCCATGCACTTGAACTCCAAGGTCCCTCTGTTCCACTACACTCCTTAAGGCCCTACCATTCACCATGAAACTCTCACCTTGATTTGACTTTCAAAAATGCAAGGCCTCACACTTATCTATATTAAACGCCATTTGTCATTTCTCGGCCCACTTACCCAGCTGATCAAGATCCTGCTGCAATTTCTTATAACCTTCCTCACTGCCCACAATACCTCCTAATGTTCATTTGCAAACTTACTAATTATGCATTCTCATCCAAGTCATTGATATAGATAACAAACAGCAATGGGCCCAGCACCAACAAGTTTAGCTTGTGTTCATTGTACTTACAAAGCATTGCTTAAGTCCACAGTATCCAATTTGGCAATGTGATTGTAATTCAGTATTTAAGGGTTTGGGTCCAACCAAAATAATTGGATAAGTATTGCTTCCCACATAACACATCAATTTGAAATGATAAAGGTTTGCTGGCAAGATTCTATTGAATATTCACACATAGTGTGCTGGAATGCCTTCATTCATATTGGCTCAGTGAAGGACAGCTGGCAGATTCCTCTACCTTTGAAGATGGCAACAAACTCAACTGACCAGAGAGCTAGGGGTGGTGGAAGGAAGTGGGTGGAGCAGGTTTTTTGGCTGCCTGCATGCAGAACAAAGGAAGTCATGCATTGCAGGCCGAATCTTATGGGCAAGAGCAGGCTTGTTTGGGTATGTGAAGGGATCAAGGAATCCATTAACCAGGACACCAATGGTCAAAGAGCCAATAGAGTCCAACAGGTTTCTGTAATCCAGCAACGTTCCTAACAAATCAGTAGAAGGTAAGATCACACCTGTAACATGGTGTGATTCACAAGGGAAGTCAGTCCCAGAGGGTGAGAGCTCCCAGCTTCAGCTTAGCTAACTGGTGTTAAAGAAATTACATGTTAGAAGGTATCGATGGTGTGGGATATAAATGAATTAATGTTATTTCTGCAAGTATAAATTCTGATACAGAATAGGAATGAGAAAATACATATTCAGCAAAAAGAAAGGATATGTGAGCATGAGACATGAATACAGAACAATGGTGGATATATGGGCAAACAGGAAAACATCTGTTCTCCTCGCTTGTACAGAGACACAGGAACAAACCCTAATTAAAGAGGTCAAAGTGGCCTCTGGATGGAAATAGATGCTGATAGAAGAAAAGATATGCCTAATCAATAATCTATAATAGACTGACGTCAAACACCCTTATGGGAGTCAGAGATAAGAGTTTGTCACGGACAAGACAGGATAAACAGAAGTTGTGGGATCAGTCTTAAGGAAATGAGTGACGTAAGCGAAGCAGGGAACAAACAATGGAATAAGGAAAAATATGGGGATTCAAACTGTATAAATTTCGAGAGTTTGTTGGATTTGGTGTGCATTTTGTCATTACCTTACCGGGTAATGAGACAGGGCACCCACCTATAGGTGTATAAATAAATGGCGGATTCAGATATTTGTCTCGGACTGAAATTATTAAAGTGAGTGAGCTTTTGTTTCTCACAATGGGCTTCTGACAAAGACTGCTTGGCTGCATTTATCTTTATGGTAAGCATTTCAAAATATTTTGCCACTCATGTCTTAAAAGTAAAGTCTAATGTGTTCAGCAGATCACTTTCCAGCAGGCAGTCAAAACACATGTGAGTGCACATGCAAGATTACAGTGTTTCATTCCCACCATAAGGTGTTTTGCATTGTAATGACCTCTGGGTCACACTGTCATATGACAAGGTATTTCACAGTAAAAGGAAACTCCTGATGGAACGGGAGAAGAAAACCACTTGCAAGAGATATTAGTGGACTTAACTTCCAACTTTCCAAAGAGGTACAGAGCAAGATAAACAAGAAGGTGTACAAAATGGCACTTGTTTCAAAGTTTAGCGAATAGTTCAGCTAAAAAATAATTACGATCCGGTAATTATATTAAAACTTGCAGCACTGTGGTTTCAGAGCTTCTAAAGGTGTCCTCAGAATAACAACAAATCCACAACAGAATGATTGCTTCTTGCACACAGTTGGTGAGTTTGTTTTGTCCTTCATTTCAGGTTAAAACTCTGAACCTGTCTGAGGGGGAGCAGCTCTCCATTCGTGGATTGGAAGATGACAACTGGATTGTTTTAGCCAACCAAATGCTTCTAGTTGAAGGCCAGGTTATCCGCAGCCCCACTAATACCATTTCGGTGCATTTCCGCTCATTTCAATATGGAGGTATTGGAACATTCCAGCTCCACTATCAGAGTAAGTAATAAGCACACAGTGGTGGAAACTTAGAGCAAAGAACATGTTGGTCAAAGCTATAGTGTATGTGAAATGCACAGTGATATCCAAATGAGACTTTGAGGATCTCATTTTGAAGGATTATTTGTTTTGCTATATAAATGATCAAACCCTTCAATTTAATTATTTCAATTAATTAAACTATATCTTTGTACTTTCAGACATATGTGCACCAGTTGACAAATTGCATTGAAAATTTTGACTTTCCATCATGCCTACACGCACAAAGAAATGTAACTTTAACTGTAAAATGCAGAAAGACATTGCATACCAGCATCCCAACAGCATCAGTGCATCACTCAGTACCAGTGTCAGTGTTAGTTTTCCTCTTCGTTGGTATTCTTGCAAATTGTCCTGATGAATGCAAGAGAAAAGCTTCAGCAAAATGTGTCATTTTCACAATACTGTAACAATTGTCCACTTAGATTAGATCCCGTACAAAACATAACAACTGCCCGTTTAAAATCTTCCATATTTGTGCATATGTGATGGGAAAACATTAGCTGTGATCTCACCAGTCTGTGGAAGGTGTGTTTGGGGTGATGGTTTTTTGAGTGTAGAAGAGTTTGTCAGCAATTTTAAAAGAAACTTTGTTGCTAACATATAAATGTTGTCTTCTGGCCAATTTAAATACTGTGTTATTAGGTTTTCCCAGTGTTTTGTGTCTGTACATTTGATAAAAAGGTGGTGATTATTGAGGAAGTGGCTGAATTCTCCCAAATACGATACTATGTGATTCCAAATGCCCTATAGATTGATGCAAATATAGGAAGTAATGCTACAATGGACAGAACCTCATCGGACCCTGAACAATATGAGGGAAATCTGCGAGAATGAGGAGAGATTGGACAAACTTGGTTTGGTTTCATATGAATATCGAAGGATAAGGGGTGACCTGATAGAAGTTTACAAAATTATGAACGGCATGGATAGAATGGTTAGTCAGTCTTTTGACCAGAATAGAAATGTCAATTACTAGGGAACATAGGTTTCAGGTAAAAGTGGTAAGATTAAAGGAGATGTGAAAGGCAAGATTTTTACACAGAGGGTGGTAAGTGCCAGGAATGGGCTGCCAAAGGAGATGGTGGAAGCAATTACAATAGCAATGTTTGAGGGGCATCTTGACAGAAATGTGAATAGGCAGGGAATGGAGCAATACAGATCATGTAGAGACAAAATGCATATTCATGACAGCATCATATGCCGGCACAGGCTTGGTTGGCCAAAGGGACTGTTCTTGTGCTGTACTGCTCGTTGTTCTTTGTACTAATCGCGTGAGACGTCGGGTGAGGGATGGGAACAACTCACTGCTTTTTCGAAGTAAAGTCTGGATGTTGAGACAAGGTTTGCACTAGGGCAGGGTGAGATGCCCATTAACAGGGATTATTAGTAATTGTACATCTTGTATCATTAATATGCATGCACCATGAGGAATCAAATCTCCAAGAACACCAGATCCAAGCTGTTTGAGACAATACCTGGAGGCGATACTCCAGATCACCTTGCCCTTCCTGATTGCCATTTTGGATACCCAGCACGAAAATCTCAGGGTACACTGAAAGTCTGCACTTAACACCCCTCTGAACACTGGCATCTGACATGTGCCAGCTTCTCTGCACCCTCATGGCATCTTCCCAATTCACTAACAGGACACTTTGGTATGATAAAACTGTGCTTTGGGATGCAGAGACATCTCTATCTGTAAGGCTGCTGCAAGGAGACTTTGTGCACAGGGTCATCACTCAGCTGACAGTTTGACCTAATGATAACATTAGCCCAACCCCCAACCCTAGCCCTAACCATAACCTTAACCTGAATCCTAACCCTAACTCTAATCCTAGCCCTAATCTTAACCCTAATCCTAGCTCTAATCCTAACCCTAACCCTCGCCCTTGCCCTAGTCTTAACCCTAACCCTGGCTCTAGATATAGTCCTAGCCCTAACCCAAGCTCTAACCCTAATCCTTGCCCTAGCCCTAACCCTAAGCCTAACCCTAACCTCTAGTTGACCATCCCACAAAATTCTATCAAGCACAGACTCCAATATCAATCCAGAAGCTTGGGTGTGGTCATTCAGCCACTTGGGGTGAACAGGGTCAGGATACTCTCCTCATGGCAGGGTTGAGGACAACATCAGGCAGACGACCCATCTTGGCTTTTTCTGCTCAATTGTGATTCATTTTCTTCCAGAGTGAGAGAAAGGGAGGGATTGTGTGTGATGGAGGTATGTGATAGATCTGTTAGTGTGGATATTGATGGGGGAGAAGTAATGAGCTGTCATGAGTGAATGAGTAGGCAGCACAAAAGCCATGCAGGATTCAGAGGATGACGGTGAGTATGAGTGAGAGATGACAATGCCTGCAACAGGGAGAGCAGAGGAGCATGAGCTTTGGTGGGAGATGGGTGCAGAAGCAGAGATAGAATGAACGTGTGGTAGCAAAAAGAAGATGGCCGGGTGGACGAGATCATCAACCTTCATTCTTCACTGCTGGACGTTCCTCCAGATGGCTGAGACCACAATGACCCCAACTGGTGACCTCAAACCAGGCTGGCAGGGGGTTCTGACCGTGTGGTCTCCCATGCTAGTCCTGGGGGGAGGCGACGTCCTACATTTGTGCCATTGCATCCATCAGGATCTCCAGGTCCCTGTCCACAATGTGAGGTGACAGTGCTCTCTTATCTGCCACATCTGGGGCAAAGGTCATGAGCCATACAGAGAAACTCTGACAGCGTTTGTCTGGGTGCCCAAAGAACTTTCAACAATGGGATGTCAGTCTATTCTGAGATATCTCTGCACTGTTGAGTTCTTCAGGCTACAGGAGATAGAATCAGGCTAGCATTAGATGCGATAGGCACTCTAGGGGCAGGGTTAGTAATTAATGGGGGCAGGTTTGGAACAATGATATGAAAAAAGACTTGCCAGGCCTCATGAAGAGAAATCCTCCACGAAACCGAACACTGCCAAAAATAACAGTTAAGATTCAACTTTGTGACTTATTACATGAATTATTGAGAGTGAAAAGGAAGCCAGTGCAAACCAAACAAAAAAGCCCCTGAGAAAATATATTTTGTGCCCAGCATCCAGCATCTGCAGTATTTTGCTCTCGTTATTTGTTTATGTTGAGCATTTTTAAATGTGGTTAGTTTCAACTCAAAATAAAAAAACTATTTATCTCTCAGTTTTAAAGTGTAATTTTCCTATTATCAAAATCCATTCTCTGAATAGAAACTACATATTATTGTAAGTGAATGGGTTTGTGCTAATTTACTGAAAGGCTTTTGCACTTACTGAACACCAGTGAGAAGCCATGCATCATGTAACAATACAATATGTCATTGTTAGCTCAGGATATTCTCATTAGTACATGGGATTATTATTTGTGGGGTTTTTTTGTGCATTTCTGCCCAGATATTTCATAGGGTCAGATTCTAATGAGTGGAGCAGATTGCGATATGTAATTGTCTGAAAGAATATCAAGATTATGAAGAGTATCAGACTAAAACTGAAAATTTGAAGGGGCTTCATAAATAGAGGCATGGAGTACAACAGCAAAATCGGCATAAAATAGTCCAACTCCACTATTATAATCGTGCACAATTCTTGGTGCTCAAAAGGTAAGAATGAGAAGGTTAAACATGGTTGCAATTAGACACCCAGAAACTGGAAAAGTACCAGGGCCCATAAACTAACCCCCACTGTTCACTCTGAAAAATTGTCAGAATTTCATCTCATGGCAGGCAGCTCGGTGGCTCAGTGGTTAGCACTGCTGCCTCACAACACCAGGGACCCCGGTTTGATTCCCGCCTTGGGCGACTGTCTGTGTGGGGTTTGCACATTCTCCCCATGTCTGCGTGGGTTTGCTCCAGTTTCCTCCTACAGTTCAAAGATGTGCAGGTTTGGTGAATTGGCCATGCTAAACTGCCCATAGTCAGGGGTAAATATAGGGTAGAGGAATGGGTCTGGGTGGGTTACTGTTCAGAGGGTTGGCGTGGACTGTAGGGAATCTAATCTAAACATAGCAGCAAATTTACAAACCAGATGGGTTCAGACAGTTGCTAGGGTGAGGGATAGAATTGATCATTAGAAATTGAGCTGAAGTCTGAAGACAATGGTTTCAATCTTTCCAATATTTAATTTCACACATTATTGTTCAGTTACAGATTTTATAAGAAATCTGAAAGAAAGTTCAAAACAACAACATTGACAGTCCTGGGTAGGCTGAACTTAGTCATTTCCACTTTATCCACCTGAGGCCAGAGCTATGGATTTACAGACAGGTTGGATTAGAGAGTTATCATTTCTGCTGTCCCATATGAATTGATCCTCATTGATAGCGAATGTGCACTGTGATCATTTCAATCAGTTACCATCCATCTTATTGAGCATAGCACCACCTTTTCTAAAAATAGTGTTCTTTCTCAACACATGCAAACCCAATCATTCTCCAAAATGTTGACTTTTAGACCATAAGACATTTGGCCCATCGAGTCCACTCCGCTATGTAATCATGGCTGATGGGCATTTCAACTCCACTTACCCTCACTCTCCCCATAGCCCTTAATTCCTTGCAAGATCAAGAATTTATCAATCTCTGCCTTGAAGACATTTAGCATCATGGCCTCCACTGCACTCCATGGCAATGAATTCCAAATTCCCACCACTCTGCCTGAAGAAATGTTTCCTCATTTCTGTTCTAAATTGACCCCCTCTAATTCTAAGGATGTTCCCCCGGGTCCTAGTCTCCCCGCCTAACGGAAACAACTTCCCAGCGTCCAACCTTTCCAAGTCATACATTATCTTGATTTGGAGATGCCGGTGTTGAACTGCGGTGTACAAAGTTACAAATCACATAACACCAGGTTATAGTCCAACAGGTTTAATTGGAAGCACTAGCTTTCGGAGTGCCGAAAGGTGATGAAGGAGCAGCGCTCCGAAAGCTAGTGTGCTTCCAGTTAAACCTGTTGGACTATAAACTGGTGTTGTGCCATTTGTAACTTTATGCATTATCTTGTAATTTTTTATTAGATCTCCCCTCAACCTTCTAAACTCTAATGAATACAATCCCAGGATCCTCAACCATTCATCATATGTTAGGCCGACTATTCCAGGGATTATCTGTGTGAATCTCCGCTGGACACACTCTAGTGCCAGTGTGTCCTTCCTGAGATGTGGTGCCCAAAATTGGACACAGTATTTTAAATGGGGCTAACTAGAACTTTACTGAGCTGAAAATGTGTTGCTGGAAAAGCTCAGCAGGTCAGGCAGCATCCAAGGAGCAGGAGAATCGACGTTTCGGGCATGAGCCCTTCTTCAGGAAGAAGAAGCACATCACTGCTTTTATATTCCAACCGTCTTGAGATAAATGACATTACATTTGCTTTCTTAATTACGGACACAACCTGCAAGTTGACCTTTAGAGAATCCTGGACCAGCACTCCCAGATCCCTTTGTACTTTGGTTTTATGAATTTTCTCACTGTTGAGAAAATAGTCCATGCCTGTATTCTCTTTCCAAAGTGCAAGACCTCGCATTTGCTTACGTTGAATTTCATCAACCATTTCCTGGACCACTCTGCTAAACTGTCTAAATCTTTCTGCAGCCTCCCCACCTCCTCAGTACTACCTGCTTGTCTGCCTAACTTTATATCATCGGCAAACTTCACCAGAATGCCCCCAGTCCTTCCATCCAGATCATTAATATTTAAAGTGAACAGCTGCGGCCCCACCACTGAATCCTGCGTGACACTACTGGTCACCAACTGCCATTCCGAAAAAGAACCTTTTATCCCAACTCTCTGCCTTCTGTCAGACAGCCAATCCTCAATCCATGCCCGTGGCTCACCTTGAACACCATGGGCTCTCATCTTACTCAGCAGTCTCCCGTGAGGCACCTTATCAAAGGCCTTGTGGAATTCTAGATAGATAAAATTCACTGTTTCTCTGGTCTAACCTACTTGTTACTCTTCAAAGAATTCTAACAGGTTTGTCAGGCACAACCTCCCCTTACTAAATCCATGCTGACTTGTTCTAATCTGACTCTGCACTTCCAAGACTTTAGAAATCTCATCCTTAACACTGGATTCGAGAATGTTATCAACAACCGAGGTTAGGCTAATTGGCCAATAATTTTCCTTTTTACCTAGCAGTGAAAAATTACTTACCTGGCCTCTGAGGGCACCTCAAATGGAGGCTCCCTCTCCTTCTTCCTGCAGCTCCTGCAGTGGCCATCTGTATGGGGGCGCTGCTGAGTTTGATTCCGGCCTTCTGAGTGTGCCAATAGCTCAGAGAGGAAGGTTAGCTCCTCCATTGGACCATAGTTCCTGCAGGGACCTCTTTACTGGCTACAGCTGGTCATTTACCACCGAAAGCGCCACCATTTGGAGTCGGCATCCTCTTTGACTCCCAGATACATCCTAGGATCTGACATGATTCTGGCCTACATTCTGCATGCATGGTTGAAACTTGTCATCATGTGCAGCTCAGTGTCTTTGTGCGATACTTTAGTTGTCACAAGTCAAACAGTTAGTCCCAAACGTATGTCCTGTATCAAGGTAGGATACTATTTGTTGGACCTTTCACAATGTTCTGGTATTGTAGGTGAAATATTATACCAGATCTTTGCATCTTATTTTTCTAAATGATTTTTAAAATGGTAAGTTCTCAACCCACATTGAAGTTGTAAGTTCAAGTCACTTTACTGCATTGCCAATTTATGGTAGCCCATGTCAGCCACATTCCTGATAATTGCAGAAAGATGTCCAACTCAGCGAGTCAGGTGGTTTATCAGGTAGCTGCGTTGGTCACCAAAGTCAGTCATGTGGCAACTTTCCAAACTTTCCAAATGCTTATGACAGATCAATCTCTGAGGAAATGGTCTCGCTTGGGCTTCCAGGCACAGATGCAGCTTAACAGATGGTCATCAGCAAGGAAGGTGGGTATTTGTTTCCCTAGTTTTGGAGCCAGGAGGAACAGGTTTGCTTCTTGCAGGTCCACTGCACTGCCAAGGGTAACTGCCAACTGAGAGGCAAGCTGCGTAACATTGATCTTTGCAAAACAGCCAAACCGCCAGTGGAGCCAAGGCAGAAGTGACAGCTCATCCTCATGATGGTGACCATGGCTCCACTTGGGCCATCCTCAGTGCTTTCTGTTTAAGCCTTTGTGCACAGCCAACATTTTGGACCTGTAATCAGGTCTCTGCCCCATTAACTCTCCTTCCGTCCTCAGTAAGGTCGCTGCTGGTATCCTGATCTTGGCATTACTTTGAATGCGTCTTTGACACAGAAAATGTGAAGCTCTTAAGGGCTCTCATTGAAATGAGCTGGCTCACAGGAGGATGGGAGTCTACGTCTCTTGCCAAACTCAGGACTAACTGATTAATCGAACATTTGGCTTTAAATAAATAGCAAAGAACAAAGTGAGAGGTGATTCTGAAGAATAATGAGGAAGTTTTCTTTGCCATCCCAGCCAAGTTTTAAAAGTAAAATGTTGCTCCAAGTAATGGAGTCACAGTCCCTCATTCCATTTCATTTCTGGTCTTTGCAGGTTTCATTCATGGTGCAGTGTTAATGTCCCTGTATCTGATCCAGGAGGCCTGGGTTCAAACCCCACTGCCTCCTCCAGAGGAGTATAATAATATATTTGAATAGGATAATTTAAATCAAATATATAAAGCAGACCCACTGAATTGGAAACACAGATCATTTACTGGTGGTGGTTAATCCCTGGAGCGTCAGGGGCTGAGGGGTGACCCTATAGAGGTTTATAAAATCATGAGGGGCATGGATAGAGTGAGTAGACAAGGTCTTTTCCTTGGGGTGAGGGAATCTAGAACAAGAGGATGTAGGTTTAGGGTGAGAGGGGAAAGAGTTAACAGGGATCCAAGAGGCAACTTTTACACACAGAGGGTGATGCATGTATGGAATGAGCTGCTAGAGGAAGTGGTGGAGGCTGGTACAATTACAGCATTTAAGAGGCATCTGGATGGGTATATGAATAAGAAGGGTTTCGAGGGATACGAGCCAAGTGCTGGCAAATGGGACTAGATTAATTGAGGATATCTGGTCGGCATGGACTTGTTGGACCGAAGGGTCTGTTTCCATGCTGCACATCTCTATGACTCTATAACTGTCTGTCTCAGGGTGGGGCTATCCTGTGTACACCAAGATTAGTGGCACTATTTTGGTGTTCAATAATAAATGATGTCCCTTTCCAGTTAAGTTTCCTAAGTTATTACAATCTGTGAAACATTTGATACAAGATTTCTATTCAGTGAAATAGAACGGAAATGGATGGACTGTCTGCAAGATTCCATCAGAATAATGTGAGATCAAGCAGACCACATATTAGTGACTGAGACCAATTAAAGAGACTATATACAACAACAACGCATTTAACGTAGTTTATTGTCCCAACTTGTTTTACGGGAGTGTAACAAACAGAATTTCACAGACATTACAATGACTAAAAACCTGGTCAAAGAGGTGGATTTATGATATTTCTAACCAGATACGTTACGACATGCCTCTGAGGCAGGTGGGTCTTGATCCTGGGTCTATCTGGTTCAAAGGTAGAAGCACTACACTATGCCTAAGAGCTTTACAAGGTGAATTTTAACAGCATCTTAAATGGGGTCATGTGACAGGGAGATTTAAGGAGGGTCCTAACAGCTCAGGAAGCTGATGGCACAGTCATCAGTGGAAAAGTGGTTGAAACAATACAAGGGATCAAGATTGGAGGTGTACAGATCCCTGGGTGGGATAGAGGGCCGGAATCAATAAGGAAAAGGTAATGGAGAAATAAAAATATAATTGTAAATATTAAAATCTGGTCATTGTGCAATTGGAACCCCTGCTTAGACTGTTGCTTCCTGTAGTATTCTGTGCCTTTGTGATTATAAAGCCTTTAAACAGCATTTCTATAGGTTTCCTGTCAATCTGCATCTCACAGTTGTTGAGAAATGAGGATTGCATCTTTTGGGACTCAATATCGAGTTCAATAATTTGAGGGCATGAGCACCTTCTCCCATGTCCCTACCCCAACCCACACACATCAGGCCTTGTCATCTCATGGGCTGCTACCACACACAACCCATTGTCAGCCAATAATGGTCTGAATTAACAGCTATGCATTTTCCCAGGCTGATCTTTACCCTGTCCTTTGTCTGTCCAACTGCTGTTCTCTCTTCATGGGGTTCATCTCCATCTATCATTTATCCAAACCCCTCCCCCCATCCCCACCCCACCTTCAGCATATATACCAACCTTTTCCTAGCTACAATCAGCTCTAAAAAAGGAACCCTGGACTCAAAGCATTAACTCTGCTCTCTCTCCACAGATGCTCCCAGACCTGCTGAGTTTTCCCAGCAATTTCAGTTGTTGTTTCTCACAGCTGCTGTTTGTTGATTATTTATACATTAACATGATTTATCTCGGGTTGCCAAACTTTCCAGGAATTCCTTGGAAAAATGTTCAGGAAGTGAAGAATGGTCTCCTAGAAATAATTTGGTATGGAAGGGAGAACACACATGCATTAAGAAATGGATGTATTCAATGAATTCTCTCTAATACTTCCATTGTAAGGATACTGGGGTTGATGGATAAGGCCAGATGTGAGATGAAGCCTTCGGGAAAATGTTAAACCAGAGTTGGCAACCCTAGATGTAACCTTTCCTCAACACAGTGAGGCTGATGATATTCATGCTAAAAAGGACCAAGGGCTATTTGAGTACAGATGAAAGATTTCACTGTGAATCTGTCTATTTGCAGTATACATGCTGAGCTGTGACTTTCCCCGGAGACCAGATTATGGTGATGTTTCTGTGTTGGATCTACATGCTGATGGCACTGCACTCTTTCGTTGTAACTCTGGTTACCAGCTGCAGGGACTGCGAACTCTGACCTGTATGAATGCTTCCAAGCCACATTGGAATGCCAAGGAGCCAAACTGTCTTGGTAAAAACTACATCCAGCTGAAATTAATTCCCTTTTACTTATTTTTTACCATTGATTCCAACTCCTTTTCCTTCATAAAGATGTCTCACTCCTTGCTTCACCTTTGTAGACATGCATTAGCGTGGAAGAACCTTCATTGTCAATTAAATGTTTAACATCCACTTTCAACATCATGGGAGAGAGGTTATCATTACCGATGGGCTGGCCTTGCAAACATGGGGATTACAAAAGTGAGAGGCTAGGAATCCTGCAGTGAGTAACTCATTTCCTGACTCCCCAGAGACTGCCTACCATCCACAAGGCACAAGTCAGGGGTGTGATGAAATAACCCCCACTTGCCTGCATTGGTAGAGCTTCAAGAACTCTCAAGAAGCTTGACACCATCCAGGACTAAGAGAGCAGCTTGACTGGCACCATATCTACATTCATTCCCTCCAACACCGACGCTCAGTAGCAGCAGTGTGTACTATCTAGAAGATGCACTGCAGAAATTCACCAAAGGTCCTTAGACAGCACCTTCCAAATGCTTGACCACATCCAACTAGAAGGACAAGGGTCAGCCCACAGTACAGGTACTACAATGGTTCAAGAAGGCAGCTCACCACCATCTTCTCAAGGGGCAATGAGAGACGGGCAATAAATACTGGCCTGCCCAGCCACACTCAAGTGCCATGAGTGAAAAATAAGAAAAGTAAGAGGCTCCGACACCCTCATCGATGACAGAATCGACTGTTCTAGTTCTTCCCCCATTTCTCTGTCAGTGATGCAACCACAGTTTCACAGGAGTTCCTGATCATCTTGTATTGTCCAAGATGTCAGTCAGAAATCCCCCAAGAGGTTTAGGACCGGTAAAGGTGTATTGTGGACAATTGTCTTGTACCAGATGCATTTAGCTGCGTGCTGACAAAGTATTGCAGAGTACTAGTTGAGTGTAGGCAAATGTAGACTGTGGAGTAGCAGTGCATTGTTATAAATGGATGTTTCCATGAGCTAACTGATATTCCAGTGTATTAGTTGAACATTGGACATGCCAGTTGTGAACTACTGTGGACTATCAATACTGATTAGGTCCTCTTGGTGTTGGGCACGACTTCGTACTGAGCTGCTAATAAATGTTTCCATCCAATGTATCTTCTAATCACCGTCCAGGACTAGCATGGATGGGATTTGCTCTGGAAATGGTCATTAATGGTCTTTGTGACATTCATGGATTGCACCTTCAGTGAGAAAGTCAGAGTGAAAGTGGTCGATCTCAGTTACAGGGAGCTTGAGGAGAGGAAAGCGTGAAGAAAAATATGAACATCACCAACAAACAGTGACATTTTAAATATGTATTTTCAGAAGGTCTTGCTGCTGAATGCTTTGAGACAGCCCTTTAAATACATCAGGTCAGATTTTAAGTTTTGATGGTGGCAGAAACTTAGTAGCAGCCAACTTCATTGAAGTCACTGGGAAGGAAAGTGGAACGGAGAGGGCATTGGCCAATTGACTAATACCTGATTACTACCTACACTGAAAATTAAAATCACTCTATGTGATAGCTGCAAATAGCAACTCCTACTGCAATTTAAATATAGCTGATGACCTATCTCTCTGAGGACTCACAAGAAAATAACACAGTAAATGCAAGACACAGTGCACTGTAGTTGAAAATTAACTTTTGCTCCATATCTTCTCCAAAAGGGAAACTCCATTAATTGTGTTTGAATATATTTGTCTATTCAATATGTTCTGAAAATTCCCAGTTCAGGATTTTCCACGTGAACAGGTTGCTTTGCAGACAGATGTTTCCTTGTTAACCAAATAGTTAAGGATATTGCCCCTCATGGAAGTTGAGACCAGAAACATCTCACATTCCACTCAAAGTATATGCCAAGTTACCTATTTTCAACAGTGGTGCTACAATGGGTGAAACTGTTGACTTTGGTGCCTCTGGATTAAGAAGGGGTCATGATTCCTGTTCTTGAATGGTTTCCTAATATGGCAAATATTGTGGTAGATACACAGGGTAGGGGTGTCCTCATGCATAATGGGATGCGGTTAATCAGCAGCCCATTTATCACCTCTCCACAATTTTTTTTTGTTTCCGAAGACGTCAGCTGGTTCACTCTCACCCTGTCGACATCATCGCACAGAATTACACCCCTGCCTGTGCAATGTTGTGTGGGAATGAGCTCAGACTTGGCTGTGATTCACTCCATGGATTAGGAGTCTTTGAACACACAGATATGACAAATAGCTGTAAATGTACTACCTCCAGTTATGAAACCACAACCCTGCAGACATCTGAGCATTCAGACAGGATAAAAACTAGAGGGGGGGACAAAGCACAAGTTTACCTGATAGATAATAATCCTCTCATCTAATGTTGACTGTCTTTTGCACTTGTTTTCTCTCTTTCCTTAGCACCCTGTGGTGGATTTATATCCAATGCTACCATTGGTAGGGTACTGTCACCAAATTATCCTGCAAACTATAGCAACAACTTAAACTGCACTTGGATAATTGAAGGCACAAAAGGCCAAAAGTTCCATATGCACTTTGAAAAGGTTTCTCTGGCTGGACAGGGTGACAGGTAAGATGGACTTTGGAGCATGTTCCTCATTCATCTGATTTTAACCTTATGGTGGTATTACGTGAGTGTTTAGATGTGTGTTCTTGCCAGTCATTGTGAGTCTTCAGTTGGGAGCACTGTCTATGGTAGGGTGTTGAAAATGTGTTGCTGGAAAGGCCCAGCAGGTCAGGCAGCATCCAAGGAGCAGGAGAATCGACGTTTCGGGCATGAGCCCTTCTTCAGGAATCATGAGGGTGTTGGTGGTCATCATTCACTCCTACAGGGGGCTGGTTCTGACAATGGTGCTCTTCCAGGGCAATCTGAAGGTGCGATTCTTCAGATTTCCATGCACCAATGTGGACACTTTAATTCTTCAGCCATATGCAAACTGTTCTCAGTGTTGAAGCTAATCCGCATGATACGAGATTTGGCTTGCATGATTCCTTGTGCCTTAGTCTTGATCCCCCACCAGATCTATACCCAGGCACTGGGGAAGCCACTGAATGAAGCTGTTTGGTTGGGGATAAGGCATATCAGTGCTATAAATGTAGGCTGACACTCCAGTGGTGCTCAGGGTGCACTGCAGTGTATTGAATTTCAGGTCAGAGGTTAAACCCAGGCTTGATCTACCCTTTTAAAAGGACATTAAATATGGAAGGACAGCGGGAATAGATTTTGCAGAGCTCACAAAGGCAGAAACCAGGTAACCTAATTAGATGGGGCAGAACATCATGAATTCCTGATGGTAGGTTGAAAAACAGAGACAAATCTATGTATTCATGATATGTGATACATTTCCATGGTGTGAACATCCACGTCAGTCCGGCTTTGTTTTTAAGTTTTTATGTTGTGTCATGCCTTCAAGATCCAATCAGTGGCACGTGAGAATCTTGTTGTAGCCCCTTATGGGTTTGTTGACAGGTGACACCCACCCACCTGAGAGAAGGGCTCCCCTCCACAGTAGTGGCTATTTATTGTCGAATTCAAACCTTGTTAAAACAAAATGTTGCCTCGAAGATGCAGCTTAAAGCTGTTTCCTGGTGGGACAGGCCTCCTGATGAAGGGCTTATGCCTGAAACGTCAACTCTCCTGCTCTTCGGATGTTGCCTGACCTTCTGTGCTTTTCCAGCACCACACTTTTCAGCTCCATCTCCCAATGACCCTCCGTCTTGGCAAGTCCATCCACTTAGACAATGAGCATTGTCTCTGACTATTAATTGGTCAATCGAGAGAAAACCCCAGCCAGGTACCTACACCCAACCCAACTCTGCTGACACTGGGCACCCCCTGGGGTGGCACGGTGGCTCAGTGGTTAGCACTGCTGCCTCACAGCGGCAGTGGCCCAGGTTCGATTCCAGACTCGGGTGACTGTCTGTGTAAAATTTGCACATTCTCCCTGTGTCTGCGTGGATTTCCTCTGGGTGCTCCGGTTTCCTCCTACAGTCCAAAGAGTTGCAGGTTTTAGTGGATTAGCCATACTAAATTGCCAATAGTGTCCAGGGACGTACAGGCCAGGTGGATTAGCCATGGGAAGGCTCTTCAGAGGTCAGGTATGGACTTGATGAACTGAATGGCCTGCTTTCACACTGACTTGAATGTAAGATTCATAAGCAGACTTCACATCCAGAGGCTTTTTCTCTACTCTGCCTGTTAAATGACTGTGAAATCATGTATATCATAAGCATGATATCAGTCAAGGGAGTACAGTTTTTCATTGTGAGGGAGATTATGTGCTTCACTGAACATTGCTGCTTCACTTTACAAAATTTCTGTTAAATCCAAATATCTGTTCAAACTCTGGAAAAGGGTAAGCTTCCTGAGAAATGTAACTTCAATGTTTGAGCACGATTCAATTGTCAAAAAATATAAGGAGCTACCAATTACGGATGCGAAAGATACACTTAGCCTTCTCAACAACAAGAGGCTTCATTTACATAGAACCGTTCATTGAGTAACATGTCCCATCTTGCGTAACAAGGATGTTGGTGAATCAAAATGAGCTATATCCCGAGTGTTATGAAGTAAGAGAAGCAGGAAGAAAGGTGGTGAGTCATAGAGATGTACAGCATGGAAATAGACCCTTCGGTCCAACTCATTCATGCTGACCAGATATCCTAACATAATCTAATCCCATTTGTCAGCACTTGGTCCATATCCCTCTAAACCCTTCCTATTCATTTACCCATCCAGATGCCTTTTAAATGTTGTAATTGTACCAGCTTCCACCACTTCCTCTGGCCAATTCCATACACGCAACACCCTCTGCAAGAAAAGGTTGCCCCTTAGTACCCTTTTAAATCTTTTCTCTCTCACCCTAAACCTATGGCCTCTAGTTCTGGACTCCCCCAACTCAGGGGAAAGACCTTGTTTATTCACCCTATCCATGCCCCTCATGATTTAATAAACCTCTATAAGATCACCCCTCAGCCTCCAACATGCCAGGGAAAACAGCCCCAACCTATTCAGCCTCTCCCTAGAGCTCAACCCCTCCAACCCTGGCAACATCCTTGTAATTTATTTTATAGAATCCCTACAGTGTGGAAACAGGTCCTTCGGCCCAATAAATCCGCTCTGACCCTCTGAAGAGTAACACACCCAGACCTATTTCCCTACCTACTATTCTACATTTACCCCTGACTTGTGCATCTAACCTACACATCCCTGAACACTATGAGCACTTTACCATGTCCAATTCACCTAACCTGCTTGTGGGAGGAAACCGGAGCACCAAGAGGAAACCCACGCAGATACGGGGAGAATGTACAAACTCCACAGAGACAGTCTTCTGAGGCTGGAATCGAACCCGGGTCCCTGCTGTGGTGAGGCAGCAGTGCTAACCACTGAGCCATCATGCCGCCCCACCCTTTCACGTTGCACAACATCGTGGAATAAGGTGCAATAGTAACTTGGGATATGTACTGATTTAGAATTGTATCACCGTTTCTGAAGACAAAATCCTTGAACTCCCTTCCTCACAACACTGTGGGGATCCACACATCCCAAGACTGTAGCTGTTCAAGGAGCCAGCTCCCTACCAAATTCTCCAGGGCAAGAAGATCATGTCTTAACCAGTGATGCCTACATCCGATGAATAAATTAAGAGAAATATATCACGGTAAAGGAAGTATTTATAGAGCTGTGAGGGAGGAATAGGAGAGTGGGACTAATTAGATATTTCTTTCAAAGCACTAGCACAGGCATGACAGGCTGAATGGCCCTCTTTCCGTGCTGTATGATAATCTGACCAACACGGTTACATCGTAACTGTGACCCTGTCAATGTAATCTTTCAGGGTCAAATTCAGGAAGGGCTTTCGTCATTGAATATACCAACCCATGGAGCGACTTGCTCATGGTTCAGTGAGCACTGAAGCGTTGCCAGTCTCTGCTTGCAGAGCACGGCTCGAGATGGAGACAAGCTGCTGGTGCTTGGGAGGTTCCAGTGATTTCTCCTCACAGTTTTCTCCTGCCCATCTGTGCAATATTGTCAGACCGCATTTAAAAGATAGATGCACAGGAATTATCCACTGGGGATTCAGACTACAAATAGCTTTGTAATGTACCACAAGCAACTACACGAAAATGTTTGCACTTTGTCAATTGAAGCAGATGTTTTTACCTTATAAAATCGCTGAAATCTTCATTTCACTTCATTGTGGATTCTCTTATTTGTGACTCACTGACATCTTGCTATCTTGACAATTTAAATTCCAGGAGCATGGTAAAATAGGATGTCTCACACAGTGCTCTAATGTTCCTATTTCTCTTTTAATGGAGAGTTTGGGTTACAGCTAGCTTTACTTACAGATTAACCCTTGAACAATGAAGCCTTCTCACTCTGGACACACATACATAGATGTTAAAGGCAGTATGTGGAATATAACTCTCAACGTAATACATAGAAAAGACAACAGCCGAGCAAATCTCAGTGAGCTACTTGTTCATTGAACCGAACTATTTTCCCACAATGGCTCCCATTTCCTGTTATTGCTGCCACAATGAATATGGTAGACAGGCAGGAGACTGGGAGAACACAGCAAGCCAGGAGGCATCAGGAGGTGGGGAAGTCAACATTTCGGGTATAAATCTCCTTCAGCACTAGTGGTGTGTGTTGGGGAAGCTTCAGATAAAGGGGGAGGCAAGGGCAGGGTGGTGAAGTGGGGATTGGTGAAGGCAGGTAGAGGGTATGACCTGATTGGTCAATGGGGAGGAATGAATACAGTTGGTGGCAGGGAGCAGTGTCAGGGAGAGGGTGGAACTGGGAAGGGAGTCAGGGGATGGGAGGGAAGTTATTTGAAATTGGAGAGCTCAACGTTGAGTTCTCTGGGCTATAGGTGGAGGATAAGGTGTTATTCCTCCAATAGGAGCTGTGGTTTGTTTTGGCAATGGAGGAGGTCAAGGATGGTCATGTCGGAAAGGGAGTGTTTAGGGGAATTGAAATGGGCGGTGACTGGGAGGTCCGGTCAACCCCTGCGGTCTGGAACTGTATGGGCAATGCAAACAAAATTAGCAGAATGCCCTCTGCTGTTGATCATAGCAAAAAGGTTTAGCATTTGAGCATGTGCGCAGGAAGCAATGTCAGATGACATAATGGTCTGATGGTGAGGGAAATACTCTGTAAAGAGGAGCAACATTCTTCTGCTGAGTTCGAATGTAAATAGTGGAACTTAAATAAGGGCTTAGTTTTGAAAAGTCATCAGACACTGAATGCTTCTCTTTTAGAGTGTAATGCACCTCAATCATCCTCCAGCTAATAGCAACACATGGTGGCCCTGGTAAGAGACCCGAAACGTTGACTTCTCCACCTCCTGATGCTGCCTGGCTGGCTGTGTTCTTTCAGCATCCTGCCTGTCTACTCTACTGAAGAGACCCAGCAGCAAGTTGGAGCTGATCCATGGAGATTCTCCCACTGCTCCCACTTGCTGCGGAGCTTTTCCACTGGGATTGGATAGAGCTGTCGGGAAAGTTCGATACATGGACCAGTCATTGACTAAAGGGGTGAAACTTGTGAGACAGACCGAAGTAAGAAAACAAAGCAGAGCTTTAATTTGTGGTAATAGAAAAGTCCAATGTTAAAAACTGTTTCAGGTTAGTCATTATATCGAGTGCAAAACTGAAAACACATGGGGACAGGAGCTACAAAACAGAAAGAGTGGAATGCATCACTTTGTAGCACACAAAAAGAAGTCCTTTCAGAAACTGGGCTATATCTGCAGGAAACTTAGTTTCTTAAAATCAGTGTGTCATTTTAACATAGACGGAAAAGCACTTTAAAAACAGTAACATTCTGGAAATTCAGGGCAGCAGAGAAATCATCTTCCTTGGGGAAATCAAGGAATTAAAAAGCAAATACTGGAATACTAATATAGAAATCAATTGACAACCTGACAATTTTAAACTTGACACAGGAGCAGAGCTCTCAGTATTTTCTGATGAGATGGAACTTTGAATCAAGAAACACTATAGCCATTAACAATCCAACCCCAAGGACCAAAAGAGTTCAAATTGAAAGTACACGCATAGCTCATTGCAAGACTGAGATTGAGGAATTTCGACACATCATTTTTACATCATCCAAAAAGAAGAACATTTGTGACGAAACACAAGAGGATAAATGGACCTGAAATTAGTATTTTTTCAAATTGATGAAGTTGACAACCAGAACCTAAGAATAAATTCAGAACTAATTTCCCAAAATTATTCAAAGGCTTTGGAAAACTAAAAACTACTAAATGCAACCAGTAAAGTTAAGAGCAGATATTAAACCAATTTGGCTGTTTTCACCCAGAAAAGTCACACTCGCTTCTAAAAAAGAGAGGTGGAGCAGTTTCATCAAGAGGCCATTTTGCTAGTAACCAGACTAATCAAACTGAGGTTTGACATAGTACTTGTTTCAAACTTATTGGTTATATCAGAATTTGTATCAAACTTACTGAATTAAATAAGGATGTCAAATGAGTAATATATTCTGTGGGATCAGTAGATGTAAACTTGACAAAATGTGTTAAGAATATCAATTTCACAAAACTTGTAAAAGCGCATTCTGACAGTTACTACTCTTTGAGGAGTCAACACTTGAATGTTATTCATTACACTATGAACGTTCCCTGCATTTGACTCTAAGATCTTAAGACATAAGAGCAGAAATTGTCCTTTCAGCCAATTGAGTCTGCTCTGCCATTTGGTCATGGTTAAGATGTTTCTCAACCCAATTCTCCTGCCTTCTCCTCACAACCCTTGATCCCCTTATGAATCAAGAAACTATCAATGTCTGTCTTCAGTACACTGAATGACCTCGATAGCAATGATTTCCACAGATTCACCACCCTCTGGCTGAAGAAATTCCTCCTGATCTTAGTACTAAAGAGTCATCCTTTCACTTTGAGACTGTAAACACCGCCCCCCCCCACCCCCAAACCCTTTCCAAAGCCAGCATATCTCCCTTAGATAAGGTGTCCAAAACTGCTCACAGTATTTCAAATATTTCAAATGCAGTCTGACCAGAGCCTTTTATAGCCTCAGTAGCACATCTCTGCTCTTGTATTTTAGCCCTGTTGAAATAAACAGAAACTGTATGTTAGCCGAGGAGAATTCTGAGCTAGCAAGTGCTTTTGTGCTTCAGATTTCCAAAGCCTTTCCCATTTCAAAAATAGTCAGCCTCTCTATTCTTCCTACTAAAGTGCATAGCCTCACACTTGTCCGAGAGGTCATGCGTTCAAAGTGAGAGGTGAAAAGTTTAAGGGCGATACACAGAGGGTGGTAGGTGCCTGGAATGCGTTGCCAGCAGAGGTAGTAGAGGCAGGCACGGTAGATTCACTTAAGGTGCGTCTGGACAGATGCATGAGTAGATGGGGAGCAGAGGGATACAGATCCTTAGAAATTGGGCGATAAGTTCAGACAGTGGATTTGGATCGGCACAGGATTGGTGGGCCAAAGGGCCTGTTCCTGGGCTGTAAATTTTCTTTGTTCTTTTGTTCTTTGTCCACACTGGATTCTATCTGCTACTTCTTTGCCCACTCTCCTAGTCTGTCCAAATCTTTCTGTACCCTCCCTGCTTCCTCACCATTACCCATCCCTCCACCTATCTTTATGTCATTTACAAACTGGTGAGATTTAGCAATCGATTAAATATGATAAACAATTTTCACAACGCTTGCATGGCTAAACAAAACTACAGAGCTAGTTTAGAAAAAATAATGAACATTTTGTAGATCCTCTTTGCAGAAAACTTGATATAGCAAATTGACTGAATGCCAAGTTAGGGAAGCTCCTTCCATAGCTTCTCTTTGTCCTAGTATTCTACAGATTAAGAAAATACCAGACACTTATAATTGCACCCAACTAAAGGTAACCAAAGATGCACAACAGGATATTGGAAATGCATGATTTCTACCACCTAGAAAACAAGAGCACCACCACCTCAAGTTCCCACCAAGCTATAAATCATCCAACCATCTCGTTGTTCCTTCACTGTTGCTGGGTCAAAATCCTGAAACTCCCTCACTGACAGTACTGTGGGTGTGCTTGCACCCAAAATTTCACAGTTGTTGTTCAAGAAAACAGCTCACCACCACCTTCTCAAAGGCAATTAAGGATGGGATATGAACATTGTTCCTGTCACCAACACCTACATCCTCTGAACTAACGTAAAGCCAAAGTGACCCACAACGATTCCTATGTTGTTGGACCATGAAGTAACTCTGAGCAGAATTTGCATCAAAGCAGCATAAAGGCATCATCAAAACGGAGCAATTAACCTGCAACATGAGACCTGATTCTCTCCACGATGCTTTCAGTCCTGCTCAGATTTCCTGCAGCCTCAGTTATTTGTTTTTGAGCTTTTAGAGAAAGAAGCTGACTGAATGATTCCAGAAACAAACTAGACGGATGCGACAAAGGATGAACACCAAGATTGGCTGGATGGTTGACAGCAAGGAGAAAGGAGTTAGGTTGCTGGAAGCTATGAAAGGATTGGTCAGATGGGCAGTGGCAGGTGGAATTTAACCCTGATAAACATGAGGTGAAGCACTTTGGAAGAAGGAGCAGGACAAAGGAGTGCTCAATGAATGGCAAGACACTAGGAAGCTCAGAGGGTCGAGGATTAGGGTTCGGTTAGAATTAACCCTAACCTTATCACTTGTCCCCAGATTCCTGAAGGTGGCTGAAGGACAGGTTACTAGGATAGTTAAGAAGGCATAGAAACTTCTAATGACTAGAATTATAAGAGCAGAGAGGTTATGTTGGAGCTGTGCAGAATCTTTGTTAAAGCTATGGCTGGAGTACTGTGCACGGACTGGCCACCATACTTTAGGAAGGATGTAATTGCATTGGAGGAGGTGCCGAGGAGGTTCACCAGGATGCTGCCTATGATGAGCCATTTCAGCTATGAAGAGGGACTGGATAAGCTTTAGATCAGAGAAGGTGCAGAGGGGATCTGATAGAGGTGCATAAGATTATGAGGGCTATGAACAACGTGAATAGAAAGCAGTTATAGAATCATACAGCATGGAGACAGACCCTTCGGTCCAACTAGTGCATGCTGACCATATCCCAAACTAAATTAGTTCCACCTTCCTGCGCTAGGCCTACATTCCTCCGAGCATCTCTTGTTCACATACTTACCTAAATGTCTTTTTTTCAGTTGTTCCCCTTAGTTACAAGGTGGCATAATTGAAAGGCAAAAGGTTTTGAGGGGAATTTGAGAAAAACTGTTTTCACCCAGAAGGTAGCGAAGGTGTGGAATACTCTGCCTTGGAGGGCAGTTGAGATGGGAAACCTCACAACCTTTAAAAAGCATTTAGATGAGCACTTAGAATGTCATAGCATTAAAGGCTATGGGCCTAATGTGGGAAAGTGGGACGAGTGTAGGTGGTAATATACTTTTAGTGGTCCAAATTTGATGGGCTGAAAGGCCACTTCTGTGCTGTATGTTTCTATGATTCTCGAGCTCAGTAATAATAATGGGTTTGAATCTCCCCTCTCCAAGCATAATTCTGCAGGTGAGTCTTCTGAATGGCCTTTAACTAAGCCATCAGTAGCAAAGTTTTATTCTTAAACTTCAGAGATTTTTCTTAATGTTGAACAATCCTCAAAGCAATATGAAGCTTTAATAATTCATTAACACTGTCCATGGGTATTGCATCCTGGTTTATACACACGTGTGTCACAACAAAATTAGGAAGCAGTGGAAAATAGTGGCTATTGGAGGGAATGACATATTCAAGCCTTTCGTCTGAGATATCACAACGGTATGCTTTCCTTTATTGGCCAGGGTTGGAGGATTTGAGTTATAAGAAGAGGTTGAATAGGCTGGGGCTGTTTTCCCTAGAGTGCCAGAGGCTGAGGGAAGACTTTATAGAAGTTTATAAAATCATGAGGAGCATGGAAAGGGCAAATAGACAAAGTCTTTTCCCTGGGGTGGGGGAGTCCAGAACTAGAGGGCATGGGTTTAGGGTGAGAGGGTAAAGATATAAAAGAGACCTGAGGGCCAAGTTTCTCACACAGAGGGTGGTACGTGTATGGAATGGCTGCCAAGGAAGTGGTGAAGGCTGGCACAATTACACCACTTAAAAGGCATTTGGTTGGTTATATGAATAGGAAGGGTTTGGAGGGATATGGGCCGGGTGCTGGCAGGTGGGACGAGGTTGAAATGGGATATCTGGTCGGCATGGATGATTTGGTCTGAAGAGTCTCTATATATTGGAAGTCCAGTCTACTGCTTGACAGGATGTTACTCCATGATATACTGAGTTAAAATCATTAAATGTTCTTCAGAGACAAAATGAACGAAAGAAAGATGTTCACTAAGGAATTTATCAAGGAGAAATTCACTGCAGTGATGGTCAAATTGTGAAAATGTTGAATCATCGCAATGGTTTAATATTTATTAGGGCAACTAACATGGTGCACATGACATTGGCAGAAAAGATCGAAAAAGATATGAAGACATTTAAAATAGAAAGGAAGAAGATAATTGCTAAACTAATAAAACACAAAGATCTACAAATCATTGGTCAGAACTCCTCTGGAGTGTTGTATTCTGGGCACCTTATTTAAGGAAGGATTTTAAAGCCCTGGGGAGAGTACAAATAGGAATGGTAGCAGGAATGAGGGATTCTAGATACAAGGAAAGAGTCGAGAAATTGGGTTTATTCTCCTTGGAGCAAAGGTGACCTTTTTGAGGTCTTTAAAAGTATGAATAATTTTATGAGTAATTTTGGCAGGCTAAAGAGAATATTTTGTCTCCAATAGTTGGTATGTCAGGATGTTCTGTTTCCACTTGTTGGTATGTCAGTACAAGGGTCACAATTTCAAGATTGTCAGCAAGAGAGCTAGGATGAAATGAGGAGAGAAAGAACTCTGTTTGCACAGAGAGTTGTTAGGATTTGGAATGCACTGCCTTTGGCTGTGATGGAGATTCCATAGGGGGTTTCAAAAGCTGGATATATATTCGAATGTGATGAATTTAGAGGGCTGCAGAGATAGAGCTGGAGAGTGAGACTAACTAAGTAGCTCTTTCGAGAGCTGGCACAGACATGATGGATTGAATGGCCTCCTTCTGAACTGTAAAATTCAGTGACGCTGCAGGAAAGAATAAAGCAACTGGTCCACTTTGCATCCAGATAAATGGAAAGAACTGCAAATGCTGGAAATCTGAATTTTTTTTAAAACAGGAAGTATTCGAGAAACTTGGTAGATCTGAGAGCATCTGTGGAGAGGGTAACAGAGTTAATATTCAAGCCCAATAACTCAATCTCAGAATATTGGGTTACATTCACATCTCTTAAAAGAATTTAAGGAGTAAGTAGCAGAGGCATTAATATATTTATACAAAACAGGGAAGGTGCCAGAGTGTGAGCAGCTCATATGATGCTTACATACAAAATAGGAGCTGGAACAGACTCAGGGAATCATAGACCATTTACCATACCATTGGTGGTTTGGAAAGGTAGTGGAAGTCTTAATCAAATCTACCATAGAAATACAGCTAAAAAATAAAAATACAATTACGTAGAAAAATAAATTTCCAAAAGGGGAGGCCATACTTGACCAATCTTTACTGAATTATTTGGAAAACTAACAGAAGGATTGTCAAAGATAATGTAGCAGACAATAAATTTGGAATTTTTAAAATCCTTCAATAAACCACTGTGCAATAAACTCATGAATAAGGTCAGTGATGAAGAAGCAAAATGGAAAACAAACTGGTTACAAAAGCAGTTTAAAGATAAGAAGAAAAGGATAGGATTCTACAAAGATCAGCACTGGGATCCCTCGTGATCAGGGTTCCTGCAAATGAGTTACAGTGAAATATAATTTCCAAATGTGCAGACTATATCAAACCAGGAACTTGACTAACTTAGAGGGGGCCAACAAGAAAGATGAACTTCCAAAATGAGAATGCAATTGGAAAACAAACTCCAATATGGATAGGCTTTAGGTAACCACCTTGGAAGAAAGGAGAAGAAGGTCACATAGTCTTGGGAAAATAAGTATCTAAATCAAGTAGGAGGATCTACGATACAGGCACTTACATCATTCTAACTGGTGGTGTGGGCTATTAAGGCCAATAAAATCAAACAAGGAGCCTGGATTCATTTCTATGGGATAAAATTGAAGAACACAGAAGTTATATTGAATATGTAATAGAATCTTGGTTAGGTCATACTTGAAGACCTCTGAATACCTTAGTTTCCACATGTTAAAGGAGAAACAGGCACTTGAGAAGGTTCAAAAAGGATTTACTTGGACAGAGCTGAGACATTATTCATACCGAGAAAGTTTGAGTAGGCTGGGTCTTTTTCTGTAGAACCAAGAAGAGAAAGGGGTGACCTGATAGAGGTCTTCAAGGCAACAATGAGGTTTGAAAGAGTAAATGTAGAGAATGTGAGTGAGATCAGAAATAGGGGCCAGGACTACTGAATCCAATGGTGAATTTTCTCAGGGAATGGTTATGAAAGGAAGCTTCCCACCGCAGGAAACAGTTGAGGTGACAGAAATATTCAAGGGGAAATTAGATAAATACACAAGGGAGAAAAGATAAGAGGAGAGCTGTGTGTAGCATGAAGACTGGGGATTGGGCATGCTGGACAGAATGTCTGTGAAGTGTTTGTAACTCCCATTCAATTTCCTCCTTTATTGATCAGACTGATCATCTACAGTGGAGAGGGAGCCTTATCATCAACTCTATATGACTCCTTAAAGAATGAGTACTTCCCCCTGGAAGGTTTGATCAGCAATGAGCCATTTGTTCGGATTGAACTCACCTCCGATGGAACCAAGACAGCAGGGGGATTCAACATTCGATATGAAGGTACAAACAACCTTTCCATTTCAAGATGAAAAAGGGATCTAATGTCAGGTAGAATTGTATTCCAGCCCCCACCACCATCCTTCCACCCATTCACCACTCATTACAACTGGAAAGAGGTGACAGTAATTGATGTCCAATTCAGTTCTGAAATGCAAGGGACCTAGATTCAGAATCAGGCAAGGCATAACAGTGTGAGAATATTCTTTTGAGAACAATACAACAGTAACATTGCCTCTTTAAGCCATAAAGGTCATGTGTTTAACACCAATTTCAAGTGGATAGTACAAGGAGATTGTGAGATTCTGATATAAAACAGAAAAACTGGACAAAATGAATGAATTGATTCAGTGGGATCAAGGTTTGTTCCTGAGAAATAGATTTGAAAACCATGGACTTGCAGAAATTCAAGCCTGAAAATGGGGTATAGACCAGTGCCTGTTCTGGTGCCATTCAGGGAGATCATGGCTGATCTGCAGCTGAACTAGACCCACTTTTCTCATATCACTGAAGACCTTTTGATAATAAACCTAACCATCTATGTTTTAACAAAAGATCTAATTCCAATTGCTACTGGTGCAAATGTTCCAAACTTTTACCATGCCGTTCGTGTGAAATGTTTTCTTTTAAATTCCCCCCCTTAAGATCTGGTTCCAAATCTATGACAATGGCTTGAGTTTATGTTGTTTCCAAAGGCTTTAGTTTTTCCTTTGCTGTGAAAGCTGTTTGTTTCTAAAGGACCGATGCAAATGTATTGTTATTCAGCTGATAATGTGAGCAAATAATATTACAATTTTTTAAATATGTATTTGGTTTCAACATCAAGTCAGTCACGTCTTATCTTTCCTCAGCCTTTGAGCGTGGGCACTGCTTTGAGCCTTACATGCAGAATGGGAACTTCACTGCAACCAATCCTTCCTACAGTGTAGGCTCAGTGGTGGAGTTCACATGTGATCCAGGTTACACTATGGAACATGGATCATCTGTAATTGAGTGCATAGACATCAGGGAGCCATACTGGAATGAGACTGAACCACTTTGCAGAGGTAAAGAGAATATTTGTGCCATTGGAATGAAGAAAATGGATTTTAAAATATATTTATTTTGCACATCATAACCACAGTGCTAGGGACGGTCTGACATGTTTTTATTACAATCCTCGGTAATTGTACTTTTATGGATGATCCCACCAGGTAACAATCCAACAGGTTTATTTGGAAGTACAAGCTTTGTGTGTGGGATCATTCATGAAAGTACAATTATTGAGGATTGTAAATGTACCTTTTAATTTTAATCAAGAGGTTATAATCCAACAGGTTTATTTGGAAGTACAAGCTTTTGAAGCGGTGCTCCTTCATCGGGTAGCTAATGGGGCAGGATCATAGGATACAGAATTTATAGTAAAAGATCAAAATGTCATGCAACTGATGTGCTATCCCTTTGTCAAGTGTGACTGCTGACTTTGTCTACTGCAGTCCAACACTGGCACCTCCACACCTTATTTATTAAATGATCATCTTAGCAGCAGGTGCCAAGTTATGATGATAATGCAAATAAAACTAATAATCAAAGTTTATAACATAATTGAAGCCAATATTTTAAAGAAAAATGAAGTATATATGGCTGGCAGAATTCTGAACATCTCATTATATAAATGAAATTCTGCAGCTCTCCTTAATGTACTGGAAGTTTGACTGCTTTCTGCACTTTGCACTGAAGTTCCTAGCTGAAGCCATTCCAAGTGGGATCGAAGTTCCAAGTGGGATCGCCAGCTGAAATGTTGAGGATGTGGGCTTGAAGGTTCCCCTCCTCCCACAGCTCTCACAGGTCATGCCTTCCCATGAGGGGTGGTGATGGTCTGATGATATTATCACTGAATTGTCAACCCAGAGGCCCCGATAATATCTGGGGACCCAGGTTCGAATCCCACCATGGCAGGTGGTGGAATTTGAATTCAATATAACTATCTGGAGTTAGGACTGTAATGCTGACTGTGAATCCATTGTCCATTGTCAGGGAAAACCCATCTGGTTCATTTATCTTCCTTGAGAGAAGGAAACTGCCATCCATACCTGGCCTGGCCTATATGTGACTCCAGACCACAGCAATGTGGTTGACTCTTAACTGCCCCCTGACCAATTAGGTAGGGGCAGTTAATGTTGCCTGGTCAGCAATGCCCTCACCCTGTGAATGAATAAAAGGAAAAAAATCCCTCCTACCCCTCCACACCCAACTGTCTACTCCCCCATACCCCAACCACCCTGTGCTCAGTTACACCAACAGATTGTGACAATGTTCAGGCCTCAAAATGGGGTCACAATGGTAAATGTTTGGTAAATTCTCAACCATTTACATACCTTTTATGAGTGTTTTTCAAGCAGGATATGGGTTGATCTTCTTTATTTCTTCAAGAGCTTCTTTCACTTAAAGAATTGTTAATAAAATGCAATTTATGTTGTACTGCACCACATCAAAACAAGCCAAGGTTCTTCACCTTTGGAGGACAGGACATGTTAGTTTGTAAGTTAATGCAGTGTGATTCTGAACCAGCCCCTGCAATGAGCTGAGTAGATTGACCAGTGTGCTTCATCATGGAGTTAATCGATGGAACATATTTGCCAAGACAGCAGGATTCTTTGAATAAGGCAATATTCACTGGACAGAGAGAGACTGAAGTTAGCATCTACAAGGCTCAAACTCACAGACACAGATGGAGTCATAGAGTCATTGAGCTGTACAGAATAGAACGAGACCCTTCAGTTCAACTCATCCATGCTGACCAGATGTCCAAATTAATCTTAGTCCCATTTGCTAGCACCTGGCCCATATCCCTCTAAACCTTTCTTAGTCATATACCCATCAGATGCCTTTTAAATGTTGTCATTGTACTAGCCTCCACTACTTCCTCTGGAAGCTCATTTCATACACACACCACCCTCTGTGTAAAAATATTGCCCCTTAGGTCTGTTTTAAATCTTTCCCCTCTCACCTTCAACCTATGCCCTCTAGTTTTGGACTCCACCCTGGAGAAGAGACCTTGACCATTCATCCTTTCCATGCCCCTCATGATTTTATAAACTTCTAGAAAGTCACCCCCTCAGCCTCTGACACTCCAACGAAAACAACCCCAGTCTATTCAGCTTGTCCCTATAATTTAAACCCTCCAACCCTGGCAACATCCTTGTAAATGTTCTCTGAACCCTTTCAAGTTTCACAACATCCTTCCTATAGCAGGGAGGCTAGAACTGCATGGCAACCCTAATAATGGAGCCAAATGGAGGACCTGAACCTTGAGGTTATGCTTAAGACATTAGCAATGCCTGTGTTGAACAGGGAACCTACAGCAAGTTGAAGGAACAGCCTTGCTGGAAGTTAGTGGAAAGTCCAGGAAATCTCAATCCTAGTGTAAATCTTTGAAACTGTGTTAACTCTAATTCTCCCTCTACAGATGCGGCCTCACCTGCTGAGTTTTTCCAACACGTCCTGATCTCATCTCAGACATACTCTACTTGGTCAGGAAGCTCACTGGGACATCCTGAGGTCATGAAGAGCATTATATTAATACAAATTTGTTCAAGGGGCTAATCTTCCAACTTCTGTTTAAGTATCTGACTTCAATTATAAGAGATGTACATCAAATGTGTCTGGAAGTAAATTTGGTTCTGATTATAAACAACTTTGTGTATTGTACTTTAACACAACAGCCTGTTTAAGTTAGCGTGTTTTTAGTATTCAAGCACTTTTGGTTTTGGAGGAGAAAAATTCTTTTGATTACAGCATTGAGCTTATGGCCTCATTCTTTGAGTATATACTTGGGTTTTTCCAATTCTAACCAAAAACTTTATTAGTCTCCACTGATGTCATAACAAGGAATCAAACATGGTGCCTGTTTACACATTCTGAAGTCATAGAGTCACACAGCACCTGAAACCAGCTCTGAAATCATGCCCAACAAATTTGTGCTGGTTGAAGGATTCGCCTTTAATATCATATTGAAATCTCTGGCTTGGCTCATGTGCAGTGATAGTGTCCCTATCTCTGAACCAGCAGGCTTGGTTCAAGACCCATCTCAGCTGTTACATAAGACACTTGAACAGCTTGATTATCAATAGCACAAATCCCTGCCTTTGCATCCTAACAGGGCTCAGTTTTCTAGCTCAGTGAAAGAGTGAACTATCAAAGTCACATTAATATAGCACCTGTCGTGATCCCAGGGTGTACTCATGAGTTTTGTGGCAAATAGAGTTGCTCTGAAATAAGAACAGAAAGTGCTGGAAACCCGTAAGTGTGTGGCAGTACCTGTGAAGTCGGAAACATCGTTACAGATTCAGATCAAAGACCTCTGGTCAGATAAAGAGGTTGTTCCAACTGACAACTCGGTTAATAACTGGGGGACACAGGTTTGGCCATTTCTGAAGTATTGTAACATAAGGGACATCTGAATTTTGGACAAATCTCTTCCCACAGCAGGAACTAAGAACAAAAACAATGAAGGGAGGAGGAAGGGTAGTCCATTTGGCCGTTCAAGAGTGCACTGTCTAAAAAAGATCATGATGTGGAGATGCCGGTGTTGGATTGGGGTGGACAAAGTTAAAAATCACACAACACCAGGATATAGTCCAACAGGTATATTTGGAAGTATAAGCTTTCAGAGTGCTACCTGGTAAAGGAGCAGCGCTCTGAAAGTTTGCACTTGCAAATCAACCTGTTGGACTGCAACCCGATGTTGTGTGAATTTTAACTGAAACGATCATGGCAGATGTGGCTTTTCTTTCCTGCTCCCTGCCCTATAACCTTTGACTCCCCTGTGGATCAATTATAAATTAAACCCAACCCCACTGCTCTTAGGGGGTAGAGAACTCCAAAGATTAATTAATGTCAGAAAGAGGAAGTTCCTCCTTATCTTAACTATCTTAAATATGTACCACCTTATTCTGAAACTGTGTCCCAGGTCCTAGTATCCCCAAGGGGCAAAGCACCAGAACCGTGTGAACAGTTGCTGAGTGGAGGTGTGTTTTTCATGTTGTTGCTTCACTCTTGTTCTGCTTTGTTTCAGCGGTTTGTGGGGGAGAGTTGTCGAGCCCTGCGGGAGTGATTCTCTCTCCGAATTGGCCTGAACCCTACGATGAAGGCGAGGACTGTATCTGGAGAATTCATGTTGGGGAGGATAAGCGAGTCTTCCTTGATGTTCAGCTGTGAGTATGTTACAGTAATGTGCTTATTTTCATTGAGAAGGCAACCTGAACAGCTGAGTGTTTAGATAAGGACATCACTCTGAATGTCCTTATGGACAACAGGTCCCACTGACAGGAGTCCTGCTGAGATGCAGATTTACAATAATTGCTAACAAAATGGGGATTGGAGCCGAAGTGAATTTGATTTCTCTTTTTGCTACGCTCTCAATTCCAGTCCCTCATGGAACGGTGAAATCAGACTCAATACTAACTTTAAAAACAACATATTTTCTCAAGATGGAAAAATTTGCAGGGTGAGCGTGAGGGAGCGACTGGAAAGCTCGTTCAAAAAGTTAGCACGCGTTCAATGGACCAAATGGCCTCCTGCTGTGTTGAGTGATTCTATGATTGATGGTGATTCTTGGCCTTAGGAACTAGATCAGTGAAGGCCTGACCTGGCTGCACCTGAACAGGTGAACCTCACTCATATGTTAGTATAGAGCTGCAAGCACCAGGCACCGTAGCAGAAGCACTGTCAGCAATATTGGTCAGTTAGAATATCAGTTGATGGTGTAAGATTAATCCACAAATAGTGGATTAATCAGAAATGTCTCCGAAGCACAGAAACAGTACATTTTTATCTGGTGTGGCTGGTTAAAATCTCTCTCTCTGTACTGCTTGGTCATGGTTTAGTTGCACTGATTGCCCAGGTCATCATTGTTGTACAAGGTGGTGGTTCTGAAAGAGTTAATGCTGAAGACTTCATTAAGCTCCACCGAATCTGATGATTTCATAAGGGCTGGTGTAGCGAAGGCAGGACATCTTGTGATCTCATAGATGATTGTCCTTTTCAATCTTTGCAAAGTCTTTTTAACCAGGTCTTTACCATACATATTATACTCATACATGACGTCTTGTTCAAGAGCCTCTTCCCATTAAATTACCCGGTCGATTTCCTCTACCACATTGGAACTGATGGGCACAGGCATACCATGAAGATGGTGACTTCAATCCTCCCAAATATACATTGGCAGTGATTGGCATAATCTGTTGATACAACATGGTGAGCAGCAGTGTGGATTCGAATTTGATTTAGCTGTGCAGGACGAATTCTAAAGAATGCAGGAGCAATTTCCAGTTCAAGCTTGATGACAGTCAGCAGTACAGAGAGCTGAGCAATCTAATAGACTGCAGCAGTGGAAAATGGAAGGTTACAGAGATGGGGTTGGGTCTGAGTGGGATACTCTTAGGAAGGTTGGTGTGGACTCGATGAGCTGAATGGCCTGCTTCCACACTGGAGGGGTTCTATGATTCTGAACAACAACAAAGAGAGTCAGATGACAAAAGTCAACAAAGTTTGCATGACCCAAATGATGAGAAATAGAATGAGCAGTACAACCCACATCAGTTCAGCGATGAGTCTTTCACTGAAGTTGTCCAGACAGCAACTAACTGAATAAAAAAATTCATATGACATAGTCAAATCTCCTTCAATGGAGAATAATCCGTAAAAGTGACAGAGATGAAGTAAACAGCAATCCTCAAGTAGCAGGACTAAGAAAATGAACACTGGTGGTTTCACCAGGAAAGCAACCTTAGAAGTTGAATGAAAGTTTCAAACCTCACACAGAGAGTTTAAACACCTCTGCACTGGTTCACTGGCAAACTGGGATTAAAGATTTGCTTGCACAGTTTGAAGAAGGGCTGCATAAGAATCCACAGAAGCCACCGGTGGCTTGGGGATGACAAACATCCGCATATTCAGGACAAGATCTAGAATGCAATGCTGAGTCCAGAAATCTATAACAAAAACAAGGTCAGCCATCCTCAATTCAACGGTCTGTCCATCTCACAAGTCTGAAGGCAGTGCAGTCTGGAAAATTTGTGAAACCTCCAGACCATCTGAATTTGTGAAATCATGGATTTGTTGGGCTATGGTAAATATAATTATATAGATGAATATACAAATGTTAATGATGGGAAAGAAACATTGGAGGAAGATGACACACAAGGTATAGTTCTGAAAGAGCTATAGGATCATCAATTCCTATTCCACCATTTGAGCTCTCTTTGGAATTTGAAATAAAGGTACTCTGTTATAGAATCCCTACAGTGTGGAAACAGGCCATTCGAGTCCACACTGACCCTCTAAAGAACATTCCATCCACCCTACCTTACCCTATAACGCTGCATTTCCCATGGCTTAACCACTTAGCCTGCATATCCCTGGGCATTATGGGCAATTTCCAATGGCCAATCCATCTTTGGACATCTCCCACATCTTTGGACTATGGGAGAAAACTGGAGCAAACCCATGCAGACACAGGGAGAACGTGCAAACTACACACAGACAGTCACTTGAGAGTGGAATCCAACCCAAGTTCCTGGTGCTGTGAAGCAGCCATGCTAACCACTGAGCCACAGTGCCTGTTCTCTGCCTCACTGCTTGTAGCACCATTCCTATTTGTCAATCTGTGGACACCTCTGTCCTCATCCAAACTTTCTTTGCATCTTTTTACTTTGCTGCAACAGAAATGGTTGCACTTTTAAGTACTGAAGTGCCTTTTAAATCCACTATCTCCTCCAGCTGAACTCCTGATGTGAGGGAGTTCTGATGTCTGAAGTTGTAATAATAAAGTTGACTCCACAACTTTTAGCAGAGTGCCTGGTCTAACATGACCCAAGCATTAGTTTGCATTTTCGTCCAATTGGAAAATGTAGCCTTTGCAATCACAAAAGGTAGAGATCCCAGTTGTGAAAAGATAGTGGCACAGTGGCTCAGTGGTTAACACTGATACCTCACGGGACCAGGGTTACTGAGTTACTGTCTGTGTGGACCTTGCACATTCTCCCTGTGTCTGTGTCAGTTTCCTTCCACAGTCCAAAGATGTGCAGGTTTGGTGGATTGGCCAAGCTAAATTGCCCATCGTGTGCAGGGAGGTGCATGCTAGATGGATTATCCATGGGAATGCAGGGGTACAAGGATGGGATGCTCTTCAGAGAGTTGGTGTGGACTCAATGGGCCGAATGACCTGCTTCCATACTATGGAGATTCTATGATAGGGTAGGAACCAAATAAATACAAGAAAAAGTTGCTTTTAATCTTATTTCCTCACTTCTTTCACCCTGCTGTGTGGTCAGTCCTTGCTCCTAAATTCTGTAATTCATTCTTGCTTTCTGCAGAATAAAAGTGTCTAGAAATGGAACCATAACCAAACTTTAACGTGAACTGGTGCTCAGAAACATTCTGCTGTTCATTAATTGATGTGAAATCTAATGAATAGTGCTAGATCGATCTGCTCCGGCTTCATATTGAACTGAATACCCAGTGAAATGCAACACCAACCAGTTACAGATGCACAGCAAATTTAACTTGACAGCTAACGGTTAAACACCTCACTTCACAGCTACACAGCTGAGGAGAAATGGAATTTTGCTCCAGCTTATTCTCATTCTCAGCCAGTGCTGTAAATATTAGAAGCTAAAAGCAAATTCCCTGCAGCTACTGAAAATTCAAAAAAATAAACAGCAACAAGTCAATTGGTTTGTCTAGATCTCTGAAGTGTCAGATTGTTTATCCAATTTCCAGGGGTAGCTAAGCAAATGTTTTCTTAGAAGCACAGCAGTAATTGCATTGGGCGAGCGGTCCAGAAGTTCATACTAATGCTGAGGGCAAGGGTTCAGATCCCACTACAATCACTAGTGGAATTTAAACTCAGATCCTTAATGTATTCATAAAACCTATTTGATTGGACAGATCTTGAACATTGCTGAAAAAGATCACACCTTGTCAAAGCCCTTTGCTTTGCAAACATCAGGACAATTTTGAGAAATATCAAAGTGAAGGGAAAATAATATTTATACTGCTGTACATTATTGTTTTCCTGTTACATTAGTATTTCTTGAAAATTATTCAGGAATACATAACTGTGAAATGGAAATGGGACTTTGAAACTGTTGATTATCATGAAAAGCCCATTTGGGTTTCTAATGTCCTTGAGTGAGCAAACCACTCAGTTCAAGAGCAATTAGGGATAGACAACGATGTTAGCTTGCTAGCAAAACCAATATCCTGGGACAAAATGATCCCAGCCACAAAATCTACTTGTTTGTCATGAATTCTTTCCTTCTCCTGACCTGTGTCTATTCCTAAAGGCATATGCACTGAGGGTATACCTACACCTCAAGGACTGCAACCATTCAAGAAGGTAGCTCTCATCATTACGTTTACATTTATTTCTTTTCTCTTCTCATTTATACCTCAGACTTTATACCCTGGTACATAGCTTTAAATGGACTAATGCTAATTTTTAAACTTTTTTTTTGTTTTTCTGACATAAAGCAAAAATTTTGTACCTAGATATTGTCGCATCTAAGAAGACATTGGAAATAGCAACACTTTTTGCTGCACTCGTGTTTCCCTATACTTGAGTACAGGTGCCACTGACCCGAATTCTAATCCCTTGTCAAGGTTAATTAAAGATGGACAATAATGGTTGGTTTTAAACTCTGACTCTTACCCAATAACAAACCAGAGTGAAAGACTCGAGAAGCTGTGCTTCTTAGAGCGAAATTGCATTTTTTTGGCTATTCACTCACAGGATGAAGGGATCACTGGCTAAGCAGCATTTATTGCCCATCCCTAATTGTCTGGAGGGCATTAAAGAGCCAACCACATTGCTGTGGGTCTGGACTCACATATAAGCCAGATCAGGTAAGAGCATTAGTGAACCAGATGGGTTTTCCTCAGGCAATGGATTCGTGGTCAGCATTAGACTCTTAATTCCAGATATTTATTGAACTCACATTCCACCATCTGCCATGGCAGGATTCAAACCCAGGTCCCCAGAGTATTATCTGGCTGTCTGGGTTCAGTCCAGCAACAATACCACTCGGCCATTGCCTCCCCATACAGTGGATGTTCAATAGTGGTGTTCAAAATTACATAGAGTGTATAGACAGGCCATCCATGCTGATGTTTAAGGTCCACTCAAGTGCATCTATATACTCCTTACTTCAACCACTCCCTGTGGTTGAAAAACACACTTTTTGGGGAGAGTTTCTTCTGAATTCCCCAGTGTTTTTTTTTACAGTTATAACTTCTAAATTGAAGGGTTTGTGTGATCTAAGGCAGAAGAAACTGATTCTGGAGGCAGGAAGGTCAGTAGTCAGAGAGTCCCGGTTTAAAGTAAATTTTAAAAAGGGATTAAAACGTGAGAAAATTTGTTTCACACTAGAGTCATTTTTATCTGAAATGCGCTTCCTGAAAGGATGGTTCAGGCTTTATTGAATGAGATGTTTGAGGGGCAGATTCAAAATAAAAGCTTTAAGACCTTTTAGAATCATGAGGGGTGAAGGATTTGTGTCTTTTTGTGATTGCATTGTATTTAAAGAACACTGTTTGCATGAATTGCTGTGTAATCCTACCTTTGAGGAAACAGCTTTACACTCCATGTCATTGAAGCATTTGCCCTGCTTATTCTGTTCAATATTTGATTATTATAATCCTTTATCTGTTTAATATTTGATTATTATAATTCCTTTATTGAAGAATGTGGCACTTCTGTGAACTGAATGTGACTTAAATCAATGAAAATGTTTACATTTGGAACTGGTACTTTGAAGCATTCGTCTGTGATGAACTCTCCAACCCTGCTACAAGAAGATTTGTGTTGTTGATGGGCAGTACCTCTGCAGTCACTGACACTTGTGGAAGTGAGCAACTTGTATTTAAATAGTAACTTTAACACAGCAAAACATCCCAAAGGAATTAACTAAAAAAACCATTGATACTGAACCATATTAGGAGATACCACAAGGGACAGATGACCAAGAATTTAATCAAAGACAGAGAGGGAGGAATGCAGAAGGAGTTGAAGACAGATGGTAAATGATAGAACTGGACCCAATGTTTACACAATTTTATTAAAAAGGACAATACCAATAATCATTTCCCTACTCAACAACCATAGGTTCAGCCTATCCATCTTGTTTTTAAGCATTTAAACTTGTTTGGAAATATTATGACTCCATAACTATCACAATTTGAGATGGGAATTAAACCTTGGGTTTGCTGGGCTCTGAGATAGGGACATTACCACTGCACCACAGGACCCAATTCTGATCCTCTTTCTAGTTGCAAAGGTTGAGAAGTGGCAGCCTGGTGGTATCAACATTAGACTATTAATCTAGTGACCCAGGAAATGTTTTGGAGACCTGGGTTTGAGTCCTACCATGGCAGATTGTGGCATTTGAAATATATTAAGTTTTTAAAAGCACAAAATCTGGAATTAAGTGTTTAATTCTAAGCATGAAGCTATTGTTTGCAAAATAAAGAATCCATGAGGTTCACTAATGTCCTTTACAGAAGGAAATTTGCCATCCTTACCTGGTCTGGCCTACATGAGACCCCCCAGAACCACAGCAAAGTGGATGACTCCTAACTGCCCTCTGGGCAATTAAGGATGGGCAATAAATGTCCACATCCCATGAATGAATGAAAACAGCATTTTAAATCAACTTGCTCAGAGATATTATGTTGTACCTCGAGGGCAGGCAGTCTTGCTCAGAGGTGGGGACCGCATCACCTCTCTAGAGGCAGAAAGGCCTGTTTCAACATTCAGAAATGTTATTACATCCCGAGCAAGATGGACTGTGAACTCAGGCCTCCTGGCTTAGAGGTAATGATGTTACCACTGTGCCATAAGAGTCCTTATTGGTGGCTGAGATTTCTGTTTTTGTTTCAGATTTCCAGCATCTGCAGATCTTTGTCTTGTTTTGCTATTTACAGACATATTGTTGCACATCTATGGAGAAAGTGGGATTTGAAACCTGGGTCTCTCCAGCTCAGAGACAGGGACACTACAGGGAAAAGAGGGCTTGTGTGGCACAGTGGTAGTATCTCTACTTCTGAGTTAGAAAGCCTAGGCTCAAATCCCACCTACTCCAAAGGTGAGTCAAGAACATGTCCAAATAAGTTTGCTTAAAAATATCTTGATGCCAGTATGATTGCGTCTGAGCAGATAATGTGTTGCTGGAAAAGCACAGCAGGTCAGACAGCATCCAAGGAGCAGGAGAATCGATGTTTCGGGCATGAGCCCTTCTTCAGGAATCTCCTGTTCCTTGGATGCTGCCTGACCTGCTGCGCTTTTCCAGCAACACATTTTCAGCTCCGATCTCCAGCATCTGCAGTCCTCACTTTCTCCTCTGAGCAGATAAGCCAATCCATAGAAAGATGAAGGCATTCATTTAGGGTGCAGAGGTAGTCACCCTACCTTATAACTAGGTGGCTTAAGATCAAGTCCCACTTGCTCCAGAGGTGCATCATAATGTTTCTAAACAGACTGATTAAGAAAATAACTACTGCAAATTATATTGATCCATCAGTTCATGTGATCATAAACTCACATCCAGGTTTAAGAAGTTGGTTTCACTGATGAGCGTTTGATGTCAGAGGTCACGAAAAGGCAGCTGTCCATCTCACTATGACACATTCTTTGGGAGGGAGGTGATGACCTAATGGTATTATTGCTGCACTATTGATCCAGAGATCCTGGTAAGGATCTGTGGACCTGGAATGAAATCCTACCATCTTGAATGCAATTTGAATTCAATAAAAAGCTGGAATTAAGAGTCTAGTGGTGGCTGTGAAACCATTATTAATTTTAACCCTTCCAACTCCATTTTGGTTTAGCCCCCTCCCCCTCTCCCTTACGTTGATGTCCTAAATAGGTCTTGCACATAAGTTAATTTATTGGAAGACAGGATATTTACTGGTGGTGGTTAATAGATGAAAATAAAATGCCACAGGTGATTTGATGTTGGGGAATAAAAGGCATTCAGTTGTGGATAAGAGCACTTCTGGACAGGAAATGTTTTTAAAAAATCAAAGAAATGGACAGTAGAAGAAAGGGGCTCTTGTGATGCAGTGGTAGCGTCCCAACCTCTGATCCAGAAGACCCCAGTTCAACTCCAATCTGTTCTGGAGTTGCCAGATAACATCCATGAACAGATTGATTTGAAAAATATTTGAACAGAAGTGGTTTAAACAAGGAAGTTCAGAGTTTAGAATATAGACAGCTAATGATGTAGCCCTCAATGATGACGTGATGAAAATTGGAGATCTCTAAGGGGCCAGATATGGATCAATAGAGAAGGGCTACTTTTAATCTTGGTCTGCCACTGTACTAACGACCTCTTCCATGGCCTGCTGAACACAGTGAGTTCAGAGAGCCAGCATGCCTGGGTTGTGTTTTATTGTAGTATGAAAAGCACTAAGACTTACTACACTAGTCCTATCTCCAACCTATCCCCTAAAGTCTCAGTATCTGTGTTGTGGCTGTGAACCCAAGAACAAGCATTTCTTCTTCGTCACTGTCTTCTTGCTTTTCCATCTCTCTCTTTCTGTCTCTCTTTCCCACCATTGCCTTGCTCGGCAGCAGCTCTCAACTATCTGAAAGAAGAAAGGCTGAAGGTGAGGGTTGTGGTATGAGAAAATTAGGGGCCAGATACCAAGAGGTGCATGGGCACATTATCTGCAGCTTAGAAATTAGAAAAGATTGTAGGATGAAGGGGATATGGAGTGTGCAATGAAGGCTCAGAAAATGAGCAATTCTGTCATCTTCTATGGTTTTAATTCCACTTTTGCCTCAGTCATGATCGTTCCAGTAATGGAGAACACCTCCTCCTCCATGGGAATAGGAACACACAGAGAGCTGCCTGCCCATGATAATACTGCCTCCAGTCTGAGCCACTTTGTTCTCCAAAAGGGACCAACCCGTTTCAACGAGAATACTACCTTTTGTTTGGCTAACACTGTCGAACAGTGTGCAGGCTACAAGATGGGAATGTTAAGCATGTGAGGGGAACATGAAGCTGTGAGAAGTCAGTCAGAGCTCTGATTAGTTGAAGGTTTTTGTAGATGAAGGATGGAGTTGTGGTGAGTCTGAAGCAAGTGGCTCAGTTGCTAGGTTATAACATCTGCATATTTATTGGCTGATCCTCACAAATCATGTGAGGTCAACAATCTTCCTCCTGTCCTGTATCCAAGTGCTCAGGGTTGGCTTTGTCAGCAATGGCTACCCGCTCTCATTGCCTTATCCAGAGGACCTCCTAGCCCCTTGTAGCAAAATGACATCTCTCCTCCTTTTTTAGCTTTGCAATTAATCCTCTAGTGTGGCATCTGAGAAGTTTGGACTGTGAATTCAGTGCCCCCTGCCTCCATCACTCCATTTTCAGCAGCTCAGACAGTTTTCTGCAGCCAATTCCAGCAGCTCCCCTGCTGAGGAAGTGCCTCCCCTTTGAAAGATACAGTCTGGGTTTAAGTGGTGTGAGCCTTGTATAAACAGCCCACTGCCCCAAGCCTATTCCCACGCTGCTAAAGCATGAAACCATCCAACAGCTCAACTAACACAGATCTGCACTCTGCAATCCTTTCACTAAGCAGGAAGTGGGGTGGCACAGTGGCTCAATGGTTAGTACTGCTGCCTCACAGCATGAAGGACCTGAGTTCAATGCCAGCCTCAGATAACCGTCTGTGGGTTTCATCCAGGTGCGCTGGCTAAAATGTGCCCGTTAGGCGGATTAGCCATGGGCAATGCAGGGTTATGGGATGTGTCTTCAGGAGGTCAGTATGGACTTGCTGGGCTGAATGACCTGCTTCTGTACTGTAGGAATTCTATGGTGAAGTTATTGGGCAAACTGCATTCAGGGAAACCAAACCATTTCCCCTTTTTTTACAAAGTTTCCTCTCGATATGGACAGTTTCTGCAGAACTTCAATTAGCCTGAAACCTTTTAAACTCGGCCACAATTATTGCCCTGCACCAGATAAAATCAGTCAATCATTTAATGGGAATTTACTCTGTTAATATGGCAGACATGCAGTGTGATTGGTTTTTAATGGGACAGTGGCACTAATAGGACAAGTTACTGAGAAGAATTTAATGACTATTGATGGAAGATTCACTGTACAGGAGGGAGGTGGGCTGTGGTGGCCATGACTGGAGGGAAAGCCTTGGGGAAGCCATAGGTGATGGCCTGCATTTGCAAAACCTGGGTCCCAATTGGACATAATTTGTTTTCCTATTAACTGTAGCAAAGCAATTAAATTAGATTTCATCAGTTTTTACTTCCTCAGGCTCTGCCTATTTTATTTCATTAACAATTTAACTCTATTCCAACCCCAGCTGTGCATAATTCAATACACAGTAATGTATGAGAACACGATGTGAATGGAAGGATTATAGCAGTAGTAAGCGTGTGAGGTAACATGGAGCTATGAATGGCCAATCAGAGCTATGATTGATGAAGGTTATTGTAGATGAACAATGGAGCTATGGTGAGTCTGAGGCAAGTGGTCAGTTGCTAGGTTATGACATTGACAGATTCATTGGCTAACCCTGATCAATTGTGTGAGGTCAATGAACATCTTCCTGTCCCACATCTGAGTGCTCAGGGCTAGACTTTTGGCTTTGTCAGGAGCCTAAGCATTGGAATTTTCTGGATTACAGAAAGACATTAGACACAAGTGAGTAAACCTGACAGCATCATAGGTATAAATATTTACCTGCAATGTAAAACAGCAATGGAACGTTACAGAACAGTAATGAAAGTTCTTTTACTTTTCCAAACACTGCATGTTTTTTCTGCTTTTGCAGTATAGTATTCAAATGAAGCCAATGGTGCCAAGAGAATGCTTGGATTCATTCAAAGGATTTCCAAACAGCTGGTGTATCCAAAACATAGATTTCCAGGCAGGAGAGGTGACCATATATCATTCTGAAAAATCCTTCTTCTTTTCCCGTGACAGTACATGACTGAGGGATAATGAACTCCTGGGAGGTGTTGCCTTTGAAATGTTAAATCAAGATCCTGTCAGATGAGTCTTTAAAGTTCTATTTGGTGAAGAACATTGAGTTCCACTCAACATTCAGTGTCCTGTCTGTTGTGCGTTTCTCAACCAACATGGCCACATTAAAAAAACAAGCTTGAAGTCTCTTGATTATGATAATAAGGTACCTAGCCCTGTTAAGTATACCCTTTTCAATGTGGTGCACAGACACTCAGGATTCTTCTACAGAAACAGAAAAGGTGATGGATTATTAAACATTCAATATGCTGTGGTGAGGAAGGCAGGCATCTGCCTACAGTTTCCATATTCCTTGATTACATCTTGCCCACTGCCCCTCCCCCAACCACAAGCTCAGTTCCAAACCAATACTCCCTCCCCCAAGAACCTACTGAAAGATTGTGGCCCAAGATGCATTGAGGCATGACAGACACTGGTCAATTGATCTCAAATGCGAAGGTGAAGCCCTGGAACCTGGTTTCGGAATGGATTCAGGCTTCTTTATTTCAGGTGTGCAATTTAATTTTATTCATTCCAGGGAAGGTGGTGGTGAGCTGCTTTCTTGAACTGCTGTAGTCCATGTGCTGTAGGTAGACATTCCAGTGATTGTTACAACTGAGTGGCTTGTTCAGCCATTTCAGAGGGCAGTCAGGAGACAACCACATTGCTGTGGATCTGGAGTCACGTGCAGGCTAGGCCGGGTAAGGACAACAGTTTCATTCCCTAATGTCTGGTCCCATTTTCCAGCACTTGGCCCATATCCCTCTAAACCCTTCCTATTCATACACCAGTCCAGAAGCCTTTTAAATGCTGCAATTGTACCAGCCTCCACCATTTCCTCTGGCAGTTCATTCCATACACGCACCACCCATTTAGGTCTGATGTGTGATGTGATATACATGTACCTTTCTAGAGGCATTTCTAAAACTGTGGTCCATCACTATTCACGTTTAGACAGTTAAAAATCGCACAACACCAGGTTATAGTCCAACAGGTTAAATTGGAAGCACAGTAGTCTCTGTAAAGGCTTAACAGACTATCAATCTCTCAATGTATAATTTCAGTTACATCACACTGTAAATTTTTGCTCTAAATTCTGTGTGTTAGGATTGAGCCCTCCACTACCACCTGATGAAGGACCGTCGCTCCGAAAGCTAGTGTGCTTATAACCTGGTGTTGTGTGATCTTTAACTTTGTACACCCCAGTCCAACACCGGCATCTCCAAATCATCACTGCTAGACAAGATGTGATGACCCTGTAGACAGAAACACAGCATCATTCCTACAGATCATTCCTGTTTGGCCTCCCAGTTACCATTACAAGAATAAGCTTTTAACTTTGAATTTAAAAAAATCTCAATTTTGTTTTACAATCCTTATTGCAGGCTTGGTACATTTTCATTAAACTAAAGAATATAACGTGAGGCAGTGAAGATTGATTCTTACCCATGGAATTAAACCCTCATGTGGGCCAACAATGTCAGGACATGGAAAGAGAAAACAGAAATTTAAATTGTGAATGTTAATTGTGAATTTGTTCTTCTTCCTCGTTCACAGCCTGAACCTCACTAACAGCGACATATTATCCCTGTATGATGGCGATGACTTAACTGTGAGGATTCTTGGACAATATGTTGGAAGCAATGCCCCATTAAAAGTGTACTCCACTACTTCTGACCTTACAGTCAGATTTCATTCAGATCCTGCTGGCTTGATTTTTGGAAAGGGACAAGGATTTATCATGAATTATTATGGTGAGTAGCACTTCTGTTCCGATAACAGTAATATTTTAGCGTCGCAGCAACTTTCTATTAGTGTAAGGAAATGCCTGAAATACTTCCCATAGGCTTGACTAACAAAATAGATCCTCAGGTAAAGAAGGAAGTAGGAGAGGGTGACCAAAGAGATCAGAAAATGATGGTAGTGGATGGAGGCAGGTTGGAAAAGAAAGCAGAATCAGAGGAAGTGTTCGGGAGAAGGTCTGAAGGGGGTTAGAGAAATCAGGACAGTTAAGGTTTGAGGAGATTTTTAACATTAGGATAAGAATATTAAACTCAACAGAGGGGACATTGATTTGTCATCAAAGACAACTGGGAATTGTAGGTGAATGTGATGTGGATGGCAAAAGGTGTCATGAGCTGGTTAAGAATGCAGCTTGATAACCAGGCCATGAGGAATTCGGAATAAGACATGTCTGAAACCTTCCCAATGGGTGAGAGTGCAATGGTGGGACTATCTCTTGAGAATGAGGAGCTCTCCACTACCCCCAGCAGCGGAGGTAGGTGTCAGTGAATGTCGAGGTGGCCATTTCAGAGGGGTGGAGATCTGGGCTGTGATCTCCTAATGCTGGAAAGTTCCATAGCATTTGCTCGAAATGGCTCTACACCCCCCCCCACCCCCTCCACACCCCCCTCTCACCTCTGCAGGAAAAGCAGTGCAATACTTGCTGTGTCACATCTGTGTGCAAGCAGAATTCAGTTCTGAACGTGCTGACCTTGAAACAAAATTTGCTTTAAAATAAAACTGTGACTGGAATCTTGATGTGATATATTGTATTATTGACAACCAACAGCTGCAACATTATGAGGGGTAATTGCAGGTTCAGCACGCAGATGAAACCCCTGTAAACAGTAATATACTTTAACCATTTCCTCTTGACTATAAAATGGACATTAAATATTTGGATTAATTGCATTTGCAATATAAAATGCTGATGCTTTCTTTTTAAAGGGGCACTGCTGACATTTCTGTTGGTTCCCTTCCTATTCGTGCTGTGGGATTGAACCACAGTGTTCCAGAGGTCACTAGGTTTTGCAAAGACTGCTACAGGAAAGGTGTTGTGAAACTTGAAAAGGTTTAGGGAAGATTTACAAGGATGTTGCCAGGGTTGGAAGGTTTGAGCTATAGGGAGAGGCTGGATAGGTTGGTGCTGTATTCCCTGGAGCATCAGAGGCTGAGGGGTGACCTCATAGGGTTTTATAAAATCATGGGGGGCATGGATAAGGTGAATAGTCAAGGTCACATTACAGGTGCACAGCATGGAAACAGACCCTTCGGTCCAACGCGTCCATGCTGACCAGATATCCTAAATTAATCCAGTCCAAATTTCTGGCATTTGGCCCATATCCGTCCTATTAACGTACTCAGCCATATGTCTTCTGAATGTTGTAATTGTACCAGCCTCCACCACTTCGCCGGCAGCTCATTCCGTACACAGGCCACCCTCAGCATGTAAAGGTTGCCCCTTACGTCTCTTTTATATCTTTCCCCTCTCACCCTAAACCTCTGCCCTCTAGTTCTGGTCCCCCCCATTCCAGAGAAAAGACTTTGTCTATGTATCCTATCCATGCCCTTTATGATTTTATAAATCTCTATAAGACCACCCCTCAGCCTCCAATGCTCCAATGAAAACAGCCCTAGCCTATTCAACCCATCCCAAAGCTCAAACCCTCCAAACCTGGCAACATCCTTGTGAATCTTTTCTGAACCCTTTCAAGCTTTTCTACATCAATTCTAAAGTAAGGAGACCAGAACTGAATACAGTATTCCAATAGCGGCCTAACTAATGTCCTGTACAGCTTGACTCATAGTGCTCTGACTAAGTTATCCAACGTAAATATTTCAAATTGTACAGGACAAAGGACCCAAAAGGTATGAAGTACCAGACTGTGGGTCATTGCCAGTGAAGCTGGTTGTAACTCAAACAGAGGATGAAGACTGACAGAAAATACAGCCAAACCCTAGGTTTTATTAATCGGGATTGTAGAGTACAACCAACACAAAAGTGCAGGATTTCTACTGATTCCTGATAAATCACCGTTTTGGCTTCAGCTGCATTATTGAGTTCAGTTCTGGGCAGTGCATTTTAGGAAGGTTGTCAAAGCCTTGGAGAAGGGAGCAGAGGAGGTCCACCAGATTTTACAAGGGCAAGAGGGGCTTCACCAAATGTGGAGAGACTGCAGGGCTTGTTCTCCTTAGAGCAGAGAAGGTTACGAAAGAGCTAAATTACTGGCATTCAAAAGGGAAGAGACTTCGCGAGTTAGAGAAAAACAGTTTCCGCTGGCAATAACGTTGGTAGCCTGCAGGCAGAGATTTAAAATCATTGGTATAAGACCAGAGGGAGAGTATTTTTATTAGGCACAGCAGTTTGATATGATCAGAAAAGCAGAATGTGGAAGGGCAGAGGTAGCACACTACATTGTAACGTTCAACACAGAAGTGAATAACCAAATGTAAGGGAAAGCAATTGAGAGAAATGTAAAGGAGTGAGGTTGATTGGATAGCTCTTTTGAAGAGCTATTACAGACAGAAGGGCAGATTAGCCTTCTCCTGTGCTGTGTGATTCTATAAAAGGATAAAAAGAGCATTGGTTAAAAAAAAGACAAGGAGAAAACAAAATGGTCTCTTTGCAGCAAAAATCTTATCATTTGCCTGTAATGTGTGGTTCTCTCAGAATTACTCACAACCTCATAATCAGAACAGTCCGTTTTCTTGTCAGGTGAGTATTTTAATGTATTCACACCAGCTCCAATCCAAAAGTAGCAAGTAAACACATCCAAAAGCTTCAATTAAACTAAGTCATTAATAGACACTTCTAAACTGTATAATTACAAGACAGTAAATTTGTTGGCAGTGATGTATAAGGCAGTAATTCATTCTTGGCTGGTTTGATATAAACACAAAAAATGAAGCTTAAGTGATTTATGAGCATGAGCGGAGCCATGGGATTGAATTATTGCTTCAACATCACAGCCAGACACCTGGTGCTCTCTGCTTTGCTTCATTTCAACTTGGACTTTCTTCCCTAGTTTCCTCCCCCTCCTCTCCACAAGGTACTGGCTCAAGCTGTGGTCTGATTCAGCAGACAATATGGCTCTCTGCTATCGCATCTGAGTAACCATATGTCAGGTATAAGGCTACACAATGAGGCTCTTCAGATGCCACCAAATCCAGGCCGTGTCATTAGCTGGCCTGTAGAGCAGAGATTCCTAACTGTTCTTATTCATATCCACAATTCGCAAGCCCCTTTAGAGTATTATTTTTAACTATCTCTCTCGTGACCACATGTCGGATAAATATTATAATTACACAATGCAGGTAAATATATCGATAATGAAAATCACTTGTTTGCCATTTACTGCTCCCTCCCACTTGCTTGCCATTTTCCGCCATGTACTCAGCTCCTTCCCTCTTCATCAATCTCCACCGCCGATCACCATGTTGTGTGAAGCAATTCGCAGTATTGCTCAACATGGGGTAGGTTTGCTTCCAGGGAGCAGTAAGTGGCAAGCAAGTAATTTTAGTGTAGGGATATACAAGGGTCATTTGGTCTAGTGTAGTAGAGGAAAACCACTTCAGAATCTGACATGGAACATAGAACATTACAGCGCAGTACAGGCCCTTCAGCCTTCGATGTTACGCTGACCTGTGGCACCAATCTGAAGCCTATCTATCCTTCACTATTCCATTTTCATCCATATGTTTATCCAATGACCATTTAAATGCCCTTAAAGTTGACAAGTCTCCAACTGTTGCAGGCTGTGCATTCCAGCCCCTATTACTCTCTGAGTAGTACTTCAAACAAGATTTAGATTATTGCATGTTAGCACTAAGTGCAAGTCATAGAGTCATAGAGTCATGGAGATGAACAGCAAGGAAACAGACCATTCAGACCAACCCGTCCATGCCGACCAGATATCCCAACCCAATCTAGTCCCACCTGCCAGCACTGGGCCCATATCCTTCTAAACCCTTCCTATTCATATACCCATCCAGATGATTTTTAAATATAGAAAATGTACTAGTCTCCACCACTTGCTCTTGCAGCTCATTCCATACATGTACCACCCTCTGTATGAAAAAGTTGCCCCTTAGGCCTTTTTTATATCTTTCCCCTCTCACCCTAAACCTATGCCCTGTAGTTCTGGACTCTCCCACCCCAGGGAAAACACTTTGCCGATTTACCCTATCCATGCTCCTCATAATTTTATAAACCTCTACAAGGTCACCCCTCAGCCTCCGACGCTTCAGGGAAAACAGCCCCAGCCTATTCAACCTCTCCCTATAGCTCAAATCCTCCAAACCTGGCAATATCCTTGTAAATCGTTTCTGAACACTTTCAAATTTCACAACATCCTTCTGATAGGAAGGAGACCAGAATTGCACGCAATATTCCAACAGTGGTCTAACCAATGTCCTGTACAGCCGCAACATGACCTCCCAACTCCTGTACTCAATACTCTGACTGATAAAGGAAAGCATAACAAATGCTTTCTTCAGATAAACATTTTAACAGAGGGTATGACAAGTGTCTGCATCTCCTTCAAGATCCTAAGTTATTCTCTCATCAGGTCTGTATAGCATCACCATAATGGATAGTGCTGAAGACATTTTTCTTAGTATTAACTCTTTCAGACCTTATACAAGTTGTGAAGGCCAGGAAACTTGCACAGGAAGCGCCCACAAATATGAGGTGCTAAAACTTGAAAATCGGTTTTAGCAATGTTTCCTGAAAGATAACTGAATATAAACTGAAAGAACTGCGGATGCTATAAATCAGAGGCAAAAACAGAAATTGCTGGAAAAGGTCAGCAGGTCTGGCAGCATCTGCAGAGAGAAATCTGAGTTCTGTGGAAAGGTCACTCGACACGAAACAATAACTCTGATTTCTCTCCACAGATGCGGCCAGATAGATAAATATGTCCATGGGAGAAGACAGACAGAGTCTCATTTTATGCCACATCCTAAAGACTGTCAGTGAAATCCTCCCTCAGTACCACACCAGAATGTCAGCCTAGATTTTGCAATCAAATCACTGGAGCAGAACTTCTACACACAACCTTCTGATTCAGAGACAGGAGTGTACTTCACTCATTTTTGTTGCAATGGAGAGATTTCAATGAAGGAAGAAAAATAACTAAGTTGTTGCCATAATGTGTTATTTTCACTCAGGGAGATTTTTCCTCTATCCTTTTGTGGGATGTGAATGTTATTGTCAGCATTTGTTTCCCATCCCATGTTGCCCTTGAATTAAGTGGCTGCTTCGCCATTTCCCAGAGCAGTTATGAATCAACTTTAGTGGTGCTGGAAAAGCACAGCAGGTCAGGCAGCATGCGCGGAGCAGGAAAATCGAAACTTCGGTCAAAAGCCCTTCATCAGCCCACATTGCTGTGAGTCTGCAGTTACATGTAGATCAGATGGGAGATATCCTTCCCTAAAGGACATTAGTGAGTCAGGTTGGTTTCTAATGACAATTGTTGCTAGTTTCATGAGACTATTTTTCAATGGAAAGTTTTATTAGCTGGCTCCTTTGAATTACAAGCCTGGTGACAATGCCATGTTGCCACCATCTTCCATGGCAAGTTATGCTTTTGCCTGCATGTTGTAGTCTGGTATTTTGGACAGTGATGGTGTAGACTCCAATGGGCTTTCTATCACATGGCTGACCAGGGATCTCTCCTACTTTGACTGCTTGCCTTCGGTGTGTGTTGAAATGATTTGCAGATTGATACACAGCCCATTCCACTACATTATAATGCACCTTACTTAGCCATCAAGTCCAGAGGTGTGACGCAGACCCAGTGCTTCAGGCTCAGAGGCAGACATGCAACCCACTGCACAACAGGACCTTCCTAATTTAGTTAGAGGGATTTCAATTTGAGACACCAAATGAAAACCAATAATGTTATCGCAGGCGGCTGAACCTGGAACACAGTGGGAAAAGGTGTTTGCTATTTAAGTAATATTTTAGTTATTTTATGGGATTTGAGCGTAACTGGCTGGGCTAGCAATTATTGGCCATTGACTGTTGCCCTTGAGAAAGTACTGGTAAGCTATCTGCTTGAACCGCTGCAATCCATTCTGGGCAGAGGCAGATGTTGTTAGGAGAGTGAATTCCAGGGTGTATGACGTTGATATATTTCCAAGTCAGGATGGTAAGTAGCTCAGAAGGGAACTTGCAGATGGTGCTATTCCCATGTATCTGCTGCCCTTGGCCTTCTGAATAGTAATGGTCATTGGTTTGAAAGGCACTGTCTAGAAGTCTTGGTAAATTTCTGCGGTACATCTTGTAGATAATACACACTGCTGCTCCTGAGCATCAGTGGTGGAGGGAGTGGGTGTTTGTAGATGTGGTGCCAATCAAGCGGAAGCTGCTTTGTCCTGGCTGAGGTCAGGCTTCTTCAAGCTGCCCACATCCAGGCAAGTGGGGAGTATTCCATCACACTCTTGACTTGCACCTTGTGGATTGTGGAGAAACTTCGGAAAGTCAGGAGGTGAGTTATTAGCTGCAGTATTCCTAGTCTCTGACCTACTCATATACCCACATCGTTTATATGGCTCCTCCAGTTCAGTTTCTGGTTAATGGTAATCCCAGGTTATTGATTCTGCTAATTCAACGATGCTGACACCATTAAATATCAGGGGGTGATGCTTAGATTCTCTCTCTTTTGGAGATGATCACTACCTGACTCTGTGAGTGCTATTTGCTACTTGTTCGCCCAGGTCTAGATATTGTCCGGGTTTTGCTGTATTTGGAGATGAGCTGTTACGGTATCGGACGGCTCAGAAATGGTGCTAAACATAGTGCAGCCATCAGTAAACATGCCCAATTCTGACTTTATGATGGAGGGAAGATCATTGATGAAGCAGTTAAAGATGGTTGGGCCACAGACACTATCCTGAGGAACTCCTGCAGAGATGTCCTGGAGCTGAGATGGCTGACCTCCAATAATCACAACCATCTTCCTACATGGCAGGTATGACTGCCACCAACAGAGAGTTTTCTCTTTGATTCCCAATGATTCCAGTTTTGCGAGGGCTCCATAGTGCTGCACTTGGTCAGATACAGCCTTGATATCAGTCCTCTAGAATTCAGCTCTTCTCAGCATGTTTGAACCAAGCCTATAACGAGGCCAGGAACTGAGTGGCCCTGGTAGAATCCAAAATGAACACCAATATGCGGCTTATTGTTAAACAAGAGCTGTTTGATAGCACTGCTGATGACCCTTTCCATCACTCTACTCACGACCAAAAGTAAGCTTTAGGGAAGTAGTAACTCCAAAGATTGCAGACAGATGGGTGACAGTGAGGGGGACTGGGAGGAAGCATATTTGGCTGGGGTGATTTGTCCTGCTTTTTGTGAATGGAACATGCCTGGGAAATTTTTCACATTGCCTGGTCAATACCAGGTGTTGTAGCTGTACTAGCCCAACTTGGCTAGGGGAACAGCCTGGGGCATGTGATCTGAAGGGAAGTGGCCATTTACATTGCTGTGTCCAGATCAGTATTAACCTTACGCTGTCTTAAATCTGTGACGGCTTTATGTCTGCCAGTGATGGAACAATTTTACAATCTTTCTTGCTTCATTTGCTTTGATTTATTGCACACCACATTGCTGTATATCAAACAGACAGAAAAAGTATTAATCACATTTCCCCTGAATAATGTAATTGAGCAACTTTAATTTTGTTCTTGCATAATTTCCTTTCTCTTCATAAATAAATAGGGAACATGAAGAGGAGAATGCAGAGACCATTGCCTGAGGTATTGACATGCCTGAGGTTAGCAAAAGAAGGCAACATTCACATGAAGAAAAGCCTTTTCAAACAGCGGGTGGTTTGGTCTGAAATGCACTGCCTGAGAATGTGGTAACATCAGGATTAGTCAAGGTCAATTCAAGAGGAATTTGAGATATCATTTAGAAAGGAAGATTGTGCACAGCTATTGGAGAAGTTTGTGGTGGAAGGGAGTGGTTCTGGAGTCACAGGAAGACAGGGTAAATAGAGATCTTTAGCACACATGCCAACCTTTCCCCAGCTGCAATCAGTTCCGAAGAAGAGGCACTGGACCCGAAATGTTGACTCTGCTTTCTCTCCATGGATGCTGCCAGACTCACTGAGTTTCTTTAGCAATTTCTGTTTTGTTTCAGATCTCCAGCATCCACAGTTCATATTTTTTTTTGTTTTACATGAAGGTAAACTATTTCCATGATTGGTTGGGGATTCTAGAACGCGGGCTATCATCTGAGAATTTGGGCCCAACTGTTCAGGAGAGATGTTAGAAAGCATGTCTACACACAAAAGGTGGGAGAGGTTTGGGGCTCTAATCCACAAATGGCAGCAGACGCTGGATCAGTTGCTAAATTTAATTCTTTCATACAATTAATGCAAAGGTATGAAGGGATTTGGAATAAAAGTAGTTTTATAGAGTTAGGGTACAAATCAGCCATGATCTTAATGTATGGTGGAACCGGCTCGAGGGGTGAATGGCCTGTTCAGTTGCTATGTTCCTTGAAATTGCTCCTTCAGAGCAAACACAGGTAGGATGGGCTGATTGGTCACCTTCTGAGCTGTTACTGTTCCGTAATTTTGTATCAATGTACTGAATGTTTATTATTAAAGGAGCAGCACTTTTTTGTGCAAATAGATTACACTTTGGTGTGAAAGGTACGCATAAGGGAGTGCTACACTGATGGAGGGTCAGTACTAAGGGACTGCTGCATTGTTGGAAGATCAGTATTAAGGGAGTGCAACACTGTTGGAGGTTCAGTACTAAGGGAGTGCTGCACTGTTGGAGGGTCAGTGCTAAGGGAGTGCTGCATTGTTGGAGGTCAGTACTAAGGGAGTTCTGCACTGTTGGTGGGTCAGTACTAAGGGAGTGCTGCACTGGTTGAGGGTTAGTAGCTGGAAATGTGTTGCTGGAAAAGCGCAGCAGGTCAGGCAGCATCCAGGGAACAGGAGAATCGACGTTTCGGGCATAAGCCCTTCTTCAGTACTAAGGCAGTGCTGCATTGTTACTTTCAGAGGGATGGCAGTGAAGGCAGTGCAATGTTCCTCTTGCAACATGTATGAGGTGAGGGATGCCATGGTCGTCCCTGCTGATTACACTTGCAGGAAGTGCACCCATCTTCAGCTCCTCCAAGACCGTGTTAGGGAACTGGAGCTGGAGTTGGATGAACTTAGGATCATTCGGGAGGCAGAGGGGGTCATAGATCAGAGCTTTAGGGAAGTAGTGACTCCAAAGATGGCAGATAGATGGGTGACAATGAGGGGGACTGGGAGGAAGCAGCCAGTTCAGTGACCCCCTGCGGCCATTCCCCTCAAGAACAAGTATACCGTTTTGGAAACTTGTGGGGGGACGACTTACCAGGGGCAAGTAACGGGGCTCAGGCCTCTGGCACGGAGCCTGTCCCCGTTGCTCAGAAGGGAAGGGTGGAGAAGAGCAGAGCAATAGTTATTGGGGACTTGATAGTTCAGGGCACAGATAGGCGGTTCTGTGGGGATGAGAGAGACTCATATTTGGTAATTTGCCTCCCAGGTGCAAGGGTACGTGACGTCTCTGATCGTGTTTTCCGGGTCCTTAAGGGGAAGGGGGAGGGGGAGCAGCCCGAAGTCGTGGTCCACATTGGCACCAATGACATAGGTAGGAGGAGGGTTGAGGATGTTAGGCAGGCTTTCAGGGAGCTAGGCTGGAAGCTCAGAGTTAGAACGAACAGAGTTGTTGTCTCTGGTTTGTTACCCATGCCACGTGATAGAGAGTCGAGGAATAGGGAGAGAGAACAGTTAAATGCGTGGCTACAGGGATGGTGCAGGAGGGAGGGATTCCGGTATCTGGATAACTGGGGTTCTTTCTGGGGAAGGTGGGACCTCTATAAACAGGATGGTCTACACCTGAACCTGAGGGGCACCAGTATCCTTGGGGGGAGGTTTGCTAGTGCTCTTGGGGGGGATTTAAACTAACTCTGCAGGAGCATGGGAACCTAGACTGTAGCTTTAGGGTGCAGGACCTGGAGTTTAGGGAGGTTAGGAACATGGCATCAATCTCAAAGGAGGGTGCCTGTAAACAGGAAAGTGTCTTGAAGTGTGTATACTTCAATGCAAGAAGTATACGAAATAAGGTAGGTGAACTTGCAGCGTGGGTTGGTACCTGGGATTTCGATGTTGTGGCTATTACGGAGACATGGGTAGAACAGGGACAGGATTGGCTGTTGCAGGTTCCAGGGTTTAAATGTTTTAGTAGGGTCAGAGGTGGGGGTAAAAGAGGGGGAGGTGTGGCATTACTTGTCAAAGATAGTATTACAGCGGTGGAAAGGACGACGGATGAAGACTCGCCATCTGAGGTAGTTTGGGCTGAGGTTAGGAATAGGAAAGGTGAGGTCACCCTGTTAGGAGTTTTCTACAGGCCTCCTAATAGTCCTAGAGACGTAGAAGAAAGGATTGCGAGGATGATTCAGGAGAAGAGTGAAAGTAATAGGGTGGTTGTTATGGGGACTTTAACTTTCCAGACATTGACTGGGAAAGCTAGAGCTCGAGTTTGTTAGATGGGTCGGTGTTTGTCCAATGTGTGCAGGAGGGTTTCCTGACACAAATATGTAGACAGGCCAACAAGAGGTGAGGCCATACTGGATTTGGTTCTGGGTAACGAACCAGGCCAGATGTTAGAATTAGAGGTAGGTGAGCACTTTGGGGACAGTGAGCACAATTCGGTGACTTTTACTCTAGTGATGGAGAGGGATAAGTGTGCACTGCAGGGCAAGAGTTATAGCTGGGGGCAGGGAAATTATGATGCGGTGAGGCACGACTTAGGATACGTGGCTTGAAAAAGTAGGCTTCAAGGCATGGGCACAATTGATATGTGGAGCTTGTTCAAGGAGCAACTATTGAGTGTCCTAGATAAGTATGTACCTGTCAGGCAGGGAGGAAAGCGTCGTGTGAGGGAGCCGTGGTTTAATAAGGAATTGGAATCCCTTGTTAAATGGAAGAGGGCGGCCTATGTAAAGATGAGGCGTGAAGGTTCAATTGGGGCGATTGAGAGTTATAAGGTAGCCAGGAAGGATCTGAAGAGAGAACTAAGAGCAGCAAGGAGGGGACATTAAAAGTCCTTAGTTGGTAGGATTAGGGAAAACCCTAAGGCTTTCTATAGGTATGTCAGGAATAAAAGAATGACTGGGGTAGGAATAGGTCCAGTCAAGGATAGTAGTGGGAAGTTGCGTGTGGAGGCTGAAGAGATTGGGGAGACACTGAATGAATACTTTTGGTCAGGAACAGGACATTGTTGCCAATGTGAATATTGAGTCACAATTAATTAGAATGGACGGCTTTGAGGTATGTAGGAAAGAGGTGTTGGAAATTCTGGAAAGGGTGAAAATAGATAACTCACCTGGGCCTGATGGCATTTATCCTAGGATTCTCTGGGAAGCAAGGGAGGAGATTGCAGAGCCATGGGCCTTGATTTTTATGTCCTCGTTGTCTACAGGAATAGTGCCAGAAGACTGGAGGATAGAAAATGTGGTTCCCTTGTTCAAAAAGGGGAGTAGGGATAACCCTAGTAACTATAGGCCGGTGAGTCTCACTTTTGTTGTGGGCAAAGTCTTAGAGAGAATTGTAAGGGATAGGATTTATGAACATCTGGATAGGAATAATGTGATCAAGGATAGTCAGCATGGTTTTGTGAAGGGCAGGTCGTGCCTCACAAACCTTATTGAATTCTTTGAGAAGGTGACTAAGGAGGTAGACGAGGGTAAAGCGGTAGATGTGGTGTATATGGATTTTAGTAAGGCGTTTGATAAGGTTCCCCATGGTAGGCTACTGCAAAACATATGGAGGTATGGCATTGAGGGTGAGTTGGAGATTTGGATTAGAAATTGGCTGGCTTGAAGAAGACAGAGGGTAGTAGCTAATGGTAAAGGTTCATCTTGGAGTGCAGTTACTAGCGGTGTTCCGCAAGGATCTGTTTTGGGACCATTGCTGTTTGTCATTTTTATAAATGACCTGGAGGAGGGGCTAGAAGTTTGGGTGAGCAAGTTTGCGGATGATACGAAAGTCGGAGGAGTTGTAGACGGTGAGGAAGGATGTGGCAGGTTACAGCGGGATATAGATAAGTTGCAGAGCTGGGCAGAAAGGTGGCAAATGGAGTTCAATGTAGGTAAGTGTGAGGTGATTCACTTTGGTAAGAGTAACAAAAAGATGGGGTACTGGGCTAATGGTCAGATACTTGGTAGTGTGGATGAGCAGAGGGATCTTGGTGTCCACGTACACAGATCTCTGAAAGTTGCCACCCAGGTAAATAGTGCGGTGAAGAAGGCATATAGCGTACTGGCTTTTATTGGTAGAGGAATTGAGTTCCGAAGCCCTGAGGTCATGTTGCAGTTGTATAAGACTCTGGTGCGGCCGCATCTGGAGTATTGTGTGCAGTTTTGGTCGCCATACTATAGGAAGGATGTGGAGGCACTGGAACGGGTGCAGAGGAGGTTTACCAGGATGTTGCCTGGTATGGTAGGAAGATCGTATGAGGAAAGGCTGAGGCACTTGGGGCTGTTTTCATTGGAGAAAAGAAGGTTTAGGGGTGTACAAGATGATAGAGGTGTACAAGATGATTAGGGGTTTAGATAGGGTTGACCATGAGAACCTTTTTCCACGTATGCAGTCAGCTACTACGAGGGGGCACAGCTTTAAATTAAGGGGTGGTAGGTATAGGACAGATGTTAGGGGTAGGTTCTTTACTAAGCGAGTTGTGAGTTGATGGAATGCCCTGCCAGTAGCAGTGGTGGACTCTCCCTCTTTATGGGCATTTAAACGGGCATTGGAAAGGCATATGGAGGATAGTGGGCTAGTGTAGGTTAGGTGGGCTTGGATCGGCGCAACATCGAGGGCCAAAGGGCCTGTACTGCGCTGTATTTTTCTATGTTCTATGTTCTATGTTCTATGAAGGATCAGTATTAAGGGAGTGCAGCACTGTTGGAGGTTCAGTACTAAGGGAGTGCTGCATTGTTGGAGGATCAGTACTAAGGGCGTGCTGCACTGTTGGAGGTTCAGTACTAAGGGAGTACTGCACAGATGAATGGTCAGTACTTAGGGAGTGCTGCACTGCTGAAGGGTCAGTGTGAAGGGAGTGCTGCACTGATGGAGGGTCAGCACTAAGGGAGTACTGCTCTGTTGGAGGGTCAGTACCAAAGGAGTGCTACACTGTTGGAGGATCAGTACCAAGGGAGTGCTACACTGTTGGAGGTTCAGTACTAGGGGAGTGCTGCACTGTTGGAGGGTCGGGACAAAGGAAGTGCTGCACTGTTGGAGGGTCAGTGCAAAGGGAGTGCTGCACTGCTGGAGGGTCAGTGCTAAGGTAGTGCTGCACTGCTGCAGGGTCAGTGCTAAGGGAGTGCTGCATTGTTGGAGGGTCAGTACTAAGGGAATGCTACACTGCTGGAGGGTCAATGCTAAGGGAGTGCTAAACTGCTGGAGGATCAATACTAAGAGGGTGCAGCATTGTTGGAGGGTCTGTACTAAGGAAGTGCTGCACAGTTGGAGGGTCAGTACTAAGGGGGTTCTGCACTGTTCGAGGCACAGTACTAAGGGAGTGCTGCACTGATGGAGGGACAGTACGAAGGGGATGCTGCACTGCTGGAGGGTCAGTACTAAGGGAGTGCTGTACTGATGGAGGGTCAGTACTAAGGGACTGCTGCATTGTTGGAGGATCAGTATTAAGAGAGTGCAACACTGTTGGAGGTTCAGTACTAAGGGAGTGCTGCACTGTTGGAGGATCAGTGCTAAGGAAGTGCTACTCTGTTGGAGGTTCAGTATTAAGGGAGTGCTGCACTGCTGGAAGGACAGTACTAAGGGAGTGCTACGCTGATGGAGGGTCAGTACTAAGGGAGTGCTACGCTGATGGAGGGTCAGTACTAAGGCAGAGCTGCACTGTTGGAGGGTCAGAGCTATAGGAGTGCTGCACTGTTGGAGGGTCAGTGCTAAGGGAGTGCTGCACTGCTGAAGGGTCAGTACTAAGGGAGTACTGCTCTGTTGCAGGGTCAGTACTAAAGGAGTGCTACACTGTTGGAGGATCAGTACTAAGGGAGTGCTACACTGTTGAAGGTTCAGTACTAGGGAAGTGCTGCACTGTTGGAGGGTCAGTGCAAAGGGAGTGCTGCACTGTTGGAGGGTCAGTACTAATGGAGTACTGCTCTGTTGGAGGGTCAGTATTAAGGGAGTGCTGCACTGATGGAGGGTCAGTACTAAGACAGTGCTGCACTGTTGGAGGGTCAGTGCAAAGGGAGTGCTGCACTGTTGGAGGGTCAGTACTAATGGAGTGCTGCACTGTTGGAGGGTCAGTACTACGGGAGTGCTGCACTGTAGGAAGGTCAATACTAAGGGAATGCTGCACTGTTGGAGGGTCAGTACTAAGGGAGTGCTGCACTGCTGGAGGGTGAGTGCGAAGGGAGTGCTGCACTGTTGGAGGGTCAGTACTAATGGAGTGCTGCACTGTTGGAGGGTCAGTACTACGGGAGTGCTGCACTGTAGGAAGGTCAATAGTAACGGAATGCTGCACTATTGGAAGGTCAGTACTAAGGGAGTGCTGCATTGCTGGAGGGTGAGTGCGAAGGGAGTGCTGCACTGTTGGAGGGTCAGTACTATGGAAGTGCTGCATTGTTGGAAGGTCAGTACTACGGGAGTGCTGCACTGTTGGAGAGACAATACTAAGGGGTTGCTGCACTGCTGGAGGATCAGTATTAAGGGAATGCTGCACTGTTGGAGGGACAGTACTAAGGGAGTGCTGCACTGTTAGAGGGTGAGTGCGAAGGGAGTGCTGCACTGTTGGAGGGTCAGTACTAATGGAGTGCTGCACTGTTGGAGGGACAGTACTAAGGGAGTGCTGCACTGTTAGAGGGTCAGTACTAAGGAGGTGCTGCACTGTTGGAGGGTCAGTACTATGGGAGTGCTGCACTGTTGGAGAGTCAGTACTAAGGGAGTGCTGCATTGTTGGAGGGTCTGTACTAAGGGACTGCTGCATTGTTGGAGGATCAGTATTAAGAGAGTGCAACACTGTTGGAGGTTCAGTACTAAGGGAGTGCTGCACTGTTGGAGGATCAGTGCTAAGGAAGTGCTACTCTGTTGGAGGTTCAGTATTAAGGGAGTGCTGCACTGCTGGAAGGACAGTACTAAGGGAGTGCTACGCTGATGGAGGGTCAGTACTAAGGGAGTGCTACGCTGATGGAGGGTCAGTACTAAGGCAGAGCTGCACTGTTGGAGGGTCAGAGCTATAGGAGTGCTGCACTGTTGGAGGGTCAGTGCTAAGGGAGTGCTGCACTGCTGAAGGGTCAGTACTAAGGGAGTACTGCTCTGTTGCAGGGTCAGTACTAAAGGAGTGCTACACTGTTGGAGGATCAGTACTAAGGGAGTGCTACACTGTTGAAGGTTCAGTACTAGGGAAGTGCTGCACTGTTGGAGGGTCAGTGCAAAGGGAGTGCTGCACTGTTGGAGGGTCAGTACTAATGGAGTACTGCTCTGTTGGAGGGTCAGTATTAAGGGAGTGCTGCACTGATGGAGGGTCAGTACTAAGACAGTGCTGCACTGTTGGAGGGTCAGTGCAAAGGGAGTGCTGCACTGTTGGAGGGTCAGTACTAATGGAGTGCTGCACTGTTGGAGGGTCAGTACTACGGGAGTGCTGCACTGTAGGAAGGTCAATACTAAGGGAATGCTGCACTGTTGGAGGGTCAGTACTAAGGGAGTGCTGCACTGCTGGAGGGTGAGTGCGAAGGGAGTGCTGCACTGTTGGAGGGTCAGTACTAATGGAGTGCTGCACTGTTGGAGGGTCAGTACTACGGGAGTGCTGCACTGTAGGAAGGTCAATAGTAACGGAATGCTGCACTATTGGAAGGTCAGTACTAAGGGAGTGCTGCATTGCTGGAGGGTGAGTGCGAAGGGAGTGCTGCACTGTTGGAGGGTCAGTACTATGGAAGTGCTGCATTGTTGGAAGGTCAGTACTACGGGAGTGCTGCACTGTTGGAGAGACAATACTAAGGGGTTGCTGCACTGCTGGAGGATCAGTATTAAGGGAATGCTGCACTGTTGGAGGGACAGTACTAAGGGAGTGCTGCACTGTTAGAGGGTGAGTGCGAAGGGAGTGCTGCACTGTTGGAGGGTCAGTACTAATGGAGTGCTGCACTGTTGGAGGGACAGTACTAAGGGAGTGCTGCACTGTTAGAGGGTCAGTACTAAGGAGGTGCTGCACTGTTGGAGGGTCAGTACTATGGGAGTGCTGCACTGTTGGAGAGTCAGTACTAAGGGAGTGCTGCATTGTTGGAGGGTCTGTACTAAGGGAGTGCTGCACTGTTAGAGGGACAGTACTGAGGGGGAGCTGCACTGTTGGAGGATCAGTATTAAGGGAGTGCTAAACAGTTGGAGGTTCAGTACTAAGGGAGTGCTGCACTGTTGGAAGGTCAGTTCTAAGGCAGTGCTGCACTGATGGATGGTCAGTAATAAGGGGCTGCTGCACTGTTGGAGGTTCAGGATGAAGAGAGTGCTGCACTGTTGGAAGATCAGTACTAAGGGAGTGCTGCACTGTTGGAGGGACCATCCTAAGGGGGTGCTGCACTGTTGGAGGATCAGTATTAAGGGAGTGCTACACTGTTGGAGGTTCAGTACTAAGGGAGTGCTGCACTGTTGGAGGGTCAGTACTAAGAAAGTGCTGCACTGCTGGAGGATCAGTGCTAAGGGAGTGCTACACTGCTGGAGGGTCAGTGCTAAGGGAGTGCTGCACTTCTGGAGGTTAGTACTAAGGAAGTGCTGCACTGTTGGAGGGTCAGTCCTAAGGGAGTGCTTCAGTGCTGGAGGTCAGCACTAAGGGAGTGCTGCACTGATGGAGGGTCAGTACTAAGGGAGTACTGCTCTGTTGGAGGGTCAGTACTAATGGAGTACTGCTCTGTTGGAGGGTCAGTATTAAGGGAGTGCTGCACTGATGGAGGGTCAGTACTAAGACAGTGCTGCACTGTTGGAGGGTCAGTGCAAAGGGAGTGCTGCACTGTTGGAGGGTCAGTACTAATGGAGTGCTGCACTGTTGGAGGGTCAGTACTACGGGAGTGCTGCACTGTAGGAAGGTCAATACTAAGGGAATGCTGCACTGTTGGAGGGTCAGTACTAAGGGAGTGCTGCACTGCTGGAGGGTGAGTGCGAAGGGAGTGCTGCACTGTTGGAGGGTCAGTACTAATGGAGTGCTGCACTGTTGGAGGGTCAGTACTACGGGAGTGCTGCACTGTAGGAAGGTCAATAGTAACGGAATGCTGCACTATTGGAAGGTCAGTACTAAGGGAGTGCTGCATTGCTGGAGGGTGAGTGCGAAGGGAGTGCTGCACTGTTGGAGGGTCAGTACTATGGAAGTGCTGCATTGTTGGAAGGTCAGTACTACGGGAGTGCTGCACTGTTGGAGAGACAATACTAAGGGGTTGCTGCACTGCTGGAGGATCAGTATTAAGGGAATGCTGCACTGTTGGAGGGACAGTACTAAGGGAGTGCTGCACTGTTAGAGGGTGAGTGCGAAGGGAGTGCTGCACTGTTGGAGGGTCAGTACTAATGGAGTGCTGCACTGTTGGAGGGACAGTACTAAGGGAGTGCTGCACTGTTAGAGGGTCAGTACTAAGGAGGTGCTGCACTGTTGGAGGGTCAGTACTATGGGAGTGCTGCACTGTTGGAGAGTCAGTACTAAGGGAGTGCTGCATTGTTGGAGGGTCTGTACTAAGGGAGTGCTGCACTGTTAGAGGGACAGTACTGAGGGGGAGCTGCACTGTTGGAGGATCAGTATTAAGGGAGTGCTAAACAGTTGGAGGTTCAGTACTAAGGGAGTGCTGCACTGTTGGAAGGTCAGTTCTAAGGCAGTGCTGCACTGATGGATGGTCAGTAATAAGGGGCTGCTGCACTGTTGGAGGTTCAGGATGAAGAGAGTGCTGCACTGTTGGAAGATCAGTACTAAGGGAGTGCTGCACTGTTGGAGGGACCATCCTAAGGGGGTGCTGCACTGTTGGAGGATCAGTATTAAGGGAGTGCTACACTGTTGGAGGTTCAGTACTAAGGGAGTGCTGCACTGTTGGAGGGTCAGTACTAAGAAAGTGCTGCACTGCTGGAGGGTCAGTGCTAAGGGAGTGCTACACTGCTGGAGGGTCAGTGCTAAGGGAGTGCTGCACTGCTGGAGGTTAGTACTAAGGAAGTGCTGCACTGTTGGAGGGTCAGTCCTAAGGGAGTGCTTCAGTGCTGGAGGTCAGCACTAAGGGAGTGCTGCACTGATGGAGGGTCAGTACTAAGGGAGTACTGCTCTGTTGGAGGGTCAGTACTAAGGGAGTGTTGCACTATTGGAAAGTTAGTACTAAGGGAATGCTGCACTGTTGGAGGGTCAGTACTAAGGGAATACTGCACTGATAGATGGTCAGTACTAAGGGGGTGCTGCACTGTTGGAGGTTCAGTACTGAGGGGGTGTTGCACTGTTGGAGGTTCAGTACTGAGGGAGTGTTGCACTATTGGAGGGTCAGTACGAAGGGAGTGCTGCACTGATGGAGGGTCATTACTAAGGGAGTATTGCTCTGTTGGAGGGTCAGTACTAAGGGAGTGCTGCACTATTGGAAGGTTAGTTCTAAGGGAGTGCTGCACTGTTGGAGGGTCAGTACTAAGTGAATACTGCACTGATAGAGGGTCAGTACTTTGGGAATACTGCTCTGTTGGAGGGACAGTACTAAGGGAGTGCTGCACTGTTAGTGGGTCAGTACTAAGGAAGTGCTGCACTGTTAGAGGGACAGTACTAAGAGGGAGCTGCACTGTTGGAGGATCAGTATAAAGGGAGTGCTGCACTGTTGGAGGGTCGGCACTAAGAAAGTGCTCACTGCTGGAGGATCAGTACCAAGGGAGTGCTGCACTGCTGGAGGTCAGTACTAAGGGAGTGCTGCACTGATGGAGGGTCAGTACTAAGGGAGTACTGCTCTGTTGGAGAGTCAGTACTAAGGGCGTGCTGCACTGTTAGAGGGACAGTACTAAGGGGGAGCTGCACTGTTGGAGGATCAGTATTAAGGGAGTGCTGCACTGCTGAAGGTCAGTACTAAGGGAGTGCTGCACTGATGGAGGGTCAGTACTAAGGGAGTACTGCTCTGTTGGAGGGTCAGTACTAAGGGAGTGTTGCACTGTTAGAGGGACAGTACTAAGGGGGAGCTGCACTGTTGGAGGATCAGTATTAAGGGAGTGCTGCACTGTTGGAGGGTCGGCACTAAGAAAGTACTGCACTGCTGGAGGATCAGTACCAAGGGAGTGCTACACTGTTGGAGGTTCAGTACTAAGGGAGTGCTGCACTGTTGGAAGGGTCAGTACTAAGAAAGTGCTGCACTGCTGGAGGGTCAGTGCTAAGGGAGTGCTGCACTGCTGGAGGTCAGTACTAAGGAAGTGCTGCACTGTTGGATGGTCAGTACTAAGGAAGTGCTGCACTGTTGGAGGGTCAGTCCTAAGGGAGTGCTTCAGTGCTGGAGGTCAGCACTAAGGGACTGCTGCACTGTTGGAGGGTCAGTGCTGTGGGAGTGCTGCACTGCTGGAGGTCAATACTAAGGGAGTGCTACACTGTTGGAGGGTAAATACTAAGGGTGTGCTGCACTGTTGGAGGGTAAATACTAAGGGAGTGCTACACTGTTGGAGGGTAAATACTAAGGGTGTGCTGCACTGTTGGAGGGTAAATACTAAGGGACTGCTGCACTGTTAAAGGTGTCATCATATGTTAAACCAAAGCCCCACCTATCCTTTCAGCTGAATAACATGTTACATCGTGTCATAGATATGTACAGCATGGAAACAGACCGTTCAGTCCAACTCATCCATGCTGACCTGTTATCCTAAATTTAATGTAGTCCCATTTGCCAGCACCTGGCCCATATCCCTCTAAAACCTTCCTATTCATATAACCATCCGGATGCCTTTTAAATGTTGTAATTGTACAGGCCTCCACCACTTCCTCTGGCAGCTCATTTCCTACATGCACCACCCTCTGCATACCTCTTAGATCCCTTTTAAATCTTTCCCCTCTCACCCTAAACCTACTGTTGAAGAACAGCAGAGAGGACAGCTGATGCCAATCTTTATCCTTTAACCAACATCCCTGCAGCAGATTTTTTTTTGTTCGTTATAACATTGCTGCTTTTGGAAATTTGTTTTATGCAAGATACAAAGACTGATTGGGATCTCAGGAAAGCTTTATTTGGCTCGCACTGTGGAAATTTGGATCTCAGCAAAGCCTCAGTTTAGTCATTCACCTCGAAGGCAACTCGTCCAAGAGTGTGCACCATTCCACCAGTATTGCCCCGAATAACAGCCCAGATTTTATGTTCGATTCTTAAAAATGGGAGCATAAACTCACACCCTTTGGAGGAAAGGGCTGCCCACTGACTCATGGCTTGACACTGTGTGAAATCACACCCCTTTATAGGTTAGGATCTTCCACTACTGATTAACTTGACATGAGGAATGAATGGCAGTCTGTTTAGTCTTTGATTCCTGAATTTGTCTTTCATTCTCCCCGCAGAGGTTTCACGGAACGACACTTGCTCAGACCTTCCAGAGATTCCCAATGGCTGGAAAACGACTCCGCACAGAGAAATGGTCCGTGGCACAATGATAACCTATCAGTGTGACCCAGGGTATGACATCTTAGGAAGTGACACCCTGACTTGCCAGTGGGATCTCACCTGGAGCAGTGATCCCCCTTTCTGTGAAAAAAGTAAGCAGAGTCCATTGTCCTATGTTGCTCGTAATCAAAGTGGTTTGCAACTATGAGGGAATACTTCAATATTGTACATCTGCCAAGGAAATACAAAAGAGGTTCTCAAAAAAAGCTGCTACAAGGACTGCTAATGGACTTGTGCTGACCTGCAGAACTGGATAAGAGTTAGAAGACTCACATGAATTAGCTGCTATCACCTCCAACACAATATCTATTTTTATAATTTGCTGAAGGTACCATGCTGTCAAACTGGCTGTGCAAAAACCACCTACAGCTCTCTTGGTGAACATAACCACTACAGGAGAAAGTGAGGACTGTAGATGCTGCAGATTCAAAGTCGAAATGTGTGGCGCTGGAAAAACACAGCAGGTCAGGGAGCATCCTAGGAGCAGGAGAGTCGATGTTTCAGGCATAAGCCCTTCATCAGAAATGACCTTATGCCCCGAAATATTGTTTCTCCTGCTCCTCGGATGCTGCCTGACCCGCTCTCCTTTTCCAGCGTCACACTTTTCAACTTTAATCGCTATAGGAGCCTGGTGACTGGAACATCATTGTGTTTTGATGAACACACAATTTTAGAGTAGCATTTCCAACAGTGGCTAAAAACCATTTTCTAATGTCACACCTATAACTAATATTTTATGGATCAAGAGGTTGAGGTGCATTCTCAGGGAAATGCTGGGAGGATTTTGACAGCATTACCGTTGCAGATATTGCCTACCATTCCTGGTAAGCGAAGCCATGACTGATGCCCACTAGATACTGCGCAAGCAATATATCCAGAATGAACTATTGCTTAGGCTGTACAAGCAATCCATCATTTTACTTTCATGAACAGCCATGTAAACCAGTGATTGATATGACAACCATGTATTAATGCAAGATAAATTCAAGCTGCCTTTAACGCTACAGTGCTCTCAGAACTGTCTGTCAGAACTTGGGAAGGAGAGGTCAGCAATCCACGTAAGAGTTCAAATATGTCCAAACTGGTCAGTCAGTCTTACCCAGACCCAGTGGATCTTATTGGCATGTTAGTGAATACGGTGGGCTGGGTTTTTCTGTCACTGAATCTGCAGCTGTGCATTTACCTGCACTCGACAAACATGTTAACAAAATGAATAGAGCTGCATTCTGTTATTGTGGAGAGAAAAACAGACTTCATGTCTCAAGCCCAATAACCTTTTGTCAGAACTGGCAGCATTTGTGAAAAGATAGACTATTTTTCCTTTATTCCTGACTCCACTCAGATCGAGAAAGATGAGTCTTTCTTTAGGAGGGAGATCGATAGCTTTCCGTCATCTGTCAGTCAAACGACCCATGACCTTCGACCTTCTGCATGCTTCTATTTTTGTTGCACACTCACAGGAAGAGGGGCATTGCTAGCTAGACCAGCATTCATTCCCCATCCCCAATTACCCAAAGAGCAACTACGAATCACATCGCTATCACACGTAGGCCAGACCAGGTAAAGATGGCAGTTTCTTTCCCTAGTGAACCAGATGGGTTTTTCCCAACAGTCAATAACGGTTGCATGGCCATCATCAATTCCAGACTTGTTTTTTTATTGAATTCAAATTCCACCATCTGCCGTGGCGGGATTCGAAACAAAGATCCTCAAGACATTTCCTGGGTCTCTGGATTAATAGCCGAGCAACTAGTCTTGGGCGTGTAGGTATAACTGACTTTGCTTCCCTACATCCAGTTGATTCAGCCAACTAGTGAACCCATATGAGCTTATTAAAATAATATGAATCCAAAAACCAACCAGATTCAGTTTCCCCTGAATTTCCTTGAGGCAAGAGCTGCCATATTAATGATAATGATCTCGTAATCAGGTGCAAATCTATCTAATTTCATGGGTTAGTTTATTCAAACCAATAAAGCACATTACAAGTTTTGAAGCAGACATTATCGCAAACCATAAGACTTCTGTGTGTGCAGGCTCCAGACCTATAGCAGACTAATTGACAGGTAGAGACTTAATGTTATATGCACATTGCACATGGAGCATTTTAAGGTTAATTCTCTCAAAGGCAATGTACACATTGTGACAAAGCAAGTCAACTGTATTGAACCCTACGATGATGTATATTTAGAATCACCAGAGGCTTTTGGTAAATTTCCACATGAAAGCTTATTAATTTAGCTGAAAGCTCTGGAAATTCAAGTGAAAATGTGTCTGGTTGAATGATAGAAAAACTATGCATTAGTGAAAAGGAAAGCATCAGAGCGGAAGAGTGCTGAGGGTTGGCCCCCAAGGCCCAGAATTAGTACCATTGCTCTTTCGACTCTCCGTCAATGACTGGAATGCAGAAACACTGTAGAAGCTAATCAAATGGCCGATGGTAAGACAGCAGTGGAATCAGAGAAGGCAACCCGGAATTAGAAATTAAGCTACACAAAAATGTGGGTGGGCTGAACAGTGGCAGATATGAAAATGCATGCACACAAATTAAGTGAACAGGAGTAGGCCATTCAGCCCCTCAAGCCTGCTCCATCAATGGATAAGATCACAGCTGATCTGCTTGTGGCCACAACTCCCCTTCCCTGCTCACTCCCTATATCTATCAATCCCTTCTCAATCAGGAATTTGTCTAACTCACCATGGAATATATTTAATAATCCCGCTCCCACTGTGCTCTGGAGAATAACCATCCTCTGAGAATGAAAATATTCTCCTCATCACCATCTTAAATGGATCCTTCTATTTTTAGACCCCTATTTCTAGTCTCTCCTGCAAGGGTAAAATTCTCTTAGAATCCACTTTATTAAGCACCTTCAGATTTTTCATTAAGATCACCTCTCATTCTTCAAAATGCTAACAAATGCAGGCCCAACCTGTCTATGCCTTACTCATAAGATAATCCCTTCATTTTTGTTTTATTTATTCATTTTGTGGGATGTGAGTGTCACTGGCTGGGCCCAGCATTTATTACCCTGTCCCTAGCTGCCTCCCCTTGAGAAGGTGGGAGTGAGCTGCCTTCTTGAACCACTGCAATCCACCTGCTGAAGGTTGACCCAGAATGCCTTTAGGGAAGGATCCAGGATTTTGACCCAGTGATCGCGATGGAACGGTGATATATCTCCAAGTCAGGATGGCGAGTGACTTGAGGGGGGAGCTTGAAGATAGTGGTGTTCCCATGTATCTGCTGTCCTCCCAAATGGAAGTGGTCATGGGTTTGGAAGGTGCAGTCTGAGGATCTTTAGTGAATTTCTACAGTGCATCATGTAGATAGTACACACTGCTGCTACTGAGATTTGATGGCGGAGGGAGTGGATACTTGTGGATGTGGTGCCAATCAAGTGGGCTACTCTGTCCTGGATGGTGTCAAGCTTCTTGAGTGTTGTTGGGGCTGTACTGAATCAGGCAAGTTTGGAGTCTATTCCATCACACTCCTGACTTGTGGCATGTAGATGATGGACAGGCTTTGAGGAGTCAGGAGGTGAGTCATTCACCGCAGTATAACACCATTGAATGTCTGGGGTGGTGGTTAGATTGTCTCTTGTTGGTGATGGCCTTAGCCTGGTATTTGTGTGGTACGAATATTACTTGCCACTTGTCAGCCCAAGCCTGGATATTGTCTAGATCTTGTTGCATTTAGACACAGGAATCATCCCAGGAATCATTTGCATGAACCTTCTAACGCAATTATATCTGCACTTCAATAAAAAGACCAAAACTGTACATAGTGTTCCACTATGGGAAAGTGAGGACTGCAGATGCTGGAGATTAGAGTCAAGATTAGAGTGGTGCTGGAAAAGCACAGCAGGTCAGGCAGCATCCGAGGGGTAGGAAAATCAATGTTTCGAGCAGGAGTCCTTCATCAGGAATGAATGCTCAACCGTAGCAAAACATCCTTACGATTAACTTCCAGTCCCCTGGCAATAATATGACATTTGGAGTATAATATGGGAAAATGTGAAAATGTACACTTTGGTAGAAAGCATGAACAAGCAGAACAGTTCTTAAATAGATCACAACTGCAGAATTCTGAGGTGGAGAGAAGTTTATGCATTCTGCACGCAGATAAAGCGCATAATCAAGTAGTTTAAGCGGGGTAAGGCTATACTTTAATACAAGAGGTATTGAACATAGAAGTAAGGATGTTATGCTTCACTTAAACAGAGCATTGATATGACAATATCATGTCAGCTGTGTGCAGTTTTTGTCTACTTATTTCAGGAAGTTTTGTTCAGGGAGGATGTAAATGCATTGGAGATGGTTCAGGGGAGGTTTATTAGATTGATACCTGGAATGAATGGATTGTCTTCTAAGGAAAGGTTGGACAGGCTGAGCTTGTTTCCACTGGAGTTTAGAAGACTGAAGGGCAACATGAACGAAGGGTATAAGATCCTGAATGGTCTTCATAAGGTGGATGTGGGTCAATCCAGAACTAGGGGCACTGTTTCAAAATGAAGGCTCACTCTTTCAGGACAGGAATGGGGAAAAATGTTTTCTCTGAGGATTAAGCAACCATGGAACTCACTGCCTCTGAAGATAATGGAGACTGAATCATTGCATATTATTAAGGCAGACATGGATAGATCATAAGGCAGGGGAATCAAGGGTTATCAGAGAGACATAGGGGTGCGGGATTCAAAATATGTACAGATCGGCCATGGTTTTATTGAATGGGAGAGCAGGCATGAGGGGCTGAATGATCTACTTATGCTCTTGTTGTGAACGTTCTATAGGTCATGGTAACTAACTTTAAATCTTCAACCAGGAAAAATACTTTAAAATAGTGTTTTAAATGAGACAGGGGCTGGATTCAGACTAATACAAGGTAACTTAAAGATAGCATTCGGTGATGTTCTCCTGCAAGTATGGAGTGCTAATAAAAATGAAATTTGCTGTCTTTCTCAAGTCAAGATCAAATCAATCACCAAATGTGAGACTGAGAAGCGATTGCATTCTGTGGTATTTCAATCACCAACTTTAATAAGAATAATCAAAATCAATAAAAGTGCGCTCTGATTAAGACACATTCAACATATAAATTTCTGTTAGTCCCTTTTGAGCACAAAATGTGCATGAGTTCATTTTCCTATCTCCTAATGTTCCACATCTTTACAGCAAAACTTGTGAGGGAGGGTGGTGTGGGGGTAGGGAGAGAAGAAACTGGATGTAGGCTGCAGGGATGTTCATCATTGGGAGGCTCCTGAGGGGGACCAAACTATTGGAGCAAAGATAAAACCAGAAAACAAAATGATTAAACTCTCAACAAAACAATTTGGCTCTAAATCCCAAATCGTAATAGAGTGGATTGATTAGATTCCCTACAGTGTGGAAACAGGCCCTTCAGGCCAACCAGTCCACACTGACCCTCCGAAGAGTAACCCACCCATTTCACTCTGACCAATTCCCCCAACACTATGGGCAATTTAGCATGGCCAATTCACCTGACCTGCACATCTTTGGACTTCAGAAGAATTTTGATACTCAGCTTGTTTATTTCCAACGCAGTAAGTGTAGTGATTGCATCAAAGTCAGCCTGTTGGACCTCAAAGAATATGGTTAACCTGGTTCAATCAGGGAGCCCTGGCTGACAGATAAGAACAGGAGTATCAGACACCCTGCTCACTCTGAGAGCTGGCTCTGAGGGAGCTGGATCAGTGTCCAGCACTCGGCACGTGTGAATAAAGATGACTGGAGATGGGATACTGACCTCTGTGGCATTATTTCAGTGAGTTATCCATGAGAGACTGGAGTATGTTACCAGCTTTCATCCAGTCAGTGATGCCGGGAATGGGATCACATACTCCAAGTGTAAAGAAAGGAAAGTAGTCAGTGTGATGAGGCTCCAGGGTTCCCAATAGGAATTTGAGGATAGGCCTTTGTTTAATCACACTTGGAAAACAAATAGTAATTCGAGTGAACTTTTCCCCAGAAAATCAAATGAACTGGGGCTTGGAGGGGGGAGTCTATAATATGGTTGATTGTACATACTCGAGGGAAGTTGAAGTTTACTCACATGATATTTTCTCATTAAATTCCAATGCAATTAAATCATAAACCAAACATCATACATGTAAATCATGTGTAAACCTGTGCATTACTCCCATTCTTAGCAAAGGTGGGTATAACGCATCTTCATTTTAGGTTTTTGACATAATCTGGTCATTGCAATGGTTTATGTTTCAAATGAAACATCTCTATGATATAGCCCATGAATAGTTGCACTAAAGGTTTAACCTCTCTGTCTGTCTCTCTCTCTCTCACTGTCTCACTCAAGTTATGTACTGTACAGACCCCGGGGAAGTCAAACATGCCAGCCGCTCCATTTCTGATACCAAGCTACTGGTGGGATCCACAATACAGTTCAGCTGTGACCCAGGATTCATATTGGATGGAAATGCGCTGATAACTTGCTACAGTCGCGAGACTGGTACCCCACAATGGACCTCCAGACTTCCCTATTGTGCACGTGAGTCAAACAGAACTAAGGCAGAGTTTGCAAAACCTCACTGTCCATTGTGGATTTGAGCTCCCTCGGTAGTTAACTTAGTAAAAGCAACATCCAACTTAACCAATTTCACGTGACCTGGTTTTGTGTGAGTTCATTTATCTTATCATCTGAGACACTGGTTGGGGTGATGCAACATGTATGAACCAGCAGAATCTAGCCAAGACAGCTTTCTCCCCATCTGTTCCCCACTTCCCAACTCACTCCACTCTCTCCCTGCCCAATCCATTTTCTTTACTCTCCCTCAGCTCACTCCCACTTATTCCAACTCTCCCCCATGCTCTTCACACTCTCTCTCTCCATTCTCTCTCCAAATAACCTCTCTTTCTGCACCCCTCTTACTCACTTTCCAATTCACCACACTCTCCCCTCATTCTCTCTTCCTCTTCTTTCTCCCACTCCCTCCTCTCTCTTTCTGTAAAAGTCCGCTTCTCTCCCTCTCCTTCTGCTTGAAAGGCCCTTCAATCTTAAATTCCAATTTGAATTCATAACCCAATGTTAATTTCTTTCTAATTAATTGACTATAAGACACTACTTTCATTTCATTTTCTATCTGATCAGATTTTAATTATTATGTTTGTGTTACTGCTCCTCTACAGACTCAACAGTCGAAAACACCGTGCTGTATAAGTATGTGCCAATCAGTCTCTAAACTAGCCATTTCCACCAGCTACTCATACTAATGTGGGCCCACTTTACAGCATGTTCCTGGGGAAATGGGACACAAGCTAATCCTTTGAACAGAAACAAACGCACTTGCATGGGATCCTGAATACTGATTCCTTGAAAGTCTCATAGCCAATGAATAATTCGGCTTAAAATCAAAAGAATTCACTGCAGAAAAGTGTCACTTCACTTCACTTTCACAAAATCTCAGAGGAGAACAGTGAGAGCCTTTGTTAATTGCTGTTCAACCGAGGGGAGGTAGGAGAGGCATTATTAATAGTTAAAAAGAAAAATGGTGATGGTCAAAATGATTTTCAAGGTAGGAATGTTCTGGCAGTTACTTAAAATAATAAATAACCAAAGAGTTTTGTCACCATATTTCGGGGCGGCACAGTGTCTCAGTGGTTAGCACTGCTGCCTCACAGCACCAGGATCCCAGGTTCAATTCCAGCCTCGGGCGACTGTCTGTGTGGGGTTTGCACATTCTCCCCGTGGGTTTCCTCCAGGTGCTCCGGTTTCTCCCTCCCACAGTCCAAAGATGTGCAGGCTAGGTGAAATTGCCCATAGTGGTAAGTGCATCAGTCAGAGGGACATGGGTCTGGGTGGGTTATTCTTCGGAGGGTCGGTGTGGACTGGTTCGGCCAAAGGGTCTGTCTCCACACTGTACGGAATCTAATCTAATCTAATACTGCTGCAGAATTCTGGTTAGGCTACAGCTGGAGTACAGAGTCAAAAGGCGTGGTGCTGGAAAAGCACAGCCGGTCAGGCAACATCCAAGGAGCAGGAGAGTCGACATTCCGAGCATAAGTTCTTCATCAGGAATGATGGCCATATTCCTGATGAAGAGCTTACGCTTAAAATGTCATCTCTCCTGCTCGTCGGATGCTGCCTGACCGGCTGTGCTTTTCCAGCACCACGCCTTTTGACTCTGTACTCCAGCATCTGCAGTCCTCACTTTCTCCACATCTGGAGTACTGTGTGCAGTTCTGGTGCCCACACTATCGGAAGGATGTGACTGCACTGGAGAGAGCGCGGAGGAGATTCACCAGGAATTTGCCTGGGATGGAGAATTTCAGGGAGGAAGAGGGGATGGATAAGCTCCGGTTGTTTTCTTTGGAGCAGAGAGGATTGAGAAGGGACCTGATAGAGGTCAATATGAGGGGAGTGGACTGGTTGGACAGAAAGCAGCTGTTGGCCTTAGTTGTTGGGTCAATAACGAGGGGGCAGAATTTAAATGTGAAAGGCAGAAGGTTTAGAGGAGATTTGAGGAAAAGCCTTTTCACCCAGAGAGTCGTGGGTGGCTGGAATGCCCTGCCCGAAAGGGTAGGTGAGGCAGGGAACCTCACATGCTCAAGAAAATTCTTCAATGAGCACTTGAAACATCATGACAATCAAGGCTATGGACCAAATGCAGGAAAGTGGGACCTGTGAAGGTAATGCAGTATTGTATTGTTAGTGGTACAGACTGAATGGGCCAAAGGGCGTTCTGCATGATTCTATGCTTCAGAATAAAAGGTGGATCAGGACAACGTTTCTTTCTACATGAATCACAGCAGGTTCATATGCAGGTAAAGCCAAGCAATTACAAAGATAAGTGATAAGTTAGCTTTCTTCGGGAAGGGACTGGAGGATAAGATTATAAAAGTTCTATGACGGTTATGCAATGCATCGTTATGGGAAGACATACATACCCTAGACAGAGTGTAGGAAAGGCACATTGACTGTTTCCTTGGATGACAGGGTTGTCCTGTGAGGGGACATTGAGGAGACCAGTCTATGGTCCACAGAGTTTAAAAGAAAGAGAGTTAAACAATTTAATCTTGGAACATTTGTGAAGCCTGGACACGGTAGATGTTGATAATACCATTCCTCTTGAATGGGTCATCAGATACACAGAGTTGCATTCTCAGAATGAGGGGATGGCTCTTTAAGGATTGAGATGAGGGGTAATTTCTTCAGTCAGAGGGTTGTGAATGCTCAGTCACTGAGTATATTCAAGACCAAAGCTGGTAGGTTTTTGAATGCTAGGTGTTAGGGCAAGGAAGGTAGATTCATACAGCACAGAAACAGATCCTTCGGTCCAGCCAGTCCATATCGACCATAATCCCAATTAAACAGTGAGGGTTGAATGGTGAGATTAAAGTAGAAGATCAGCCATGATCCTTGTAATGGATATGAAAGAATTAAACAGGAGCTTCACCCATTCTAATTTATGCACAGCCATGAAGGGAGTATTGGGAAGGTTTAAGTGGACAATTGGCTGGATTTTCACCGAGTCTCCTGATGGAGCCATATGCACCTCTTCATAGTAATCAATATGCCTAAAGGTTCATGTAATCTGTACATCGTTACCAATTTGTAATCAACTACAACATGTTGTCAAAGACTCATTTGTTGAGACTTATTATGGTCCATTGTCCACCAGAAATGACTGCAATAGTTCTTCAGACTAGCATAGGAAGGAGGGACAGTGACAAAGCTGTACCCCAACCACAAGCCATCAATGGTTGGTACCCAGGCATCGCACTATATTGTAACATGCTTCTCTTCTCTGTTATAACAATGAACTTCGAGCAGACTCAAAGGCAAAATAACCAACTCCTACTCCCATTTCTTTTGACACCCTGTGACAGTTACAACAATCAGCACCAATCAGAAACATTTATACACTTGTACTGTGCTTTCAGGCGTCAGAGTTGACATATAATCAGGATGCAGAGCCCTTTGGGTTTTTGATTGATCTATCTTCATTTTGAGCTGGAGCTAATTGCTTCTCAATTGATTTTGCTTTTGTGTAGCAAATTTCTCCATCGCATTCTCCTTCTGTGTCGCCATAACCTCTTGTAGACCAACAACTCTCTGAGATCTCTGTAAGCCACCAATTCTGTCCTGGTCAGCCTCCCCCATTGACAGTCATGCCTTCACCTACCTACAGACCCTGACGCTATGAAATTCCCTTCTGAACCTCTGCCTTGCTATGTCTCTCTCGTCATTGAAGACCGGTTTATTAAAACCTACTCTTTGACCAAGTTTAGGCCATCTGCTCTCTGAGTCTTCTGTAGCTGTGTCTAATTTTGATTCATAAGACTCCTGTGATGAAGGGTCACCAGACCTGACACATTAACTGCTTTCTCTCCACAGATGCTGCCAGACCTGCTAAGTTTCTCCAGCAATTTCCGTTCATGTGACCTGTTTTAGTAAATCAAAAACTGCACCTGAATGTTAAGTTGGTTTTATGGACTTAACATAATCACTGAATCTGTAGGGGAACATGTTTCTGGAATGTTGTTTGTTTAAACACTGTGCCCTGTTGTAAATGGACTGTAACAGTCAGGCTGTTTGCAGTTCTGCTATCTGGTTTGCCTATTTCTACTCACACCACCTACCCCAGATTATTAGTCACTATCTTAGTTCTCCATGCTCTGCAGGAGACTGCAGTACAGGTTACTGCAACCATCTATCAACAGACTAAGCTACAAAGCACACAATTGTTTTAATAGCCCCCCGAGAGAGAGAGCCAGTTCATAAATCTTCATGGCATTTATGCAAATGATGTGATGAAATTGTTGGTGCAGCATATTTCAAGCAACGACTGTTAATATGTTGTGTAATTAAGAAATGTATCCAGGGATATGTAATTGGATTCACTGAGTGAGTACATTGCTCTGGAACTAGGCGAGTAGCACTCAGATGCCCGCAGTGTACCAGAGCCAGTGGGTGCTCTGTGAAATGGCTATCAACACACTCCCATCAATGTGCTACAGTAAAAGGAAGAGAGATCAGCCTTTTCTGAGATATCCTACCTTTCATCACCTCGCCACGATGCACTTTGAAAATGTCCTCTGTCGTAAAGTAGGAAACGCATAAGCCAATTTGTGCACAGCAAGGATGTCCAAACAGAAATGTAATCATAGCAGAAAATTATAGCACACAAGTAGACCATTTAGCTCAGCTGGTTCTACATGAGTGCCCTGCACCTTCTCACTCTGTCTCCCCAAAATACACACATTTGCACAGACAGACACACGCACACAGACACACACAGATAGACACACACACAAAAACACACACACATGCACGTGCACACACACAACACACGCACACACACAGACACACACAGACAGACACACAGACGCATGTGCACACACACACTACACGCGCATGCACACATAGTGCTGGAGAAACTCAGCAGGCACCATCCATGGAGAGAGAAACAGAGTTAATATTTCAAGTCCAATATGGCTTTTCTTAGTCTTATCCTATAAAGTCATACCAGATTCGAAGTTTTAACTCTCTTCTCTCTCTCTCCATACATGCTGTCAGGTCTGCTGATTTTCCATAGCACATTCTGGCTGTTAATTCTATTCCTCTCTCCCTTTCTAACTCTCCCATCACAGCCTTTCACCTCCTCTTGTCGCTAGAGTATTTCAATGGCTGGTCCAGCTCAGTTCCTGGTCAATGGTAAGTCCCAGGATATTGAGAGTGGGAGCTCCAGTGATGGAAGTGTTCACTGAATGTTCAGGGACGATGAGTATATTCCCTCCTTTTTGCAATACCACGTCGCCCGCTATGGTGTGAATGTTACTTGCTGTTAATCAGCACAAGGCTGGATGTTGTCCAGGCCTTACTCCGTTCAGATAAAGGCAGCAGAGTATTTGATGAGCACAAGTTTGCAAAGGCTAAAAGGTGAAAGGCAGTCTAGGAGGATGCTGCAATTGTACTGTTCACCAGTCAAGGAACACCAGGCAAGGACAAAGGTTTCAGCAGTCCATGGGCTGAGGTAAATGTAGAGTCTGGCAATATTACAGAGTTGAAAATTGGAATGAAGAAAGTGTATGTTAGAAGTGTTCATAAATCCTCTGGCTTCTGCAAAGCCTTAGTTTAATAGAGCTAGCACTGTTTGAAATGAAGGCAACGCTTTTTACGAGAGTCCCTGTATGCCACTGTGTTTCGGTGAGAAGGTTTCTGCTGCCATCTCCTGGCAGCCTGCAGAATTGTGCATTTAAAAAGAAATGATGGGGGCTTGATGAAGGACAAACGTTGATGGTGAGAAAAACTGAAAGAACTGCGGATACTGTGAATCAGAAACAAAAACAGTAATTGCTGGAAAAGCTCAGCAGGTCTGGCAGCATCTGTGGTGAGAAATTAGGGTTAACGGTTCCGGTCCAGTGACGCTTCCTCAGAACTGTTCTGAGGAAGCGTCACACGACAAGAAAGGTTAACTCTGATTTCTCTCCACAGATGCTGCCAGACCTGCTGAGCTTTTCCAGCAATTACTGTTTTTGTTTATGGTGAGAAACCTGAGAGGGTCACATGAGGAGCCTAGAGAGGTCTTTCTTGACGTTGGGAGCAATTTGGTGCATTTTCCAATGAAATTCTCTCTATGTCTGCGTGGGTTTCCTCCGGGTGCTCTGGTTTCAGTCCAAAGATGTGCAGGTTAGGGTGAATTGGCCATGATATATTGCCCATAGTGTTAGGTGTATTAGTCAGGGGTAAATGTAGGGTAGGGGAATGGGTCTGGGAGGATACCTGTTCAGGGGGTTGGTGTGGACTTGTTGAGCCAAATGGCCTGTTTCCACACTGTAGGTAGTCTAATCTAAAGGTAATCTAATTATAGATGGCAAGGCAACATTCTCGCTAGCCAGTGTACAAGATGTCTCTGAAAGGGGATTGCTGTTTGTCAGGGATGCACTGCTGAGACCCATTAAGACTGAGGTCAGTCCACATTTGAAATACTGTGAGCAGTTTTGGGTCCTGTATCTAAGGCAAGATGTGCTGGCCTTGGAGATGATCCAGAAAGGGTTAACGAGAATGATCCCAGGAATTAAGGGCTTGTCATATGGGAAGTGGTTGAGGTCTTTGGGTCTGTACTCAGTGGAGTTTAGAAGAATGAGGAGGGATCTGATTGAGGCCTGGATTAAATGGACATGGAGAAGGTGTTTCCACCTGAAGGAGAGAGCAGGACACGAGGGATTTTGAACTGAGATGAGGAGGAATTTATTCAGAGGGTGGCGAATCTGTGAAACTCATTGCCACAGTGGGTTGTGAAGACCAAGTCTCTGAGTGTATTAAAGATGGAGCAAAGTAGGTTCTTGAGGGGTGGTGTAGTGGAAGTGTATATGTCTCGGTTCAAGTCCCACCTGCTCCATAAGTGTGTGATATAATTTATGAATGGGTCAATTAGAAAATTTTTTTTTGAGGTGGGTTTTTGAATAGTAAGGGGATGATGAGTTACAGAAGAAGTGAAAATAGGGTTGAGAAATGTATCAGCCATGATCGAATGGTGGAGCAGACTCGATGGGCTGAATGGCCTAATGCTGCTGCTATACCTAATGGTCTTATGGTTATTGAGCTCATTAATGTGCAGCTTCCTTCCCAGTGTGAGGAAACTGGATGCCGAGAATTCCCGACATTCCAGCTCAGTGCTTGTTCCTCTGGATTCCCATCACAGAAACCCATCAAACAGGCCACACTCCAGGGAAATAGCCAATTCATTCCCTGTACTTGGACACTGGCATCTGATACCTGTCAGCCTCTAAACAGCCTCAGGGTCCCTCACCAATTCACCTACAGGGCACTCCTGCATTTTAAAGCTGCATTTCAGGATGCAGGAATTGCAACTCTGCTGCGAGGACGCTGTGCACATGGACAGCTCGCTGGATTGGATAAGGCTGTATCTCATGGCTACTCGCTTGCCCTTTGAGTGTTTCCCCATCATGAACCTACCCAGATGCTCACCAGCCCTGCCTTGCATTTTGGCGCATTGCCCACCACCCCCAGCCAGAGATACCAGGCTCACAGTATTTAAGACCATAAGACATAGGAAGCCATTCAGCCAATCAAGTCTGCTCCACCATTCAATCATGGCTGGTAAGTTTCTCAACCCGTTCTCCCGTAACCGTTGAACCCCTTGACAATCAAGAACTTATCTATCTCCGCCTTAAATATATTCCATGACCTGGCCTCCACAGCCTTCTGTGGTAATGAATTTCATCAATTCACCACTCTCCGGCTGCCGAAGTTGCTCCTTATCTCCAATCTAAAAGGACTTCCCTTTACTCTAAGGCTGTGCCCTCGGGTCCTAGTGTCTCTTGCCAGTTGAAACATCTTTCCAACATCGACTCTGTCAAGGCCATTCAGTATTCTGTAATTATCAATTAGATCCCCTCCTCATCCTTCTAAACTGCATCAATTATAGACCCAGAGTCCTCAAATGTTCCTCATAAATTAAGCTTTCCATTCCTGGGACTATTCTCGTGAGCCCTCCTCTGAACCTGCTCCAGGGCTAGTATATCCTTCCTGAGATATGGGGCCCAAAACTGTGTACAATATTCCAAATGTGGTCTGACCAGAGCTTTATAGAGCCTCAGAATCATCCCTGCTTTTATATTCAAGTCAACTCAAAATAAATGCTAATATTGCATTTGCCTTCCTAACTACTGACTCAACCTGCAAGTTTACCTTGACAGGATCTTGAACTAGAACTCCCAAGTCTCTTTACACTTCAGACTTCTGAATTTTCTCCCCATTTACAGAATAGTCCATACTTCTATTCTTCTTAGCAAAGTGCATGACCTCACACTTTCCCACATTGTACTCCATCTGCCACTTCTTTGCCCACTGTCCAAACCTGTCCAAATCCCTCTGCAGCCTCCCCGCCTCCTCAATGCTACCTGTCACTCTACCTATCTCTGTATTGTCTGCAAACTTAGCCAGAACACCCTCAGTTCCTTCATCTAGATCGTTCATGTACAAAGTGAAAAGTTGTGGTCCCCAACACTGAGCCTTGCGGAACACCACTTGACACCAGCTGCCATCCTGAGAAGGACCTTTTTATCCCCACTCTCTGCTTTCTGTCTTGCCTTGCTATTTACCGCAGACACAAAGCCAGGAGGTTGGATTCATTTTTTAAAAATCTGGAATTAACAATCTGATGATGACAATGATTGTCTATGGTCAGGAAAACCCCATCTTGTTTGCTAATGTCCTTTAGGTAAGTAAACTGCCCTCCTTACCTGGTCTGGGCCTACATATGACTCCAGACCTACAGCAATGTGGTTGCCTTCTGGGCAATTAGGAATGGGCATAAGTGAGGACTGCAGATGCTGGAGATCAGAGTCTAGATTAGAATGGTGCTGGAAAAGAACAGCAGGTCAGGCAGCATCTGAGGAGCAGGAAAATCGACGTTTCGGGCAAACGCCTAAGTGCTGGACCTATCCAGAGACGCCCACGTCCTGTGAATTAATGTTTTTTAAAAGATAGATGCTTGGTCCACAAGGGGCTCAAAGGGTTGTTGGGAGCAGAGAGGACAATGAGGTAGAGGCCACAATCAGATAAACCAAATGGTGGAACAGACTCAACATGCTCCTACTTTTTTCATTCCCACCCTACCACTGCCGTGCCCATGTTTAACTCTCTGAGCAAGAAAACACCAAAAGAACTGCGGTTGCTGGAAATCAGAAACAGAGCACAGTATCTGGTTTTAACAGTGACCTTTAGCCTCTGTAGCTTTTACCAGAGGAATGGCCTACCCAGTGGCTTTAATCAAAGACAGGGCGGGTGGTGGGGTGGGGTGTGTGGCAGGGAGGTGGTGGGGTAGAGCGGGGTAGCGCCTGGAAACTTGGCTTTTCGTTTCCCAGAGATTGCAATATGACTTCGCCATGACTGAGAGCCACGCTTGGGTAGATCAATAGGTTCTGAAGGACGGTCACTGGACCCGAAAACGTTTACTCTGCTTCCCTCTCCACACGTTGTGCCAGACCTGGTGGATTTTCCGACAATTTCTGATTTTGTTCCTATTTCGTTGATCTCCTCCAACACAACAGCACTCCGAGTCTCAGCCTCTGCACTCGAATTGTCTGTGCTGGAGGCTCCCTGAGGTCAAATCTCTGGAATTCCTATCCCAAATCTCTCTGCCTTTTTCTCACCTACCTTAAACACATCCTGAAATCCATCCTTTTTAAACAACCAAATGTCAATATACTTCACTACCCATCTCCGCAATAAATGTTTGATTGGTATGACGCGTCCCCCTGGAGCCAGTCTCTGCGCATTTGAAGGGACGTTAATAATGCAGGTCAGTTTTGCACATTGTACACTGTAGCCAATAATGAAACTAATCTGATGCAGCTCCTGAACAAAATCACAGGCTGCATGCACGCAGTCTTACAAGGAGCGTTTTCAGGCAAATCCAATCTCCAGTTGTCAAATGTACGTTAGAAAATAACCTTTCTCCACATTGTGCTATCGCCTTTTTCCACTTTGAACCTCAGTGGAACTGTTCGCTACCGTGCCTCTGTCCGAGTGTGGCTGTCAGTCACAACAAAGACATTTTGCAATCTCTGGGAACCGAAAAGCCAAGTTGTCACTCAGTCCGTCCCCAAGCAACCCTCACCCCCCGCCCGCCCTGTCTCTGATTTAAGTCACTGGGTAGGCCATCCCACTGATCAAAGGCTAAAGGTCGCATGCCAACAACTGTGCTCCATCACACCATGTGTTGACAAGACAGCAATGCAGGCCAGATGGTAATGGTTCTGGGCTCCCATGACCGCCTGTCACTCAGCTTGAGCTTCTGCAGTTGTGACCTGTTTTTCCATACGGTGATACGGATTGCAATACTTTGCAGAGGAGGGAAGTAAATGAGGCCCCTGTCACATCCTGTCAGCTTTGAGGCTGATTATGCGAAACACTGACACCAGGCAGGAGGGAGCCTGTACCTTTATTCCCCTTGCTGTCGCTGCTGTATCCCTCAAACAGATAGGCAGAGAACACAGGAATCAACCAGGGTAGAGATTTGAAGGTGAGTAAGGTTTCCTTTAAAGGACTGCTTAACTGTGTTTGGTCAAGAAATAAGAAAATCAACTTTTGCAATGAATGATGGATAAAGAGCAGTAGTTGTATTTAAAGAACAGCCTTTGCAATTGCATATGTGCACAATTTTGAGGGGATGATGGGAGAATGATGGTGGATGCGGGGACAATTACATTAAAAAGGCATTAGAAAGTACATGAATAGGAAAGGTTTGGAGGGATATGTGTCAGGAATAAGCAAGTGGGACTAGTTTAGTTTGGGGTTATGGTCAGCATGGACTCATTTGACCGAAGGGTCTGTTTCTGTGCTGTACACCTCTATGACTCTACAAATGGAGGCAGCGATTTGGAGTTGGAAAATAAGACTTGCATTTGTATAACACCTTTCACTATCACAGGACATCCAACATGTGAAGTGGAGAGGAAATGTAGCAGCCACCTTTGCACACAGCAAGCTCTCACCAAAAGCAATCTGATAATGACCTGACAGTGTGTGTTTTTGTCAAATTGACTGAGGGATAAATATTGGCCAGGACACCGAGGTTAAGTCCCCTGATCGTCTTCAAAATATGACAGAGGGTAATAATCCCTCAACTTCATCTTTCTCAGTGCACGGACCTCCAAGGTCCAAGCACAGCATTGACTCTGTCTATGCATTGACACGTCAATGGTGCAGAACCTCAGAGCAGCAGCACAGCTAGGAGGGAACGTGGGCCATGGAACCTTTTCAATCACCTGAGGTGGAAGATGGGACACCAGTTTTAATGTCTTAGCTGGAAGGGAACAGCTCGCACCGATGGCATCTCCAACAGTGCAGCACATCCTCGGGCGCTGCACCAGAGTGTCATGAATGTTTGTAATCAATCCCTGGAATTGGGACTTGGAGGCTGGTGATTCAGAGGCGAGTGTGTTACCAACTGAGAAGCAGCTGACACCTCAACTACAAAGGTGGAGGGGTGGTGAGGAATTGGCGGGTGGTGAGGGATTGGCGGGTGGTGAGGAGAATGGGTCGCAATTATGATGTTTGGAATCACAGGGCACAAAACGTACAAACAAAAAAACAGAAATTGCTGGGAAAACTCAGCATGTCTTACAGCCTCTGTGGAGAGAAACATTTCTGGTCTGGGTCTGAAAAAGCATCACTGCTTTCTCTCCACAGAGGTTGCGAGATGCACTGAGTTTTCCCAGCAATTTCTGTTTTTTTGTTTGTACGTTTTGTGCCTGCGGATGCTGCGGATGCTGAAAATCACAAAAATGAAATTGCTGGGAAAACTCAGCACGTCTTACAGCCTCTGTGGAGAGAAACATTTCTGGTCTGGGTCTGAAAAAGCATCACTGCTTTCTCTCCACAGAGGTTGCGAGATGCACTGAGTTTTCCCAGCAATTTCATTTTTGTGATTTTCAGCATCCGCAGTTCTTCGGAGACTTTTTCACCAACTCAGAAACTGGTTTAAGAGCTGGAGGAAGCTACCAGGCCGATGATGAACATACAGACAAGGATGAGAATTCTGGCTGTGATGTGAATCATGGAAATCGTATGGTGTGGAAGCAGGCCATTCGGCCCACACCAACCCTCCGAACAGCATGCCACCCAGACCCCACCCTATCCTTGTAACCCTACATTTTTCCATGGTTAACCCAGATAAGGAGCACATCCTTGAACACTACAGGCAATTTAGCCCTTCCTGATGAAGGCCTTTTGCCCGAAAAATCAATTTTCCTGCTGCTCGGATGCTGCCTGACCTGCTGTGCTTTTCGAGCATTACTCTCATCTTGACTCTAATCTCTAGCATCTGCAATACCCACTTCTACCTCTGCAATTTAGCATGGCCAATCTACCTTAACCTTAACATGTTTGTACTGTGGAGATAACCGGAACACCCAGAGGAAACCCACGCAGACACGGGGAGAATGTGCAAACTCCACACAGACGGTCACCCGAGACTGGAATCAATCCTAGGTCCCTGGCGCCATGAGGCAGCAGTGCTAACCACTGAGCCACCATGCCATCCTTGCATTGGGAACAGAAAGCCAAATGAAAATTGGCATTTCCACAGTTGAAAGTGAGCGATAGGATGGGATTTGAACGCAGAGGTTTGGATGAATAGGGCCCGGTATACACCGAAGCAATTGAAACAATTCAGAGTGCTGCTGGATTAGTCATCTGGGAATAGCCAGTGCTTGAAGAGGGTGCATCAACGTGGGTTTGTTGTAAGAGATGTTTGAGGAAAGGGGTTGCAGCAATGGTTGGTATGGGGCTCAGATTATACACTAGTAACAAAAACAAAATACTGTGGGTGCTGGAAACATACAAGATGATCAGAAGGGCAGATAGGGTGGACATTGAGAGTCTTTTTCCTAGGATGATGACATCTGCTTGGGGTATAGCTGCAAGTTGATGGATGATAGATTTAAGACTAAGGTCAGAGGCAGGTTCTTTGCTCAGAGAGTAGTAAGGGCGTGGAATGCCCTGCCTGCCAATGTAGCTAACTCAGCCACATTAGTGGCATTTTAGCAGTCCTTGGATAAGCACATGAATGATGATGGGATAGTGTGGGGTGATGGGCTTAGATTAGTCCACAGGTCGGCACAACATCGAGGGCCGAAGGGCCTGTTGTACGCTGTATTGTTCTATGTTCTATGTTCTAAATCTAAAACAGACACTGGGAATGCAGGAGAAACTCAGCATTCAACTCAGAGAGAAATAGAGTTAGCGTTTCGAGTATGATATGGCTCTTCTTCTGTTACAACTCAGCATTCAGGCAAGCCTCAACAAGAAAAAGGAGGATGGATTGGGAAATATGAGAAGGACATGGTTTGGGAGTCGAGGTGACCATTTCCAAAAGAGGACCGTGATGTGCTGGCTAAGCCAAGATTAATAGGAATAAGAAGGTTATGGGGAAAAAGTGGGAAAATGGGGGTTGAAAACCGATCAGCCATGATGGGATGGCAGAGCCGACTTGATGGGCCAAATGGCCTAATTTCTGCTCCTGTGTCTATGGTCTTATATTTAAACAAAAGCTGTAGTGGACTCTGTGGCACAGTGATAATGTCCCTACCTCTAAGCTAGGGGTGTCATTGGTTCAAGTCCCATCTACCCCAGGACTGTGTATCTGAATAGGTTAATTTGGCAATGTCTTCATTTTTTTAAAAGGTTGTGTGTCATAGGAATCCCAGCTCTAAAGTGACACCAGGAGCCAAAAAGCAAATCGTCTGTTCATGATCACATTGATGTTTGTGGGATCTTGCTGTGCATAAGCTAGCTGCGTTGATTCCCATGCTACAACATTGAGTACATTTCAAAATGACTTTACTCCTGGCTTTAAATCCCCAACATGGAACATGGGTGGAATTCTGAATTCAACACAACCTGAAATAAGCAGCTGGGTCTAATGATGACCGTGTAGCCATTGTTGTGAAAACCCATCCGGTTCACTAATAGAAACAGAAGTTGCTGGAAAAGCTCAGCAGCTCTGGCAGCATCTGTGGAGAGAAATCAAGTGACCCTTCCTCAGAATCGCTAATGGTTCACTAATCGAAGAGTGCGGTGCTGGAAAAGCACAGCTGGTCAGGCAGCACCCAAGGAGCAGGAGAATCAACAATTCAGGCATAAGGCCTTTAGGGAAGGACAACTGCCATCCTTACCTGGGTCTGGCCTACATGTGACTCTCAACCCACAGCATTGTGGTTGACTCCTAACTGCCCTCTGGGCAATTAGGGATAACTTGCCCAGTGATGCTCTCATCCCATGAAAGCATAGAAGAAAAAGTGCTTGAAATGCCCAAGTGTTATATAAATATACAGTTCTTTCTCATTGCTCCGTCTTACCTGTGATATCCGTTTGCCAATAACTACCTGAAATATTTCCTGCTTTTCTGTTCCAGCGGAGGAGTCTGTGGCATGTGAGAATCCTGGACTACCTGAAAATGGTTACCAGATTCTGTACAAGCGGCTGTACCTGCCGGGGGAGACACTGACATTTATGTGTTACGAAGGATTTGAGCTGGTTGGGGAGGTCACCATTCGATGCATCATAGCTCACCCATCTCACTGGAGTGGGCCACTGCCTCTGTGTAAAGGTAAGGCCTCAGTCCACATGACACTCAGAGTCCTACAGAGAGAACAGGATTTCAGGCTGGTGGCTTGCAGTTTTATTGGCGATCCTCCTGACAGTCTTGGAGTAACCAGAAAGAGAGAACAGATCATTGAGCAGATTTGTCTGTCATTTCCTAGGGTCCAGACTTTGCAGCAGACAATTGGCAATTGAGCAAAGCTCCATATTGTATCGTATCAGATTGTGTCAGATGATGCTTCTCAAACTTTACCACTGTGACCCTACATCGAATCTTGGAAATTGTCACGACCCCTCTGTGAGAGCAGAGGAGTGACAGATGAACTGGGTAAGAAGGCACATGGGACACTTGCCTTTATTAGCCAAGGCATAAGAGTTTAAGAGCAGGGAGGTTATGCTGGAACTGTGTAAGACGTTGGTTAGACCACAGCTAGAGTACTGTGTTCAGTTCTGGAATTCACATTATAGGAGGGATGTGATAACACTGGAGAAGGTGCATAGGAGATTTATCAGGATGTTCCCTGGGCTGGAGAGCTTCAGTTATGAAGAGAGATTGGATAGAGTGGGATTGTTTTCCCTGAAACAGAGTAGACTGAGGAGAGACAAGATTGAGAGGTATACGATTATGAGCAGCATAGACAGGGTAGACAGGAAGGACTTTTCCCCTTGATGGAAGGATCAATGAGCAGGGGGCATAAACTTAAGGTTAGGGGCAGGAGGTTAAGGGAATGTGAGGAAATTCCCACCAGAGGGTTGTGGGAATCTGGAACTCAGTGCCTGTAAGTGTGGTAGAGGCAGAACACTTGAGAACATTGAAGAAGTAATTAGATGTGCACTTGCAATGCCAAGGCATGCAAAACAAGGGGCCAAGTGCTGTACAATGGGATCAAGTGGTTGTATTTAACTGGTGCAGGTTTGATGGGCTAAAGGGCCTTATTCTGTGCCGCTGACCTCTATGACTTTATGAGATGGTACTAAAGACCTGTTAGCGTGGGAGCACTGCTGTTATAAGCTGCCCTGTGGATCTCCATTACAGCCACTGCTGCCTCGGAGCTCAATCCCATCCATACCCTCACCCACCCTCCACCAATCCCACACCCTCTCCCTCCCCTACACCAGCAACCCTTCCCCCACCCCACCTTAGGGAACTGCCTCTCACCCAAAGTGTGGTGACTCTCCAGTTAACGTCACCTCTTCTTAATGGGCGAGCAACCCTCTAGGACTATGATGACTTTACCTGTAGCTGCAAAAGTACTGTCTGCCAGTCAAAAGCTTTGTTATCCCTGTGTCCTGCCACTCCACCATCTTCTGCAGGCCCAGTAAAATTTTACCACCTTGGTAGATTTTCTGCCTTGTACCTTGGCAAGATGAGTTAAAGGAGAAATCAAGTTGTACTGTCCTACCTGGCAATAGAAGCAGCGATTGTGAAAGATGATTAGTGAAGGTGGTTTGGATCTCTCTGACTTTCATGTTCGTGCATCAAATCTTTGAACACACATCACCAAACATTCGAATAGTAGAAAATACAATCAGCTTTGGTTTTTGTGTTCCTTGACAGTCAGTCAATTGATTTGCTTTGTGTTTTGCTCGGATCAACTCAAGGCCCCGTTGACTGAGTCTGTGTAGGAAACCCTAGGGTACTTGAACAGTAAATTGTTTATTTACATAATGTAGTGCTGTGACACCCACGCACAGGATTGACCTGGGCAGTAAGTATCCTTACAAAGAGTCATACAATCTATTCAATGATTTTTATTTTCAAAAAAATCATTTTCTTGTTTTTATTTCCAGCTGCAACGTATGGCTTTGAACACTCGCTAGAAGGTAAGTAGTGCTTTAATTGTGACTGTGCGCTGACTGTAAGAACATTTAATAATGTAGAGTGTCACTGACTTTAGGGATGGCAAGGAATTGGTTTAGCTCAGTTGGCTGAATTGTAGTGTGATGCTGACAATGTGGGTACAATTCCCATCACTGATTTGAGGTTACCATGAAGGACTTTTCTTCTCTTGCCCAGGGTCTGGTGATCTTCTGGTTAAATCACCACCAGTTGCTTTTCTCTAATGAGAGAGCAGGCCCTATGGTCTGGTAAGACTATGGCGACACAACCAAGTGATGACAATAATATTAGTTTATTCTAAAAAGGAATGTCTTTCTTTTATGCTGTTCTAAATTGTTTGTGAAGTGTTTTGGACAGTGTGTTATATTAAACAAGTGCTGACTCTTAATTAAATAGGATGGCATGATGGCTCAGTGGTTAGCACTGCTGCCTCACAGTGTTAGGGACCCAAGTTTGATTCCAGCCTTGGGTGACTGTCTGTCTGGAGTTTGTGCATTCTCCGTGGGTCCTTTCCAGGTCCTCCAGTTTCCTCCCATAGTCCAAAGATGTGCAGGTAGGTGAAATGCTCAATTGCCCATAGTGTAGGTTATTATTCAGGGGTAAATAGCGGGTTGGGTTACTCTTCAGAGGATAGGTGTGGACTTGTTGGGCCAAAGGGCATGTTTCCACACCATAGGAATTCTAATTCTTCCTTTTTTGATGCCCAATCTCTGTATTAAGCTCTCCCTCGTACCGTGTACTATGTTTGATGCAAAGTATTATCCCCTCAATAATGTCCATTTAAATTCACCCCAATAACATACAGTGCAGTTTGGATGCTAAAGATTCCATCAAGCACTTAATGGTTGGGGATACTATCTGTTATACATGGAACATCGTTTACCTGCTACATTGTTAGTCCCAATGTTCACATCAAGCTCTTCAAGGAAGGTGCAACTTGAAAAGTATCTAAATTCTGGTTTATCCTCTCAAACTATCCTAAATGAGAAATAGTATGAGTCTCGTACAGAGTAGGGCTCCACCCAAACTGTCCTATCAAACTTTCATAGGCTAGATGTAACATACGTGGATTGAGGACCTCACTGGCCTTGCCAGCATTTATTGCCCATCCCACAAGCAGTTAAGAATCAACCACATGGCTGTAGGTCTGCAATCACGTACAGTCAAGACCAGGTAAGGATGGCAGTTTCCTTCTGTAAAGGGCCTTAGTGAACCAGATGGGTTTTTCCAACAATGGATTACAGTCATCATCAGACTCTTAATTCAAGGTTTTGATTGATATCAAATGCATCTGCCATGGCGAGATTCGAACCCAGTCCCCAGAATATTACCTGAGTCGCTGGATTAACAGTCCAGCAATAATACGATTAGGCCATCACCTCCCCAATGATTGATTCGTTTCCCTCAATCCCGAAAGAAGCAAAACCAGGCAGGTATAAAGGCAGGCAATTCTGTTCACCTTGTTTCTGCTACCATCTACATTCAAAATCAGAACTTCTATGCAAAGATAGAAAAGAAATTTGAAGAGATAGGTACTGCACTGATGCTGTTAAAATCATCACAGAACCATTTCCTTTTCACATGAACTGAAAAGGGTTAAACTCATCACATTACACTTACAAAGAGCAGGCATGTATCATAGGCTCTCCCAACAGATAGATTATCCAGCAGGAGTCAGTGCTTTCAGGGAAACACAGGTGAAACATTGACAGGGGAAGGGGAGGAGTGGAGATGAAAATCCTTAACCAGTTAAGGGAGCTTTGAAATAATAAAGTCACTTCTCAGTTGCTTTGCCTCCAGTAGCAGAAACAGCTGTGGAGACATCAATGGAAGGCGGAAATATGGCTTTGGCCATATTCATTCCTATCCTCATCATCTCTATACTGTTGGGAAGCGCCTACATTTACGTTACCAGGTAAGTGAGCAATAATTCTTTGTGCTCCTCTGAATATTCAAAGATTTGATATTGTGGTGCAATCTCACCAATTCGTAGATGAGGAGGTGCCGGTGTTGGACTGGGGTGGACAAAGTAAAAATCACATAACACCAGGTTATAGTCCAGCAGGTTTATTTGGAAGCACTAACTTTTGGAGAGCTGTTCCATTGTCAGGTAGCTAGTGGGGCAGGATCATAGGACACAGAATTTATAGTAAAAAATCAAAATGTCATGCAACTGATGCAATGTATTGAACAAACCTTGATTGCTTTTAAGTCTTTAATCACTTAGAATGGGTTGCAGGTTTTGATTCATTAATATATAAATCCCAGAAGTTCTTTCAAGTCACATTCCCAAGATAATTTAAGACTTTTTTAAGAAAGGTGACATCTCAGCTCAGACAATGCATCACCATTTTAACTGATTAAAGACTTAAGAGCAATCTAGATTTGTTCAATACATTGCATCAGCTGTATGACACTTTGATCTTTTGTGTGATCTTTAACCAAGTCATAGAGTTATGGAGTTTTACAGCACGGAAACAGACACTTCAGTCCAACTCATCCATGTTGACCAGATATCCTAAATTAATCTAGTCCCATTTGCCAGCATTTGACCCATATCCCTCTAAACCCTTCTTATTCAAATACCCATCCAAAGGCCTTTTAAACGTTGTAATTGTACCAGTCTCCACCTCTGGCAGATCTTTCAATACATGTAAGGCCCTCTGAGTGAAAACATTGCCCCTCAAGTCTCTCTTTAAGCTTTCCCCTCTCACCTTAAACCTATGCCTTCTAGTTTTAGACAACTCACCCTGTGAAAAAGACCTTGGCTATTCACCCTAACCATGCCCTGCATGATTTTATAAACCTCTATAAGGTCACCCCTCAGCCTTCATCGCTCCAGGGAAAACAGCCCCTGCCTGTTCAGCCTCTCCCTGTAGCTCAAAACCCTTCAACTCTGGCAATATCCTTGTAAATCTTTTCTGAACCCTTTCAAGTTTAACAACACCCTTTCGATAGCAGGGAGACCAGAATTGAATACATTATTCCAAAAGTGGCCTAACCAATGTCCTGTACAGCCGCAACGTGACATCACAACTTCTATGCACAATGCGCTGACCAATAAAGGAAAGCATACCAAGCGCCTTCTTCACTGTCCTGTCCACCTGTGACTCTACTTTCAAGGAGCTATGAACCTGCTCCCCTCCCAAAATCACATATGAATAGGACAAGTGCAATAGGTGAATGGATGCACCAAGCGCTGCCCCATTCCGTCCATGTTCCACTCCAAGTGACACACAATCTGAACTCAGACATAAACACCATCCTTCAACCTACAGGGGTGGGTAGCATTTTCACCATTTGGATCAGAGCCATTTAAGAAGGCATTGAATTACCACCTTATGCGGATGAGCTCAGGTACCAAAAATCTGAGGATGAATACATTATTTTTAAAGTAGCTTTTGTTACGAAAGGGAGGTCGACACCTCTCTGATAATTAAAACTGAAACACCCAGAGAAGCTCACCATAGAAATGTGACAAGTGATATAACCCACCTCTTATGCCCAATCTGTCATAAAGGAGTGGTTGAATGAGATAGAATTTTTTCACCCCTCTATAATTAACAAGTAACAATTTATTTATCTAACTCCAACAGTGAACAAATTAACAGAATTACTAACAAATCTAACAATTCCTCTCTACCTAACTTGTCCCTAACTGAACTAAATTCTACTGGTATGCTGTTTCAATAACACAGGTCCCATTTATATAAATCCGAGAAATAAGAACAATAAATTAAATCTTAGTCTCTCAATGTTCACACAGAATGTGTCTTCCAAAATGTTTTGTATCTTCTTCAGTCATAAACACCTTTCTTCTGCTGATCCTTCTTTCCAAAATGCCTCTCTCCGTTGTTTTCTCTGTAATTTCTTTTGTCTAGAATATTATCTAAAATTTCCATGATGTGTTTTATAGGTAAATGGTGCTTTTTTTAAAGAGCGTGTAGATTTCTTGTGAAAGCCCAGTATTTATTTCTCAGTTGTCTTTCCCTCTAATTTTCGAATGCCCTCTTCTTTATACCCATGATGATATATTAATTTCTTTACAATCAGATTGGTTCGAGGTAGTCAAAACCAACAGATTTAAATTTAATTGGGTTTTGGTAACTAGGGCCTTGTTTAAATTAATTGGCTGATATTCAAGCTGGTTTCCTTAACAACAAAACAAGCCTAAAGTTTTCCAGTCACACAGCCAATTGATACGTTTCCATTTTAGAACTATCTGTACATCTACAGCTGCTTTTTTTAAAGCTCCAAGCTTCGAAAAGCACATCACCTCTTAAAGGGACCACACACACTCCCCCCCCCCATGTTATTACAAATAAATTCTAGCCTTCCATTTCATAAGCACTCTGCATAACTTTGTAACACTTTTAACTGTATCTAATTTTAATGAAAATCTACTTGTCATTTTGGGATACAATCTTAATTTATTTTGGGTGTTATTTTTGCTCTTAAACAAGATGTTTTGTATTCTGTGATGTCTGTGCCAATTATCAGATACATAGAAAATGCAGTGTGGTTGATAGGTATCATGTGTGTCAATAAATGTGCAGTACTCACGCTCTGGGGAAGATTGCACAGTGGGCAAAGCCATGTGTACTGTTATTCCAATTATCGCATCCTCAATTTTCCTTTTTATCTCTTTATTCCAGGTGCCGATATCACTCAAACCTGCGTCTGCCTCTCATGTCTTCTCATCCATACAGTCAGATCACTGTAGAAACAGCGTTTGACAATCCCATCTATGAGACAGGCGTACGTCACTTGTTTTCTAACATTCGCTGTGTCGGAGCGGATTTGGTCAAGATATTTCTCTGGGTCCATATATTTAAAGTGGGGTGGAAGGGAGAGCATAAAAATGGCTATATACTTTTCGATTCTGAGAAAGCTGAGTGCAACCATTATCATTGTGAATCTTGTGTTCAGATGTGATGACAATGAGAAACAAAAGGATAAAACTGAAAGAACTGCAATTTCTGGAAATCAGAAACAAAAACAGAAGTTTGCTGGAGAAGTTCAGCAGGTCTGGTAGGATCTGTGGAGAGAAATCAGAGGTAACGTTTTGGGTCCAGGTCTGAAGAAGGGTCACTTGACCCGAAATATTAACTCTAATTTCTCTCCACAGGTGCTGCCAGACCTGCTGAGCTATTCCAGCAACTTCTGTTTTTGTTTCTGAAACAAAAGGATAGTGTAATTACATCCAATTTTTACGTGATCCAAGATGTCAACCAGTTATGTGTTGTTAAGAAAAACTCACAAGGTTCTGCCTAGTAACTTTACAGAAGCTATAAGAGGATTGATGGGTTCATTCAGGGGTAGGTACTGAAATGTGAGATATTTGCTCACTTCTCCACCAGTATTTCACTGGGAGTTTCAATGAAAATTTGCACACTTATAGAAAGGGGTGAGATTATTCATTTAGATAAAGGATGACAACTTTGTTGTTGCTGAATAGTGCTACAAATTGACAGAGATTTTCAACCATCCGGACAAACTCAAGGATGTCAAATTTCAACTCATAGAAACAATTTATGCTACAGGAGAAAAGGATGCTGATTGGTTGGCAAGTTGACACTGATTGACTGAGGTATTGCCATAGAGAAAACAGCTGGAAACAACAAGCTCCCCAAGCTCTTGAGTTATAAGACTCTTATTCTTAGCAGTAAAATACAACTCACATTCTGATTGCACGCTGTAAAGTCCAAAAAGGTCCCACATCCAATCTCAGCTTTGAATTAGTTCAGGCATCTAAAATGACTTCAACAATTGGAGAGGTTGAATAGGCTAGGACTGTTTTCCCTGGAGTGTCGAAGGCTGAGGGGTGACCTTACAGAGGTTTATAAAATCATAAGGGGCATGGATAGGGTAAATAGACAAAGTCTTTTCCCTGAGATGGGGGAGTCCATAACTAGAGGGCATAGGTTTAGGGTGAGAGGGGAAAGATATCAAAGAGATTTAAGGGGCAACGTTTTCACGCAGAAGGTGGTACGTGTATGGACTGAGCTGCCAGAGGATGTGGTGGAGGCTGGTACAATTGCAACATTTAAAAGACATCTGGTTGGGTATATGAATAGGAATGGTTTAGAGGGATATGGGACAGGTAGGACTAGATTGTTTTGGGATATCTGCTCAACATGGATGAGTTGGACCAAAGCTATTTCCGTGCTGTACATCTCTATGACTCTATGACTCTAATTAGCTTTTGTATTCCTGGGCTTGAGAGGGAAGGTGAGGCACAGGTTAGCTAGGAATCCAGCCCCTCATCAATATACAGCAATCCCACCCTGGATGGCACTCATACTGTAAATATTGACAGAATAGGACTGTAGCTGGTCATACTAGATCCCAAGTTGAACAGACCATCATGCTCTGCTTGATTAAGTTCACACATGATGAATACCACTTTTCCACGAGAATAGGCAGCGTCATACCCCGTAAAAAAATTTTGTATTAAAGAAAACAAAATCCACAAATTTACTGTTATGCTTCATTACTTGTAAGGCCAGAACATGTCCTTTTATTGAGAACTTAGAATCAAAGAATAAGGCAGGAGGTGGCCACACAGCCCATTGTGCTTGTGATAGCTCTTTGAAAGGCAATGTCTCATTTTCCTTCCCATCCCCTCATATCCCTGCAGATTTCACCCCTTCAATTATTTATCCAACAGTGGAAATTATCAGTGATTCTGCTTCCAACATGGGTGGCACAGTGGTTAGCACTGCTGCCTCGCAGCGCCAGGGGCCCAGGTTCAATTCCTGCCTCAGGTGACTGTCTGTGTGGAGTTTGCACATTCTGCCTGTGTCTGTCCAAAGATGTGTGGGCCAGGTGAATTGGCCATGCTAAATTGCCCATAGTGATAGGTGCATTAGTAGGGAGTAGGTGAATGGGTCTGGGTAGGTTGCTCTTCAGAGGGTCGGTGTGGACTTGTTGGGCCGAAGGGCCTGTTTCTGCACTGTAGGAATCTAATCTAATCATGCTTTTGGATAGTGCATTCCAAATTATAAGTCACTGTATATTTTAAAAAACCTCTTGTCTCAAGATATTTTGCTAGTTGCTTTAATGGTGATTTTCTCAGGAGATGGAAATTTCAATGCTGTGCCTTTCCTCTTTTGTTTGATTTCAGGATACCAGGGAATACGAAGTTTCCATATGAATAAGCTCATGGAAGGGGCAGGAAGAATGAGATTCCTGCAATCAGCCAGAGTTTCCCAGTGCACACCCCAGAGAATGATGCTCCTCTCTGCTTTCTAATCCAAATCAGAAGTTACTGACATTCCAGACTCGACACTCCCTCCAAACGTATCTCACCCAGTCGTGTTCACCTGAAAAGGGATCCTGGCAACTCAGTGTGAGAAAAGCCCCCTCAAATTCTCCAAAGAATGCATCGGTTGAATTATTTAGGTAACATCAGAATTTTTAATAAGAAGCAAAAATGGAGTATTTGAAGGAGACCAAATCAAATTTTGGCCAAAGCAATTTCACAACGTCTGTGTTTCGTTTTGTTGAAGTACATTACGTGCTTTTCAAAGAGATATTCCTTGAGGCTCCTGTGAGCTTGCTGACTGGAAAGAGCTACACTCTGTTCCAGAGAAGCTCAGCTATCCCTAATAGAGGACTGAGCTGTCCTTCACAAATTATCATCCTGGCACAATCCCCAGGTGAAAGCAGACACCCTCTCGCTATAGCCAGAGGTGAAGAGAATCCAAAGCAGCAGTACCCTCCGTTCAGCATGAAGTTAGGGAATGTCACTTTTTTTTTTGAAAAATATAACCTCAAGGAATATTTTTTGCAACTGTTTTTCGACGTTGGTTCAGCACTTTGAACAAAAAGTATTCCATTTCTTTTAAGTCTCTGGTAAAGACGGGCCTTTCAATGGGCGAATTGCTTGACAAGTCTTTGCTAAGTGTCCCCTTTTTGCCTAACTGTACACAATCCCGTGTACGCACTTTCCCTGTAAATATGTATATGCAGGCACATACATGTGTATACATGCATGTACTGTATGTCTGTGTATATTCATTAAACAGCATATGTGTGTGATGTGCATCTATGCATGTATATCCTTACTGTACATCTGCAGAATTCATGCATACCTGTGCTAACAGACACATTTTGTGTTGGTGCATTTGTTTACATATATTTTCCTAATGTAAGCAAAACGCATTACACCAGCACACCTACATTGTGCAGCATTTTCTACATTTACCTCTTGCTATTTATTTGTGAAGAGTTTTATTCTGCTGGTAAAGTTGCACAGGAGAATTCTACTTTAGTTGCACTAGTCATTGTGATCAGTCACAACATGTAGTAATATTTCTCCCCGTGCCCCGATGTGTAATATTAAGTGGCAAACATTTCCGAACAGCACAGGCTCAGCCAAATAATGAAGCAAATTTAAACAGCGAGTAGCTTAAGCCATTTGGCTCAGGAATCTGGGGGGTTTGATTCTCAGTTTGTACTGTGCTAGCTGATCTCAGTGTGAGCATGAGTGAGAGGTGCTAATATTGTTTTCATTTCCCTCTCAGTTTGCAAGAGAAGTTAGAGGGGTATGTTTGGGGACCAATAATCTCAGATTCTTACTTTCGATCCAAGTCTGTAATCAGGGGCAAGTGACTATTAGAATGAGTAAGCTGTCATCTTGTACAGTAATGTTCACTTGCAATAGACGCAGTTCAGAGAAGGTTTACTAGACTAATACATGGAATGGGCAAACGTGAGGAATGCAGATGCTGGAGATTAGAATCGAGAGTGTGGTACTGGAAAGACACAGCAGGTCACGCAGCATCCAAGGAGCAGGAGAATCGACATTTCGGGCAAAAGCCCTTCATCAGGAATGATGGGCAGACTGTATTATGAGGAAAGTGTATTCAGACAGGGCCTGTATCCTCTGGGGTTTAGAAGTGTCAAAGGTGACTTAATTCAAATGTAAGATCCTGAGGGAACCTGGGTGGACACTGGAAGGATGTCTCCTCCTGTGGGAAAACCTCGAAGTCGAGGTCATTTTAAAACAAGGGTCACCCATTTAAGGCAGAGATGTGGAAACATTATTTTCCTCCCTAGAGGGTTGTGAGTATTTTGTAATTTCTTTCCTTTAAAGGCAGTAGATGAAGAATCTTTAAATACCTTTGGTTATCAGGAGTGCAGGAATGTAGAGTTAAGGTTAAAATCAGACCAACCATGATCGCATTGAGTGGTGGAACAGGCTTGAAGGGCCTAGCAGTCTTCTCTTGTTTGTGTGTTTGTGCACTCCCTCGGCAGAAGAATTTGAAGAATCGATGCTTGACTTTGTAGAACTGTACCTCTCCAGGGCAGGAGAAAATCAGAGGGGAGCAGGTGGAAAGCTGATCTGCCCCTCGACGTTAACATTTCAGAAGAGAAGGAGAAACATCTGGATGAGGAAACTTTTTTTTTAAATAATGCATTGCTGTTTTGCTACGCTGCATGCTGTGTGAGCAGAACTTGACATCAATACAGCACTTCCTTACTGCAACAAACCTGTAACAGCATTCTAACAAAATAAAACAACAGCGAGACAGTGACTCACCTTCCTCTGTATGAGAAAGCATCTATCCTACAGTTGGCTTTATTGATTGACCAGCGGGCTGGGAGTGTGGACGGGGAGGTGAGAGGGGTAGGGGTGGTATTGAGAACTGTAAATGTGTTCTTTCACTCCCACAGTTTTTCAAAATGCCATAATAGCACACTCTAGATTTTATCTTAAAATGCATTATGTCCATCTTAAATTCAACAGGATTTTATTGGCTGTGGTTAACATGAAGGACTTTCCTTCTCAACGTCACCCCTTTTCTGAGGCTTGGTGACCTTCATGTTAAACTCACCACCAGACATCTCTCTCTCTAATGAGAGAGCAGACCTGCAGTCCTCCGGGTCTATGGCAACTTGGTCTTATGGTGTTTTGTTTTGTCTTCTTGACCTAGGGAGATCAGGGTGTACATGAGTCAACTCCTAACCCTCACACTGCTAAATCTAACATCTTAACATCGATTAAAAGCAAAGTGCTGTGGATGCTGGAGATCTGAAAGAAGGGTCATATTGACCCTGAGACATTAACGCTGTTTTTCTCGGCTGCTGAGTTTCTCCAGCACTTCCTGTTTCTTTATCTTGATATTGGACCATTGATGGGTTGTCATGGACTTGTAGTACAATCAGACCTCTGACAGCCAAGAAGGATAGCCACCAGAAACTATTAGGAATCCTTATTTTAAGTTAATTAGTTATCATCCAATTATGTTATGCAGACCTAGCTGCTTTTTCACCCTTGATACAGAATGGTAAAGCCATTGTGGTGAACCTAGCAGAAAGAGGGTCAGAGGTGAGAAGTTCAACAATGTCAGAATCGATAATTGTCTTTTTACTTTGTGTGGGATGAGAAGAAGGAACATTTCCCAAGTCGCTGACCATCTAACATTGGGCCTCTGTCCTCTGACCAGCAATTGCTTTCCACCAGCAGTAAGCTGGGATGCAGGCAAAGCCCAGGGATTAAAATGGACCAGAATTCCTATGGCCAAGATCAGAAAGGTTTACTATCTACCTTGCCCACAACCTGCTCCATTCCTGCCCAGGGTTGAAATCAGGGTTTCAAGATTGATGTTCAAGGTGACTGCCTGTGTAGAGTTTGCACGTTCTCCCTGTGTCTGTGTGGGTTTCCTCTGGGTGCTCTAGTTTTCTCCCATAATCCAAAGATGTGCAAGTTAGGAGGATCGGCCATGCTAAATTGCCCATAGTGTTCAGGGATGTGCAGGGTAGGTGGATTAGCCATGGGAAATACAGGGTTACAGGGATAGGATGGGGGCACTGGGGCTGGGTAAGATGCTCTTCAGAGAATCAGTGCAAACTTAATGGGCTGAATGACCTCAATCTACACTGTATGGATTCTATGACTCTATGAAAAATGCTCAGTCAGGTGAATGACCATATTGTACATGTGGACACATATTGAAACAAAACAGAAATTGCTGGAGATACTCAGCACATTTGGCAGTGTTTGTGGATAGAAAGCTGAGTTAATGTTTCAGGTCTTGTGACCCTTCTTCAGTGCTGTTCTGATCCCTTATGCTGATTTTAACTCATATGAGCCAGAGACAATTCTCATAGATGTAAACAGAAATCAAAAGGAAGGATTACTGTACACCCCACATAACATATCTGCTCCTTCCGAGGATTTTAACACAACAGGATTTTGGAGTCAGATAATTTCATAGAACCAGATTTATGCAGAAGGGCAGATGGTTGTATCTGTGTTACAAGACTGTAACAGAGGGCTAGTTATGAGCTCAAACCTTAAATGATTTGTCAGCATTTTTGAAGTACTCACAATGTGTTATATCTTTCAGTATGCTAGCTGCAGGCTGTTTGATGATCCTTATCAAGTTTGTAATCTTTCAGTTGTTACTCATACATTCTGCTAATTTAAGAATAATTTTCCTCAGCATATATTTCAGTCATTGTAGAAGTCACATTTTCCCATGCAGCATTATATCAGAGCACAGAAAAATAGATCATTCATGAAATTCTGATAATTGACTTTTTTTAACTAGTCAATGAATTGTGTTGCCTTCTAACCTGGAAGAATATTTTACTGAAAGGCAGTATGTTTATTTCTTTATAATATATTATGTGCAAACTTTCTAAGCTATTTTGAACCGTTATAGGGTCATATTGGGATTGAATTTCCATAAAAGTGTGATTCACTTTTCTGTTACTTGCACTAATCAGATTTTTATTTCTGTCATTAGCTTTATTTCTTACATGTCTTAATCTTGATTTTGATATTTATCTAAATCTCTGGACTGGTCAGACCATGAGCTGGTGTGCTACAGTTCATTGAGAAAACCCAAGTTGCTGTGGTAACATGGATAGTGATGATAGAGGCTTCCCTCCATCACTCGGTCAACCAGAATCTCTCCTGCTCTTACCACCTGGCCACTGATGTGCGTTAGAAAGATTTCCAAGTTGATACTTAATGTGTTTGACTGAAGTGAGAATTGAAGCAAGAAGACTTTTTAGCTCAGAGGGAGGGATACCCACTGCAGCTCAAGATCACCTTCCACATGCTCTCCCACTGGCATCTAAGGAATTAATCATATATTGCCTGTGCGTCATCGCAACATAATTTTGGGAATTGGAGAAGGTGCTGGATCAAGTAACTCACATTTCTCTTCAATGGATTTCAGGCCCATTCATATTATCAACATTTTTCTCAATCTATTGCCATTCCAGAAATTCAATTAATTGAGTTTTGTGCTGCTGACATCAGTAGCCTTGCATAATGGCCTACGTCATAGTTTCTTGGGTGATAGCTGGTATTTGAACGTTGAGCCACAATGGGCAATTTGCCACTCGGCGATATTAAACATGAAGTGTGTTCCACACTCATTTCGACCAACAAGCCCCAGCATCAAATTACGATTATCAAAGGGTCTCCAAAAATATGGAGCAAGGCCCTGACATCATCGGGGTAACGGCAAGCATGAACGAATGATTTTTATTGTCACATGTATTTGGGAAGATGCAGGGAAAAGTGTTGCCACAATCTGGTGCCATTTTGGATTACAAATGAATAAAAAGAGATTACTTAAATAGAGCTTCACCTTCACTTTAATTGACAGAAAAATAAGAAATGATGTTCAAATTTATAGTCCTGCTTTGTCAAGCACGATTCCGGGTTTTCTGATGATCTCCGGGGTTTCTGTAAGGTGTTCCGGTATCCAGGCCGCAATGGGTCCCCATTCAGAGTCCAGCTGATACCCATAGAGTCCCCAGCTCTGCTGCCACTGCCGACATTGCTAGGAATCCCGATCCGGGCCCGACATCGCCATCCTGACCCGGGCCCACCACACAGTGAAAGCTGCAGCCACCATCTCACTGACCTCACTAGGAGTCCCTGCTCTGGGCCTACTATATCCATGAGCCACCACTGCAGACGCCCCCTCACCACCTTTGCCCAGCCACCTCCACAATGACACCTCCTCCACCGCCAACAAGAGGGAGATGAAGAAAAAGAAAGAAGATGTATAGGAAAGAGAAAGAAGGACACAGCCAACCTGGAATGGACAGGCTTAGGAGTTTAAACGCTACTTGTCAGCACTGACATCTTGGTTTAAAAAATGGAACAAGCACACAAAACTGAAATATTAAAATTAAAAATACATCCAGACAAATACCAAAGACCCTTGCAGAAGGCTGAGAAATGATATTAATGAATGGAACAAGCCCATTTTCAGAAAAAGAGCAGATCTCACATAGCTCAGTATGTGTGTTCCTTTCTATTAGCTGTGAATGTAACAGGCTGATTAACAAAATTCTTGCAATTTCTAAAGGCTGCCTTCTACAGAGCTCATTATATGTTTCATATCCCTCCTGATGACTGATGGCCTAACAGTGTAAAAACTGAAATGACCCAACAATTCTGTCATTGTGAAATAAATACAGAAAATGCTTGAGAAACGTAGCTGGTCTGGCAGCACCTGTGGAGAGAGAAACAGAGTTAACATTTCGAATCCAGTATAACTCTTCAGAGCTGGGTCTGACAGTGTGTCCTGTTTACTGACTTGAACAACTTGAAGAAAATATACTGTTGTTGGTTTATAAAATTGACAAATGTCTGGTGAGATTGGAGATTTCGAACAAAGTTTCTCCCACAGAGGGTGGTCAATCATTGGAATAAGTCACTCCTTTGGAAAGAACTGAACAAATATATGGTTTTGAAAGTCATAGACCATTTTATACATATATACATATATATATTACACACATATACAGGAACAGTTGGCAAAGTTTGAGAGGACTATAAAGTCACTCTCTCATTAGAGAGAGAGACAACTGGTGGTGTTTTAACCTGAGGGCCACTACACCTTAGGCAAAGGGAGAAATTGAGAACGAGAGTCCCCTCTACCCCTGGCCAAATACATGAGTCTGGAAATATCATCAGCATTAATATCAAATGTAGAGGATGATTAATCACATGAATCTTTAACACAGCGAAAAGTTCACAAATTGATTAGAAAATGTTCAGGAGGTGAAAGGTTTAGAGAAAATTTATCAAGAGACAAATCATGGCTAGTTGGTTTTATGAGTCTGATTGAATTATCCTTTTTTTTATTGGCACTTTTCATGGTTTATGTCAAAGGATCATACCTTTAACAAGATAATAACCTTCCATTCTTACCCATTCATGCAATCCTTTGTTGGGATGAGTCAGAGTTTTATTCCAGCTCTCAGATCTCAAACCTCCAGCACGTTAATTACTTATTCTCTATATCTGCATACCCAGTCCTCATGCACACATGTCTTTATTAACATTTAACTATCACATGTTCCTTAGTTTTATTTGGCCTCAGGCATGCGTGCTAAACCTTACTAGCTGATAACACATGATACAATAATAGAAGTAACTGAGCTGTGGTCTTTTCCTTCATGTACCTCATGGGAATCATTTCATTCGTAAATGCAAAAAATTGAAACTCACATATGGATGTGGAATAGCCAAATTATTACTAGTATTAATAATTTGACACATTGTTTAGATCATACATACCTGATGGAATTTATTGGTGAAGTAAAAATCCTGTGAGCTACCTTGTAACCACTTGGTTTGCGCTGGTTTAGATTGGTTTGCATTTCGGTCATTTCTAAAGTAACTTAACCTGAATGTGTACATTCAAAAGATCGCAATGGATTTTCATTGAAAGTCCTTTTCCAAAATTTTGAAACTTGAACTTTTCCATGATCCAATAGGTTTGGTGAACTATGTAGCTGATGCAATTGACTTTGACCAGTGTTTGACAGCTGTTGGAGAAAATAATAAACAAATAGTGATGTATTCCCACCAAAATCATCAAAAAAACAGATGATCTGGTCTTTGCTGTTTGTGGAATCTTGTGGTGCTCAAATTGGTGGTCATGTTTCCCACAGTATAATAATGACTAACTGCAAAGTCCTGAGTGTATTTTAATTCATTGGCAGGATGAGGGTGTCACTGGCTAGGCCAGCATTTATCACCCATCTCCAGAGGGTGGTTAAGAGTTAATGACATTGCTGTGGGTCTGGAGTCATATGTCGGCATTAGTGAACCAGATGACAGTCAACTCATGGTTATCATTACACTCTCAGTTCCAGATTTGTATAGAATTCACAATCCACCATGGCAGGATACAAATCCAAGTCTCCCAGAACATTACCTGTGTCTTTGGATGAACAGTACAGCAATAATACTATAGCACCAGGCCATCACCTCCCCTATTTGTGCAAAATATTTTATATATCTGAGTCTTTCATTTCTTTGTTTTCCATTGTAAGAGTGCAAATTAAATCTCCAATGCTTCAGTTCCTTTCTAACAAACTGTGCAGTAATAGGGCACATATTTAAAATCTGCCAGCATTCACATTGGCCAAGATGTGTTTATTTCCAACGGGTGCACACTTTAATGCATCCTCTGAGCACTGTTTACTGGATTCTAAATCTCATTGCCAATTATAAGGATCTGATGTGATGTTATTCAGTGAGCCATGGACCCAAAGAGACAAGAAATGTTCCAGGTATAAATCCAGGTCCCTGAAGAGTTGGCTAATTGTCACTTGGGGAGCTCCAATTAGCTGCATCATCTCTAGGTTATGGAAGGAAAATAAGTAGCACGCCAATCAGAAACTGCTGCTGGATATGTGTGTGTATGTTAATATCTAGTATGGGTATGATCAGACAAAGTTGTCATATACCAGGAGGCACCAGTTGTACACTGACATTCAATGCCAAGATCCGTATGCAAAGACTGACCACTTGACTGCCACATCATTACATCACCCATAGAAACATAAGCCAGCATGGGGCAACATAGCAGAGAGAAATTGTCCATATTTCAAAAGGGGAAAGGGTGGGAGGAGGCTTGTTTAAGAGCATAATCACTGTCTTGGACAAGTTGACCAAATGGTCTGTTTCTATGCCGTGAATTCTAAAGGGAGCAATACCTGCAGCATTAAGATTGAAACCTGTTGATAGTGGTGGCTTTATAATGCAGATCTTACACTGACATCATCAAAAATCTTGCCATTGCAAGGCAAGACTTGTAACATAGCTGAAGCATTACGCTCAGTGTTGGTACAATGGCCAGTTTTTTGTTGCTATTCTTCAAGCTAATAGCATTTGTTCCTGTCAGCTACTCATTGCTTTGTTCATTATATAGGTGTCTGAATATGTTTACAAATTAGTGGTTTAATTTAAATTTATGTTTGCAGTTTAAACAAAAATGCAAAATCAGCATTATGATGTTAAATTAGTCTTATTAGTACTCTTCATTTCAAATATTAATATTTAGTACGCAGATCTCACTGTAGGATTGTAATGATAATGTGACATTGCTGAAACACATTGCTATTAAATATAAAATGGATAGGTCTGTGGGAGGAAATTATCAGTCTAGGAAATAATCTTGAAATTCAAACTGAAAGCACAAATCTTTTATATGTACTGAAGTTGTCTGAGTGAATTGTACTCTCTCTTCCACCTACCTCAGGATTTTGTCTGTGGACAATACACTTCTCCTGTCTTCTAGAGCTTCACCCGATTCTCAGTAGGGATGTGTAGTTGACAGTGTTGCTAGCCGATTGTCCTTCTATCTCACTGCAACTTAACGTGAAGGACTAGGCTCAGTATGATTGTGGAATCACCACATCAAGGCATGACAGACAACATGCAGCATGAGGTCAATAAGATCTCTAACTCTTTATGAATTCTCTAGTTGGTCGATTGTCAGCATAAACATCCTTATCAAATAAAAACAGAAAAAGCTGGAGGAGCTTAAAAGGTCGGGCAGCATCTGTGGAGAAAAAACAGAGCTAATGTTTTGAGTCCAATGATCCTTCTTTAGAACTGATAGTGGGTGGTATATATGCTGAAGTCGTGGTAGAGTGCGGGGGACAGATGGAGACGGAGCTGAGGGAGAGAGAGAAAGATGGTTAGGTAGATAAAGGGATTGATGACGATAAGCCAACGAAGGAGAACGTGGAGAAAGTGAGGACAGCAGATGCTGGAGATCAGAGTCGAGGGTGTGGTGCTAGAAAAGCATAGCAGGCCAAGCAACATCCGAGGAGCAGGAGAATCGATGTTTCAGGTATAAGCCCTTCATCAGGAAGGAGAATGGGGACCATGAGTAGGTCAAAATGGGTTGGCTGTGCTGAAAGCAGCACATGTCATGACAGACCCCAAGGATAAAAGACATAGAATGAGGTTTACAGGCCCTAACATTATTGAACTCAATATTGAGTCCTGAAGACTACAGGGTCCCCTAAGTGAAAAAGAAATGCTGTTCTTCCAGCTCTCACTGAGCCTCGCTGGAGCTCTGTAGCAAGCCCAAGATAGAGACGGTGGCCACGGAACATAGCAGTGTGTTGAAGTGCAAAGCAACTGGATGGGCAAAGTCACTTTTACAGGCTGAACATGGGTTTTCCACAAAGTGATCATCCAGTTAGCAGAGACCACATTGTGAGCAGCTAACAGAATAGACTACAGTGAGTGAAGTGCAGATAAATCAGTGCTTCTGGAGCCTTGGCTGTGAAGGGGGAGGAAGTAAATGGGCACCTCCTGTGATTGCATGGGATGGTGGTGTGGGGATGTATTGGGAATGGACCAGGGCATCCCCGAGGGAAAGGTCCCTCGGAAATGCCAACAAGGGAAGGCAAGATGTGTTTGGTGGTGGCATCCCATTGAAGGTGGCCGAAATGGTGGCTTATGATCCTTTGGAATGCTAGTGCTGGTGGGGTGGTAAGTGAGGACCAGAGGGACCATACCAGTGTTGTGGGAGGGAAGAGAAGGGGTGAGGGCAGAAGTGCGGGAGATGAGTTGGACATGGCTAAGAACCCTGTCAACCACAGTGGCGGGAATCCTCAATTGAGCCAAACTATTGACATTTCTGGAGTTGGAAAAACTGGGAGAATGGAATGGAGTCCTGACAGGAAGTAGGGTGTGAGGACGCATAGTTAAAATAACTGCAGGAGCCAATGGGTTTGTAGTGGATATTGGTGGCCAGCCTATCCAGAAATGGAAACAGAGAAGTCAAGGAAAGGAAGGGAGAAGTCTGTATGCTATTTCTCATCCTAATCACTGCCCATCTCTCAATCACAAAACATTGTTTTCTGATCAAATTATTGTACAGTTCTGAAATAAAGTTGTTGATCTGTGGAGATGTTGCATGTGATCCCATTGTTTGTGGTATAATGAGTAATTGTGTACATGAGATTTGTTATGTCACATTGAATATGAAAACCAATCAACCAATGGGATGCAAATAGAACTGAGAGAAAATGTCTTCCATCACAGCTTTACCTATTCCTGGGAGAATGATTAGACATCCTGTATGCCTCTGTGTGTCAGACTTTTATTGTGATGAAATGGTTCTCCTTCAGTTCTCTGTGTCCCAACACCAAGCATACGCCTCATGAAGCCTAGCCTTAAGGACTATGCAATGGTTGAGAAGCAAGCTTTTATTATTTCATAACCTGTTGCAGTAATGTTTGCTACATCAGATAGTAAAGGAGTGATAAACAGCTAGTGCTACTGAGATTAATTTCTCTGCAACATGATTTGATTGATCTATAAATGTGCAGGCTGTTTAGAACAATATATGACTTTTCCATAGCTTTGATCTTAAAGAACATTAAAGTAGATGTTAACCATTTGAATGACTTGATACAAGAAGCCATCAAGTGACATCAAAGACTGCATAGTATTCTGATCACCTGTCTGTACTCAGTTAATTTTGTCTCACTGCAGTTCAGGTGTTATAATACTTCTGAATACACCTGTGCTAGAAAAAGTGCAAAAAAAAATGAGGGAAGAAGAAATAATGATTCCTGAACTCTGAGTCATGCTGTACTTGAAATGTTAACTCTGTTTCTTTCCCCACAAATGCTGCAAGAACTGCTGAGTTTCTCTGGCACTTTTACTTTTATTTCATATTTGCTTTTAAATGATTTCTGATTGCTGGTCAGTGACTGTTTGTGTAAAATTTCTTGGTGTGGATGACAGGCAGGAATCTGATTAATGCCTCCAATGCTAAAAAGCCTATTGATGGCTCACAGTTTAGACATGGAACTGGGACACCACTGAAGCCTGTGAATCATAATCTTCAGCACTGAGTCAGAAATTCAAGATAGGAGAGAGAAAAAATGAGAGGGCAAGGGAAGAAAATGGCATTTAAATATTGTGTGAGAGCCAATGAATCAAACAGATGCCTATATGTCAATATAGATGTCTGAAACCAATTTAACAGCAAAAGCACATGAACTACTGATCAGCCCATGAAATAACATGGCCTCTTAAAATGGGCTATTTAAATGACTAGGCATCAAGTGACTCCATATGTAAATTGGATTTTGAGTCTGTACAGTGCAATATGATTTAGGATTATATTTTTCCCAAGAGTATGTGTGAACTAGAGTCAAAAGATATTTTATTAAATTGTCAGTAGGATCTAATGATACTTAGTGAAGTAACTTCTTAACCAAACTAACCTGCAGAACAAAATCTTGATTATAACCTGAGTCTACTTAGCATTCAATACCACTGTGGAGGCGAATACCTTCACTGATATGGAGAGAGAATGCAGCCAAGAGAGTTAAAGGGTTTGCTGGTGTAGGTGCTGTGTGCATCAGCCCTATTCTGTTATTGTGGTTCCATCTGGAAAATCTTGTCTTGCTGCACAATTCATTTTTAATTCTGAGCTGCCAGAAAGGAATTTTTCTCGTAGTTTTGTTCATTGTTGTTTCTTTGATGTGAATAATAAAAGCCCATTTGCCAAACAATGATGTATGGTTTATTTCAAAAAAATGAATGAATCACCATAGAATAAATATACTGTGATGTTTACTCCGTAACAACTGATGTATATGTTTTTAATAACTGTTAGATGCTAAAATGGAAAGATTTTTTTCCCCATTAATAAAGATGACAAGGATTTAGACCTTTCAATTGTGGCTGTTGGGTTGCATCTTGGAATTTACTTTTTTGAATTTCTTCAAATTTTAACTAACCCTTCATTTTCTTTATGTTTGTTGCCAAATGTATTAGTAATACTGGCAAGGATGCCTTTGTCACCTATTGCGAATGAGTTACAAAAAATGTCTTTTTGAACCACAACACTCCTTGTGCTGAATAAGAAGAATCAGAGAATCCCTACAGTGTGGAAGCAGACCACATCGTGTCCACATCAACCCTCTTCTGTAACCCCACATTCCCCATGGCCAATCCACCTAACCTGCACATCTTTGGACTGTGGGAGAAAACCAGAGAACCCGGAGGAAATCCACACAGGCAGTTCCCCGAGGGTGGGATTGAATCCAGGTCCTGTTAGACAGCAGTGCTAACCACTGAGCTACTGTGCCACAAGAACAGAGGAATCAATCAGATTGTTTTCAGTAGTTGCACCATAAAAATGCTTGAGAGGGTTTTGTCCAAAATGGAACAATTACAAATTCCCTGGACAGTTAATCAGACGATATCTTACCAAATTATATTTTAGAGCATTGCTCCAGATGTGACTGGACACATTCATACTCTTAATATGAACAGGTGGAGGAGGATGAGTTTCTGCTTTTAATTAAATCAATACTAAACAAATTACACTCTCTTCCTCTCTCCCTCATGCATTTATTGCAGAAGGTTACATTATAGTCTCTTCCAAGAATTCTGAAGACATTATTCTTTCTTTAATTATCCTTTACCAGAATTAAAAATTAAACAGTTCTCACTTTCAAAATGCTCATTGATTGAAAGGGCATTAACCTGGGTTCCAGTTTAATGTTTTTTAATTTAATTTTATGAAACACTTATTTCATCTGACACCCCCTGCACCCTTAGGGACCCCCAGTGTATCTTGCCACAGATTACTGACAATGAAATAGTGGAAGAGTTAAAATGACAGTCTAATTGTGCAATTAAGCTTAGAAATGTCCAGAATACAAATCCTGGGGCAATACTGTGTCAACTCACACAGAAGAAGACATTTTTCATGCAGTGATAGATTCCAAACAGTTGTAAGATAGGATTTCCACTTCAGACAAAATGTGTAAAATACAAACAAAATATGCTTATATGCTTATAACTGGTCAGGTTATAGTTGAATTTTCTGTTAAAACTTGCTTGTACAAAAGCAGGCTTAAGATCAACCACAAACCTTCAGAATTGGACAGAGTAACAGAAGATTATGTTTTATTTTTTACTATTGCTTAGTATTCTCTGATATTTTTAAGAGTCATAGAGTCTTAGAGATGTACAGCACGGAAACAGACCCTTCGGTCCAACCCATCCATGCCGACCAGATATCCCAACCCAATCTAGTCCCACCTGCCAGTACCTGGCTCATATCCTTCCAAACCCTTCCTATTCATATACCCATCCAAATTCTTTTTAAATGTTGCAATTGTACCAGCCTCCACCACTTCCTTTGGCAGCTCATTCCATATATGCAACATCCTCTGCGTGAAAAAGTGGCTCCTTAGGTCTCTTGTATCTTTCCGCTCTCAGCCTAAACCTATGTCCTCTAGTTCTGGACTACCACACCACAGGGAAAAAACTTTGTATATTTATCCTATCCGTGCCCTTCATGATTTTATAAACCTCTATAAGGTCACCCCTTGGCCTCTGGCATTCCAGCCTATTCAACCTCTCCTTATAGGTCAAATCCTCCAACCCTGGAAACATCCTTGTAAATATTTTCTGAACCCTTTCAAGTTTCACAACATCCTTCCAATAGGAAGGAGACCAGAATTGCACACAATATTCCAACAGTAGCCTAACCAATGTCCTATACAGCTGCAACATGACCTCCCAACTCCTGTACTCAATACTCTGACCAATAAAGGAAAGCATACCAAATGCCTTCTTCACTATCCTATCTACCTGCGACTCCACTTTCAAGGAGCTCTGACCCTGCACTCCAAGGTCTCTTTGTTCAGCAACATTCCCTTGGGCCATACCATTAATTATATAAGACCTGCTAAGATTTGCTTTCCCAAAATGCAACACCTCATATTTATCTAAATTAAACTCCATCTGCCACTCCTCAGCCCATTGGCCGTTCTGATCAAGATTCCATTGTAATCTGAGGTAACTTTCTTCATTGTCCACTTCACTTCCAATTTTGGTATCACCTGCAAACTTACTAACTATACCTCTTATGCTCACATCCAAATCATTTACATAAATGATGAAAGGTAGTGGACACAGCACCAACCCTTACGACATACCACAGGTCTCCAGTCTGATAAACAACCGTCCACCACCACCCTCTCTCTTATACCTTTCAGCCATTTCTGTATCCAAATGGGTGGTGCTCCCTGTATTCCATGAGATCCTGAAGAAGGGCTCATGCCCGAAACGTCGATTCTCCTGCTCCTTGGATGCTGCCTGACCTGCTGTGCTTTTCCAACAACATATTTTCAGCTTCCATGAAATCTAACCTTGCTAGCTAGTCTCTTATGGGGAACCTTGATGAACACCTTACTGAAGTCCATACTGATCACGTCAACGCTCTGCCCTCATCAATCCTCTTTGTTACTTCTTCAAAAAACTCAATCAAGTTTGTGAGACATGATTACCCATGCACAAAGCCATGTTGACTATCCCTAATTAGTCCTTGCCTTTCCAAATACATATACATACTGTCCCTCAGGATTCTCTCCAACAAATTGCCCAACACCAACGTCAGGCTCACTGGTCTATAGTTCCCTGGCTTGTCCTTACCACCTTTCTTAAACAGTGGCACCACGTTCGTCAACCTCCAGTCTTCCGGCTCTTCACCTGTGATAATCGATGATACAAATATCTCAGCAAGGGGCCAGCAATCACTTCCCTAGCTTCCCCACAGAGTTCTAGGGTACACCTGATCAGGTCCTGAGGATTTATCCACTTTTATGTGTTTCAAGACATCCAGCATTTCCTCCTCTGTAAAGTGGACATTTTCCAATTGTCATCATCTATTTTCCTACATTCTATATCTTCCATTTCCTTCTCCACAGTAAACACTGACCCAAAATAGTCATTTATTATCTCCCCATCTCCTGTGGCTCCACACCAAGGTCGCCTAGATGATCTTTGAGGGGCCCTATTGTCTCCCTAGTTACTCTTTTGTCCTTAATGTGTTTGTAAAAACCCTTTGGATTCTTCTTAACTCGTGTTGCCAAAGCTATCTCATGTCCCCTTCTTGCCCTCCTGATTTCCCTTTTTGTATACTCCTACTCCTTTATACTCTCAGGGATCGAGTCAATCCCTAAGGATTGACTCGATCTATCCTATCTATACCTGACAGTTGCTTTCTTCTTTTTCTTAACCAAACCCTCCATTTCTTTAGGCATCCAGCATTCCCTATACCTACCAGCCTTTCCTTTCACCCTGACAGAAATATACTATCTCTGGACTGGTGTTATTTCATTTCTGAAGGCTTCCCATTTTCCAGCTGTTCGCTCCCAGCGAACAATCAACTTTTGAAAGTTTTTGCCTAATACCATCAAAATTAGCCTTTCTCCAATTTCGAACTTCAACTTTTAGATCTGGCTTATCCTTTTCCATCACTATTTTAAATCTAATAAATTTATGGTCACTGGCCCCAAAGTGCTGCCACCTCAGTCACCTGTCCTGCCTTATTTCCCAAGAGTAGGTCAAGTTTTGCACCTTCTCTAGTAGGTACATCCACGTACTGAATCAGAAAAATTTCTTGTGCACACTTAACAGTTTCAACATTTTTTTCAGGACTATTTAATAGTCTCATTGGTGCACACAAATCAGTTTTATAATTAATTTGCTGAGTGTTGATATGAAAAAAAATTCTGAAAATGTGCCTACTGGTGACTGTGAGTCTAAAATCAAGAGTCATTGAGGGATCTGAAGCATTCAAAGGAGAACTGAGCAGATTTCCCGCAAGCTTTCACAAATTTCTACAACTGGTTGAATCTAGCTATATTGATTAGTGCGACACATTTTGTGATGCAGTCTAGTCTAGACAGATTGAATCACAAACTGGAGTAAAAGATACAGGAAATTGGAGTTTTTGTTTATGCTCTGTACTCTTTTCCCTTAAAGGGGCAGCTCATGAGAAAGTTGTAGATTTCAACGAAGGCCTCTGTCTCCATGTCAAACAGACTTGATCTAATAGTTTTGTTGATAATTACAGCAATCAAAGTTGACCTGTTAATTCCCTTCCTGCTCCAATACCAAACTAATAAAAGTCTAGTTCACAACTGTCCCTAGGTTAGTGAAACTAGCCTGGGCCCTGCACTAAGTCCATAGGGACCTGATGGCCGAACTTTGAGTAGGCAAAACTGGAACTGTGTAACCTTTCATAGTTATCCTGGTTGAGGGGAGATGCCCACACAATATGATTTGCCCTGGGTCTCGCAACCCCCTCAGGACAGCTTTGCTCTCAATGTTGATGAATTAGAACCTGTGTATTTCTTTCTGATTGTTCTCTTGATCGTGCTGTAAGTAATCCATACAGGCCAAGAAAGGCCCAAGTCTTTGTCCCAGGATGGGTTGAGTCAGTTGATCATTGTTTCATCAACACATCGCTTTTGTGATGACTGGGTGAAAATGCAGGTTTAGAGATGTCCAGACAGCACTCTGCTCAGCGTATGATGCATCTCACAGTTGAAGATCTTGTCTTGACAACAATTCAAGCATGACTGGCCATTTGAGCACAACTATGGAGATTGGCCAGTGCTTGGCAAAATGTATTTTAGCTTGTGTTGGCAAGTTCAAAAAAGACAAAGCAGAATTATATAAATCCAATGACGTTCCCCATTTCGACTTAAAGGCAGCATGCTCAAGAAACATAAAATTTGCATCCAACAATAAGATAGGTTATTGAGTTTTTAACTTTGGCAGGAAGAGTAAAGGAGCTGCATATTATTTAAATGGAGAAAGACTGCAGAAAACTACAGCACAGACGGGGATTTGGGAGTCCTTCTGCCTAGCTCACAAAAAGCTAACTTGCAATAACAGGTGACAGAGGAGGCAAATTAAAAGTTGGCCCTTATTGCAAAGGAAAAGGAGTTTAAAAATTGGGAGGTCTTCATAAAATTGTACAAGATACTGGTCAAACAACAGCTGGAATACTATGAACAAAAGGAAAGATATACAGGCAGTGGAGGCAGTATGGCAAATGTTCATTAGCTTGATTCCTGGTATGGAGGGATTGTCTTATAAGTAGAGGTTGAGTAGATTCAGCCATACTCAATACAATTTAGAAGAATGAGAGGTGATTTTATTTAAACATACAAAGTTTTTAAGGAACTTGACATGGTGAATGTAGAAAGGTTGCTTCCCACTGTAAGAGAGTCTGGAAACTGAACTGTATGAGCCATGTGGCTATAAGAGCAGCTCACCGGCTTGGGAACCTGCATGGATTAACTCACCTCCTAACTGCTCAAGGATTGTCCCACCATCTACAAATGACAAGTCAAGAGTGTAATGAAATTTTCCCCATTTGCCTGGATGAGTGCAGCTCCAGCAACACTCAAGGGGCTTGATAGCATCTGGAACCAAGCAACCTAATGGATTGACACCTCTTGAATATTCATTCTTTTCAATACTGATACACAGTAGCACAGTCTGCGCCATCTACAAGATGAACTGTGGAAATTCAACAAGATTCATTCAACAAAATTTGGGACTAGGTTAGATTGGAATTGTGTTTAGCAAGGACTGGTTTGACCAAAGGGTCTGTTTCCATGCTATCTGACTCTATAACAACACCTTCAAAACCCACCACCTCTCCTACCCATAAGCCGATGTATGGGAACACCACAAACTGCTGGCTCATCTGCAAGTCATGTACTATCCTGACTTATCATTGTTCCTTCACTGTCACTGGATCAAAATTCTGGATCTCCCTTCCTAATAGCACTATAGGTGTCATGGCAGCTCAAGGAAGGCAGTAGTTCAAGAAAGCAGCTCATCTCTACCTTTCCAGGGCAATTAGGGATGGGCAATAAATAGTGGCCAACCTCGCAACCAATGAAGGAATAAACAAAGTTCCACAGAAGGGGCTGAACAGTCTTGGATCATACACAAGTTCTTATTTTGATATGAGCCAATCAACTTTGACATAGCACATAGGAGATAAGTGTCAAGTTTAGTGTTTTGGTAAAGATGGATGCTAGGGAATATATGAAACAGGGTGTGCACAATTCAGTGCTCATTTTAAAGTCAGGCTCTCTGCCTTTAGTCCTTAGACCTGTCCATTCAATTGGATCATCTGATTAACTCCATTTTTAAAAATTCTTTCATTGACATGGAAGCCATTGGCAAGGCCAGCATCTATTGCCTATGTGTAATTGCCCTTGAACTGGTTTACTGATTAGGCCATTTAAGAGACAATAGCTTCAGGAGTGGAAAAGTAATTAAGTGCAATGTAAATCATATGCTACAATGGCACAGATTAATCAAGCGCAGTCAGAAACGACAAATCCTGTCGGATTTAATTGATTGATTTTTTTTCTCCAAGGATGGTCAAAAAGGGTTTGTTATGGCCTATGTGGATTTTAGCAAGGTATTTTGACAAGGTTTTGTGATTGGAACACGCGTAGGTTTCCACAGGGCTCAGCACTAGGGTCCTTTTTTCTATCATATGTGTCAATCATTTAGACTTGAACATAGGGAGCATGTTTAAGAAATTGTGGACAATATAAAAAAATTGTGTCTGGTAAAAATGCCATAAATGGTCCTTTCCCAAAGATGGAAAATTTCTAGACTAGGGGACATATTTTTTAAGTGAGAGCAGAGAGATTTAAAAAAGATATATGGGGCATTTTTTTACACAGAGGGTGGTTTGCATGTAGAATGAACTTCTGAGGAAGTTCTACTCTCTCGTGAGAGAAAGACAATTAGTGGTAGTTTAACCTGAGGGTCACCATGCCTCAGGCGATGGGAGAGAGGTTGAGAAGGTAAGTCCTTCATAGTAACCTTAGCAGGTGCGGGAATTAAACCTATGCTGTTGGCTTCGCTCTGCATTGCAAACCAGCCATCCAAACTAACCAAAAAAAAATGAAAGAACTGTGGATGCTGTAAATCAGAAAAAAAACAGAAATTGCTGGGAAAGCTCTGTTCTGAAGAAGTGTCACTCAACCCAAAACATTAACTCTGATTTCTCTCCACAGACGTTGCCAGAACTTCTAAGCTTTTCCAGCAATTTCTGTTTTTGATCCAAGCTAACCAATCAGGTAGTTGTTTGATTGGAGCCCATCCACTGACTTAAAGCTCGCTGTTTCCACCACAAGCACAAAGTGGCAATTGTGTGTATCATCTACACTGCAAGACCACCACCTGAAGGTTTCCCTACAAATTACACACCATCCTGACTTAGAAATATAACACTGTCCCCTCTTCAACTTTTGGTCAAAATCCTTGAACATTTTCCATAATTGCATTGTAGGTGTACCTACATCACATGGTCAGTCGTGGTTCAAGAATATTGCCCACCACCACCTTTCCAGGGTGTTTTGGGATGGACAATGAATGCTAACCTCGTCAGTGATGGGCGCTGCACTGAGGTTGCGAGAATTATTTTTGGTAAGGCATAAAGGTTCAAAGGGAGGAGCCAAGTTGGAGTTATTGGATAACAGTTGTAATGTTACTGGAGTAGTAATCCAGTAACCAAGCTAATGCGCTGGGAACATGGCTTCAAAACCCACCATGGCAGCTGGTGGAATTTTGAGTTCAATTATTAAATTAAGAACATAAAGTTACTTTCAGTAATGATGGTCATGACAATGGTCATAGAGTCATCTCATCCGACTCAATGAAACCCTTTTATGGAAGGAATTTTGTCATCCATTCCCGGCCTGGCCTACATTTGACTACAGAACTTTAAAGCTATGTAAACTTGTCTGACTTCTTATATTGTCTAAGTATACTGTGTTAACCAGGATCATACTGGAAGATTCAGTTTGGACTCCATTAATTACCTCTGTTTACCACCCCTCAGATGTTGCCAGGTCTGCTGAGTTTCTCCAGCACTTTTCATTTGTGTTGCCAAACACATATCCAATAAAGATTGGTAAAAAGGACAAAGCCTCTGCAAATTTCCATCCTAAAAAGGAAGTAAACTGGAACTAGTTCAGAGATAAGTCATGGAATGGCAGAACACACATTGGATTGTGAAACGCTTTGGAACTGGGGTCTGCAAACTGTAATTCTAGAGTTACATTTGGCCCATTAAGGATTTATAGGGCTCCCAAATCTGATAATAAAACCCATTTTCATGGCTTGGTTTGTCTTCTACTCATGTTACACTTTTCAAAAACTATACATTAATAAACAGCTTTGCTTCATCAAAATGTCTAATCTTTCATCATTTTTTGTCATCCGAATGTTAGATTGTGGTCCTCGGATGCAGATATTGCACTCATTTGGACCACAGTTTTAAAGAAGCATCTATTCGAGTCATGATTCGGAGATGCCGGTGTTGGACTGGGATGTACAAAGTTAAAAATCACACAACACCAGGTTATAGTCCAACAGGTTTAATTGGAAGCACACTAGCTTTCGGAGTGACGCTCCTTCATCAGGTGATTGACAATCACCTGATGAAAGAGCGTCGCTCCGAAAGCTAGTGTGCTTCCAATTAAACCTGTTGGACTATAACTTTCTGTTGTGTGATTTTTAACTCTATTCGAGTCATTATGGCCAGTGATCCTGGTGGCTTTGGGATGTCCTGGGGTTCTGGAACGAAATGGCAAATGGGCAAAATTAAAAATCACACAACACCAAGTTTATTTGGAAGCACTAGCCTGCAGAGCGTTGCTCCTTCATTAGGTGGTTGTGGAGTATAAGATCATAAGACACATAATTTATAGCAAAGGATTACGGTGATATATTGAACAGACCTGGATTGTTAAGTCTTTCATCTTTTAGAATGAGTTGCAGGTTTCAATTCATTAATATGTAAATCCCAGAACTACTTTTAAGTCACCTTCTCAAGATAATTTAAGATTTTATAACAAAAGGTGTCATCTCAGCTGTTCAGCTCAGACAATGCATTAAAGGTGTGAGGTCAAGTCTGTCTGTATCCCAATCTTGAGTCAGACTAGTTCTACTTCCAAAGTGGAATTTACAAAATATTACATGTATTGACTGCCTGCAGACTATGCATTTTTGAGCAAAATAGAATGTATCTGCAAATATAATTCTGCAAATACAAATTCACCCCATAGACGTAAATGTGCATGCGCATGCATGACAGAGAGTGTGTGTGTGTGTGAGTGTGAGTGCGTGAGTGTGGGTGTAATGGAGTATAAGCCTATGAGAGGGTGTGTGTGTGGGTGTGAGTGTGAGGTGTTGTGTGTGTGTGTGAGAGGCCGTGTGCATGAGAGAGGGTCTGTGTAAGTGTGTAAGAGTGCGTGTGCGAGAGATGGAGACAGAGAGAGAGATTAGTGTAGTAGGGTCACCTGTTATGTGACATGAACCCAAAATCCCCGTTAAAGCCAAAGGGATATGGCCCAAGTGTTGGTAAATGGGACTAGATCATGTTAAGATAACTGGTTGACATGGACAAGTTGGACTTAAGAGTTTGTCTCTGTACTGCACATCTTATGACTCTACACTCAGAAAATGCACAATCATGTAATATCCTGCAAATTCCACTTTGGAAATAGAACCAGTCTGACTCAAAATTGGGATACAAACAGCCTGATACCTCATACCTTTAATGAACCTAAACCTGCAATCCATTCTAAAAGATGAAAGACTTAACAATCCAGGTTTGTTCAATATATCAGTGTATGCTACTGTAATTTTTTTGCCATACTTTCTGTCTTATAATCTTATACTTCACAACCACCACATGAAGGAGCAGCGCTCCGAAAGCTAGTGCTCACAAATAAACCTGTTGGACTACAACCTAGTGTCGTGGAGTTTAACATTGGCACCTCCACATCCTGACATATGAGCGCATTCCTTCAGGTGGCGCTATTGGGGGAGGCCATGCCAGCGGCGGGGAAGTTGTGGGGCCGGGTCAGTCAGGATCCCACGACACTTGTCGATCGGTTTCCCCTCCCTCCCCATCTAAAACACCGTTGTTTTGCGCATGCGTCCGTGGTGGGCACCGCCGGGAATTGTAGTTTTGGCTCGACTGCGCCGTTCGCGTATTTCTGCGCCCGGTTTGGTTTTTTTCTAACATCGCAGCCTTGATGGGATACAAGCTCTTAACGGGCGGTTAAAAAAAGGAAAAGTTAAAGGGACTATTGTTTTGGGGGGCTGAGTAAGCCTGTGGAGTACTTGAGGCGGTTATGTTGGGGATGGGCGAGGGGCGAGAAGGAGCGCGAGCGGCCTTGGCGGGTGGGCGGGGCGGAGGCGCGCTGACGTCACACGCACGGTCTGGCTGGCTGGAGGAAGCTGCAGATTAATGAAGCTGCTCCCTCGCTTTTTTGGCAGCATTTTTCAGGTGGGCACTGATTCTCTGCAACGGTGAGGGGAAGCGGGCATGCACAATGCAATCATCCTCTTTGCTTGGCGTAATGCCGAGGCATTGCTGCAATTGCATTTGTGACCAGGCAGCATTTAAGTTTGTGTTTATATATTTATATACTATACCATATGTCCTCTTGTGCATGTTTTCACTCTATTTATCTCTCTCTCTCTCTCTCTCTCTCTCTCTCTCTTCCCAACCACCAACTCCCCAACCCCCTCCTCCCTCCAAATCCCCTGCCACCACTGCTGTTGGGTTTGTGTCACGTTCTTGCAGGGGTCAAACAGAGACTGCAAGCTCAGGCCTATCACCGCATCGCTCTCCTCACCCTCTAAGCGAAGAGACTTAGGAGGTGGAATGAGCGGGAGATGTGGTTTTATACTTTAAACTTTGTGTGTCACAGGTGGTTTTGTTTTCTTCCTGTCAGTGCTGAGTTTACAGCAGATTAGACTGCAAATGATACTTGATACTGGTGCAGGTGCAATGCACAGGAAATGCTGATGGCAGACGAGCTGTCTGCCTCACGATCTGTGGTGCTGATTCGCAAGGGGACATTTCAGTAAATGGCCAGTTAAAGCTGGAGAAAAAAATGTTAGATTGTGGCAGATTGATTATTTTTAAAATTACTAATACTTTTGCAGCAAGGTTTGGTTCACCGTAGTGGCAATAAGCGTTTTGTTGTACCTCCACGCAGGTTAATAATATTACGGTGATGTTGATCTGCTGTTAATACATTATGAATGGACTCGCACGAGCTCATGTATTTACAAATGTCATATCCTTTGGCTTTCAAATTGATTCTTGAAAATCGGATTCCTTTTTGAAGAGTTTCTGCTCCTGATTTTTATTTAATGATCCATAATGAACTTTGGTTTTGGTTGTAATCTAAATGACTGTCCCTTCTCCACAGCCTCGTTCCAATAATGTATCAATACAGTATGTTGTCTAGGCTGCGAGATAGAGAATGACCTCAAGAGCAAAGTCCCAGAGGGTTTATTGATGTCTGTGGAACCATGCAGAATATAAATAAATGCATTTTGAGCAGTGGGGGAGAAAGTGAAGGGGAAATGGGAAGAAATTGGTAGAAGAAAATTAGATCAGTGTCATATAAGTTTTTTTTTCCAAACTTGCTAATACTATAAAATTGCTGTTTTACTGGAATTTAGATTTTAAACTGTTTGGAGAGAACTGACTATCTTTTCACCATGCATGTAAGAATTTTTAATGATAAATGTTAGAAACGAAAATCGCTTCTCAATAATTGCTCTAGACAAATTCAGGAAAACAAAGTTTTATTAACAAGTCAAGTCTGCAGAGTCGGGCACCCTTAAAGAAAAGGCGCGCTGAGGCTTACAAAGTCTCCATTATTTATAGGACAAGTCCCTCCTCTCCTTGGCTCCGACAAGCCATGAGGTTCACATTCTTAAAAACATCATTATTTTTATCACAAAGTCTGCAACAAAAGGCTCCAGAGTCTCCAAAGTTTGTTGTTTTTCTCACCCTGTAGTCTTATCAGTCAAAAGCTTTAATCTGAAACAGATGTCTCAAGTCGTACTCCCATCCTGGAGTCTTATCAGCCAAGGACTCATCCTTCTCTGCTGTGTGAATGGCTTCATTAATCAAGAGCCTGCTTGCTTTTACTATCGCTCACAAATTGTCAGCATTCTGCACAATTTAAACTACTCTACTTTTGAGTATATAAAATGGTTGTTAGAAAAGAAACAAAGGTTTTGTCTTTTATTATAGATCAGTCTCACAAATTGTCAGCATTCTGCACAATTTAAACTACTCTACTTTTGAGTATATAAAATGGTTGTTAGAAAAGAAACAAAGGTTTTGTCTTTTATTATAGATCAGTCTGTGGTCCGGGCACATCTTAAAGTTTAAACCGAAATTACCTCTCACAATAAATGTTTGGTTTGACACAGCATTTCAATGTAAAATTGACAGCTTTGATTTGAGGTGTGTGAGATTAACTGGTATGATTTAATGAAAAAAAATACCCTGGTATACAATATTTGTTTAGGACTAGGAGGTCCCTTTCAAGTCCACCTGCCATTTAGATTGTCATGGTGCGATAGAAAAGTGGTTCTTTTTCTGCCACTTTAATTGAAGATTGTGGATTCAAGTACAATTCCAAATCTTAAACACAAAATCTAGGCTGGCAGTCCAATGTGGTACCAAAGGACTATGCTGTTGAAAGCTGTATTTCGAGTGAGATGTTAAACTGGGGCTCTGGTTGCCCTCTTTGGTGCACTATTTTGAAGAAGAGTGGGAGAACTGTACCCAGAGATAGCTTGCTCAACATTTATCCCCCAACCAACATTACAAAAACATTATCTGGTTGACATCAGTTTGTTGTTTGCGGCAGCTTGATGTGTGCAAATTAGCTGCTGTGTTTCCCACATTACAGCAGCGAGTCCACTTCAAGAGCACTCCATTCACTAGCTGAACATTGCTTTGGGATGTCCTAGGGTCATGAAAGGTACTATGTAATTACCCTATGTAATTTATTTTCTCTCCCTCATGAAGCCATTGTCATAGTTGCCAATCATTCTTGATATATGTACAAGGTTTCATTGAGGATATCACCAAGTTTTGTTTCATTACAAAAGCTTCAACTAGTCTTGCCTTTGACTGCTCCCACACACCAATGTATTTTCAATTGGCATTGTTGGATCCTGATTTTCTTTTCCCCTTTTAAATCTAGGGCTGCTCTGCTAGTTGTAGCTTAACCATATCCCAGTATAGATCAGCTGTGATTGCATCCACTGAGGAGTGAACCTGGTATGTTCCTGATATGTATGGTCCATATGTGATCATCAAAGCTAAAAGAGGCACAAAGGAGGAATGAGTTATAAGCAATCACAGTAAATGCATTTATTTAAGCTAGAAAGTAATAGACACTACCAAGTTTGAGATTTGAGAAACTATGCATTGTAGCAGCATGCACTAAGGGCATAGCTTTTAGATCATCAAGGCGGCACAGTGGCTCAGTGGTTAGCACAGTTGCCTCACAACACCAGAGACCCAGGTTCAATTCTAGCCTTGGGCGATCATCTGAATGGAGTTTGTATATTCTCCCCATGTCTGCGTGGGTTTCCTCCAGGTGCTCCGGTTTCCTCCCATGATCCAAAGATGTGCTGGCTAGGTGAATTGACCATGCTAAAGTTGTCCATAGTGTTCAGGGATGTGTAGATTAGTCAGTGGAAATGTAGGGTAATAGGGTAGGGCAATGAGCCTGGGTGGGTTACTGTTTGAAGGGTTGGTGTGGACTTGTTGGGCCAAATGGCCTGTTTCCACATTGAAGGGATTCTATGATCAAATAGTTTCAGACAAATGCATCTTCAGCGCTTAACAGAATACTATTGCGGAGGTTTTTTAAATCAAAAACAGAAAGTTCTGGAGAAACTCAAAGCAGAGTTGAAATTTCAAGTCAAGTAACCAAACTTCAGAACTGTCAGTCTGAATTTTCCTCTTTCCTTAATTTTTCACGTTTGCTCTGTTATATTTTGGAGACAGTGCTGTACCTTTGCCTCCCTTCATTTAACTAAATTATAATCCATGACTCAATAGCATCTCCCATCAGATGCGCATGGGTTCAAATCCTACTCCAGTAACTTGAGTGCAAAATCCAAAGCCTTTTTAAAATACTTCAATCCAGTGCTTAGGGAGTGCTGCTAAACCAAGACTTAGTCTATCCTAGTGGGTGTCAAAGATCCCATGATGCTGATTTGAGGAGGAGCAAGCAATTTCTGTTCTGGTCAATATCTATCCCTCAGCCATTGCTCTTTTTATACATTGTTCAAAGAGGCTGACCTGTCAGGTATCAGAACAAGTTGTGAAGAGATTCAGGATGGCCTGTGGTCCTGAGAGGCATGATATAAATGCTAGCCTCTCTATTTCACAATTGAAATCTTTCCATGCAGAGCATTGTGTGTGCAAGCTTTCAAAACATTGCTGTATTAATGATCCTTTCTTAAAACATACACTTTCTGTAAATCTCCTGACCTTTACAGCAGCAATCCTGACGCAGAATAATGAATTCGAGGCTAAAGTAAATAGCACATCTGTAGTGGATTATGTAATCCTGTTTCGTGAATCTGCAGTTAAGTCTATTCTGTTTAAAATCTAATTTGAAAATCTCCAGTACAAAAAAGTAGCACTTCTGCAAATACTACCAAATATATAAATATTTGAATATCAGCAAGGTTGCTCATAATTGGAGATGTTATCAAAATATTGTTGTATTCTCCGCATGAAGTGTTCCCTTCAACCCCTGATGCTCAATGGCCTTCATTCTATCCTTCCTTTTCTCATCCGAGCAGTTATTGACCAGTCAGCATTCTATATCTTGCAGAGTTTAAAGCTGAAGAGTCTTTTGTTTCTTTGACCTTCACAGAATGTGCACTGCTCACATAGCTACAGGGTGCTGCATGACAAATCCAAATAGCACAACCTCCACATCCAGTCATCGTGTGACAACTTAATTTATGCTTTTTTTTCACACAAGCAGACAGTGTTATGGTCTTCTAAATGTTGTCTAATTGTTAAATAGTGTGTTGCAAAAGCTTTTATTGTACTTGAGATTTATTAATAATTGTCAAAACATCATCTTTTGAGGATGTAAGAGAGATTAGTACTTCACTAATTTTGTTTAGAAGCCCTGTGTTAAATCAGTCTTTGGCATCAAGTTTCCAAATTAGCCTTTTCTGGCATCCTTTAATTAATAGGTTCGCATCAGGTCAGCTCCACTCCCAATCTTTGTGCTTGTATTTTATCAGAATCTGAAAAAGCTGGAACTTTTAGTTGGTCAGTCGATGTCTGGAAAGAAAAGATGAATTAATACCTCAAGTGACAGAAGCAGGTGAATTTCAGACATTTTTTTTTTGATGCTAAATGAAGGGGAGGGAATGTAATGTATACAACCTAGACACTAAAATACCGAAGAGTTTTGTATATTCTTTAAAAGTAATTCTTGTATTTGAAGCTGGATTTCTCAAAGGTGGTAAATTGACACTGGTTCAGCGGTATTAATTAAACTTTATTACATTGCAAGGTTTGTGAAGGTTTGTAGCTCAGGTTGAGGCTTAGGGTGTAGGTTTGCTCGCTGAGCTGTAGGTTTGATATGCAGACGTTTCATTACCTGGCTAGGTAACATCATCAGTGGCGATCTCCAAGTGAAGCGAAGCTGTTGTCTCCTGCTTTCTATTTATATCTTTCTCCTGGATGGGGTTCCTGGGGTTTGTGGTGATGTCATTTCCTGTTTGTTTTTTGAGGGGTTGATAGATGGCATCTAGATCTATGTGTTTGTTTATGGCATTGTGGTTGGAGTGCCAGGCCTCTAGGAATTCTCTGGCATGTCTTTGCTTAGCCTGTCCCAGGATAGATGTGTTGTCCCAGTCGAAATGGTGGTTTTTTTCATCCGTGTGTAGGGCTAAGAGGGAGAGAGGGTCATGTCTTTTTGTGGCTAGCTGGTGTTCGTGTATCCTGGAGACTAACTTTCTTCCTGTTTGTCCTACGTAGTGTTTGTGACAGTCCTTGCATGGAATTTTGTAGATGACGTTAGTTTTGTTGGGTCTTTTAAGTTTGTTAGTTTTTGTTTGAGAGTGTTGGTGGGTTTGTGTGCTACTAGAATTCCGAGGAGTCTTAGTAGTTTGGCTGTCATTTCTGAAACTTCTTTGATGTATGGTAGGGTGGTTAGGGTTTCTGGCTGTGTTTGGTCTGCTTGTCGTGGTTTGTTCTTGAGGAATCTGCGCACTGTATTTTTTTTGAGTATCCGTTCTTCTCGAATACGTTGTATAGGTGGTTCTCCTCTGTTTTCCGAAGTTCGTCTGTGCTACAGTGTGTGGTGGCTCATTGGAATAGTGTTCTGATACAGCTTTGTTTGTGTGTGTTGGGATGGTTGCTGGTGTAGTTAAGTATTTGGTCAGTGTTTGTCAGTTTTCTGTATACACAGGTTTGTAGTTCTCCGTTGTCCTTTCTTCCGACTGTGATGTCCAGGAATGCGAGTTTGTTGTCGGTTTCTTCCTCCTTGGTGAACTTTATGCCTGTGAGGGTGTTGTCGATGATGTTAAATGTCTCTTCTATCGTGTTTCATTTTGTGATGACAAAGGTGTCTTCGACCCAGAAGAGACATTTAACATCATCAACAACACCCTCACAGGCATAAAGTTCACTAAGGAGGAAGAAACCGACAACAAACTCGCATTCCTGGATGTCACAGTCGACAGTCTGCATATGTCACAGTCTGCATATACAGATAACCGACAAACACTGACCAAATACTTAACTACACCAGCAACCATCCCAACACACACAAACAAAGCTGTATCAGAACACTATCCCAACAAGCCACCACACACTGTAGCACAAACGAACTTCGGAAAACAGAGGAGAACCACCTATACAACGTATTCGAGAAGAATGGATACTCAAAAAAATACAGTGCGCAGATTCCTCAAGAATAAACCACGACAAGCAGACCAAACACAGCCAGAAACCCTAGCCACCTTACCATACATCAAAGAAGTTTCAGAAATGACAGCCAGACTACTAAGACCCCTCGGAATCCTAGTAGCACACAAACCCACCAACACTCTCAAACAAAAACTAACAAACCTACAACCCATGGACAAAACCAACGTCAACTACAAAATTCCATGCAAGAACTGCCACAAACACTACGTAGGACAAACAGGAAGAAAGTTAGCCACCAGGATACATGAACACCAGCTGGCCACAAAAAGACATGACCCTCCCTCGTAGTCCTACACACGGATGAAAAAAATCACCATTTCAACTGGGACAACACATCTATCCTGGGACAGGCTAAGCAAAGACATACCAGAGAATTCCTAGAGGCCTGGCACTCCAACCACAACGCCATAAACAAACTCCTAGATCTAGACGCCATCTATCAACCCCTCAAAAAACGAACAGGAAATGACATCACCACAAACCCCAGGAACTTATCCAGGAGAAAGATATAAATAGAAAGTAGGAGACAACCGCTTCGCTTCACTTGGAGGTCGCCACTGATAATGTAAGAAATCATCATTCTTAAGCATATCTGAGAATCTTGGTTCAAGCTTTTTGTTCAGATTAAATTTCAAAACACTGCCCTGGTTTCTGGTGGTGTTCCCATCATCTTCTGTTGAAGAGTCACCTAACTCGAAACATTAACTCTGTTTTCTCCCACAGTTACTACCAGACCTGAGTTTCAGCAGCAATTTGATTCAGACCTCCACAGCCACAGTTCTTTGTTTATTTCCATTTGGTAATATGCATATTGGCTTCAGCAGAAACCTGAAGGCTATTTTTTTTTGAGAGAAAGCTGTATTTTAAAACTGATGCAATTTTGGGTGCCATTTGTGCTGGAATCATCCCGCTGCATTTATGTCTAGACCATTATTGAACTTCACAACAGCAAAGGCCTCAGCACCGAGCCCAGTGAAGCCCATTGAAGTTACTGAAACATGCCTTTACCATCATCTTCTACTTACCTCTAAGCCAACTTTGGATCCAGTGTGCCACTTTGCCTTGGGTCTTGTGAGCTGTTTCTTATATGACCGGTCTGCCACATGGGACTTCTTCAAAAGCTTTGCTGAAGGTGATTAAGACCATATCAATTGTGTTACCCTCATCAGTACTGCTGGTTACAACCTCAAAAAACATTATCAAATTTGTCAAACACAACATTCTCCTTGCTCATGCTTCCTCTCCCTGATTAATCTGTATCTTATGAGATGCAGATATATTCTGCCCTCCAAATTCTTATTAATAAATTCCCCAGTACCTATGTTAGACTGGCATGTAATTTTCTTGTCTATCCCTTCCTCCCTTTTTTTTAACAATGAGATAACATTAACAATCCTCCAATTCTTTAGCTCCTCGCCTTACAGAGTCACAGACTCAGAATTGTACAGCACTTAGGTCTAACTTGTCTATGTTTACCAAATCAATCTAGTCCTATTTGCCAGCATTTGGCTCATATCCCTCTAAACCCTTCCTATTTATGTACCCATCCAGGTGCCTTTTAAATGTTGTAAGTATATCAGTCTCCACCATGACCTCTGGCAGTTTATTCCATGCACCCACCACCCTTTGTGTGAAAAAGCTGCCCCTTGGGTGCATTTCATTATCTTTCCCTGCTCTTCTTAAACCTATATCCTTTAGTTTTGGACTCCCCTACCCCAGAAAATAAACCTTGGCTATTCATCCTGTCCATGCCCCTCACGATTTTATAAACCTCTATAAGATCACCCCTCAGCCTCCACTCCAGGGAAAATAACCTTGGCCTATCCAGCCTCTCCCTATAACTCAAACCCTCCACTATCACCCTCTATCATCTACCTTCAAGCCAATTTTGTATCCAAATGGCTAGCTCTCCCCTGGTTTCCATATGATATAATGTTGCTAACCAGTCTACAATGCAGAACCTTGTTAAATTCCTTGCTGAAATCCATGTAGACACCATCCACTGCTCTGCCTTCATCAAACTGTCACTTCTTCAAAAAAACTCAATCAAGTTAATGAAATATGATTTTCAATGCACAAAACCATGTTGACAATCTATAATCAGTCCTTGCCTTTCCAAATACATGTAGATGTTTGTCCCTCAAAATCCTTTCCAATAATTTACCCACCACCTGTGACCAGAAAGGCTTTAAACATTACTGCCAAGGCCCTTCACATCTCCTCGCTAGCCTCCCTTAACAGCCTGGGATATGTCAGATCTATGTCTGTAGAATTACCCACTTTTAAAGCTGCTAAATGCACTAGTACTTTCCCTGACTCTGTTAAAATTTCTTAGAAATTAAATAATCAGTGTAACTGTATAGCACTAGCTCATGCATTTGCTCATTAAATCATATTTTCCTGTAGAACTGTAGTATTTGCATTGGTACAAAACCAAATCGGTTGCTCAACTTGGTGCAAAGTCTATTCACGAAGGTCTCTGGTTTGATTAGCAGCCTTTGCTGAGTTCACTTGTTTCAGCTGGGAAGAGGAGTGGATAAGGGATAATGTTAATCAGCAGTTACCCTCAGTATTTCTGGACTGCAGTGGGCAAATTAGCCAGCATTCCCTCACTGATTGTTTCCATTCTCCCCTGCTGGAAGCGTACCTGTGCTTGACTCTAACAAAAATAATTGCATTAAAGGTGCTGTAATAAGTAATTGCAATATGCAGGAAACTTCACGAGCTAAAAAAAATCAAGGCAGATAAGAGATGTTTACACTGGTGATCAACACTTGAACAGCAGGGTAATTTTGAAGGAGCATCCTAAAGATGATTTAGGGATGGAATTCCAGAGCTTGAAGCCAATGCATTTCAAAGAATAGCTGACAAAAATAGAGTAAAGAAAGTCACGCTGTTCCAATTTTCACTTAGACCAGCATATAAGGAGTTAAATGGTCATTTAACAGTAAACTTTTCAAACTTTTTTTGTCAAAGTTGCAGCTGATAGTTGGAAGAAACCCATTTTGCATATGTAACTACTCAATAATGCTAACTGATTATGGCTGTGCAGAGGGACCTGAGTGTCCTTGTGCATGAATCACAAAACATTAGTTTGCAGGTTCAGCAGGTATCTAAGTCAAATGAAATATTGTCTTTCATTGGAGTTTAAAAGCAGGGATGTTATTCTGTAGTTGTATGTGGTGTGGCCACACGTGGAGCACTGTACAATTTTGGTTGTCTTATTTGAGAAAGGATGCACTGACACTGGACGGGGTGCAGAGGAGGTTCATTAGGTTGATTCCGGAATTGAGGGGGTTGGCTTATGAGGAGAGATTGAGTAGACGTGAGATTCTATTCATTGGAATTTATAGGAATGAGGAGGGATTTTCTGTAACATACAAAATTATGAATGGACGAGATAAGATAGAAGTAGGGAGGTTGTTCTGTTGGTGAATGAAGCTAGAATTAAGGGGCAAATAAGGGGGAGCAGGTTTGGGACTGAGATGAGGTGGAACTTCTTCACCTAAAGGGTTGAGAGTCTGTGGAATTCCCTGCGCAGTGAAGCAGTTGAGGCTACCTCATTGAATGTTGTTAAGGCAAAGATAGATTTATGAACAGGAAAGGAATTACGGGTTATAGTGAGTTGGCGGGTAGGTGGAGCTGAGTCCATAATAAGATCAGCTATGAATGGCAGAGCAGGCCTGAGGAGTCACATGGCCTACTCCAGCTCCTATTTTTAGGTTCTTGCCTATCATTGGTCAATGCCTTGGCTGTTCACCTGTTGAATATTCCAACATTTTCTGTTTTTGAATCAGTGCACCTAATAGTTAATACATTCTCCATCAGAAAGGAGAAAATTGTCAGCAAAGTAACTTCAGACAAACTGATCTTTTGGCTTTTATTTGATTTGGGAAAGCCATTAAAGTATATGGAAGTATTTATCGAAATACAGCCTTCCATAACATAATTCGTGTTTTAGGATAAGTATGTTATTGGAATTAGTTTACTTTTTCAAATCTGGTTCAAGGAGAAGGAAAATACATGTTTATGCTGGCCATGGTAATTTGGGCAATTTAACTGTGAGACAGTGCATCCTGTTGTGAACAACAAGAATTGTGAGCAAAGTTGTAGCTCAGAATAGAAGAGTCAGTAACAACGTGAATGGATAATTGGCTGTATGACAGGAAACAATAAAGGTTAATGGATGTTTTTCAGACTAGGGAGGTTAACAGTGGAGTTCAGCACTGGTCAGTGTTAGGATCCTTGCTTTTCTTGATGTATATTAATGATCTAGACCTTGGTGTGCACAGTACAATTTCAAAATTTGCGAATGAAGTAAAACTTGGAAGCATTGTAAACAATGAGGGTGATAGCATAGAACTTTCTAAGGGCATACTCAAGTTGTTGGAGCGGGCAAATAGGTGATAGATGAATTTCAATGCAGAGAAATTGTGATGTTACTTTATTTGGTTGGAAGACCATAGGCAAAACAAAGGGTACAGTCTAAAGAGGGTGCAGGAGCAGGGAGATCTGGGAGTATAAATGCATAGATCATTAAAGGTGGCCTCGTAATTGTGAAAGCAGTTAAAGCATTCAGCATTGTAGCCTTTAATATTAAAGGCATAGAGAGCAAGAGCAAAGATTTTGCTTAATTTATTTTAAAAAATGCTAGTTCACCCTCAAATAAAGTACTACCTCCTGTACCAGGCACCACACTTTTGGGAAGGTTAAAAGTCATTGGACCAATTGCAGAAGTTTATGAGAATGGTTTGACGAATGAGGAACTTCAGTTATGAAGGTTGAGAAGCTGGGGCTGTTCTCCTTGAAGAGGTGGCTGAGGGAAAATCTGGAGATGTAAATAGGGAGAAAATGTTCCCACTCTTGAAAGGATCTAGAATAAGAGGGCACAGATTGAACAATAAAAAGAAAAGTAATAAGAGGACAAATATTTTCATGTGGTGAGTGGTTAAGATCTGGAATGTACTGCCTGTGTATTCAAAAAGGGAACTAGATGGTTACTTGAAAAGGAACAACATGCAGATTTTAGGAGAAAAAGTAGGAAACTGACACTTGGCAATGCTTATTTGGTAAGCTGGCACAGGCCTGGTGGAGACGGTTTGGAGAGCCAGGTGTGATAGGAATTGGCAGCCACAGAACATTAAAAGAGCGCCATTATGTTGGTGCATTTCTATATCATTGACACAATGAAGTGACCTTGTTTTAATGGAAATGTTTGTAAGATTGCACCTATAGTGCAGTAAACCAGTAGCTTTCCACAAATTCTAACTTGCATGGAACAATATTATATACATTTCCAAATTTAACTGGACATAGTGGAATGTGCAAGGGCATCTTCTTCCAATTTCTTCAGTTCCCTTTGGGGTGTGCTAACTTTACAGTACTACATAAAATCTTTAGCACAGAAAGTGACCGTGTCGGTATTGGCACTTCAGAAATGCCACCAGCCTGGCTATTTATTGCTCACCACCTTTCCCATTGCTCTTTCCTCTCTTTACACTCATATTTATCATGCCTCCCCTTGAATGAATGTTGTCTGGTTCATTTACTCCATATGGTGGTTTTTTGTGTATTCTTAACATTCTCTACAAAGAACTTCCTCCTAAAGTTAATTGATCTCTTAAGAGCCTACTTGGACTTGTGCCCTCTAGTTCTTGCTCACCCACATTTTGAACCAATTTCTTTGAGCCATTCAAATAAGGGTCTTAATTATAAAAACTCTATTTGTCTTCTCTCTCTTTTAAATCTTTCCTGACAGATATGTCACTGGTTTTATATTTTTTATTTCAACATGGGTGGGTGGGTTTTAAAATACAGAAATACAGGCTTATTTCCGAAAAGAAACTATTTAAAATTTAATCTAGTGCTTAACGTTAATGATTCACCCAACTCATCCTTTAGCTAATAGTCTTTCAGATTGTCCTCTTGTGTATAATGGGAACATTTATGTTGACTTAAATTTAGCTGGATTCTAAGAGCACAAAATGTATCTGATAATTGTTGACCTGCCTATCACTTTAGCCAACCCTGCATCCTTGTCCAATGCTGTATCTTCAAAGTTTTACACTATTAAATTGTTATAAGCTGATTTTTATTTTTCTGTAATTTTGTATAATTTATTCTCAGTTGCGCAGCGTTCCATTTTTAATAAAAATTCTTGCCTTTATGAAAAGTGCACGATCAGAAGGTTGACTTAAAACAAAACCATGTTTAAATGTCAAAAAAAATCTGTAATATTCTCTATCTAATTTAATATGGAACTAATTGTCTGTATGTATATGTTTGTTTCTATGCTCTTTATTTGTAGGAACCTGGGGCTTTTAGCAATGCTGATTTACAACCAGATGCTCTATAAAACAGTAATCTAAATCGAGGCTTGCTGTTTCTCTTCTATGCAGCAGGAAGATTGTGGTAATGTGTATGTTCTGTGAGATGTGCAGACAGACTAAATGTTTCCTGGCTGCTGACACAGTGCTCGGGAGCCAAGATGCCATCCTTGCCTGTCAATTAGACCACGACTGCTCTTTTCCATTAAATAAATTACTAACCCTGCATGGTGTGGGTGCCTTTGCAAAAGTCGAGAACTGACAGTATTGCCTTGTTACAACAAACTAACCGGAATCTTGTGAACATGTTCATAGAGTGGTTCACAGACTGGGATCTGACACTGGACCAAATGAAAAACTTAGTTCTAGTGAGCTTGCAGGCACTGAGAGACTGTGATGTAACTGCAGTGACCACCTTTGCTTGCGCCCTGGCACTTTTTGTGTGGCATTGTTACCATGTAGGCAGTGAGCAGCCTCGCAACTATGCACCAGTGAATGCCATGATGCAGAGCGCCGATGTAAATGGTTTGCAAAATGGTTACATGTACTGCCAGTCTGCCGATTGCGTAAGGTGCACTCATAATGAGGGACGCAGTCAGAAGCTTTATCACAATTTGCAGGAATATGCGAAGCACTATTCATGGTCAGGAATGGGACGGATCCATAAAGGAATCCGGGAACAAAGCCGGTATTTGAACAACAGGTCATCCATTCAAAAACCAGAAGTTTTCTTCCTACCTGATTTGCCAACGACCCCTTATTTTTCACGTGATGCTCAGAAGCACGATGTGGAGCTACTGGAACGAAACTACCAAGCTATCCTGGCTGAGTTTGAACTGATCTTCAAGGCATTCTCAAACTGCAGCCTTCCACAGGGCTGGAAGGTTAACAGCACACCCAGAGGCGAATGGTTCACCTTCTATCTGGTTAACCAGGGCATATGCATTTCCAATAATTGCAGAAGGTGCCCTCGGACGTACCGGTTGCTTGGCAGTCTTCGCACTTTCATCAGTAACAATGTCTTTGGGAATGCCTGTTTCTCCGTAATGAGCCCAGAAACACTCATTACTGAACACTATGGTCCCACAAATGTTCGGATCCGCTGCCATTTAGGTTCGTGAGTATTTAACTTTTTGATGATTATCATAATCTGTGTTCAGTTTGTGGTGTGAAGGTACTGTTTGGTGTTTATTATAATATCTTTAAATGTTGCATTTTTTGCAGTTAGGCAGCCACTCAAGAATTTTGTATGTGATTTCGCAATGATCCAGCTTTAGACTTGGATAAAACATTGCATAGTCAGCCTTTGTTTGCGTAATTTGTTGCAAGTTCCTATACATTATATTAGATTGCACCATGACTGACTGTTTTCCCTAATTTTTATCAGAACAATTGTTTGTATTCACTTGGGTGAGAAAATATAGGTTTTGACCACTTCAGGAGTCAAGTCATCTCAAAATCTAGTCCTCTCAAGCCCAACGTTAATTACACATCCAAGTTAACACATGAGAATTGCCTAACATCCCCTTGAAGCTATTTATCTTCTATCTGACTACTAGTTCCTAATCTTATGTACTTGCCTAGTAACCATTCCTCTTTTTACCTATTTTCTTCAAAAAGCCCCCTCACTTGTTCTTAAATATTGCTGCTTCGTACTGTACTCTGCGGCTTCATATGCTTTATTCTTTTTAACACAAGCATTTTACCAATGCTGTCTCTTACAATTTTTGTATTTGTGACAGTCAATCACTGGTAGACTGACCCAACCTGCTCTTTGCCAGAATGAGGAAGAGGGAGACAAAGGGGCTCAGAAACAAGCAGTTGGATGTGATTTTGATTATTTGCTCACATGGCAGACAAAAACTAAAGCTGACTGAATGGGATGGAATGGCTGGTTTCTGTGTTGTAATGTCGGTCTTTCTGTGTAAATACCTGCAGGAAAAGCATTCTCTTCTGCTTCAGCATGCTATTTTCCATTTTTTAAATCATGCTCCCTGCCTAAGTGACATTATCAGTTAGTGTCAATCATGTAACAAACTTTTACTGATATTTTTGCTGACTTTTTGTTTTGCGAGAACCATACAATAGTATTTTCACTTAGTGACTACCATAGGAGAGGCAATGGCTTAGTGGTATGTCACTGGACTGTTAATCCAGAGACCCAGGGAATTGTCTTGGGACCAAAGTTTGCAGGATGGTGAAATTTGAATTCAATAAAAATCTGGAATTAAGAGTCTAATGATGACCACGAATCCATTGTTGGTTTCTGGAAAAACCCATCCGGTTCACTAACGCTGTTTAGGACATATTTAGTTGGTCTGGCCTACTTGTGGTTCCAGATCTACAGAATGTGGTTGACTCCTAACTGCTCTCTGTGATGGGCAATAAGTGCTGGCTTAGCGAAAGGTACCTCATCCCACAAATGATTATATAAAAAATAGAAAACAATTTCTCAGAAATTTGAGACAAATTTGAGTAAAATCTAGGTTATAATGAAAAAGTACGAATTTTGCGGTGCTTTGACATCCTGTATTTTTATGAACTCCTATGCGCAGAGACATTTTTTAATGGTGCTCCTGTGGCACTTTATTGTTAAAGGCGCTATATAAAAACAAATTGTTCTTCATTGAAAAGATTGTGACAATTTTGCATAAGTTATTCCAGTGAAACAAATGACCAGTTACTTTTTAATTTGATGGCATTAGTTGAGTTGGGCTGTTGGCTAGCAGAATTCCTTTTACTCTCTTGTGTTGGCCATGGCTCATTTGGTACCCTGTGCTCCTCTGCATCAAAATGTCATGGGTCCAAGACAGTTTGAAGATCTAGGCTATCCATTCCAACATTACTGAGGGACCACTGTGTTGCCCAAGATGGCATTTTGTGTTGAGATATTTAAACTTGCATGCAGCTCTTCAATAATGCAATGGTTGTGTTCTTGTGCAACCCAGTGTTATAGAAAAATTGAGCTTTAGAGACAGCTCTTAATCGCACGACAGCCAACACATGTTTCAAAAGTTTTTGCTTTAGAAAACAATGTCCCCAATTCATCAATTACATTATAGTGAATTTGTGTTTACGAAATGCGTGTTGTAGCAGAACAACCTGTATCAGCTTTCTCATACCTAGATAATTGATCCCATGGCACTCTTCTAAAGAAGAATTGGGAATTTTCCCCAGTTTCCTCGATAATATTTATCCTTCAGTCAACAAAGTATTGATTGTCACTGCACTAGTCATCCAAAAGCCCTACTTAGTGATATAGGAATCTGAGTTCTAATCCCATCAAGGCAGCTGGTGGGTTTTAAATTCATTTAATAGATCTGGAATATAAAGCTTATCTGGGTAATGGTGACAATGATAAGAATCACCAAGTTTGTAAAAACATATCTGGTGCAATCATGATTTTCTCTGGCCTTTATGTGATCCCAGATCCATAAAGATGTGCTTGATTTTTAACATCACTCAGTTCAGGGGAAATCAGCAATGGTCAACAAATGTTGGCCTTGCCTACATCCTATGAAATCAGCAATATATTGAAACAATTTTCTAGACACCTGTTGCATTCGCGATAATGGGAGCTTACTGTGCATAAATCAGCTGCCGCGTTTCAACTATGACTAAACGTCAAAAGTGAAAGTGCTTTGGGAACATCCTGTGGTTGAGAAAAGTGTTGTCTTGATTCAGGTCTGTCTTTCTTTGATAAGTGATGGAGTACTGGAATATATCTTAATTAAGGCCTTGTGAAGCATCCTGCGTCCATATACTAGGTGTTTACAGAAATACTTTGTAAACCTATGTTCATCCTTCCTTTCAATGTCTATCAGGACTATCCATCTGACACCATACTTGAGTAAATGAGTATGATGTAATTGTCATTATATTGAGAGATACTCTAGAAGTGTTTGCCAGTGAGTGTCAGTGGATATATTCAACAGAAAATCATAGCTGAGGGTGATTGTACTTAGTGACATATTCAATGTCCCCATGAAACCATGAGAACAGATTTATTGTAGCAACATTAGATCCAGATTAATGTTGTGATACTTTAGTATGTATTCTGTAAAGGTTTGAACACTACCTAATGACTTGCAGTATACTACAGAATACATTTATCCTGTTGTAGAAAACAGAGCAGAAAAGCTTTTGTATTTGATTGGAAATGGGAGGTGATAGCCTTGTGGTATTGATAGTGGGCTAATAATACAGAGATCAATTTAATGTTCTGGACACCCAGATTAAAATCTCACCATGGCACACACCATGATTTCAATATCTGGAACTGAAAGTCAAGTAATGACCATCAAACCATTTTAAGCTATCATAAAAACCCATCCAGTTCACAATGTCCTTTCGTGAAGCAAATTACTGTCTGTACTTCGTCTGATTTGCATGTGACTCCAGACCCACAGCAATATGGCTGACTCTGAATGTCCCTCTATATGGCTTATGAAGCTATTTCAGTCATATCAACTGCGAGAATGAAACCATCTGATATTGACTGAGGCAGTAGAAGTGACAACTGTAAACACAACCCTGAGACCTCCAGACGAGTCAAGCAATAGCCTGGCATATTCATATTCACGGAATTATACCTCTGTCATTACGTCAGAAATTGGAATGTCTGCTAATTATTCAGCACCATTCATGAGTCCTCCGATACTGAAGTAACCCAGGTCCAGGTGCAGCAAATCCTGGACAATATGGCACTTATGTTTCTTGCCATTTGTCAGCCCAAATCTGGACAATGTCAGGCAATATCTGCCTCCAGCAAGAGATAATCTAACGATCTTCCCATAGCATTCAGTGACATAGCAAGAGATTCAATGATCGCAATCAACATCTTATCATAATACAATTGAAATTTCTGCTTGCAGTCACTGTCAAGCTTCATGCACAAGAATGGTCACCTGGGTGAAGCACTAAAAGCCAGTTTCTGTCACAAGTAATCACTTGACATGGAGGGAAACATATATTCTCTTTTGAAAAGAAAGTAACTTTTTTTAAGTGTTGAGGTAAAGGGAAGCAATGTACCCATGAGGCATGTGTGCACTGCCGTCAATCCTGGTGAAAATACTATTTGCATGACGATCTTGCAGCATGGTCTCAATTCCAATTTCCTATGAGGAGAGCTGCCATCCTTTGGAGGGAAGGCATTTTTCAGGGTCAGCAGCTCATCTAACTTATAAGGGAACTGGAGCTGAGACTCCTCTCTTGTTGAGAGGCTGTGGAAGACTAGTGCACTTAACCTTCCCTCTCAGAACAAAGTCAGTTCCTGTGTGTATGTGTCCCCTCTGTCTCCAACACCCCACTCCCCCACAAACCATGATTTGTATGTCTTTTTCTCTCTCCTCATGCTATTTTGGTCTCATTCAGCTCTCTTTCTCTGCTACACTTTTTAATCCAAGATGGAGGACGGGAGAAATTTTTGGCTGTAACAGGCTGTTCCTTTTTTTTTGAGGTATTTTAGGTGTTGGAAGTGATTTCCTCAAATTCCAGGAGCAGCAATTAGTGTTTTATGTGCTGTTGCATTGTTTTGGAATTTTAGAGGGAAAAAAAAAGTCAAAACAAAGGCACTTTTAAAAGGCAGAGGAACAGACAAAGGCAGCACATATCTGTGTGAGAGAGAGAGAGAGAACGAGGCACACAAAGAAACCCACACCGCTAACTGACATGGCAGTGAACTGCGCAGTTACTGTCTTTGCTGTTGAATTCATGTATTGCTGGACATCGGAGTGCGTCTGGGGAAATTAACAAACAGTGAAATTCACAACTTATCTTGGAGGAACCTGTTTGGGGGAAGCTCACAGCACAAAAACAGAAAAATGAATAGTTTTATGTATGGCCCTGGGACCTTGCTGTAAGTCTGCAGTAATGAGTCGAGAGTGTTCTTTCTTTCTTAGGTGTTTTTATTGAGATATGTCTCTTGATTAAACCGAAAAATATAAGCCATAAGTATTAAATTAGCCTGGGACAGTGTATTGGAGAGGAATAGGATGGTGCTATTTTCTGGGTCTGCAGACTGGAAGAAGCAAAAATGCCCTTAGTATGCTCATCTTGTTGGATGTTACTTGTTGGAGTTTACATGTTACTGAGGATGGTATCTGCAATAAATGCCATTGGTTGTGAATCCTAACAGATAAAATGGATCGGTTGGAGCAACAGTAAGAGGCAATGAGGAATTTACAAGAGCAAGGGGGTGTGATGGATGGCAGTTATAGGAAGGGAGAAAAGTCACAGATACAGTCACATAGATGAGTTAACTCCAGGAGAGGTAAGAGAGGTAGGCAGTTAGTGCAGAAGTCTTCTGTCGTTATCCCCATTTCAAACTAGTATGGTGTTTTGTAAAATGTAGAGGGTGATGGATTCTCAGGGAAATGTAGCACGAACAGCCAAGTTTTCTGGTATTGAGACTGGATCTAATGCAATGAGGGGTATGTTGGGTTCCAAGAGATCGATTGTGTTAGGGGACTCTCTATCCGAGGCACAGATGGATTTTCTGTGGCCAGCAGCAAAAAATTAGATTGGTGTGTCGCCTCCCCGGTACCAGGATCAAGGATGTCTCAGAGAGGGTGCAGAATGTTCTCAAGGGGGAGAGGGGGCCCAGCAGGAGGTCATTGTTCATATTGGAACTAACGACATAGGAAGGGAAAAGCTTGAGATTCTGAAAGGGAGAATATAGAGAGGCAGGAATTTAAAAAGGAGGTCCTGGAGTGATAATATCTGGATTACTCCCAGTGCTACGAGCTGGTGAGTGTAGGAATAGGAGAATAGAGCAGATGAATGCGTGACTGAGGAGCTGGTGTATAGGAGAAGGATTCACATTTTTGGATCATTGGAATCTCATCTGGGGTAGAAGTGACCTGTACAAGAAGGACGGATTGCACCTGAATTGGAAGATTACTAATATATTGGAGGAGATTTGCTAGCGCTACTTGGGAGGATTTAAATTAGTAAGGTGGTGGGGTGGGGGTTGGTGGGGGAGGGGAGGGGAAGGGAACTCAGGGAAATAGTGAGGAAAGAGATCAATCTGAAACTGGTATAGTTACGAAAAGAAGCGACCCAGTGCAGACAGGGACAAAGAGAACAAGGTAGTACTGAAATTAAACTGCATTCATTTCAATACAAGAGGCCTAACTGGGAAGGCAGATGAACTCGGCATGGTTAGGAACATGGAACTGGACAATTACAGCAACATGGTTCAGGGATGGACAGAACTGGCAGCTTAATGTTCCAGGATACAATTGCTACAGGAAAGACAGAAAGGGGGGCAAGAGAGGAGGAGGAGTGGTGTTTTATAAGGGATAGCATTACAGCTGTACTTGGGGAGGATATTCCTGGAAATACATCCAGGGAAGTTATTTGGGTGGAACTGAGAAATAAAAAAGGGATGATCATATTGGGATTGTATTATAGACCCCCTAATAGTCAGAGGGAAACTGAGAAACAAATGTGTAAGGAGATCTCAGTTCTCTGTAAGAATAATAGGGTGGTTATGGTAGGGGATTTTAACATTCCAAACATAAACTGGGACTGCCATAGTGTTAAGGGTTTAGATGGAGAGGAATTTGTGTGTGCAAGAAAATCTTCTGATTCAGTATGTGGATGTACCTACTAGAGAAGATCCAAAACTTTACCTACTCTTGGGAAATAAGGCAGGGCAGGTAACTGATGTGTCAGTGGGGGAGCACTTTAGGGCCAGTGACCAAAATTCTATTAGTTCTAAAATAGTGATGGAAAAGGATAGACCAGTTCTAAAGGTTGAATATAAAGGCCAATTTTGACAGTATTAGGCAAGAAATTTCAAAAGCTGATTGGGAGCAGATGTTCGCAGGTAAACGAACAGCTGGAAAATGAGAAGCCCTCAGAAATGAGATAATGAGAGTCCAGAGACAGTATATTCCTGTTAGGGTGAAAGGAAAGGCTGGTAGGTGTGGAGAATGCTGGATGGCTAAAGAAATTGAGGGTTTAGCAAAGAGAAAAAAGGAAGCATATGTCTGTAATAGACAGGATAGATTGAGTGAATCTTTAGAGTATAAAGGCAGTAAGAGTTTAATGAAGAGCGAAATCAGGTGGGCAAAAAAGGGGACATAAAAAGCTTTGGCAACCAGAGTCCAGGAGAATCCAAAGGGTTTTTTCAATTACATTAAGGACAAAAGGGCAACTAGGGAGAGAATAGGGCCCCTCAAAGGTCTACAAGGCAGCCTTTGTGTGGAGCCGCCAGAGAGGGGGAGATATTAAATGAGTATTTTGCATCAGTGTTTACCGTGGAAAAGGACATGGAAGATATAGAATGTAGGGAAATAGATGGTGACATCTTGAAAAATGTCCATATTACAGAGGAGGAAGTGCTGGATGTCTTGAAACACATAAAAGTGGGTAAATCCCCAGGACCTGATCAGGTGTACCCTAGAACTTTGTGCGAAGCTAGGGAAGTGATTGCTGGGCCTCTTGCTGAAATATTGTATCATCGATAGTCACAGGTGAGGTCCCGGAAGACTGGAGGTTGGCAAACGTGGTGCCACTATTTAAGAAAGGTGGTAAGGACAAGCCAGGGAACTACGACAGGTAAGCCTGACGTCGGCGGTGAGCACGTTGTTGGAGGAAATCTTGAGGGACAGGATGTACATGTATTTGGAAAGGCAAGGACTGATTAGGGATGGTCAACATGGCTTTGTGCATGGGGAAACTATGTCTCAAACCTGATTTTGTTACTTCAAAAAACTCAGGAATGAGGAGGACAGAGTGGTAGTCATAATCTATACGGACTTCAGTCAGGCATTTGACAAGGTTCCCATAGGAGACTGGTTAGCAAGGTTAGATCTCGTGGAATACAGGGAGAACTAGCCATTTGGATAAAGAACTGGCTTCAAGGTAGAAGACAGGGTAGTGGTGGAGGGTTGTTTTTCAGACTAGAGGCCTGTGACCTGTGGAGTGCCACAAGGATCGGTGCTAGGTCCACTACTTTTTGTCATTTATATAAATGATTTGGATGTGAGCATAAGAGGTACAGTTAGTAAGTTTGCAGATGACATCAAAATTGGAGGTGCAGTGGACAGCAAAGAAGATTACCTTGGATTACAACAGGATCATAATCAGATGGGCCAGTGGACTGAGTGGTGGCAGATGGAGTTTAATTCAGATAAATGCGAGGTACTGCATTTTGGGAAAGCAAATCTTAGCAGGATTTTAACACATAATAGTGAGGTCCTAGGGAGTGTTGCTGAACATAGAGACCTTGGAATGCAAGTTCATTGCTCCTGGAAAGTGGATTCGCAGCTATATAGGATAGTGAAGAAGGTGTTTGGTATGCTTTCCTTTGCTGGTTAGAGTATTGAGTACAAGAGTAGGGAGGTCATATTGCGGCTATACAGGACAGTGGTTAGGCCACTGTTGGAATATTGCGTGCAATTCTGGTCTCCTTCCTATCGGAAGGATATTGTGAAGCTTGAAAGGGTTCAGAAAAGATTTACAAGGATGTTGCCAGGGTTGGAGGATTTGAACAATAGGGAGAGGCTGCATAGGCTGGGGCTGATTTCCCTGGAGGGTCAGAAGCTGGGAGGTGACTTTATAGAGGTTTATAAAATCATGAGGGACATGGATAGGGTAAGTAGACAAGGTCTTTTCTCTGGGGTGGGGGAGTCTAGAATTAGAGGGCAAAGCTTTAGGGTGAGAGGGTAAAGATATAAAAGAGTCTAAGGTGCAACTTCTTCACACAGAGGGTGGTGCATGTTTGGAATGTGCTGCTAGAGGAAGTGGTGGAAACTAGTACAGTTGCAACATTTAAAAGGCATCTGGATGTGTATATGAATAAGAAGGGTTTAAGATGGATATGAGCCAGGTGCTGGCAGGTGGGACTAGTTTGGGTTGGGATATCTGGTCGGCATGGACGAGTTGGACTGAAGGGTTTGTTTCGGTGTTGTACATCTCTGACTTGAAAACCATCTTTGCCTCTCTCTCTTCCACCTTCTTTGCTTACATTATCTCTCCCATTTCCTAAGTTTATTTCTGAATTTTTTTTAACCAAATCCACTTGTCCTTGATATTGTACAAGGTCAAAAATCACACACCTGTTGGACTATAACCTGGTGTTGTATGCTTTCTAACCTTGTCCAATCCAGTCCAACACCAGCACCTCCAATTCCTAAGTATTGTAAACAGTGGATCTCGTTTCCCTCCATCTATCTATCCTTGCCTTTTGTTTGTTTCCTTGGCTTAGTTTGGTTTTCCTTCATCTTCCCTCCCCATCTTTCCTCTCACTCATTTTGTGTTTCTTTGCCTCCACCCTCGGTCTCTCTGACTTTGATTCTTGTCTCTGTCATCTTAACGATTTCCAAAGCTCATTTTTTCTCGTGTGTGTGTTTTTAATACTGTAAATTAGCTTAGACATTCTGCAGTAAAAATGCATTGGCCTTCATTTAATGGCTCAAGTTCAACATCTTGGCACTCCAGTAGGTCATAAGGACAAATTCAGAATGTTGATTCCTACCGATATGATAAATGGGACTTGCTGATCTGTTGAGTTTGGCTGATGAGAGACATATTTTGCATGCTGGTGAATAGCTGTTCAGTTGTAATTTGCAGAATACTTTCCAGTATTGGAATATGTATGATTAATTTGCATTTTTCACAAGCTCAGTGAATGCAGCACAGAGTTATCTATGACAAACAACTTCACTGTTTCTAGTACATACTCCAGGCCACCCACAATTATGTAAGTGCTTGAATCTTTTGTGTTTTCTAATCCAGCAGTACAGCCTGTGCATTTAACACGTGAACAAGGCTGTGCAATTCAATTATTAGCTCTATAGCTCACTTGTATCTTCATCTGTTCACCCTAACTTCAGAGCCCTGTATATCTTTGATATATTTTTGTAAGACAATCTTGGTTTTGAAATTCTCACTGCTTTGGAGGATTGAGTTTCTGAAAATTTAGTGGAGAAGTGCTTTCTGATATCTTGAATGGCACAAGTTGTAGTTTTACCACCTCGTTCAGTATGTCCCACCAGACGAAATAACTTCCCTCTGACCCCATCAAATTCTGTCATTATGTTAGCCACCCAAGTTAGATCATCTTTTAATCTTCTGTACTCCACAGAATACAAGTCTGTTTGTATTCAACCTATTTTCATAATTTAATTCTATTTGTCCTGATGTAGTTTTGGTGAATCCATACTGCATCTCCTCAAATTCAAGATATCCATTCATCTTGAGGTGTACACACACAACTGAATGCTGTACCTCAGATATACCTCTGACCAGAGCTTTAAAGAGCTGTAATGTATTTATTCCCATTCTTTTTGAGATAATTGTCAATAGTTTGTTAATTGTATTTCATACTTGTTCACTAGTCTTTACTGGTTTTGATACCTGGATCACTAAATCTCTCAGCTTTAGAAAACACTTTGGTCTGTCTTTATTGGGTTCAGAATGGATAAACTCCAACCTACAAACAGTGAGTTTCACATGCCACTGTTTTGCTTAAATTCCTCAAAGTCCCTTTACAGCTTTCTGCTCTCAGCTTTTGACTAGTTTCTGTAATTTTTGACTTGGTGTCCACAGCAAATGCAGATATAGTCCAAAGATGTGCAGGTCAGGTGAATTGGCCATGCTAAATTGCCCATAGTGGTCAGGGATGTATAGGGTAGGTGCATTAGTCAGAGGGAAATGGGTCAGGGTGGGTTACTCTTCGGAGGGTAAGTGTGGATTTATTAGGTCAAAGGGCCTGTTTCCACACTGTAGAGAATCTAATCTAATCTAAAAAATAAGACTGTTCCTGCACCCAAGTAATTGATAAAGTGAAATGTTGTAATCTCAACTTCAATTCCTAGGACGTGCCACTGGTCACATCTTATTAACTGGGGTGCATGCACATGATCTTTCTCTCCATCTCCCAATCAGTTGTACTTCCAAGACAATGAATTGTCTCCAATTCCACATACGGTCAGATTTCCAGATTGAGTTTTAGTTTTGTTGTTTCAGCAGAAGATCTGCAAAGTATAACACTGTCCCTTTCTTTTAAGCTGGCAATTTTTATTACCAATTTTCTTTGTGTTTTAAAATATTGCTCACTATTAATGTTAATTTGTGGTTGACAGGGTGTTCTTTTTCCACTAAACCTCCTAAGAATGCATCTCGATAAGTCTCTGTAGGTTTTTTTCTTCCTTTGCCTAGCAACAATGACTAGTTTTTGTATTTTTCTATTTACTCATATGATGTGGGTATTTCTGGCTTTGCCAATATTTATTACCCAGTCCTAATTGTCCAGTGGGCAGTTAAGAGTAAAGCATCTTGCTATGGGTCTACTCACATATAAACAGACCTACAGATAGCAGATTTCCTTTCCTGAAGGATATTAGTGAACCAGATGGGTTTCTGTAAAAATCCAAAAAGCTTACACAATTGCCGTTAGGGCGAGTTTTAGTTAAATTAAAATTTCACCATCTGCCCTGTTGGGATTTGAACCCATCTTCCCAGTACAATAACCTTGCATTTTGGATTAAGTGTTATGACTCACCAGGGATAGAGCACTGTAAATCAACCCTTCTATTCCCAGTGTCAAATCAAATATTAAAATTCCTTTTTAAAGGACTCTCAACACCCCAGTTTACCTGATGTTCAGGTCAAGGTTGACTGAAAGCATGGACCAGTTTTCTGTCCTAAAGAAACTTACTTATTTATTATAAATAATTAAATTACAGCCACTGGTAAACAGGTATAAGAAGGGCTTATGCCCAAAACGTCGATTCTCCTGCTCTTTTGATGCTGTCTGACCTGCTGCGCTTTTCCAGCAACACATTTTTCAGCTCTGATCTCCAGCATCTGCAGTCCTCACTTTCTCCAGGTATAAAACATTGGCAGGTAACAGTACTATGTAAAACACTTATCCCTCTTTATGTACAACCAAGTGCAGACAAACAAATAGGAATTGTAGATTATTGGTAGAAGTAGGAAAATCTGGAAAGTCAATTCAGTGGTGTTTATTCACAATTCTGGTGTTTAGATGATCCTTCTTTGGCTGGACTCTCCTTGGCTTATAAGAAGCAAGACTTGATTTACTTGGAAATTGTCCATGATTTATCAATTCAAGTTAGCTGTAAGCTAACTGCTTTTCTTTAAACAGAGTTTTTTGCTAATTGCAGATAACAGGCTTCTGCTTTGAAGACCTATTGCATGTATTCCGGTATCTTTGTTTCTCTGTCTCTGTATCTCTGTAACTTGTTTCTAGTTCCAGCCAGCTCAGTTAGCCGAGAGTCAATCAGCTCCACTTGTAAAGAACTCTTTGGCTTCTGATCGTCTGCACTTTGCAGGAAGATCACGAGACCATAAGATATAGGAGCCATTTAACCCATTGAGTCTACTCCGCCAAGCGATCATAGCTGATATATTTCTCAACCCCATTCTCCTGCCTTCTGTCCGCAGCTCTCGATCCCTTACTAATCAAGAACCTATCCATCTCTTAAATACACTCAATGACTTGGTCTCCACAGCCTTCTGCGGCAATGAGTTCCACAGATTCACCACCCTCTGGCTGAAGAAATTTGTCCTTCTATCAGTTCTAAAGGGTCTTCCCTTCACTCTGAGGTTATGCTGTCAGATCCTAATGTCTCCTACTAATGGAAGCCACGTCCACTCTACTTTGGTCTCTCTGTATTCTATATGTTTCAGTGCGATCCTTCCTGATCCTTCTAAACTCAAAGTACAGACCAAGAGCTCCACACAGGAGAATCCAGGATGATTCTTGTAAACCTCCTTGCAACATCTTCAGGGCTAGCACATCCTTCTTTTGATATAGAGCCCAAAACTGCTGTCAATATTCCAATTGCAGTCTGATGATAGCTTCATTAGTACGTCCCTGTTCTTGTATTCCAGCCCTCTCGCAATGAACGCTCACGTTGCATTTGTCTTCCTAACTGCCAACTGAAACTGCGTGTTAACCTGAATAGAATCCCAAATTAGGATTCCCAAGTCCTTTTGTGCTTCAGATTTCCAAAGTCGTTCCCCATTTAAAAAGTAGTCTGCACCTCTTCTTCCTCCTAAAGTACATAACTTCACACTTCCCCCATTGCATTCCACCTGCTGCTACTTTGCCCGTTATTGTAGCCTGTCAAAGTCCTTCTGCAACCTCCCTACTTCCTCACCACTACCTATTTCACCATTTATCTTTGTGTCATCTTTAAACCTAGCAACAATATCCTCAGTTCCTTTGTCCATATCTTTAATGTATAATGTGAATAGCTGTGGTCCCAACACTGACCCCTGTGGAACTCCACTAGTCACCAGCTGCCATCTTGAAAAAGACTCCCCACACTCTGCCTTTTGCCAGTCAGCCAATCCTCTATCTATGCCAGTACCTTACCCATAACACCATCGGCTGTAATCTTATTGAGCAGCCTCCTATGTGGCACCTTGTTAAACGTCTTCTGGAAATCTAAATAATCACATTCACTGGCTGTCTAACTTGTTCAGAGAATTCTAACTGATTTATCAGACATGATCTTCCCTTGACAAAGCTGAGCTGGCTGAGCCATATTTTACCATGTACTTTCAAATACTCCACAATCTCATCCTTAATAACAGACTCAAATCTCACCAACCACTGAGGTCAGGCTAATCACCCAGAATTTCACATCTTCTGTCTTTGTTCTTAACCCAGAGTGGGACTCTCTCTGGGACTCTCCCTGACTCCAATGATTCCTGATAGATCATCATCTGTGCCTCCACAATCTCCTCAGCTATCTCCTTCAGTACCCTGGGGTGTAGTCCACCCATTCTGGGTGATTTTTCCACCTTCCGCTTTCAGCTTTCCCAGCACCTTCTCCTTCACGATGGTCACTACACTCACCACTGACCCCACCTCTCTTGAAGTTCCAGTATTCTGCTGGTGTCTTCAGCCATGAAGACTGAGGCAAAGTGCTGTTGCTATTTCTTTGTTCCTTGTTACTGCTTCTCCAGCCTCATTTTCCAGTGGTGTAGTGTCCACTCTTGGCTCTTTCTTATCATCTTATAAATGTAAAAAAAAATCTGTTGCAGTTTTCTTTAATATTACTAGGTAGTTTACCCTCCTATTTCATCTTTTGGCTCCTTATTGCTGGCTTTTAAAGGTTTCCAAATCTTCTGACTTCCTGATGGTTTTCACAATATTGTATGCTTTTTCACTTTTATGCTGTCCCTGACTTCTTTTGTCAGCCATGGTTGCCTCATCCGCCCCTTAGTGCGCTGCTGCTGCTTTCTGCTATGCCTCCTGAATTACTCCTCGGCTGCTTCCCCTGCCTTCCCTGCTCGGCTTCCCTTCTAAACAACTCTGGCCTGCTCTTCCCTCATGTCTTTATAGGAACTCCAGCCACTAAGATAGCATTCACAATGGGTAGAAAGTTCCTTGCTGTGAAATTATGTAGCCCCCCCCCCCTCCCCCACCGATAAATCCCTGTTTTTAAAGCAGTTCTTTCTCATTGCATCTTATAGTTTTAAAGACACAAAAATAAAAAGATTTGGCCCTTATAAGTTGCCCAGAAAATACCTTCCAAAATATAAAGGAAAAAACATGTGTACCGTTGATCTGCATGATATGGCAATATTGCATTTATGAATTGATTCATCATAGAATCATAATGCTGGATTTTACATGCCCATGCTACATGTGTTTTTCATAGCAAAAATAGGGCAAATGCATATAAAATAGGGCATATAAAATAAACCTGTTGGACTATAACCTGATGTGTGATTTTTAACTTTGTACACCCCAGTCCAACACCGGCATCTCCAAGTCATGGCAAACACTTAAAGCCAAAAGTATCATATTATTTTTACTTCCTTAACCAGATTTTTGCAGTTTGAGATAGTGAAACTACCTATATTTTATAAACAAAGGTGATCCTCGCACATTAGTGCCTTGTCATTTGGGCTTAAAGGGTAATCTGAGTGTCTGTCGGACTCATCATGAATTCCTAACTTAACAGGGTGCCCAGTAAAGTATTCACCTGTGGGAGAAGGAGATCAGAGGAGAGAGAAAGGAGCGGAAAATCGTCTTGTTTGAGATTATTAAGCACTTACCTAGAAATAATGCATCATATTTAGAACAGGAGGATTTAGAAATGAATGATTAGGGGTTTAGATAGGGTTGACCGTGAGAACCTTTTTCCACGTATGGAGTCAGCTATTACGAGGGGGCATAGCTTTAAATTAAGGGGTGGTAGGTATAGGACAGATGTTAGGGGTAGGTTCTTTACTCAGCGAGTCGTGAGTTCATGGAATGCCCTGCCAGTAGCAGTGGTGGACGCTCCCTTTTTATGGGCATTTAAGTGGGCATTGGATAGGCATATGGAGGATAGTGGGCTAGTGTAGGTTAGGTGGGCTTGGATCGGCGCAACATCGATGGCCAAAGGGCCTGTACTGCGCTGTATTCTTCTATGTTCTATGAATCAACGCTCTTTCAGATAAATCTTGACTTTGAATTCATATGCATGTATAATTCAAAAGGGGAAGGGACTTTTCTAACATTGTATATACTTGGGTAAATTGTGGTCCACAATTTTTCCAGGAAATGTCTCGTTCTGACAGGGGTTGACAGGATGATGGTAATGACTTTTGTAATTGCAAGTGTGACTGAAATATTTTTCTTAAACATGGTTTAATTCTTTAATACACTTCTGGTGTGCTAAACTTCTAAATAGTGGTTTATTGGCTTCCCTTCATGGATTAATGGTTTAAGGCACTTCTCAGAGCAAAACTAGTCCTTAAAGAGCATTGGGCCAAGGCAAGGTTCATTTTTAATTTGTTGCTGAGTGTCATCTTCAGGCTTTCTCTTTTTTTAGTTGACACACCAGTGTATGGTAAAGTGAAGTTCTGAATTTGTGCTGATGTATGGTGTATTTGGATTCGGACAGAATGGAATTAGAAATTAATATCCTCAATTATCAGAGTTCCAATAAACTTGCTACAACATCCATGCACAAAAATATAGAGCATATATAGACCATTCTACTCCTCAAGCCTGTTGTGTCATTCCAAAAGATCAGGATTGGTGTTTCAAATTCTACATTCCCATCTACCCGCCATTGATTTCCTAACAAGAATCTATCACAAAAGAGGACACAAACCACATAATAGAAATTTTGGAAATCACAGGGGTTCAGTGCACAGTAGGAATTGAAGGAGATCAGTATCCGTAGGGAAATGGGTTGGACAAATTGATGAGATCAAAGTCTGATAAATCCCCATGGCCTAATAATCCACATACTAGAGTACTTAAGGGTGTAGCCTGAGAAATAGCAGCTGCATTGATAGTCATCTTTCAAGAATCTCGACTCTAGAACAAATTTGAAAGTAGCTAACATAACCCCTCTATTTTAAAAGGGAGGCAGAGAGAAAACTGTGACTTATGGACCAACCAGCCTAACATCAGTTGTGGGGAAAATGCTAAAGTCCATTCTAAAAGATTTAATGGCTGAGCTTTTGGAAAACTGGCAGAATTAGACCGAATCAGCATGGATTTATGAAAGGGGTGTTACGCTTGACAAATCCACTGGAAGTCTTCGAGGATGTAACTCATAGAATTGATCAGATGGAGCCAGTGGATATGGTTTCTCTGGACTTTCATAAGACTTTCTTAAGAGATTAGCGTATAAAATTGTGTTTGAATAGTGTAGGTTAGATGGGCTTTAGATTGGTTTCACAGGTTCAACATCGAGGGCCGAAGGGTCTGTACTACACTTTAATGTTCTATGTTCTAAAATTAAAGTATATGGGATTGAGGGTACTGTATTGAATTGGATAGAATGTTTGTTGATGGTCTGGAAACAAAGTAAAAATAAACAGGTCTTTTTCTGAATGGTACACAGAGACTAGTTGGTACTGCAGGGATCAATGCTAGGACACCCACTTATTCATTGCTTCATCTAAATCATTAATATATACAATGAAATACAATACCTCCAAATTTCTAAGAACACAAAGTTGGGTGGGAGGGTGAGCTGTGAGGAGGACACACATGCTTCAGTGTGATTTCAATAATCTGAGTGAGTGGGCAGTTGCATGGCAGATGCAGTGTAATGTGGAAAATTGAGAAGTTATTAACTTTGGGGGCATAAGCAGGAAAGCAGTTTATTAGCTGCCTCTGAATTGAGAGGGGATTGTACAACAAAACCAGGGTGAGCTTTTACACCAGTCACTGCAGGTGTAGCACACAATTAACAAGGCAAATGGTATAGTGAAAGGATTCAAGTACAGGAGCAAGATGTCTTGCTGCACTTCCACAGTCTGATACACTGAGTTCTGAGGATGGGTCACTCAATCTGAAACATTAACTCTGACTTCTCTCTAAGGATGCTGCCTGACCTGCTGTGCTTTTCCAGCACCACTCTAATCTTGACTCTGATCTCCAGCATCTGCAGTCCTTGGTTTCTCCTGGTAAATGAGAAAGCCCTGGAGAAAGTTATGTACGAGATCTGGGTGTTCCGGTCCATTGTATCCTGAAAGTGACAACGCAGGTCGACAAAGTGGTCCAGAAGGCATATAGCATGCTTTCCTTCATTTGGGGTATTAAGTACAAGAGTTGGCAAGTCACGTTACAGTTGAATAGGACTTTGGTTGGGCCACATTTGGAATACTGCAAACAATTCTGATTGCCACATTACCAAAAGGCTGTGGATGCTTTGGAGAGGATGCAGTGGAGTTCACCAGAATGTTGCCTGGTATGGAGGGTGCTAGCTATGAAGAGAGGTTGAGAAGATTAGCATTATTTTCATTAGAAAGACGGTGATTGAGCGGGTCCTGATTGAGGTCTACACAATCATGAGAGGTAAAGACAGATTGGGTAGCAAAAAGCTTTTTCCCAGAGTGGTGGCCTCAATTACTAGGGATCACGAGTTCAAGAAGAGAGGGGAAAGGTTTAAGGGAGATTTGTGTGGAAAGTTCTTTGCGCAGAGGGTGGTGGGTACCTGGAATGGGATGGTAGAGGCGGGCAAAATAGCGTCATTTAAGATGTGTCTTGAATGGGTAGTGAGCAGAGGGATACAGGATCCTTAGATAATAGGCGACAGGTTTAGATAGAGGATCTGGATCAGTACAGGCTTGAAGGGCCGAACGGCCTGTTCCTGTGCTGTAATTTTCTTTGTTTAGATTAGATTAGATTACTTACTGTAGAAACAGGCCCTTTGGCTCAACAAGTCCACACCGACCCGCCGAAGCGCAACCCACCCAGACCCATTCCCCTACATTTACCCCTTCACCTAACATTGCGGGCAATTTAGCATGGCCAGTTCACCTAACCTGCACATTTTTGGACTGTGGGAGGAATCCGGAGCAGGGGGTCCAGAGCAGGGTCATAGTGTAGAGATACAGGCTGAACCATTAAGACTGAGATCAGGAGAAATTTCTTCACTTTGTGAATGGGGACCCTCTGGAAATCTCTGACTGAAATCAGTCGAAGCCAAAACATTGCATGATTCCAAGAAGGTTTGGATCTCGCACCTGAAGCTAAAGAAATCAAAAGATATAGGAAAAAAGTGAAGACAGGCTAATGAAGCAAGCTCAAAGGGCCAAATGGCCTACTCCTCCTAATTTCTATGTTCCTATGGGTAGCATGCCATTAGCTTTCCTGCTGTCATTGTATAACTAGCACACTTTGTTACACAAAACACTTGGATCCTAAACATGCTTTCCATTGACTAGTGAGATATATTTGAATGGCTGCATGTTTGTCTCTAATATAGTCATTGCTTCTGAAATTCACAGTATGTGAGATGTTGTGATAACACACAAATGTAATTCTTTATGAAATAAAACTCTTTAGTATTAATTATTCAATTAACATTGTTCATTACAACTGCATTTGCTGCAATTTTCCCCATGTTGTAGCTCCTGACCTTCTCAAGCCTTGAGAGACTCCACATTTGTTTGCAATGAACTTAATATATGTGATTTCAGGTTTTCCTGGTTCCTAGTGAGCTGAATATTCCACTATTGCAAGGTTTAAAAGTCCTCTCCTCTGTTCACCACTGTTTCTTACGTTTTTGACCTCTCTTCCCATGCTCTTTACAGCTCCACCCTTCCTATAGAAAAGGTACAGCACAGAGATGGGCCATTTGGCCCATCATGTCTGTGCTGGCAGAATAGGCTAGCTGCTCATTATATTTGCACTTTCAACACCTGATCAATAGCCTGCAGTTTACAGCACCAAGTGTAATTTAAGATGCTCTTTAAAGGGGTTGAAATTTCTGCTTCAATCATGAAACTGGACAGTGAATTCCACATCCCAACTACCCACTGGGTGAAGAAAGTTTTCCTCTTTTTTTTTCTCTCTAATCTTTCTATGAAGCACCTTAAGTCTGTGCACTCTCATAATTGACTTCTCTGCTAGAGGAAACAGACTTCCCTGTCCACTTTATCCAATCTCTTTATGATTTTCCACACCTCAATTAAGACATCTGTAGCCTCCTGTGTTCTAAGGAATACAACCCTAGCCTCTCCAATCCATCCTCATACCTGCAAGTTTCAAGCCCTGTCAACATTCTTGTCAATTTCTTTTGTATTCTCTCTAGACCAACATGCCATTCCTTAATTTTTTAAAAATTATTTGTTACTATTGGAATAGTAGAACAATACCATATTTGCCGATTAACGTATTTCCCTGCAACAAAGCAAGCGTCAACCTCAGGAGACTGAAAACAGTGGAAGAAGAAAGAGACACCACCTCTCCCTCCACCAATTTCCCTGTAACTTTCCAAACTCCCACTTTACAGTGGGCAGATAAGGCAGCACTGAGAGGGTGGCAGACTGACCTCTGTTTGTCTTCTGAAAACTAACAGCACAAATTTCTGAAAAACGGATAAAACCAGTTACAAATTAACTAACTATAGCTTCTGAGTTTGCATATCCTTAGAGCTACAACAGAACTTAATTTCCCTTAATATAGAGTAATGTTTAGCTAATTGTATAAGTCAATAGAGTCATAGAGATGTACAGCATGGAAACAGACCCTTCGGTCCAAACTATCCATGCCGACCAGATACCCCAACCCAGTCTAGTCCCACCTGCCAGCACCCAGCCCATATCCCTCCAAACCCTTCCTATTCATATAACCATCCAAATGCCTCTTAAATGTTGCAATTGTACCAGCCTCCACCACTTCCTCTGGCAGCTCATTCCATACACGTACCACTCTCTGAAAAAGTTGCTCCGTGGGTCTCTTTTATATCTTTCCCCCCTCACCCTAAACCTATGCCCTCTAGTTCTGGACACCCCGACCACATGGAAGAGACTTTGCCTATTTACCCTTTCCATGCCTCTCATACTTTTGTAAACCTCTATAAGGTCACCCCTCAGCCTCCGATGCTCCAAGGAAATACAGCCCCAACCTGTTCAGCCTCTCCCTGTAGCTCATATCCTCCAACCCTGGCAACATCCTTGTTAATCTTTTCTGAACCCTTTCAAGTTTCACAACATCTTTCCGATAGGAAGAAGACGAGAATTGCATGCAATATTCCAACAGTGGCCTAACCAATGTCCTATACAGCCGCAACATGACCTCCCAACTCCTGTACTCAATACTTTGACCAATAAAGGAAAGCATACCAAACGCCGCCTTCACTATCCTATCTACCTGCAACTTCACTTTCAAGGAGCTATGAACCTGCACTTCAAGGTCTCTTTGTTTCAGCAACACTCCCTAGGACCTTGCCATTAAGTGTATAAGTCAAGATGAAACATGTCGGTGCTGACGGATACATGACCTGTCTTTCTTTATATACATTTTTCATACCAAACGTTGCAGGCCAATCATGGCATGAGTTAAATGCAAACTGGAAAATGCTTTAACTACAATCTCAAAACGTCTGATGCAGTATCATTGTGGACTTTGTCAATTTAAAATACGCTAGGAATGGTGCTCGCCTGGACTCTTTTACAGAGATTCTCCATTTGGAACTTGATACATTTGAAGAGATGACATAAATGGCAAAAAGTGCCAATTTGTACAGTTCAAGATTCTGCAAGGTTGAGTCGGAGATTTAGAGAACCCAGTGGATCTTCCACACCTCCCCCAAATGTTCATGATTTGCTTATATTTAACTACAAGTTTAATTAAATGATTTTCAGGAGCTAATGGAACATATTGGGTCTCAATTCCACCTAGTGCAATTTACTTGGCTCTGCTGTTTGTTTTAGATGTAGGTGCTAAATATCACAGTTAACATTCTTGATTTGTTTGATGTTTATAATAGAGGTGCTGAAAATTATGATGTTCTGTAAATAAATACTCTAGGAGCCACCATTTTAACATCAGTCTTCACCCCAGTGCTACTGCAAAATAATTTGAATGTTAATTTCATAGAGATACTTTTGCCTATCATCAGTACTAACTCTGAAAGAGCACCTTTCACCCTCACCTTGATCTCTTTCCACCTATCACATTTCTGACGCCCCTCCCCCAAGTCCCTCCTCCCTACCTTTTATCTTAGCCTGCTGGACAAACTTTCCTCATTCCTGAAGAAGGGCTTATGCCCGAAACGTCGATTCTCCTGTTCCCTGGATGCTGCCTGACCTGCTGCGCTTTTCCAGCAACACATTTCCAGCTAACTCTGAAAGAGCAATGCAGTTAGATCAACTCCCTTTATCTTTCCCAATAGCCCTGCAAATATTCCCTTTTTAAGTACATATTCAACTCCTTTTGAAAGATCCAATTTAATCTGCTTTTGCCATCTTTCATGCACTGCATTTGAAATTGTAACAACTGAGTTTTTTTTAAAAAAGACACTCAATTCCCCATCAAAATCTTTTCCAATGTTTTAAAACTAACTCCTGGCTATTGATCTTTTTTTAAGATTCATCCTTGGATCTGTAATCGTGTTTCAGCGGATGATAGTGAGCTAGCTTTCTTGAACTGCTTCATTCGATATGGTGCAAATACACCCACAGTGCTGTTTGGAAACGTTTGAATAACACCAAAGATATGCTGCTGTCATTCCAAGTCATGAATGTGTGTGACTTGGAGAGAAGCTTGCAGGTGGCGGTGGTCATATGCATCAGTGTCTTTGCTGTTCTCAATGTATCTCAAAGTCCTTAGACACTCCAGAACCTGACTGGTCCATCTTTGGTGCGGCTGTCATAGAGTCATACAGCACGGAAACAGACTCTTTGGTCCACGCCGAACGTAATTTCAAACCAAACTCTCAGGTAAAGGGATGGCTGGAAAATGGGAAGCCTTCAGAAATGAGATAACAAGAATCCAGAGAAAGTATATTCCTGTCAGGGTGAAAGGGAAGACTGGTAGGTATAGGGAATGCTGGATGACTAAAGAAATTGAGGGTTTGCTTAAGAAAAAGAAGGAAGCATATGTCAGGTATAGACAGGATAGATCGAGTGAATCCTTAGAGTATAAAGGAATTAGAAGTATACTTAAGAGGGAAATCAGGAGGGCAAAAAGGGGACATGAGAAAGCGTTGGCAACTAGAATTAAGGAGAATCCAAAGGGTTTTTACAAATATATTAAGGACAAAAGGATAACTATGGAGAGAATAGGGCCCCTCAAGATCAGCAAGGCAGCCTTTGTGTGGAGCCACAGAAAATGAAGGAGATACTAAATGAATATTTTGCATCAGTACTTACTGTGGAAAAGGATATGGAAGATATAGACTGTAGAGAAATGTTGTGGTTCTGTTCACCGAGCTGGGAATTTGTGTTGCAGACGTTTCTTCCCCTGTCTAGGTGACATCCTCAGTGCTTGGGAGCCTCCTGTGAAGCGCTTGCGTTATTTCCTCCGGCATTTATAGTGGTTTGTCTCTGCTGCTTCCGGTTGTCAGTTCCAGCTGTCCGCTGCAGTGGCCGGTATGTTGGGTCCAGGTCGATGTGTATTTTGATAGAATCTGTGGATGAGTGTCGTATCCATGCCGATCCGTATTCATGAACACCAACTAGCCACGAAACGACACGACCAGCTATCCTTAGTAGCCACACACGCAGATGACAAGCAACATGAGTTCGACTGGGACAACACTGCTATTATAGGAAAAGCCAAACAGAGAACAGCCAGGGAATTCCTAGAGGCATGGCACTCATCCACGGATTCTATCGACCTGGACCCAACATACCGGCCACTACAGCGGACAGCTGGAACTGACAACCGGAAGCGGCAGAGACAAACCACTATAAATGCCAGAGGAAATAACGCAAGCGCTTCACAGGAGGCTCCCAAGCACTGAGGATGTCACCTAGACAGGGGATGAAATGTCTGCAACACAAATTCCCAGCTCGGCGAGCAGAACCACAACAACGAGCACCCGAGCTACAAATCTTCTCTCAAACCTTGAACTGTAGAGAAATAAATGGCGACATCTTGCAAAAGGTCCAGATTACAGAGGAGGAAGTGCTGGATGTCTTGAAACAGTTAAAGGTGGATAAATCCCCAGGACCTGATCAGGTGTACCCGAGAACTCTTGGTAAGCTAGAGAAGTGATTGCTGGGCCTCTTGCTGAGATATTTGTATCATCGATAGTCTCAGGTGAGGTGCCGGAAGACTGGCGGTTGGCAAACATGGTGCCACTGTTTAAGAAGGGCGGTAAAGTCAAGCCAGGGAACTATAGGCCGGTGAGCCTGACCTCAGTGGTGGAGGGAATCCTGGATGTACATGTATTTGGAAAGGCAAGGACAGATTCGGGATAGTCGACATGGCTTTGTGCGTGGGAAATCATATCTCTCAAACTTGATTGAGTTTTTTGAAGAAGTAACAAAGAAGATTGATGAAGGCAGAGCAATAGATGTGATCTATATGTACTTCAGTAAGGCGTTCGGCAAGGTTCCCCTTAGGAGACTGATTAGCAAGGTTAGATCTCAGGGAATACAGGGGGAACTAGCCATTTCGATACAGAACTGGCTCAAAGGTAGAAGACCGAGGGTGCTGGTGGAGTGTTGTTTTTCAGACTGTGACCAGTGGAATGCCACAAGGATCGGTGCTGGGTCCTCTACTTTTTGTCATTTACATAAATGATATGGATGCGAGCATAAGAGGTACAGTTAGTAAGTTTGCAGATGACACCAAAATTGGAGGTGTAGTGGACAGCGAAGAGGGTTACCTCAGATTACAACAGGATCTGGACTAGATGGGCCAGTGAGCTGAGAAGCAGCAGATGGAGTTTAATTCAGATAAATGCGAGGTGCTGCATTTTGGGAAAGCAAATCTTAGCAGGACTTATACACTGAATGGTAAGGTCCTAGGGAGTGTTGCTGAGCAAAGAGACCTTGAAATGCAAGTTCATAGCTCCTTGAAAGTGAAGTTGCAGGTAGATAGGATAGTGAAGAAGGCGTTTGGTTTGCTTTCCTTTATTGGTCAGAGTATTGAGTACAGGAGTTGGGAGGTCATGTTGCGGCTGTACAGGACATTGGTTAGGCCACTGTTGGAATATTGCATGCAGTTCTGGTCTCTTTCCTATCGGAAAGATGTTGTGAAACTTGAAAGGGTTCAGAAAAGATTTGCAAGGATGTTGCCAGGGTTGGAGGATTTGAGCTATAGGGAGAGGCTGAACAGGCTGGGTTTTCCCTGGAGCGTTGGAGGCTGAGGGGTGACCTTATAGAGATTTACAAAATTATGAGGGGCATGGATAGGGTAAATAGGAAAAGTCTTTTCCCTGGGGTTCGGGAGTCCAGAACTAGAGGGTATAGGTTTAGGGTGAGAGGGGAAAGATATAAAGGAGACCCAAGGGGCAACTTTTTCACGCAGAGGGTGGTACGTGTATGGAATGAGCTGCCAGAGGATGTGGTGGAGGCTGGTACAATTGCAACATTTAAAAGGCATTTGATTGGGTATATGAATAGGAAGGGTTTGGAGGGATAAGGGCCGGGTGCTGGCAGGTTGGACTAGATTTGAGTTGGGATATCTGGTCGGCGTGGACAGGTTGGATCGAAGGGTCTGTTTCCATGCTGTACATCTCTATGACTCTATAACTAGTCCCACCTGCCTGCTCCTGGCCCACACCCTTCAAACCTTTCATATTCATGGACTTGTCTGTGTGTCTTTTAAACATTGTAATTTGTTCAGATACACCCCTTTCGAGGGAAGTTAATTCCACACTCTGTTAAAATAAAAATTACCCTTCAATTTCTTCCTTAAATCTCTCTTCTCTCACCTTAAAAAATATGCCCCATGTCTTTATAACTCAAACCTTCCATACCTGGCAACGTTCTGGTAAATCTATTCTGATTCCTATCTAGCTTAATACTATCCTTCCAATAACAAGTTGACCAGAACTGGACACAGTACTCCAGAAGAGGCCTCACCAACATCCTGTACAACCTTGACATGACTTCCCAACTCCTATACTCAAGGACTGAGCAATGAAGGCAAGCATGCTAAATGCCTTTTTAACTGCCTGAACCCCTAGGTCCTTCTGATCTGCAAAACTACCCAAAGCCTTACCATTAATTAAATAAATCCAGTCCCTGTTGTACCAAAATGCAACGCTTCGCATTTGCAGTAAACACATAAGTAATAGTCAAATTTATTTGACTACTTTTTAAAGTTAACTTTACAGGGTCAACTATTACATGGCTACTACTTGAGTGGCTGAAATTCAGGCCTTTCGAAATCCATGCCTATCAAAATTCATACCATATCATTGGCAGAAGCTCAATTGATCTCTAAATGAATGAAAAGAAAACGGTAATTCTGAAAACACTGAGCAAAGCACAACAACCAGCAGACTGGAAGGCCGAAGCAGAGCGCGACAGACTGCACGCTGACTCATAAATGTTGATCTGTTAGCTGTGAAGAATTAGGTCAACTTTTACACTAGATATATGGAAAATTCAGATTTTTGGCCGAAAATAGGGGGTCGACCTTTGCATGAGATCAACTATTACTTGAATATGTATGTGGCTTGGAGGTGCAGGTTTTCGACTGGGGTGGACAACGTTAAAAATCGCACAACACTTGGTTATAGTCCAACAGGCTTATTTGGAAGCACTAGCTTTCGGAGCGCCACTCCTCCTTCAGGTGGTTGTGACGAATAAGATCATGATCACAGAATTTATAGTTAAAAGAGTCCAGTGTCATAAAGATGTGATTCATCAGGTGGATGAAGGAGCAGTGCACCGAAAGCTAGTGCTTTCAAATAAATCTGTTGGACTATAACCTGGTGTTGTGTGATTTCTAACTCTGTACACCGTAGTCCAACACCAGCACCTCTAAATCATAGTTTGTACAGCCTAGTCCAACATCGGCACCTCCAAATCATAGTTTGGGTCTGGCTGAATTGGAAGTTTGTTTCTGTCTCAATGTTTGTAAAGTTCCTGTTTTAGAACATGGATAGGTAATTTAGCCCTTTAAGCTTGTTGACGTTGCTTCCGTGGAACGAGGAGTGAGTGCAAGCCACATATTTTGTGAGATTTGTGAAATATGTCAGTGCATGTGCTTCCTGTAAAGCAACCAGCTTACAATCGATCAGAATTAAAAACAGAAGAATTCCACATGACAGCACTGATGAGATTACAAGAGCCTGGACACATTCTATTTTACGGCCCTATTTATAATAATGATGGTATTTTGTTCAGGAAACACATTTGCTGCTTGAAGGCTGAATTGTAGTGTGACTTGCATCAAAAAATGTATATATGGGCTGATAAGGTTCAAGTGCAAAATGATTATATTCAACAAAATGGGTGGCAAAACACCATTATGTGGTCCATTGAAGGAGTGATCTGTGATGCTGAACTTTGGTGCATGTACTTCCTGTAAAGCAACCAGCTTACAATCAATCAGAATTAAAACAGAAGAATCCACATGACAGCACTGATGAGATTACAAGAGCCTGGACACAGAATAGTAATATTGGAATAGTTTGACTCTTCTTTAGAAGTCGTACTAGACTTGAAACATTAACTGTTTCTCTCTTCACAGAACTGCCAGACCTGTTGAGTTTCTTCACTATTCTGTTTTCATTTTAGTAATATCATTATTGGTGCCAGTGGTAATATGGGCATTTTTATGACACTCAATTTTTTAAGCTATTTGATTAGCAAATCATATTTTAACTACATTGCTCTCCATTTCACCAGAAATTTATTTTTCTAGACTAAATCCAGAAAGAGTCTCTTCCGTATTCGAGTCCGTATTCTGGTCATCACCTGTTCAGAATGATGCCTTTTCATGCTTGATCCTATTTTACTTTCCGCAATCTATACTACAATATTGATTGTCACTGCGGCCTTCTGTTGTTGCAGGTTTGAAGGTTCCCAGCAATTGTGAATTGGTTGTAGGAGGAGAGCCACAATGCTGGGCAGAAGGGCGCTGTTTGCTGTTTGATGATTCCTTCTTACACACAGCATTCCATGGAGGCAAGTATAACTGTTAATTGCCAGTGATTCTTTTAAATTCACATCCTTAAATTTTCATTGTGGTGTTCAAATGCTTCTCTGGCCTTGCTGCTACCTGTCACTGAAATCCCCTCCAGTTCTAGCTTTCCTCCTTTTAAAGACATCAAGGGGTATGGGGGAGAAAGCGGGAATATAGCATTGAGATACAGGATCAGCATTGAATGGCAGAGCAGGCATGAGGGACTGAATGCCGAGTCCTGCTCGTGATTTTTATATTTCTCCAACCATCTAAGAATTCTTCATCCCTATAATTCTGGCTCTTAATTATTTGAAGGTTGGGACTTCTTGTCTTGACTTAAAAATGTGTTGCTGGAAAGCGCAGCAGGTCAGGCAGCATCAAAGAAGAAAGAGGATCGACGTTTTGGGCATAAGCCCTTCTTCAGGAATGAGGAGGGTGTGCCAAGCAGGCTAAGATAAATGGTAGGGAGGAGGGACTTGGGGAGGGGCATTGGGAATGCGATAGGCGGAAGGAGGTTAAGGTGAGGGTGATAGGCCAGAGAGGGGGTGGGGGCGGAGAGGTCATGAAGAAGATTGCAGGTCAAGAAGGCGGTGCTGAGTCTGAGGGTTGGGACTGAGAAAAGGTGGGGGGAGGGGAAATGAGGAAGCTGGAGAAATCTGCATTCATCCCTTGTGGTTGGAGGGTTCCTAGGCGGAAGATGAGGCGCTCTTCCTCCAGGTGTCGTGTTGCCATGGTCTGGCGATGGAGGAGGCCAAGGACCTGCATGTCCTTGGCGGAATGGGAGGGGGAGTTAAAGTGTTCAACCACGGGACGGTTGGATTGGTTGGTGCGGGTGTCCCAGAGGTTTTCTCTGAAACGTTCTGCAAGTAGGCGGCCTGTCTCCCCAATATAGAGGCGGCCACATTGGATGCAGTAAATGGTGTTTGTGGAAGTGCAGGTGAATTTCTGATGGATATTGAAGGATCCCTTGGGGCCTTGGAAGTGAGGGGAGAGGTGTGGGTGCAAGTTTTGCATTTTTTGCGGTTGCAGGGGAAGGTGCCGGAAGTGGAGGTTGGATTGGTGGGGGGTGTGGATCTGACAAGGGAGTCGCGGAGGGAGTGGTCTTTCTGGAATGCTGATAGGGGTGGGGAGGGAAATATATCCTTGGTGGTGGGGTCTGTTTGGAGATGGCGGAAATGACGAAGGATGATCCGATGTATCTGGAGGTTGGTGGGGTGGGAGGTGAGGACTAGTGGGGTTCTGTCCTGGTGGCGATTGGAGGGGTGGGGTTCAAGGGCGGAGGAGCAGGAAGTGGAGGAGATGCGGTGGAGAGAATCGTCAACCACGTCTGAGGGGAAATTGCGGTCTTTGAAGGAGGAGGCCATCTGGGTTGTTCGGTATTGGAATTGGTCCCCCTGGGAGCAGATGCGGCAAAGGCGAAGGAATTGGGAATATGGGATGGCGTTTTTACAGGGGGCAGGGTGGGAAGAGGAGTAATCTAGGTAGCTGTGGGAGTCAGTCGGTTTATGGTATACATCCGTGTTGAGTCGGTCATCCGAGATAGAGATGGAGAGGTCTAGGAAGGGGAGGGAGGTGTCTGAGACGGTCCAGGTAAATTTGAGGTCGGGGTGGGCGTTCCGGAAAGACCACTCCCTCCGTGACTCCCTTGTCAGATCCACACCCCCCCACCAATCCAACCTCTACTCCCGGCACCTTCCCCACAACTGCAAAAAATGCAAAACTTGCGTCCACACCTCCCCCCTCACTTCCCTCCAAGGCCCCAAGGGATCCTTCAATATACATCAGAAATTCACCTGCACCTTCACACACACCATTTACTGCATCCGCTGCACCTGATGTGGCCTCCTATACATTGGGGAGACAGGCCGCCTACTTGCGGAACGTTTCAGAGAACACCTATGGGACACTCGCACCAATCAACCCAACCGCCCCGTGGCTCAACACTTTTTAACTCCCCCTCCCTTTCCGCCAAGGACATGCAGGTCCTTGGCCTCCTCCATCGCCAGACCATGGCAACACGACGTCTGGAGGAAGAGCGACTCATCTTCCGCCTAGGATACCTCCAACCACAAGGGATGAATGCAGATTTCTCCAGCTACCTCATTTCCCCTCCCCTCACCTTTTCTCAGTCCCAACCCTCAGACTCAGCACCGCCTTCTTGACCTGCAATCTTCTTCATGACCTCTCCGCCCCCACCCCCTCTCCGGCCTATCACCCTCACCTTAACCTCCTTCCACCTATCGCATTCCCAACTCCCCACCCCCAAGTCCCTCCTCCCTACCTTTTAACTTAGCCCGCTTGGCACACCCTCCTCATTCCTGAAGAAGGGCATATGCCCGAAACGTTGATTCTCCTTTGATGCTGCCTGACCTGCTGCGCTTTTCCAGCAACACACTTTTAAGCTCTGATCCCCAGCATCTGCAGTCCTCACTTTCTCCTACTTCTTGTCTTGACCCCAAGTTCTCGAATTCCTGCCCTTAAATTTTTGATTAGATTCCCTACAGGCCCTTCAGCCCAACAAGTCCACACCAACCCTCCAAAGAGCAACCCACCCAGGCCCATTCCTCTACATTGACTCCTGACTAATGCACCTTACTCTATGGGCAATTTAGTAGGCCAATTCACCTAACCTGCACATCTTTGGACTGTGGGAGGAAACCAGAGCACCCAGAGGAAACCCATGCAAACACTGAGTGAATGTGTAAACTCCACACAGACAGTTGCCCGAGGCAGGAATTGAACCCGGGTCCCTGGCGCTGTGAGGCAGCAGTGTTAACTGCTGAGCCACCGTGCCGTCCCCTTTGTCTCTCTTTACCTTTCCTCCTTTAAGCACTACTTCTTTCATCAAGCTTTTGTTCATTTATTGATAGTATTTCCTCCTATGGTTTGTTGTCGAATTTTCTGTGATAATACTATGGTGAAGTGCTTTAGTACATGTTACTGTGCTGGATAGCATACTTTGCTTTTGTAGTTTTGGTCTAATTCTAGCACACCCTTTTAGTGAATGTGTTTTGGCTGTTTGACCCTGCAGGGCATTGCAGTTGAGCCTAGCCTTTCCTATTTGCGTACCTGTGCACTCTTTGTCCCTTACTCTATCTTATTTAAGTGGTTTTCTTGATGGTGTAATCAGGAAGGCTGTTGTACAAAGGGAGAAGTATTTTTCTTTGATGAGCCTATTACTAACTTTTGGTTTATGATTGCAGGTCCAAGTGAAGAAGGTCCCCGAGTGGTATTCATGATTGATTTGTGGCACCCTAACGTTGCTGCTACTGAACGGCAGGCTTTAGATTTCATCTTTTCTCCAGGCCGCTGACTCCTTTTGATCCTCTTTTATTTTATTTCCGGAGTGACCGATCTCAGAACGAGTGAAATTACCGGAACGAGGGCTCTTGGATCATCAGATGTGCTGTCCAACTTTCATCAAAAAGGAATAAGTGGACACACTAAGGAAAATATAAGCTTTATTTGCTGAAAATGCACGCAATGCCGTGTTAATGGTTACATGGAGAAAAGAGTCCAAGATTTATTTATTTATCTATTGCTTCTGATTTTTTAAAATAGAATAGGTCAGTCTCCGCTTCCCTTCCACCTCACCGGGTAGTGGGATGACCATTGCTGTTTACCTGATTTTTCTTTAGCTGTGCTACAGTCAGTGAGATGATTTTTCTGTCATATGCCTTGGGCTGTAAAATTTTCCATTTGAAGCCATCTCTTCTGCGAGAGCTAGTGCAGTTGAGACACTGTGAAAGTTTTCTAGACCACCTCATCTGGTAATCAAAATTCATATTTTTGAGGGGGGGTGGTGGGGTGGGTTGGCGATTATTGGGAGAAATGCAGTAGAGTTCCTAGAATTTTCCAAAGGAGTACCTGGAATCAGGTGTCCACGTGCAGGTGACTGGAGCTGTATCTCTATGAGCATGTTTTTATAAAAATATGTTCCGCCTGGAGAAAGTTTCAGGATCAGATTGATTTTTTTCACCGGTTGCTTATTGACTCACTTGTGTATTTCAGCGGTTTTAATGTACTTTGCAGTGGAATCAAAATCAAATTTCACTTAAGATATGTTCGCTTAAAGGGAATTGTTTTTTAGGAAAAAAAAGGAAATGAATAGGATAAAAGGCAAGTAATAAACACAATCTGCTCTGTTGTCATCAGGGAAAAATGAGACAATGGCTTGGCCATACAGAGCATATCAGAGATAAGGAAAAAGACTGACATTGGAAAGCTATGCTATGATTATTATTTTTGGAATGCAAATTCTACATAATAAATAAGGTATATCTCACAGTCCCATATAATGGGAATGAATGGGAAATTATTTGATCCATTGGATATCCATATAATGGGAGTGAATGAGAAGTTATCTTCGCTGGATTTCACTATAAACAGGTTTACATTTATTTTTAATCTCATGGATCAATACAATAAAAAACTTTTACTTGAATCTGAAGGTATTTAACTTTGGGTCATTATTTTTAATTCTTTTATCAATGTACTTTGAGATTAAATCTGTGGAACTATATTTCATTCATTTTGTGTTCATCAAAGTGGCAGCTTGATGAACAAAACTTGAAGATTTTGTTTCCTTTTTATGCACAGTGTCTGAAGCACTTTTGGACTCAGGTGCAGCGTTGTGCAGCGCAGGATTAATTACAAGCTTCACAATGCTAGAATAATGCACATGAGCCCCACCCAGTTGCTTCCCTTCAATTCTTTTCCCCATTCTTCCTTAATGATTAAGTAAGTAGTTGTGATATGGTCTGTCCCAATTGATTCCAAATAAGGTTGTCCCATCAAATGTTAAGGAGTTCTGAAATTTTCACAGTTCAGTATTGTGGATTTGTGTTGACTGAGACAGACTGAATTGATCTTTTAGCACCTAAGCATCCAACAAAGAAAGAGAGGCTACCAACCTGCATAAGCTGTGTTCAAGCCTAGGTTCATTGTGCCATTGTGTACTTGATTTGTGTCTACTAAGATTGTAAATGTGGTATAGTGTCATTTATGTTTGTGCCACCTGTGGATTAGTGTTATGTGAATTTAATAGCACAATCCCACAGGCTTCAGTCAAACATCAGTACTCTTGTATGCAGTGTTATGCTTGCCTACTACTGTGAGTCTCCATTGGATGGACTATATTTTCATAGGCACGTTTACCTCTGGCCTGGTAATTTTGGTTGCACAGCCTGGCCACTAGTTTCCCTCAAATCTTGAGGGGAACTACTTTTATCGATGCACTTTACTATATGTAGCTAACGTGTGTTGCATGTATACATGTGGAGTTGTGCTGGTGCAAGATTTGGAGAAATAAACCACATGTTCTACTCTTGCTGAATTTCTTTTTTGTAAATTTATGCCTCCTTATTTATCCCAAAATTAATATGCCTCTGTCCCCCATTTACTCAGGGTAGAAATTTACACCTGTTAGTTTTGTGCAGGTTGGCAGAATATCTGCCTTTTCACTTACAAATCTCTGATCCAAACTGTTAAGCAACTCACATTATTAGGTTGTTTGCTAGAAAAGTGCCCTGTTTGTTTCAGTATGAGCATGCCCATCAATCTAAAGCCATATAATCTAAATCCAGCTGTCCGGAGCTATACCTACATTGGATTTAGTTAGTGCAATCCTCCCAGCTGTCCTTTATGAGCATGTTTCCTGCTGCTTATTTTCAATCATGCCACCCATTGATTCATTGCATAATATGGTTATAGAACATAGAACAGTACAGCGCAGAACAGGCCCTTCAGCCCTCGATGTTGCGCCAACCTGTGATCTAAGCCCATCCCCCTACATTATCCCACCATCATCCATATGCTTATCTACGGATTGTTTAAATGCCCCTAATGTGGCTGAGTTAACTACATTCGCAGGCAGAGCATTCCATGCCCTTGCCGCTTGCTGAGTAAAGAACCTGCCTCTGACATCTGTCTTAAATCTATCACCCCTCAATTTGTAGCTATGCCCTCTCGTACAAACTGATGTCATCATCCTAGGAAAAAGATTTTCGCTGTCTACCCTATCTAATCCTCTGATCATCTTGTATGTCTCTATCAAATCCCCTCTTAGCCTTCTTTTGTCCAGTGAGAACAGACCCAAGTTTCTCAGTCTTTCCAGTTATTTGAAGATTCAAGAGAAGTTCTCTAGTTCTTGCCAATTATTCTCATCCTTCAGAATTTCTTCAGTAAGCCTTATTAATTGATACTCCCTGGTTCAGTTCATAGTTTGTTAACCATTACTGAAGGGGATATTTTAATCCAAAAGAAACAAACTGTTTTGGATCAGATTTGGAGATTGCTGACAGTCCTAAAAGTCACAATCCTGATTTAAAACCACTTTAACTCTGGTTTTAAATGCAGCTGATAGATGTGTAGATCACCAAGCCATTCCAAGGAGGCAGATTGCCACATTAAACTGAATAATGAAGCTGTGAAACACAGACAATGTTGGAAAAGCAGCCTATTCCCCAGGATTCATAAAGTATGAACAGTTCATTTGTTTGTGAGATGTCTGTTGTATTCAAGGTTTTTACCTGAAGCATTAACATTTTGTTCACTTTCAAGCACTGAGGAATCTGCAGTGCCTTTTCATCATTTTTGTCTCCACATGAGACTTCTGAATTTGTGATTGGAGTTTTATATCTGAAGAATTAAACTTTTCTGCTGACAGTTAAAACAGTGGTCCTTATAGAATGTTCATACAAGGCTCCTCAACTTTTGGGAGAAGGATGGAATAATCTTTGAAATATTTCAATGTTCTCAGATGTATCAAAGCCAGCTAGTAGTCAATAGAAAATATGACTAAAACAGATGATTTGATGATAATCACATTACTAGTCATGCTGAACTTGTGTGCAATTAGCTGCCTAGATTTCGAGAAAGGGGATTGCGGGGCACGGTACTTGACATCATGAAAAAGGTAATCAGGAGTTCATGCTGACCTAACTTAAAATCATTGAATATCTTTAAATCTGAACTTTGTGAAGACATTACCTTTAATCTGTTCCTAAATAAGAAACTTACTAATTCTGCTATGCGCAACATTATTGCAGTTGTGGAGTTTGTTGTAATATCTGAGATATGCCAGAACATTTTGGTATGGTATATCAGGTGCCTGAATATTTGCCACGATCAAAAATAAAATAAATGTACAAAATTTGGAAAGACCTGTTTTACCGATAATGGTATACAGTACTCTAGCAGTCATACTGTTGCCACACAATGCACTGTGCCTAATGTTATCAGTTCCTCGTTTTTATGGTTTTTGTTTCAAGCCTCAAGATGTGTTAATAAATCTTTACCTCATGCCTTAAGAAAGATAAAGAATATAAGTATAGTCTATTTTTCTGATGTAGACAAAAGGGTTGAGGCCAGTGAATTTATAAATTGCAATTTGAAAGTACACTTGGTTAAGATGAATGGCATTTTAGGGGTAAGAAAGATGCAGCAAGTTTTAATTGTATTTTTGATTTGTTTTGAAGATATGACCTACACAGGATCTTGTTTCTTACTGTCATTATTTCTTGTTAATGCACAATGTGAATATGCACTGTTTCCTAAGTATATTAGATCAAAAGCAAATTTGCATTGGTTGAAATATTTCAGTGAAATAACAAACTGTCAATCAGTTTTTTTTTTATTTTCCTCTTTTTCTATTTTGTTGTCCTTTTAGGGTCTATTCAGGTTCCCAAGAAGCTAACTGATCTCATGGAAGGTGCTCCTCAGGACTACTAAGGAGCCAGTCACTTCAAAGAGGATAATTAACTCTCCATCTTGTGGGAAGGGCTCTGGCCTATAGTGAGCCTATGCAGCCTTCCCCCTACTACCAACCCTGAAATGATCTGACTGAAATTAGAATCTCAACTATGAAAACAAATGTTTTGCATTTAAATAGCACCTTTCAAAACTTCAGTTTGTCACAAAGCATTTTACAACCAACAACATTTTGAAGTTTATTCGCACGTTTGTTTAGAAATATTCAAATCCTATGAATAAAGTATACAAGGACATTAATTGACACTATGTAAAACTATGTACTGTTCAATTTCTTTTATACAAATGTGGCCCATGAAGGTGCCTCAGTATAGTTATGGATGTAAAAGCGGAAAATAGTCAGGAGGTTTGTCAGAACTTGTGGACTGAGAAACCAATAACATTTCAGGCTTACCAGAATTTACAATTACAGGTTATATTTGTAATGTGCATTTCATATCAGACATTGTCTGGTCCATACAACCCAATGGATTTTACAATTTCTCCCCAATGTAAAATGCAAGAAGGGTCTTGGACTGTGGTCCAAGTCTTTGTAATTGCTGCTGAGGCTTTAGTAATGCCTTAGCACTTTTGTCTCAGTCATAATTATGGACAGTGCTTGTGGGAGATGAACAGGTTTCAGGCAGATCCAAGAGCATCTTTGATTAAGTTGAAGTGTACTCGCTGTTCTAATGTAGGGCAATGCTGCAGTCAGTTTGTTCACAGCCAAGTCCCATAATGGGTCAACAATCAGATCATTCTTTTTAAGGCAGTTGAGGGATAAATATTATTATGAAATCTTTCTTGGTCAGTTAAAAAGGTTTGTAGGACCCCAGGGTTAACACTTTATCCACATGGTATCTTGCAACAATTCCTCGAGATTGTCTGTTCTGGAGTGTGACTTGAATCCACAGTCTTCTAATTCAGAGGTGACAGTGGTACTACTGAGCTAAGGCTGATAACAGATGACTTCCTGTGTACCCTAGCCCATCATAGTAACGTACTGGTAATAAGTCAAAGTTGTCCTATCTTTTTATATGCTGGTTGGAGTGGGCTGACACATGACCATTTTTCTCTCACTTGGGGGAGCCACTGAGTAAGTTTCACAAAGGCAAGGTTGCTACAACACTGGACAATTTCAGAGGAGAAAAAAATTCCAAAGTAATAAATTGATCATTTAAATGACTACTTAATAAAAATAACAATTTAATAAGTATAAAGCAACAAAACCAACAAAAACTTCTGTTGCCTTTTCAGTTAAAAACCAAAGCTAGAGAGACACTGACAAGGCTCCAAGTGCTGATCACCAGGGAAAGGGTTGGGGACTGGGACGTGGCAAAGGAGTTAATAGTATGCTTGTATTCGTTAAGATTGCATTTTTGGCCTTGTTGGAATTTGCATGAAAATTGGGATTCAAAAGTGTGGTGCTTTCTAGTGTACATCTTCGGCCCGTGCACACTGCCCTACCCACTGAGGTCCCACAGTTTGCCTTTAATTTACTCATCAAAGTATCCAATCTCCCACACCCAATGCACCAACCTGATGTTTACTCTATCCCAGTGATTCACCCAACACTTGTACCCCTCACCCAGGGGTGCTTGCCTGTTATTCTCCTTGCCTTCTGCCCTCCCAGTCACTGTCCTACAGACTCAGTTCAGCAGCCTTGGAGCATATTAAATCACTCACATTTTGTTGCTTCTCCATTCAGATTGGTTTCCTCTGGCATCTGAAGGAAGATAATGGTGTAGTAATGGGGCACCTGAGGCTAAGGTTTCTGGAATATGTGTTGATGGTGTGTGAGGAGATTTGAATGCAATTTTTGAAAACTGATAAACAAACTGATCTGATGGTGACCATTATCAACAGTCATTTAAAACTACACCTCATTCTTGAATGTCCTGTATGGACTATAATCTGCCACATTGCCATCAGGCTGTAGGCCAGAGCAGGTAATGTGGTTGACTTTTAATTATCCTCTGGGCAATTAGGGGTGGGTAATAAATACTGGTTTAGCCAATGATGCCCATATCCCATGAAAAGTAAAAAGAATAGAGAACTGGCTTCTAATTGGATGAGAAACTACTTTTAAAATTTCCCATGTTCACTTGCCTGTTTTCAACAACTCTTGTGTCTTCTCCTCACCCAGTCACATTACTGAAATGAGCGTAAGCAGTAATTGAACAAGGAAAGAATGACACAAATGTTAAAATATCAAGGCATTAGATTATATCTGCAGGTCTGTGGTGAATTAAGTCATTGGCCTGAGCTGTTGCCCAGATATCCCAGTTTTGCTGATACAATCTTGAGTTTTCATTGAATGTCCTGGGAATTTCCTAACTGTAAATCAAATGTCCCAGACTTCACCTTTTCCATTTTGTCAAATATAAACTGGCCCTCAAGAAAAGAAAGTCTGTGTGAAATATCCTTCTGTGTACAAGCATTACATTACACACAACAGATCTGCACCCCTTCCTACGCAGCCCTTGGCAAAAGGAGTTGCCCCCAGTATAGTGGTGACTTTTCCATTACTGATACCAGCTTTGAAGTGATCTGTCGAATAGGGTTTCCAACTTGAGCTGAATGGATTCAAGAGATATCAGGACCAGATCTCAATTGCCACTTCCCTCAAGTTCTGCTATGCGGTTGACCTGACAATTAAATTATTTATTTATCCTAAATAGAAACAGCTGGAGAAACTCTGGTCTTGCAACCTCTTTGGAGAGAAAAATTGATGATTCAGGTTCAGTGACCCTTCTTCAATCACTGATCCTCCCCCACTTTATTGTCAGACTATTGAGTACAGGAATTGGGAGATCATGTTGCAGCTGTACAGGACATTGGTTAGGCCATTGTTGGAATATTGCATGCAATTCTTGTCTCCTTTCTATTGGAAAGAAGTTGTGAAACTTGAAAATGTTCAGAAAATATTTACAAGGGTGTTGCCAGCGTCGGAGGATTTGAGCTATAGGGAGAGGCTGAATAGGCTAGGGCTGTTTCCCTGAGGCGTCGGAGGCTGAGGAGTGACCTTATAGAGGTTTATAAAATCATGAGCATGGATATGATAAATAGACAAAGCTTTTTCCCTGGGGTCGGGGAGTCCAGAACTAGAGGACATAGGTTTAGGGTGAGAGAGGAAAGGTATAAAAGAGACCTATGGGGCAACTTTTTCACGCAGAAAGTGGTATGTGTATGGAATGAGCTGCCTGAGGAAGTGGTGGAGGCTAGTACAATTGCAACATTTAAAAGGCATCTGGATGGGTATATGAATAGGAAGGGTTTGGAGAGATATGGGGCTAGGCATTGGCAGGTGGGACTAGATTGGGTTGGGATATCTGGTCTGCATGGACGAGTTGGTTCAAGGAGTCTGTTTTGTGCTGTACATCTCTATGACCTGTCGGGGCTTTTCAGTTTATCCCAGTTTTGACTTGCAAGCATCTGATCAGCCTTCACTGAGCACTCTCTGATTCGGGAGAAGTAGAAAACAAATTCACAAGATGACCGTGACTGGAAAAGTTCTATGCATCAATATTCTAAAGGCAAGACTCAGTGGTTAACACTGCTGCTTCACAGCGCCAAGGACCCAAGTTCGATTCCATCCTCTGATGACTGTATGGAGTTTGCACATTCTCCCCGCGTCTACATGGGTTTCCTCCCATAATCCAAAAATGTGCAGGTTTGATGAGTTGGCCACGCTACAATTTCCCATGGTGTTCAGGGATGTATATGTTACTTGCAATAGTCAGGCGTAAATGTAGAGTAATGGGGAATGGATTTGGGTGGGATACACTTCGGAGGGTCGGTGTGGACTTATTGGGTTGAAGGCCCTGTTTCCACACTGTTCGGATTCTATTTAAAGAATGGTTATAGTTGGTGTGACTCCCATGTGTTAATGGCTTAGCAGAACTTTATTAATGGGCTCACATTTATGACCAATTGTCTTATGGTCGAGAGTGTGGTGCTGGTATAGCACAACAGGTCAGGCAGCATCTGAGGAGCAGGAGAATTTTCATTTCAGGCCGGTGCTCTTCATCAGGCTCCGGTCTGAAACATCGATTCTCCTGCTCCTCGGATGCTGCCTGACCTGCTGTGGTTTTCCAGCAACACACTCTTGACTCTGATCTCCAGCATTTGCAGACCTCACTTTCTCCCAATTGTCTTATGGTACTAAAGCTGATCAGTTGCCAACAATAGGTTGATGCCTTTGAGGGGGGAAAGAAATTGCAATGTGAGCTGCTTTGTTGCAGTAAATAGAGTTGTAATTGAGTGCTCAGCCCTTGGGGTTCGGTCAAAGAAGTCGTGGAATTAATGAGCTTGCAATGGTAGAAATCTAATCACCACAGGGAAATTCAAGTTTTTTGCAAAGTTAGGAAAGTGTTAAATATAGGAATTGATACTCTAAATACTTCAGATTTTATCCGCGTTTCTCCAGCACTTGTTTTTATTTCTGTAAAAAAAAACTAACATGAAATAAAATATCTTATTAGTAATTCAAAATACCATTCCCAAACAAAGACATTCACTATTTTTTAAAATCTTCATTTATTTTTGGGATACTAAAACCATTATTAATACAAGCTGTTGTGTGGGGAGATTGCTGCTGCACTGAATATTCTTCGAGTAACTTTCTTTTGTCATCACTCTGATTTCAAGCTTAAGATGTTCTATAGACTTCCGTTTGGTACTGCTAGTCTATCATATTTAGACTGCTCAGAATTGTAAATTGCCTAAATTTATTCAAAAATATTTTAAATTTTAAAAATAGACATTCCTTATGCTATTAATTTGTTACAAGCCAACCTCAGTAAACAGGTAATAAAGTTGTCAGCTGGTAAGGTAGTCCCACAGGGCTGCTCTCATTAGACTCATTGGTGTGAGTTTAACCTGAGAGTCACCATGTCTCGGGTGAGGGGAAAGGTTGAGAAGGCAGGAATTACACTGTTCACCATCATAAACCAGCCATTAAGCCAACTGAGTTGACAGGCTCAATTGGTAGCACTCAACAGCATTCTTGTCTCTCAGATCTGCCATAATCTTATTGAATGGCAGAGTGGCTTGAGGGACCAAATAGCCTACTTGTAATTAATATGTAAATCGGGAGATTTATGTGTTCAAGTGCCACTGCAAAAGTCAATGCTGGTGCTCCAGTGCAGAGCTGACCAAAGTTGTGTCTTTTGATTGAGACGGTTAAATTATCTATCCTTCAAGGTGGGTTTATATAGTATCCAGAGTTATTTCTAAAAGTAAAATGGATATATGTGTTTTGTTTTGATCAAAAGATGTGGGTTTCACTGGTAAGACCTGCATTTATTACACATCTCTAATTGCTCTGGAATCAGGTGCTTACTAGATCATTTCAGATGGCAGTTAAGTGTCAACCACATTTGTGGTGAATCTGAAGTCAGAATGAGTAAGGATGGCAGATTTCTTTCCCTAAAGCACAGCATTGGAGCAGATGATTCTTTCCAGCATTTACCCCACAGTGACTCATAAAAATATCACATTGTGGGAGCTTGTGTGCAAATTGATTGCCATGTCACCATATTACGGGAGTAACTGTACTCCTTCATTGACTATCAAGAATATTGGAAGATCCTCAGCCCATTAATGATTTTCGTAGAGTGTGCAGCATTTCAAGAAGGCAGCTTATCACCGCTTTCTGCAGGGCAATTAGGGATGAGCACTAGATGTTGGCCTAGCTAGCCCTGCTGACACCACATGAACAAATGTTTTCAAAGTTATTGGAAATTCAGTAGCCAAAATGCATATAGCATGTGCCCATGGTTAAATTAGGTCTTGTTTGAATCCATTCCAGACTGATAGAAAGTAAGTTGCTTGCTGAGATTATTAGTTAAAACATAAAAAAGGAAAAGTTCCTGGTTCGATCCCCTGTCTATATTGAAGCAACTGGGCAACTAGCATTGATTCGATTATTCATGGGTCAGGGACGGAAAGGTCAGCCAGGTTTCTCCATATATAGTTATTTCCACAAGAAAGTGTGGGTGAACATTGAGTAGGCACAGAATAGTATTTTACACCCTCTGCAAATAAATGAACACTCCATGAATAGCAAGATGGCCACTTATTGTCAGGTATTGGAGAACGGCCAGTACTGGAACCATATTTTAATGGGGGGGGGGGGGGGGGGGAGGGCTGTTCCTCAGGGAACAGGGGTGAACGTTGATGAGGCCATTTCTTCAAAGGAGGGCATTTCTGTTTATTACCAAAGCAGTGCAGCCTCCATGATTAGGTGTGTGTAGAGGATGAGATGTCAGCCCCAATGAAAACATCACCAGATAATTTGGCCTTTTCATACTGTTTAACAGTAAATGGAAATGTGTTGAAGATGATAAGCAGGTATTTTGTTAAAAAGTTCAACTCATTCCTTGTAATTTAAAATTTAGTAAGATTTCTAAGTGGCCTGAGGCATCCAGCTGTTCAGTTATTCAGTGCAATTTGTGGCACCTCATCACCTCACCCAGAAAATGCAAGGATACTTTTATTATTGGTTTCTTTATTTAGGTCAATAGCTTTAAGCTGCTGACAATATTTTCTGCAGGGATTTTGTGTTGATAGGTGCAGGTCTTTTTGAGGCTGATCTCATGTCATGGAGATTTTGGTTGGCCTCAACCCAGTTCCTAATTACTGTGTGTTTGGAATGCCAGTCATACAGAAAGGTGTGCCAGTCTTGGAGAATTGAGGCAACATACGGGTACGTAAGTTGAAAGAATAACATTTGAGGATACACTGCATGTGTAATTTGATGCATGGCAGGTGGAATATTCTTGTGAGCAACAGGTAACTTCGGATTAATATTCCCCAAAATCCAGTGGAGTTTTCTTTATACTGTATAGTGTCTGGGGCATGTTGTAGCCCCATTAGTTGCATGATTGATCAACTCCAGCAAGTACCAGTGTGGTACAAGCTAAATTTGAGTTTTTCTTTCATCTAGGAATTCCTTTATTCCTAGTTTTGAGTTCAAGGTCCATTGATGAGGTGGAATTTGACCTCTGCTAACTTTGAGCTACAATATGGGATGTTACATTCTGTTATTGGAAGCAATTTTCGCATCCTCATGTGGATAAGTATAGACATTCACCAAAGGAAATTTATTCATACACACTTGAAATATATTTTGAAAAGGCAATATGGAATGAGAATTTCTGTGAAATTCTTCTAAGGAGCAGTGTTACAAAGATTGTATCACAGTGACAGAGGAATGTAGTATGTTATTCTGACCAGTTTAGTGAGTCCTTTGTGTGGCTTTTGTTTCTTTCACGTTGTGCCTGTTATGAATCTGGTTATGTGCTTATATTATGGTTTGACATTTATCTTAAGAATACAATGATAATAGATCTGTAATGCCGATGAAGTGCAGATTTCAACTTCCAAATGAAATGGTTTGATATTAAGAAGTTACAGTATTATCAAAAGTCAGCTAGCCAAACTGTTCACTTTAAGCATCAGGTCAACTTTGCTCCCTTCACTGCATAGATTGGGAAAACAGAATTGTAGTAATGTACATGCAAGTACGGAATGCACTCCTCTTGCATTTCTCTGTGCACTGTTTTCAGGTTAACTCCCATTGTTCAGGTGAGTCATAAGACCAATGGCCATTCTGGCCTCAGATGAATGTGAAAAATCTCATGGCTCGAGTTTGATGGAGAGCTGGAGAGTTCTCCCCACTGTCCGGGTAAACATCAACCAATATCATTAAAACAAATTTCCATTATTGTATTACTGTTTGTAAGACATTGTGTGAAATTTGCATACCACGGTTTCTGGGCTATAACTGAGTGTGTTGCAAAAGTATGTCGTTAACTGTGAAACATGATCAGATATCCTGTCATTGTGTTATGCTACATAAATCCAAGTTATTTCTAAAATAGTGCACAGAGGAATGCATCATGAACTCAATAGGTGTTCCTGCTGATTGAAGTAAAGTATCCTAAGGTTATCTTGGAGGTGGTGTATTTTGGTTCTCCAGACGGTTTGAGCCAAATTTTACAAAGCTTAATTGTTTTTAGAGGCGTGCATTTTTATTATGTAAACAAATTATTCTCTGCACCTCACTTGAGAAAATAGAACCCCAGTCCCTATTTTTCCAAATGGTTTGGTTTTAAAATGTTATGATATTGTCAAAAATCAAGTAAACGTTTTCCATGGTTTCAGTGTGTGTGACAAGTGGAAATCTGCTGCTATTTCTGTAGGCCTGACTTGGCTAATGTGTCTCATCTGCAGGATATTAACTATTTTTGAGTCAGAATGTTGCTTATCTGAAGAAAACAGGACTGATTTATTTGATTTCAATTTCTCTGAGCTTGCCCGCATCAGCCTCGTGGTTTGGCGAGGTGGAACTGCTGTTGTGTGCCGTTGTTCCCATAGTGTGTAAAACGTTTTGTTCAACGTGCTGTACTTTTAAGAAAACACAATGTTATCCAGTGTCACATTCTCAGCACTTAAATAAATGTGTGTTGGTGACAATATGGTGTGTGGTTTCTGCCTGATCTTACTTTGCTATTTATCTGTGTTGACCATTTATAATTTATTTTTGTTTAGGAACGTGAATTAAAAATAGAGGTAAATAAGATTTTGGTTTACAATTCTGTGAAGGTGATTTTCCTAGGGATCATTTTTTTAAACATTGGGTCAAAACAGCATTTCCCAGCAATCATGTGATTTATGCTAAATGACTCATCAAGTTACCTGGTGAAATCATTGTGAAAGAGTTTACACAGGAACATGAAAATAATGGCAGAAGTAAATCATTCAACCCCTCAAACCTGCTCCACTGTTCAATAAGATCGTAGAGTCAGAGACTAGATTACATTCCCTACAGTGCGGAAACAGGCCCTTCAGCCCAACAAGTCCACACAGACCCTACGAGGAGCAATCCACCCAGACCCATTTCCCCTCTGACTAATGCACCTAACACTATGGGCAATTTAGCGTGGCCAATTCACCTGCCCTGTACATCTTTGGACTGTGGAAGGAAACTGGAGCACCCGGAGAAAACCCACGCAGACACAGGGAGAATGTGCAAACTCCACACAGACTGTCACCCAAGGCTGGAATCAAACCTAGGACCCTGGTGCTGTGAAGCAGCAGTGCTAACAACTGAGCCACCGTACAGCATGGACACAGACTCTTTGGTCCAACTCGTCCATGCCGACCAGATATCCTAAATTTATCTAGTCCCATTTGCCAGCATTTGGCCCATATACCTTAAAACCCTTCCTATTCATATACCCATTCAGATGCCTTTTAAATGTAATTGAATCAACCTCCACACTTTCTCTGGCAGCTCCAACACCACCCTCTGCATGAAAACATTACCCGAGAGAAAGTGAGGGCTGCAGATGCTGGAGGTCAGAGCTGAAAATGTGTTGCTGGAAAAGCGCAGCAGGTCAGGCAGCATCCAAGGAACAGGAGAATCGACGTTTCAGGCATAAGCCCTTCTTCATGAACGAGGAAAGTCTCTTTCCTCATTCCTGAAGAAGGGCTTATGCCTGAAATGTCGATTCTCCTGTTCCTTGGATGCTGCCTGACCTGCTGCGCTTTTCCAGCAACACATTTTCAGCTCTGTAAACATTACCCCTCAGGTCCTTTTTAAATCTTTCCCCACTCACCTTAATCCTATGCCCTCTAGTTTTGGGCTCCCTTACCCTGGGAAAAAATACCTTAGCTATTCACTTATCCATGCCCCTCATGATTTTGTCAATCTTTGTAAGGTCACTCCTCAGCCTCTGACACTCCAGGGAAAACAGCCCCAGCCTATTCAGCCTCTCCCTATCGCTCAAACCCTACAACCCTGGCAACATCCTTGTAAATCTTTCCTAAACCCTTTTAAGTTTAATATGACCTGTTGGTGCTTCGAATTCCACATTCCCATCTATCCTCTAAACCTTCATTTCCAGTCTAACAAGTTTTTGTCTTCAATATATTCAGTGATCCCATTGCTTTTCAAGGCAAAGAGTTCCAAATTTGGAAATCCCTCTGAGAGAAAGAAAACTCTCATCTCCATCCTAGAAGGTGCGATCACTAATTGTAAAGGAGTGTCCCCTTATCAGTTAATTATCAAATTAACTAGTGAAGGTAGGAGTGATACTTCATTGGGGCAGACGGGTTAAATCTTTCTGCTATTTATGACATCTTTCCAAATTTTCTTAAACTGTATAGTTTAATTTTGTTCTTTTGCGGCAAAATGTGATTTGCTTTTCTTAGCAGTTCAATGGTAGCCTCTTGTGAATTACCAAAAGAAACAAATTGCAAAATGAAATCCTGTGCTCTATGAAGCTAGGTTTCATTCTGATTTCTGACTCATCCAGTATTATCATCAAACTGGAATCATAATACCAGGAGATTTATTCTGAGAAGAGATATACTAGACTCTAATATTATCAGGTCAGGCAGCATCCAGGGAACAGGAGAATCGACGTTTCGGGCATATTCCTGAAGAAGGGCTTATGCCCGAAACGTCGATTCTCCTGTTCCCTGGATGCTGCCTGACTTGCTGCGCTTCTCCAGCAACACATTTTCAGCTCTGATCTCCAGCATCTGCAGACCTCACTTTCTCCTCTAATATTATCACCAAATCCATCTCCCCAGATGCTACTAGACCTGCTGAGTTTCTTCAACACTTATGCTTATTATTTGAGTGGACTCAGCCTGTATTCTCCAGAGTTTCAAAGAACAAGAGTTGATTTAATTGAAGAATGTAACATTTTTGAGGAACTTAACATAGATGCTGAGAAAATGTCTTCGGAACGTAGCAACACAGGAACAGGAGTAGGCCATTCAACCCCTCCAGTGCTCCATTATTCAATAAGATCATGGCTGATCTGTGGTCTTCCTTGGCCCAATCCACTTGATACCCTTGCTTAGTTTAAAAACTGTGGAGTTTTAGAATAAAGAATTGTGACATGGAGAACTTCATAGGCTTTGAATCTTTGAAATTCTCAACCTTAACGAACAATTAGAGTAGAATTCAAGGATCCCTACAGAATGAAAGCAGGTCATCCAGCCCATTGAACCCACACCAACCCTCCAGTGAGCATCCCACCCTGAAAGCCCCCTCCCCGTAACCCTGCATTTCCCTTGGCCAATCCATCCTTGGACACTATGGGCAATTAGCTAGCCAATCCACATAACCTGCAACAAAAACAAAAGTTGTTGGAAAAGCTCTGTCAGTCTGGCAGAATCTGTGAAGAGAAATCAGAGTTAATATTTGTCCTTCTTCAGTGACCCGTCCTTAGAACTCATAGTAGCTAGGAAATGTTGGTTTATATGCAGGAGATAAGGTGAGGAGAGGGGGTATGAAGTAAATGATAGGTGGGGATAGAACCCAAAGAGGGAAGAGAACAGATGGACAGACAAAGGAGTGGATAACGATCTGACTAGGATGGTAAATAGTTGTTATTAGGGACTGTTAGAGACTAACTATAAGTAGTGTGTAATGTGATACCAAGGCCTGGTTTGGGGGCTAGGACATAGGAGAGTTCAGGCCCTAAAATTATTGAACTCGATATTGAGTTTAGAAGGTTGCATGGTCCCCAACTGAAAATGAGGTGCTGTTCTTCCAGTTTCACTGGAACACTGCAGCAAGCCTGAGGCAGAGATCAGGGCCAAGGAACAGGGTGATGTGTTAAAATGGCAGGCAACTGGAAGCTCAGGGTCATTTTTGTGGACAGTTTCCCAATGTAGAGGAGATCAGATTGTGAGTAGTGATTGCAGTTGACTAGATTGAAAGACGGAGAAAGTGAGGTCTGCAGATTCCTGAAGAAGGGCTTATGCCCGAAACGTCGATTCTCCTGTTCCCTGGACGCTGCCTGACCTGCTGTGCTTTTCCAGCAACACATTTCCAGCCTAGATTGAAAGACGTGCAAGTAAAGTGCTGCTTCACCTGGAAGGTGTGTTTGGGCCCTTGGATACTGATGAGGGAGGAGGTAAATGGGCTGATGTTACACCTGCGAATGCAGGGGAGGATGTCATTGGGTTGTGGTGGATGTGGGGAGTGAAGGAAGAATGGACCAAGGTGTCCCGGAGAAATGCGGACAAGGGGTAAAGGGAAATATGTGTGTGGTGGTGGCATCTTGCTGGAGGTGGTGGAAATGCTGGCCGATAGTCTTCTGGATGTGGATGCTGATAGAATGGTAGGTAAGGACAAGGGGAACCCTATTACTGTTGCAGGAGGGAAGAGAGTGGTAAAAGCAGAAGTGCAGGAGATGGGTCAGACCCAGTTGACAGCCCTGTCAACAATAGTTGAGGAAGAAAGTGGGCATTTTGGAGGCTCCCATGTTGAAGAAGGCCTCATCAGAACATATACGATGGAGATTGAGGAACTGGTAGAATAGAATGGATTCTTTACAGGAAGCAGGGTGCAAGGATATATAGACCAGGTAGCTGTGGAGTTGGTGGCTTTATAGTGGATATTAGTGGCCAGTTTATCCCCAGAAATGGAAACCAGGATGTTGAGGAAGGGAAGGGAGGACTCGGATCAGATGAAAGTGAAGGCAGAGTGAAAATTGGAAGCAAAATCAATGAATTTTTCCATTTCTGGACAAGAGAGGGAAGAGCTCTGATGATATCATCTCTATATCAGAGAAAGAATTGTGGGTAGTGGCCGGAATAGGACTGGAACAAGGAATGATCTACATATCCCATGAAGAGACAGGCATAACTGGGGCCCGTGTGGGTATCCAAGGCCACCCCTCTGACTTGAAGAAAATAAGAGGTAAAAGAGAAATTGTTCAGGCCTTTGCTCCAGGAAGAAGCAGAGAGCCCTGAGACCATCGGACACATCTTTGGACTCAGGATCCATGGTGCTCCTGCTCCCAACTCTTCCTTACGTCCAAAAGCAAGTGCTTACTTCTTCCGTCATTTTTTAATGTATCTTCAAAGTTCTGTGAAATCTGTTCATTCACCACAACAAATAAAGAAAATTATTTACTAAAACCTATACTTGGTGTTCCTGTAATCCTGGGCAGCATGAATAGTTTGCAGTTACCGAAGCAGTGGAGTTCCACTTTGATTAGCTGGGTGTTTTCGGGAACATACACTGTCCTTTCTAATAATTAGGTCTGTTAGTTTACAATGGCTTAGGGTCCAAATTTTGTATTCTTTACATGGAATAAAAGGATTTTCATGCGATTTTGTTTTTGCAGGATGACCTTCTCTAATTAAAGATCAGTCATCTTAATTCTGGTTTGTAATGAGAAAGCAACCAAGTTGATCAAATGGGTTGAGTCAAAAGCTCTGAATAGGCTATTAAACAGCAAAACAATCTGCAAATGACTATTTAAATGACAAATGAGGTGTCAATAGAATATACCTACAACCTGCTAATCTGTATAGGTGCAATTTTAAAACAGTTTTTTTTGCAGAAGGGGTTCTTTTCCTACAAGTGTGATTTGCTACGAAATGAACAGGTTGAATGCAGCTCAAAAAAAATGCTGGAAAATCTGCCGAAAACCTGAGAAATTCAGGCAAAGTAGCAGGAAATTTGCAATAAACACAGAATTGCTAAAGAGACTCAGCGAGTCTGGCAGTGTCTGTGGAGGGAGAAGCAGAGTTAGCGTTTCAGGCCTGGTATGTGTCTTTTACAGAACTGAACAAACTTGAAACATTAATCCTTGTTTATCTCCTCATAGATGCTACCAGACCTGTTCAGTTTCTCCAACATTGTCTGTGTTTGAGCCTGAGGAACTGTTCTCAGTTCCTCCACTTTAACGTAAAACAGAAAGAGAAAATGCAGGAACCAGTCAGCAGATCTACAGACCGGGAGAGAGAGAGAGAGAGAGAGAGAAAAAAAACAGAATTAATCATTCAGAATTAACCTTCCAGCCCACCACTTCTGAACTGGCTCTCTGCAAAATCATCTCATAGTTGACGCACTGTAAATACTTTCTGATTTTGAACCAATTCTCTTCTGAAAGCCATTATTGAATCTGTTCTGGTGAAGAAACATCAAAATGTTAGCCTGCTCTCTCTCTCTCCCTCTCTCCACGGATGCTGCCTGACCCACAGCGATTTCCAGCTTTTTCAGCTTTCAGTAAAGATTCCAGTATCAGCAGCAATTTGCCCCTACGTTGAATCTTCACTCTTGGGCTGTGCATCCGAGATCATAGGGGTGGCATGGTGGCACAGCTGCCTCACAGCGCCAGAGACCGGGTTCAATTCCTGCCTCAGGCAACTGTCTGTGTGGAGTTTGCATATTCTCCTTGTGTCTGCATGGGTTTCCTCCGGGTGCTCTGGTTTCCTCCCACAGTCCAAGGATGTGCAGGTTAGGTGAATTGACCATGCGCAATTGCCCGTAGTGTTAGGTGAAGGGGTAAATGTAGGAGAATGGGTCTGGGTGGGTTACTCTTCAGAGGGTCGGTGTGGACTTGTTGGGCTGAAGGGCCTGTTTCCACACTGTAAGTAATCTAATTTAATATAATCATGGAGCTCAGTGGTTAGCATTGCTGTCTCACACCACTAGGGATCAGGATTCAATTCCACCCTTGAGTGATGGTCTGTATGGAGTTTGCACATTTACCCTATGTCTGTGTGGATTTCCTCTGGGTGTTCTGGATTCCTCCCTCGGTCCAAAGATGGGCAGGCTAGGTGGGTTGGCCATGGGAAATCCAAGGTTACAGGGATAGGGTAGGGCGGAATGTTCTTTAGAGAGTTGATGTGGACTTGATGGGCTGAATGGCCTCCTTCCACACTGTGGGGATTCTATGCAGAATTTCTCTATCATAATGCCCTTGATGATTCACTGATGCCAGTCCCTCCCTGATGTAGACCATATGTGACCTGAGACCCACATATAGTTGAGTCTTACCTGCCCAATGAAATGGCTGAGGAAGCCACTCAATTGGAGGTATTTTTTAGCCAAACTCTTTAGAGATGCTATGATTGTTGTGGAGAAAATATAGAGAACCACCTGGAGATGCAGAGAGTTCTTCAAGAAGTATTTGCAAACGAAAAACCGTGACACTGAGAAAGCTGATTCTCAAATGCCCACGGACCTCAGGGTCTGTGGATTTTTTTTTTTTTATCATGTTTCTGTAAGCTTATCAGCATCTCCAACTATATTAATCAAAGTACCTCACTCTAGCTACACAATAAACCAGTGATGTTAGTTCCCACTATCTCTTTAGTTGTACATTCTACTTAATGTTATTCTAATGTCACGGTTAGATATTTATTGCTAACTGTGCTATAGTGGTCTTTCCATTCCAGACTAACCTGTTATGATAGATATTTAGCTATTCCATCTGTTACAATAGTCTCCTGTCTCAAGCTGACTCTACCAACTATTAATTAGATATTTTAATGTCATGTACCAAATATTTATTGTCCCAATCCTGTCATAATAACACTTAACAGAGAAACTTGCTTTATTACTTGTGTTATCTCATCTCGCCATAGTGATCTTTCAGGCTTAATCTTACTCTGCTAATTGGTGTAAGAATGTTCCACTATGGTTATCCCACCCTGCCTGCCTTCCACAGAATACTGATTCCCAGTGGTCTTCATGCTTTAACCCTTCCCATGCTTTCATGTTCTTTATTTTTCATATGATACACCTCTGGAATAGGTGGATCTTGAAACCCAGGCCTCCTGGCTCAGACGTAGGGAGACCACCATGGTGCCACAAGAGTACTCAAAACTGCTTACTTGGATTCAAGAAGATGGATCACCATCAATATTCCCATTAACATTTTGTGTCTGCTCAATCTTTGTTTTATGAGTAGTCCCTTTAAATGTATTTGTCTAGCCACATGTTATTTAAATGGTACCTTCATGGTTTGCACAGACTCTTCCATTCTAGTGCATGGCTGACTCATTCACAACTTCAAAAAAAATAACTTGCATTTATATAGCACCTTTCACCAGCTCGAGACATCCCAAAAGTACTTTTAATAGGATTGCTCGCCATTGTTTTCTTCTGGGGCAGTTAGGGATTTGCAATGTATGCTGGCCATGCCTGCAATACAAACCTCCTGTGAAATTAATCAAAAGGTTTAAGCCAGGATCAGGCTGTTAGTTATTGGTTATATCATTATCGTCAGATTATTGCTGTTGTTGGTGAGAATGCCTCACGTAATGAAATAGCTTGACAACAAGGTAAAAGCAAGGACTGCAGATGCTGGAAACCAGACTCTAGTTTAGAGTGGTGCTGGAAAAGCACAGCAGGTCAGGCAGCATCTGAGGAGCAGGAAAATCGACGTTTCGGGCAAAAGCCCTTCATCAGGGATAGAGGCAGAGTGCCTGCAGAGTGGAGAGATAAACCCGAAACGTCAATTTTCCTGCTCCTTGGATGCTGCCTGACCTGCTGTGCTTTTCCAGCACCACTCTAATCTAGCTTGATAACAAGTCAAGCAGCACGGTGGGCTCAGTGGTTGGCACTGCTGCCTCACAGCATCAAGGACCCAGGTTTAATTCCATCCTCAGGCACCTGTCTGTGTGGAGTTTGCACATTCTCCCAGTGTCTGTATGGGTTTCCATTGAGTGCTTCGGTTTCCTCTCACAGTCCAAAGTTAGGTAGGTGGATTGGCCATGCTAGAATTTTCCAAAGTGTGCAGGGTAAGTGGATTAGCTGCAGGAATTGTGCAGTTATGGGATAGGATCGGGTCTGGTGAGTCTAGATGCTCTTTGAAGGGTTTTTATGGACTTGATGGACTGAATGGCCTGCTTCCATACTGTAGGGATTCTGTGAAAAGTGAGGGTCTGAACTTTGGAAACACAGAATCCCTACAGTGTGGGAACAGGCCATTTGGCCCAACAAGTCCACACCGACTCTCCAAAGAGTATCCCACCCAGACCCATTCCCCTACCCTATTACTCTACATTTACCTTTGACTATTACACTGAACCTATACATCCTTAAACACAATGGACAATTTAGCATGGACAATTCACCTAACCTGCACATCTTTGGACTGTGGGAGGAAACCGGAGCACCCAGAGGAAACCCACGCAGACACAGGGAGAATGTGCAAACTCCACACAGTCACCTGAGGCTGGAATTGAACACAGGTTGCAAACCACTGAGCCACCGTGCTGCCCCTAGTTATGAAAAAGTCTGTTTATGTAGCACCTATCATGTTCGCTGGAGTTTCCAACTCCCATCGATCCTGTTGGTTTGTGGTAACCATCAGTAATGTCGACTGTAATCTGTCTTACACCTAGGGGCACTGGGAGGCATAGTCACAATCAGATAACTCAACTATTCTCACATTATTTTGAAAATTGTTCACACCTAGTGGGGAACTCGAGAACATTGGCATAACAAGCCGAGTGTGAGGTGATTCTGAGATAATCTTCTAGGAGAAAGTGAGGGCTGCAAATGCTGGAGATCAGAGCTGAAAATGTGTTGCTGGAAAAGCGCAACAGGTCAGGCAGCATCCAAGAAGCAGGAGAATCGACGTTTCGGGCATTCCTGAAGAAGGGCTCATGCCCGAAACGTCGATTCTCCTGCTCCTTGGATGCTGCCTGACCTGCTGCGCTTTTCCAGCAACACATTTTCGATTCTGAGATAATGTCAGGATTAACTTCTTCACACAACTGGTAATGAACTCCCTAACTCTTAGGAACATCCACACCACCTCCTATTGAACTGTTAAGGCTCAGGGTCAACTGAAAGTGTTGAAATTGCAATTGATAGGATATCTTGTTATGGAAGGATATTGAATGAAGGTGGGTAGGTGGAGCTAATATACAGATCAGTGTTGATCACGTAAATGATAGGACATACTCAAAGGGCTGCATGGCCTTCTTCTGTTCCCATGTGACTGTTGCTGAACTAGCCATGTAAATAATGTAGAACATTTTAACCAAACTCTAGGAAATTGGTCAACTCTGCCTCTGAGAGGGATTTTCATGCTTGCAAATGAAAGACTGTGCTAGCTGTCAGAGACAACCCTGTAATTCGATTGGGTGTAATATGTAACAAACATCACACTACCTTAATGTTTCTTCATTAAACCGTTACCCTTTGATTTACATCTATTTGTATGTTCAGTTAATTTTACATAACAATGAAGTAAGGCTCATCTTTAATCATCAGCAAGACACCCATGGGCCTTAATGTTGCATAATGTGAAACTGTTACACTAATCGCCACTTTATTCACACTCATGCATCTTTGTTTCAATCCAAGAATGAGCCTTTTGAAGCCCCTTCACCCACCCCTCCCAAACAGTGGAGCCGCTGTACAATACATCTCATCTCCAAGCATTCTGTAACTTGTTCCAATTCAGACAGATAGATATTGGATCAATGAGCACATACTCAAATTTGAGAGGTCCTTTCAGAAGTCCATTGTCAGACTGTGAAGCGGATCTTTCAAACTTAAATTCTTCAGGATACCACTACCACATTTGGAAAAACAGTGGGCATTTATCAGGAGATGGGAAAACTGAGGAGAGATGCAAGTTGAGAGCACAGCTGAACAGATAGGTTTCAAGAAGTGCTCTAAGGAAGGGAAAGTAACAAATTAAGTGGATAAGGAGACAGTTCCTAAAACAGAGTGTGGTGCTGGAAAAGCACAGCAGGTCAGGCAGCATCCGAGGAGCAGGAGTAAACAGTCCTGACCCTCTTTACAAGTGATATTTTAACCAATTTCAAAACTTAGATTTAACAGGAATGTGCTTATGCCCAAAACATCGATTCTCCTGCTCCTCAGATGCTGCCTGACCTGCTGTGCTTTTTCAGCACCACACTATTGATTCTGATCTCCAGCATCTGCAGTCCTCACTTTCTACTAGCTCCTAAAACCAGAATTGTAATAGCCAAAAGATCAATCATTTGAAATTAAGGTGAAGGAACAGGGAATAGAAGTCTGTGTTTTTCAGAAAGCCAGGCTTTTAAAGGAGGAGTAGGAGAGGTGTGAGACTTTCAAAAAAGGAGTAAAGGGGTCAGAGAGTGTTTTGTGTTGGACAGGAGTCAGTAGGTAAAGCCAGGTACAGACGCTTGGTGTGGAGGTTTCAGTAAAAGAGAAGCTGTTTCCTATGAGCCAGTTTGCTGTGGAAGTTGCAATGACATTGCAATCAGTCCGAAAAAGGTTCTGGATGGTATGCACTTTGTTCCCAGGTGACTGGGCAATTCGAAGCAGGAGAGGGACAATGTTTATTTTTCCTTTGGCAGAATCCACAGGATTGTGATGTGAGGGACAAGTGAAATGGGATAGAAATGCAGAAAATAGGAGCAAGAGTAGGCCATTCAGCCCTACGGGCCTACTCCACCATTCAATATGATCATGGCTGATCATCCAACTCAGTGTACATTGGTACATTCATAATGGACTGGTCATCCAGAGGCCCACTGTAATGACACAGGGACATTGGCTGCAGCTTTAAATTCAGCTAATAAAAATAATTATTTGTTCCTTTGTTGGAAGGAAGGCTGGCAATTGTTGTCTGTCCCTAATCACCCCTGAACTAGGTAGATTGCCTTTCCTAAATGGCATTAGTGAACCATAGAATCAAAGAGATGTACAGCATGGAAACAGACCCTTTGGTCCAACCTGTCCACGCCGACCAGATATCCCAACCCAAACTAGTCCCACCTGTCAGCGCCTGGCCCATATCCCTCCAAACCCTTCCTATTCATATACCCATCCAAATGCCTCTTAAATGTTGTAATTGTACCAGCCTCCACCACATCCTCTGGCAGCTCATTTCATACACGTACCTCCCTCTGTGTGAAAAAGTTGCCCCATAGGTCCCTTTTATATCTTTCCAGTTGAGTTTTTATGATAATTGATGACAGTTTCATGGTCAGGGTCTAATCATAGAGTCCCTCAGTGTGCAAACAGACCATTTGGCCCAACTAGTCCACACCGATCCTCCAAAGAATAACCCACTCAGAACCATTCCCTTACCCTATTACTTTACATTTACCCTTGACTAATGCACCTAACCTAGACATCACTGAATACTGTGGGCAATTTAGCATGACCAATTCACCTAACCTGCATCTTTGGATTGTGGGAGGAAACAAGAGCACCTGGAGGAAACCCACGCAGACACAGGGAGAATGTGCAAACTCCACACAGACAGTCACCCGAGGGTGGAGTCGAATCCAGGTCCCTGGCGCTGTGAGGCAGCAGTACTAACCACTGAGCCACCATGCTGCCCCAAAACCTTTAATTTCAAATTTATTCTGAATTGAAATTGCATTAGCTGCTGTGGATATGAACCCACTTACCCAGAACATTAGTCTGGGCCTGTGGCAATTGGTCTTAATGGCAAAATCAAGACAGCACTTCAGACCTAATGTGTAAATCTAATCAGTATAGGTGACCATGATGATTACTATTGATTGTTGTGGTAGCACATCTTGTTTATTAATATCCTCCAGGGAAGAATAATCTGCCATCCTTACCTGGTCTCGTCTCCATGTGACTCCAAACCCACAGTAATGTGGTTGACTTTTAACTGCCCTCTGAAATGTCTGAGCAATTCCCCACTTTGAGGGGAATAAGGGATGGACAATAAATGCTGGCCTAGCCAGTGATGCCCATATCCCAGAAATTAATCAAAGAAAGACCCTGGCAGGGTCAGTAAGCTTGGTCCCAAATAAAAGCTTATTTTATGTAATCATCAACTGATCCTAAAACGATTCAACACAGCAAGCAGTGTTTGTACCTCTGCTGACCCTCTGAAAGAGGCTCGCTATTCCTCCTTAGCTCTGAAGAAGTCGTGCCAGATTCAACCTGTTACTCTCTCTCTCTTTCCAAAGATACTGCCAGTCCTGTTGAGTTTCTCCAGCAAATCTCTGTGGTGCAGCCACAGTATTTTGCCTTTTTCTATTTCTCCCATTTGTCTGCCCTTTCCCACAAAGTTGTTGAGGAGACTGGGTCTGTACTCAATGGAGTTTAGAGGGACAAAGGGGAATCTGATTGAAGTTTACAGAATACTGAGAGGTCTGGATAGAGTGGATGTGCAGAAGACGTTTCCACCAGGAGGAGAGACTAAGAGTCAATGGCACTGCCTCAGAGGGAAGGCTCGACCCTTTAGATGAGGAAGAATTTCTTCAGCCAGAGTTTGGTGGATCTGTGGAGGACAAGAAATTAGATTAGATTAGAATCCCTACAGTATGGAAATAGGCCCTTTGGCCCAACAAGTCCACACCAACCCTCCAAAGAGCAACCCACCCACACCCATTCCGCTAGCCTGTATCTATCCCTGACTAATGCACCTATCATTATGGGCAATTTAGCACGGCTAATCCACCTAACCTGCACATCTTTGGATAGTGGGAGGAAACTGGAGCACCCAGAGGAAACCCACGCAGACACGGGGAGAATGTGCAAACTCCACACAGTCAGTCGTCCAGGAATTAAACCTGGATCCCTGGTGCTGTGAGGCAGCAGTGCTAACCACTGAGCCACTGTGTCACCCTAAGGCATTGTTTCTTGACTGGTAGGGCAATATAGGGTTATAGGGAGAAGGCAGAAGAATGGGATTGGGAATCAAACAATGGAGCAAAATCAATGGGCCAAATGATCTACTTCTGTTTCTGTATCTATGGCCTTATATTTTATGCTCTAAAGTCTTCCAAGTTGAAGCATTTAGTAACTCACGTTTGAAAGTTTTGATTGATTCCTCCAACTATCCAAGCTGCAGGTTTCAGATGATAAAATTCAAGAACGGTCTGCAATGTCCAATTGCTTATGTAAGGTTATGAACAAAATAAAACAATCTTGTGAATTCCAGAAATCTGGGGGGAACAAACAAAGGAGACAAAGCCAGAAATTGCTGGAGAAACTCAGCAGGTCTGGTAGTATCAGTGGAAAGAATCGTTTCAGGTCCAGTGACCATCCTTCACAACTGAAATCTTAGCTGTTTCTATCTCTACACAGGCTGCCAGATCTGCTGAGTTTCTCCAGCAATGTCTATCTTTTTTTGTTTCAGATCTCCAGTACCCGCAGTTTTTTTTGGTTTTATTTTAGTTCGAAGCGACAGTAAACATTGCAAAGTTCAGAAGGTCAGGTGTGTTGTCCTGAAATGGGAATTGAGTAAACAGTCCTGACCCTCTTTGCAAGTGATATTTTAGCTGAAAATGTGTTGCTGGAAAAATGCAGCAGGTCAGGCAGCATCCAAGGAACAGGAGAATCGATGTTTCGGGCATAAACCCTTCTTCAGGATATTTTAACCAATTTCAAAACTTAGATTATGTGGGCACCCTTTCGACTGAAATTCCAGGCCCATTCTCTAATTTGGTAAGTGCCTGGCGACTTGATGTGCAGCAATGGTGGCTATTAGGGACAAGAGGTATTGTACACCATTATCATCCCATTCACAGGCAAATTTGTTTTAATATCGGCGGACGCCACAAGGCTAGACACACCCTCGTAAATGCTGAAACACACAGTGGCCAGGATTAATGAGTCGCCTGAGGATTATATAGATGTGGGTTGGATCATTAGTTCTGCCCTGACTGATCCTTCAGCTGTTCCTGCCTCATGCACAAGGAGTTGCTCCCCAGTACAGGCAGGATGGTGCTCGGCGCTGCATTCGCTTGCTGCCTGTTCCTGAGCCTCCCTCGGGCTCAATCTGCCTTCCCTGCTGCTTCCCCTTCCCCGTCCCTGGAGGCCGGCCCCTTCTACGACTTCCTCAGCGGCAGCCTGGAGCTGGACCTGAGCGATGACACCCTGGATCCCGCCATCAACAAGAGGATGGGCAGGAGAGAGACCTTCCTAGGGCTCAGGCACCCACACTGCTCCAAGTCCAGGGAGAGCTGGTCCTCCAGTTCCAGCGGCCTGGCCGAAGTCACCGACACAGTCAAGTATAGAGTAACCATCACCACCGCCTCGACTGAACCCCCCTGGAAAGTTTTCCCATTGTGGCACCTCCTGATGTTCATGAAGCGGTTTTACAGCTGCTGCAAACTGGGCTATCCCTGTAAGAAGATAAGAGGCTACCAGGGGCGTTTAATTGGGCGTAAGTACACCCAAAAAGTAATGTGCTCATTGTCAGCCGAGAAGTCAGTTCAGAACAAAAGGGAATACCCAGAAGACTGGCTCGAGCCAGAAGTTGTCCAAAGTCCGCGGAATGTAGAAGGGACAGAGCGAATGCGGGAGAAACTCAAAAAATTAAAACAAAACAGGGATTGCTGGAGGTCCAACAGCATCTGTGGGCAGGGGAACAAGAGTTAAGGTAGAAGGTCTGAGTGAGACGTGAACTCACGTTTCTCTCCCCGCAGATGCTGCTAGAGGTTCTCCAGCTAAAAACCCAAAAGATCTACGGATGCTGGAAATCAGAAAACGTTGCTGCATAGGCTCAGCAGGTCTGGCAGCATGCAGCAATGCTCCAGCTCTCTGTTTCAGATTTCCAGCATTTTGCTTTCAATCCAGTCGAGAAATGATTGAGCTTTAACACATGAATTGATGCAGTGTGTGCTTAAGCACTTTTTTTAAAAAAAGTAATTTCACAGCCATTTTAGCCTCACAGCGCCCGGGTTCTATTCCACCCTCGGGTGACCGTCTGTGTGGAGTTTGTTCATTCTCCCCGTGTCTGCGTGGGTTTCCTCTGGGTGCTCTGGTTTCCTCCCACAGTCCAAAGATGTGCAGGGCAGGTAAATTGGCCATGCTAAATTGTCCACAGTGTTAGGTGCATTAGTCAGGGGGCAGAATTGGATGGGGGAATGGTTCTGGATGGGTTACTCTTCAGAGGGTCAGTGTGGACTTGTTGGGCCGAAGGGCCTGTTTCCACACTGTAGGGAATCTAAATATTTTCAGCTTTTCAGAGGGTTAATAAAAAGGCCAGGATGCTTTATTTTCTGGGCAAAGCAGAAGTCAGCAGGAAAATTCAAAAAGGCTCCGTGGAACCAAAGAGAGAGGGGCAGTGAAATGCACCTCAAAATAGTTAAGGCCAAGAAAGAGTCCCATCGGCCCATCGCAGTTCCTCTCTTTGCTGCCAGTCTCCTGCCTTTTCCCCATATCCCGGCACATCATCTGTATTTAAATAATAATCCAATGTCCCTCTTGAATGCCTCAATTGAACCTACCTCCACCACATTTCCAGGCGGTGTGTTCCAGACCCTATTCTTACTGGCTGTGCAATAACACTCTGACATTATTTGCACATCACTTTAAATCTATGCCCTCTCATTCTGATTCCTGTTACAAGCAGAAACAAGTTCTCCCGGTCTACTCTAGCCAGCTAGTTTGTGATTTTGAAAACCTCCATCAAATCTCAATTGTTAGAATTTCTCAGATATAGTAGTGATTTATGAAGTGCCAGTCTCTTGTCAGTGTGTGTTGCGGGTGATGATGGTGAATTCAGTGCTCCAATGGCAATAAGACATTTTTGTTTTTGGTAACAAAAGAAACCCTGTAGAGCATGTCCCTGGGGCTGGGAGGGAGGGCATTCACACATGGAACAGGAGCTGAGAGTCCAGGGAAAATTGAAATTATAACCTGTGCAATTCAGCAAGGAGATGGGATGGTGAGGAAAGAGGGGTTTAAATGCAATACTTTGACATCGTAAAGCTCCCAACAATGACTTTGCTAGAATTTGGGAATGGGTAATTACCTTCAATACCGTGCTGTAACATGTGCCCACTGGGAATGACCACAGGGTCTGAAATTCAGGAAACTCCAGTCAGTAAATATTCATAGAATCCCTACAGTGTGGAAGCAGGCCATTCAGCCCACACTGACCATCCAAAGAGCATCCCATGTAGAAGCCACCGCCCTACCCTATCTGTGTAACCCTGCATTTCCCATGGCTAATCCTCCCAGCCTGCACATCCCTGGTCACTATGGGATAATCCAACATGGCCAATCCACCTCACCTGCACATCTTTGGACTGTGGGAGGAAACCTGCACAGCTATGGGGAAGAATGTGCAAACTCACCTGAGGCTGGAATCGAGTCCAGATCCCTGGTGCTGTGAGCCACCAGTTCATTACTAAACATTCAAATAACCACCTCTTTTTACTCTTCACCCCATACACCATACAATTTTTCATCTGGACAAAGAATGAGGGAATAGTTTCCAAGTTCATGTACAATATCAATGCAGAGACTTAATTTCATTTACAAATATTTTCTGAACTCTGAATCCTTGTCAACTGGCTGTCAGTTGGATGCAATGGGTTCTGCTCAATTTCAAATGTTACTTCAAAGTAGGCAGGCAGGATTATTTCAAATGAAGTTGAAAGGCTGACGAAGATATGTATTTGTTTCACAGATGACGAGAGGAAGATGGAATTCTTCCTAAGGCCGGAGTATTTGAATCTGAATGTACTCCGAGCACAACTGAACTTGCACATTGCCAACCCAGATCGAGTGATGCTGGAGGCAGAGATCAGATTAAAAATGCAAGGCATCACAGCTACCAAAACCACACGGTGAGGAAATATAAAACCATGCAAATCCTAACCCAGCAATGTAACTAACCGCCATTGTCACCGGGAATGTGATCTAGTGGGTTGCACAGTCAATTCAGAAAACGAGGATCCCATAGTTGATACCAAATTCAGCAGAGCTTGGGAAAGAGGACTCCACAATTAGCTAAAGAGTCAAAATGTTAGCTGTTTCTCTGTCCACAGATGCTGTCAGGCTTGCTGAGTTTCTCCAACACTTTCAGTTGTATTTCTAATTTCCAACATCCAGTTTCTTTCTTGTTGATACTTTTTATTTGTCTTAAGCCCCTGGGCTGGAGAAAATCAGTTGAGACAAATTTCTGACAGAGGTCCAGAAATCACTGGTGGAAATGTGTAAAAATGTCAGGTCAGTATAGGATGAGGCTGTGATGACCTTCCTGTGCAAATAGACAGAGAATCTTAAAGATGTACAGTATGGAAACAAACCCTTCGGTCCAACTCATCCATGCTGACCAGATATCCTAAATTAATCTAGTCCCATCTGCCAGCATTTGGCCCATATCCCTCTAAACCCTTCCTATTCATGCAGCCATCCAGATGCCTTTTAAATATTGTAATGGTACCAGCCCCCACCATTTCCTCTGGCAGTTCATGCACCACTCTCTGCGTGAAAAAGATGCCCCTTAGGTCCCTTCTAAATTTTTCCCTTCTCACCTTAAATCTATGCCCTCTAGTTAGGGACTCCCCCCCACAATCCCAGGGAAAAAAGACCTTGTCTATTTACCCTATCCATGCCCCTCATGATTTTGTAAACCTCTATAAGTTCACACCTCAGCCTCTCATGCTCAAGGGAAACCAGCCCCAGCCTTTTCAGCCTCTCCCTGTAGCTTAAACCCTTGACAACATTCCTCATCAACAGGTTTACATGATCCGTGGACATGATGCCAGAGATAGACCTCTGTCCGTGGAGGCAAGGATCAAGGAAAGAGAGGATAATGTCCTCAGAAATGCTGGCAGCAAATTAAAGATTATTTTAAAGTTGTTTGGGACATATTGCTGTGGTGTATCTTTACTGGCAGGCCATTGCAATTGTGGAAGCTCTGGACCTCAGATTACCATCATCCTGTCTTAGAGTCTCCACACCCAAGCTATTTCTCAAATTTGTAAGGTCATTGTTGCCTGGGCCAGCATAGATTGCCTATCCTTAAATGTCCTTGAGAAGGTGATGTGGTTAGCCAAATTCTTGAACCACTCTGTAACAAGTACCATGTGGTGTAGGTACACCAGAGCTCTGTTTGGGGAGGAATTTCCAGAGTTTTAACCCAGTGACAGTGAAGGAATGGCAATAACAGTCCTGTTGGGATCATGTCCCACTAGTAGGGAAATTATTTGCCGTTTCTGTTGAGTTGCTGTTCACCTGAAGTGCATTGCATATTCATCTGCAAAGTCTAGAGAGATGATTGATGAGTCTCAAAGGTTAATGGGACCCAGACCCCTGTGCCATGGACTATAAGTCCACTTTGCCTGAGGTAAATTCAGAAGCACTGACAGCACTGAATGGCTAACGCAGTGGAACATTGGCAGACAGTCCATGTACCCATCAAGGTTGGCTAATGAGAATCTTAGTGGGAGGAAGCTCAGCTTTCAGCTGTAGCTCTACAAAGTACGCCAGTTGATTGGTCAACTCATCATCTCTTCCTTCAGCTGGCAATCCCTCTGTGCCACGGGGCACACCCAATTTTTGTGAAACCGTGATGAATTAATTGGCTACTGATGAGTTGGAATTTGCTTCCCTTCTTTGATACTGCCCCCTTGAAGGAGAGACTACAATTAAGGGCGACAATATAAGTCTATTTGTGATGAAAATGTGAAGGATTTGTGGATGCTGAGCCTTTGGAACCTTTTCCCTGAGAGAGAGAGACTTGAGTCATTGAATATTTTTAAGACGAGGCAGTTAGATTCCTGATGAACATGGGAGTGAGAAGTTATTAGGTGGTGGGGTAGAGAATGGAGTCAAGGTCAAAATCACCTTATTGAATGATGACACTAGACAGGCTGAATGGCCTACTCCTCTTTCTAAAGGGTCAACCCAACTAAGCAGACGAGAGAGTGATTTGCTGTCTGTCCCTCTGCCAGTGTGTTTTGTTGCTTAGGCTAGTCACCTATTGTACAGAGAATAAAGTCCTTTATATTTGAGCAAATTGTAAAAAATCAGTGTCAGGCTTTATCAAAAGCAGCCTACACATCCTGATGAAAGGCTTTTGCCCGAAATGTCGATTTTCCTGCTCCTCGGATGCTGCCTGACCTGCTGTACTTTTCCAGCACCACTGTAAGCTAGACTCTGATTTCCAGCATCTGCAGTCCTCACTTTTGCCTTTATCAAATATATTGATGAATTTCATTGGGCAGCCTGTCTTTATGGACTCTAAAAGAAATGAAGATCGTAGGAATGTACTTTCTAATTGATGATTGTTCACTGAATAGAGTCATAAAAGGGCATGGTCGTTGGGTATATGGAGATATGGGGATACAGGCAATACAGGATTTGCATTTTGTTTTGGCCCTTGTGCTAATCTATTCATTTCCAGCTTCTGCTGCATCCCTGTGTACATTTGGGAAACGGGAGGCTAATTCAAGGAAAGCTGCTCTGATTCATTCGGCAGTTACCTGTTTCTCATCTCGTCTGATTTTGTGTGTTGCAGTAACATCACCTGGCACAAACACGATGAATCCGAGCTAGCCTTCGACACGTTGTTCCTCTTCAAGATGATGAAGGAGGCACATTTTAAGGAAGGTGGTGGGACAATCGAGTTCTCCCTAATACTGAAGTGCTCTCAGGGCAATACAGCATTGTCATGCAGCGAACATGGGGTCAGTGTGTTGCGTGCACCTTTCATGGCCATTGGTTACATTTAACACACTCCATTAAAGAGGGCGTGCATCACAATCTTTCCTGTTCAGCCGACTCAGCTGAATAAATGCATGGACAGCTGAGGCTTGGTATTGGAATTGGCAGTTTTACCAGTTTGCACCAGCTTTATTGCCCTCATAATGGAACCCCTCTTTAGCGGGATTCCTGATGGTCAATCTTCCTCTTCAAGTGGGGTTTCTGAGCTGAAGCTCAATGTCTACTTGCTCTTTAGTTAAGGGTCTGAATGGTGTCCCTCACCATTAACAGCGATCCTGAAAGCAAGACAAATTCTACAAAGTACAGGGTGACATGGTGGCTCGGTGGTTAGCATTGCTGCCGCACAACGCCAGGTACCCGAGTTTGATCCCAGCTTGGGTGACTGTGTGGAGTTTGCATGTTCTCCCCGTGTCTGCGTGGATTTCCTTCAGGTGCTCCGGTTTCCTCCCACAGTTCAAGGATGTGCAGGTTAGGTCAATTGGCCATGCTAAATTGCCCATATGGATGTGTAGGTTAAGTGCATTGGTCAGGGGCAAATATAGGATAGGGGAATAGGTCTGGGTAGGTTACCCTTCAGAAAGTCGGTGTGGACATGTTGGGTCAAAGGGCCTGTTTCCACACTGTAGGGATTCTAATTCTAATTCTAATGTAGGCTTTTGAAGATGCAATTCACTCATGAAGTCCTTTAAAACCAAAATAGTCAGTAATTCCACTCAACAGAGAATATGCTATGCCCTGGTCCTGAAATGATATGACTAAGGTGGGTAGAATGCGGGCTGTGTAAAAACCCTGACCACAACATCACACAAGGACATAGCATCAAGTCTATCAGTGTTTACAAGACAAATGGCACCATTGAAACAATGGTGAAGGATACAAGTACATTGTCTGCTCCATCACAGTGGGATTTATCCAGTTTGCAGGATAAACCTACAGGAGACGATGCAAAGACGTGTGTTGAGTTGACAGCTTTATGTATATACATGACTAACTTTCTGTCCCAATGTGCCAAATTGAGACTGGAGAAATTGGACAAAGTGCCAATAAGTAATCACTTCTGCTCATGAGACTTCACTACCTCACGGGAATCAAAACTATCTGACCCAATGATGCCAGGAGACTAACAGCCAAGAATAATAATTTGAACAAATTACTATTCAGGCCATTTCTCTACCAATGCCAGCTATTTACATGAATATCATCCTAGAGGTAACACTGTATTGGTGTATAAATATCTAAATGTTAACATGGATTTTTTTTCAGGAATTGTTATCAATTTGCTATGATTTCCTAAAACACTTTAGACACTTATATATTGCCAGGTTATTTCTGGGTTAGGGTTTAAAGATAATGTTGTTCATATTATCTCACTAGTCATATGCACTTTAGAAAATATGTACAGAATTTGTAAACATACAGAACCTGTAAATACAGATTGAATCTATTTATGTATATTTTTAACTTTTTCTTTGTAAATGTATCCATTAAGGTACCTTTACTGTGATGTTACAACATGCTGTAAAAGATATCCATGTTCGGAAAAGCTTTGTATTAAAAACTGCTGTATCTTTGTATGACCACCTTTATCCTCAGTTTCCTTCCCTCCTCTCCACATTCCTGCTGGAGTGCAATTCACGAGTATTAGTTGTACTCTGGTATCTTGCATGTTCTCTGCCTGAGACAGCAAATGCTGAGCAGTCATATTTTTGTATCTGTACCATCCAGTGAGCTAAAGGTCAAGGGATTTAATCAAATCAACATTGTTCACCTGATTGCATTCACTTGCAATAACCACTCTTCTGAAATTAACATATTAATTTGATATGGAACTAAAATTATTTGATTTGTTCCTTACCTGACCGTGCAGGTAATTGTAAAGATTGAATAATATAGCATAAAAAGAATGACTTTTGGTTAATCATACCTGTGATGGCTCTTCAGTAGAGCTTTCCAGTTAATATCATTTCTCTGCTTATTCCCCTTTAAGTGTTTATTAAATTACCATTCGTTCAGGCAGCATATTTCTAATGACCTCAAATGCTTGTAGTCACGTTTGCATGGTGTTCTGATGTCATGAGATCCATCTACTTTTGCAATTTCAAATACCTTGTCATTTGTCTTACATGTTTGTACCATATGGGATTTGTACCACAACTCTTATCATGCACATGTCAAAGGCTTTTACTTTCTTGCGCTGATATTTACTAGTTTGAGTTTTGGTGCATTAAAAGAAGCTCTTCATAGACCTGAAACTCTGGTAGTTAACTGAAAATTTCAAAATGAAGACCTTTGTTAGGTAAGGTTGTGGAACTGAAGCCTTTAGATAAAATTAATGCACAGATCAGATGGAACTGGCTCCAGAAATTGACCAACACAGTAATTGTAGGATTTTAAGATGGATGAATAATGATGTGACACACCATCTGTGACAGTTGTAAGCTGTTCATTGCTTTGAGTGATGGATCACCACTCTCTGTGTCTAAAAGTGCAAAAAGCTAGTACAGTGCAGATCTGTACTTTCAATAAGAATGATCAAACGAGATCAACTCACACTCAAGCTTCTGACCAAACTGTTGGCTATTAATGTTGTATTACAGCGCGACTCATTTTCCACGAATCATTTAATCTCAGACAGTGAATTTTAACATTGCTTTTTCAACCTATTTTGAACATTTTTGGGGAACCTTAAGGCCTAACTTTTAATTACAATTAAACATTGAAATTTTATACACACTTTTAAATTTTCTTCAAGATAAATTTGTGCTTTGATCCACAGATTAAGTTTGAGTTAGAAGCCTAGTGGTAGTAAAACTATAAAAGAGACCACTTCTAGCTTGGTATAACCGTTAGGCAAAGTGCATGCATGCTTAAAAAGATATGCAATAGCTTTAGCCTACATCCTATGCCCCAAATTTATATAACCATTACCTTGAAGAGGGAAAGAAATGGCATAAAATATATTAGAATATTCTTTGGACAGTAACAGTTTATAAATGTATAGTCACCTGTCATGCCTGCTAATCCTTACATCAAACCTTCATGCTACTAAAGAAGTCACTGGATGTGAAACTTTTTGTTTCTCTTTCCATAGATACTGCCAGATCTGCGGAGTTTCTCCAGCAATTTCTGTTTGTTCCTCACATTACTATTTACTTACAAAACACGCATTTTGCTTCATTATAATTCCAATTGAAAAAAAATCTATAAAACTAATTGTTTCTAAGGAAAACTTTAAGCACGACTGAAGCTCTGGTAAACCTGTAATGGAGGATTACTTTTGCTATTACGTTTGACATAAGACGCTTGATCCTTCTAATTTAGTTAACTGCCAGGACAATTCTCCCGTTCATTGTGATGCAGTTCTTTGTCACAGACTGGTGGGGGAAGGTCGAGACAAATATTTGCTTAAGTAGGTGACGATGGTGCTGAACCCATAATCTCTAAAGAGACCTGAAGATTTCAGTTAAAGTGCTTTTACATTAAGTGAATGCGAGCGAATGCTGACATGCAGTTTGCACACTGTTGGCTGTATTCCTAAAGCAACATGACCCATACCTACAAAATGCACAGAAATGGGCCGGTGAAGCTGCTATTGGATCAAAGCCTCTTGTTCCAGTAAAACTAAGTGCACATAATGGTTTGTGAGTGCCACTTCTCTATTAGAGAGGAGGAATTTATATTGTGACCTCAGGATATGTTAAATAATTACAACCAATGAGTACTGTTGTAATGCAGAAATACTGAAAAACAGCTTTCCAAAGAAACGCAGCATCTGCCACCAGATATAACGTAATTGGAGGCTGTAGGATACTCTGCTCTACCTATACTCCAACATTTTCTTGGAAAGCAAAGATGCCCCTCATTTTTTCCTCCCTCCCTGACTCCTTCAGTAATAAATTATGACGACGTGATACATGTCTTTATTATTAAAGGTTAGGATTATCCATTGCATTTGACTAGCCATTCCCAAGTCACTGCAGCTTCCCCCGTTCAAACTTGCTGGAACCCTCATCAAAGTCTAAATTTTGATCCCCTTTAAACTTGGATCGCATCCAAATTTCTGCTGTACTCAAAAACAGCCATCGACCGAAATCTAACCTTCCACATTTCAACAGTGACCACTGTTAAAGAGCAATTCATCGGCTGAAAAGTACTTTGGGATATCCAGAAAAACATGACCTAAAGGCTAAATAAAAACTGAAAGAACTGCAGATGCTGTAAATCAGAAACAAAAATAGAAATTGCTGTGAAAAGCTCAGCAGGTCTGACAGCATTCTGTGGAAAGAAATCAGTTAAATATTTCAGGGTCTGGTGACCCTTCTTCAGAACCTAACCACATAAATGCTGGTTACGTTTTTTTTCTTTAATTAGAAATATGAATTTATAAATCATTGTCAAAATTAGTGGGTGATGCTTTAACACTAGTCAGCAATGCAGTCCATTTTAACTGGATTAACAGCTGCTAAAATAGAGGACAATTCAAGGTCATACAAAGATATAGCACCGATAGTAATTTCAGTCATTTCTAAACTGTAGTTCTTTGAAATAACTGGTGCCTCTGGATTTGCAGGCTTAAAGCCAGATTGATCAGTTCACCATTCACATACAGAAATTTAACCCCGCCACACGGTATTAATGAGGTGTTAACAGTTGAAAAAATAAGCAGCAATGACTCTCCAGCTGCTCTTTAATTTAAAGTCAGCAAAAGCCTTATTCTCATGCAGAAACTGCATTGAACACCTAACTGAATGCAAATTTCTGGATTAGTGTTTAATGTAAAAACATTAGAATGGTAACACACAGTCACATGCGAAGGTAGAAATCCACCTTTGTGTAATAGCTGTGCACAGTTTAAATGCCTGGTATTCCACTTAAAGGGACTCTTTTGAGATTCAAGTTTAGCATAAAGACAATTCTTGAGGGTCCACATGATTTTGCCAGTTTATCCAAAAAATAGTGCAAACAAAACAAGGAAAGCCCTGAACTGAATTCCAATTATGAAATAATTTGCCAGTCAGGTCCTTGAGGGGAGGAGAAGAGTGAGAGCTTTGGTGATGATAACTACTCTTTTTATGGAGTCATAGAGGTTTACAGCATGGAAACAGCCCTTTGGCTCAACTTGTCCATGTCACCCAGTTTTCACAACTAGTCTAGTTCCACTTGCCTGTATTTGGTCCATATCCATACAAACCTATCCCATCCACGTACCTGTTCAAATATTTTTGGAGTCATAGAACTGTACAGCATGGAAACAGATCCTTCCGTCAAACTAGTCCATGCCAACCAGGATTCCAAATTAATCTAGTCCAATTTGACAGTATTTGGCCCATATCCCTCTAAACCATTCTTATGGAGTTGTTCAGGGAGAGGTGGGCTCCGCAGGGAGTGGAGTGCATCATTTCTCCCTCTGTGGTGTAAAATTATGTCCCAATACATGTGTGAATCATAATGCAACACATGTATTGGGCCAAGCAGTGGAATGTGGTGAAAGGGTTAAAATTGTGTCCCAATACATGTGTGAATCTAACCGAAAATGGAAGGTGTCGCTTAGTCCCGTGTGAATCTTATTATACACCTTCCCGTGTGAATCTTCTTATCTGTATGTAACCAGAATGGAATGTGTTTTTTAGCCTTGCTCTGCTGTTCACATGAATGTTTATATCTGGAAAAGAGTATATCAGCTGGAAAAGTCTCCAGTTCGGTAGAGTCTGCTCCGGGGTTGCGTTTAACCGCCGAGCGTGGGTTGTTGGCAACCGCTCTACGAGAACTGACGGCTCCCAGTTCCGGTAACACGTAGAGTGAGTATAAACCAGACCCGTTGTAAGTACGAGACCTGGTTGTGGCGACGCTGCGGGGAATAAAACACTTATATTCTAGCAGACTCGCCTCTTGGCTGTTTGTTCTGTGTCAGACTACTTTCCTGCGAGCCTGGTCCTTGACCTTGAGAATTTTTTGAAACATTTTGGCGTAGTCGGCAGGATCAATCGCAATTGAGGAAAGATTTTGATACAGAACAATGTTTTGGAAAAAGGCTAAGAAACCAGAGGAACAAACTGTGGAGGTCCCGACCGTCCCGGGATGGCATGGACCGTGGCATGGCGTGGCAGTTTGTTTGAGAAATGGTGGGGGGCGACCGGAGAACTGGGAGGCCGAGGGCGTAGGAACCCCAGGGTCGCTGCTGTCCACCCTTGAGAGGATCCCAGTCCTGCCGAAGAACCCCTTGCCTGGGGTACAGCGGAGGATGTGGGCCTGTGCGGCGGCTTGTAGACAATAGTCAGACAAGCGCCAAAAAGCTGAAGCAGAATTAGCCCTCCTGAAACATGAGCAGGGACTCAGTTCGGGAGATGCCTCTATGTTGAGGCAGGAAATTATGAAGTTAAAAACTGAATTGACAGCATTAACTGAACTAGCAGGACGAACTATTATGTATCTGTCTGCTAAGAAACGGAAAGAGAAAAGGAAGGTCCCTCGAACCCCGGACCCAGTACAAGTACGGGCGTTTGTAGCCCAGTTAAATAACGGGGATCGGTGGGATATCGATCATTGGGATGGGAACATTTGGGGAGATTCAGATGATCAGTACGAAGAGGACCCACCCGTACTCCAAGCTAAACCAGTGGTTAGGAGAAAGCAGGTTCAGAGACGTCTCCCAGTGCAACGGGAGGTAATGTTAGATGAGGAAGGAAACCCTATACGGAATGAACAAGGGGAGGCAATTATGCATGAATTACCGTGGGCTCAGCCTCCTGCAGAATTCTCTGAATTAACGGAAGACTTCACTACCGATGAGGTGCTGTTTATCACCCAGAAAACCCGACGTAATCCTGGGGAGCCGTTAGAGCTATGGCTAATTCGGCTCCTCGAGGAAGGGGGGCAACAAGTGCAGGTAGACTATCAGGATGCTCCCAAGTTTGGTGGATTAGCAAAGGATGCTGCCATAGACCTGGGGTACCGCAGACAAGCCAAGGATATGGTAATAGATCGCAGTATGGGGACCTTATTTGGGATGTATGCCAGGGCAGTGGCCGAACAGTATCCCTTCCCGTCCGATTGGCCCCCCTTGGAAGGAACTTGGACAACAATTAAGGAAGGGGTTCAGAGGCTAACCCGTTTGTGTGTGCGGGATGCCCTGTTGCTGGGAGTGCTGGACGAGGTAGATAACACAAATGTTAGTAGACAGACTAGAGACCACCTAGTGAAGACTGCCCCCCCCCATTATAAACCACTGTTATTAACCATAATGTTGAGTGGACGGGGAGAAACCCTAGGAGATGCCCGTAGTATGATGAGGGAGATGGGTGGTTTGGGGGATTGGGGACCCACAACCCGTGCTTCTCAGGGGGGCACGGAGGGGCGTCGCCCTGAGGCTCGGGCAGGGGGAAAAGTAAACCCTAATCAAGGAAGTAACCAAGGCCCCTCACGGCGTGCTTTGTGGCAAGCTTTGATACGGGCGCAGGTCCCAGCATCGGAGATTGATGGCCTACCTACACCGGAATTAAAAGACTTATGCAGACGAAAGGGACTGAAGGTGTCCCGGGTAGAGACGGAGTCCCGACCCACTATGGAAGACCTAGTGGAATTACTAACACAAAAATGTCAGACACGGGGTCCGGTTGTTAATGAGCCTCGAAGGGGTAGAACTTCCACTTCCCAGCGGTGGGAATCCTCGGAGGACGAGGAGGAGGAGGAGGTACGGCCTCCCCTCCGAGAGTGTTATAAAGTGGATAGGCGTGGCCGGAAACCTAGTAAGAAAGGCAAGAACAAAGAAGGGCGAGGCAAACGTCTTTACCCAGTGCTGTCTGGGGAAGATGAATGGGAGGAACAATAGGAATCGGGCCAAGCCCCAAGGGTTTGCCCACGAACGAGCCAATGGTCAGCAGACGACATTCGCAAATCCGTCCAAACCGTTATGGCTCTAGTGGACACAGGGGCGGAGGCCACCTTAATCTATGGGACGCCCCATAAGTTTAAAGGAACCCCAGGCACGCTGGTTGGGCTGGGAGGTAATCTGATTGAAGGAAAAACAGTACAATTGCCCCTAAAGATAGGTACAATGCCCATTAAAACTTATTCAATTATCATTACACCAGTTAGAGAATGGATCCTGGGAATGGACATTCTGGCCGGTTTAACACTTCACCTCCAACAAGGGAAGTTTGAATTTGGAATCACGAAAATGGCTTTGCGCTGTAGGACGGTGTTAGTGGGAAAGGTTAAAATGGACCCCTTCCCCATCCCGATCGCCGATCGCGTAATAAGTCTTAGACAGTATAGGATTCCCGGCGGACATAAAGAAATATCCGCCACAATTAAGGATTATTTGGAAGCAGGAGTGCTTAGGACATGCACCACGGCGTGGAATAACCCCTTATGGCCCGTACATAAAGCCGATGGGTCATGGCGGATGACGGCAGATTATCGGCAACTAAACCGTCACACTCCGGCCTTGACGGCAGCGGTCCCGGATGCCGTCACTATTATAGGACGAATCCAACATCATCCAGGGGTGTGGTACGGAGTAATTGATTTGGCTAATGCCTTCTTCACAATTCCTATTCCCGAAGATAGGCAGGAACAGTTTGCATTCACTTGGGAGGGTAGACAATTCACGTTCACGCGATTGCCCCAAGGATATCTGCATAGCCCTACTATCTGCCACCGGATAGTTGCAGAACACTTGGCTGCCTTTAAAGTGCCTGACGAAGTGATGATCTCGCACTATATTGACGATATGATGATACAGGGGACAAGTCAGAAGCAGGTTCAGGAATTGCTGGACCAACTGGTTCAACATATGCGAGGATATGGGTGGGAGATCAACCCAGCCAAAATCCAGGGTCCCTCACAAACGGTAAAATTCTTAGGAATCGTGTGGAACAAGGGGGAAAGGGAAATCACTGCGAAAGCTAAAAATAAGATTCAGGTCTTTGCCGTCCCTCACACCCAGAAGGACGTGCAGCAATTTATTGGGTTATTCGGATTCTGGAGACAGCATATTCCCCATTTAGGACAAATTTTAAAACCTTTGTATCGAGTTACGAGGAAAAAGGCAGCGTTCGGATGGACGGAGGTCCATCAAACTGCATTTGAAATGGCCAAGCAAGCGATACAGCAAGCTGTATCCTTGGGAAAGGTACAGTCAGGACCTGTAGAACTGCAAGTCTCAGCACAGGGGGATTATGCCAATTGGAGCTTATGGCAAAAACAGGGAAGAACCTGTAAGCCATTGGGATTTTGGTCCCGAAAATTACCCCCGGCAGGGGAACGGTATACCCCCTTTGAGAAACAGTTATTAGCATGCTACTGGGGCTTGGTGGAAACCGAAGCCCTGACCATTGGACATGAAGTGATCATGAGAACAGCTATCCCTATTCTTCCGTGGGTACTTAGTGACCTCACTACCCACCGAATAGGAACTGCCCAAGAGAGCAGCATCATTAAATGGAAATGGTATGTGTCGGAGAGAGTGCGGACTGGACAGAAAGGAGTGTCAGTCCTACATGAGCAAGTGGCGGAGGCCCCTGAGGAAGGGGAAAAGCGGTTTGAGGTGATTGAATACAAGGAATCACCCGTTAAGATGGGAAAACGGTATGATGAACTGACCCCGGATGAACAAGCCACGGCTTGGTTCGTAGATGGGTCAGCCCAATGGAAAGCGGGACAGCGTAGATGGAAAGCTGCCGCCTTTAACCCAAAACAAGGCACTACCCTAGAAGAATTAGGGGAGGGAAAAAGTAGTCAGTGGGCAGAATTAAAAGCAGTGCATATGGTAGTCATGTCGGCTGGACTGGACTTACGAGCGTTAACTACACAGACTTTGGTCCAACAAAAACCTACGGTGATTAAGACCGGATTAGGATTGATTTGTCCCCCTGGAACCTATGGGCATATCCTCCCGCGATCGGGATTGTCACTAAAGGGGATTGATGTGATGGCAGGCGTAATTGACGCGGACTACCAAGGGGAGTTGGGGGTGGTCCTGGTCAACATCACTGCTGAACCTTACGTGATACAGAAGGGGGACAGAATAGCGCAATTGGTCATTAAGCCATGTAACCTTACAACGGTGGAAGAGACGGGAGCTCCCGTTAAGGTTACTGAGCGTGGGACGGGGGGATTTGGGTCTACTGACACTCAGGGTGCCAAGGTATGGGTACGCCAGACAACTGGTCCCCCCAAACCGGCAGAGATCATAGCCCAAGGAAAAGACAGTCTGGTCACCATTATGTATCCTGGGGAATCAGTCTGGAGGAGTGTGCCAGCTCAGTCGTTGGTACCCTTATCGAAACAAAATGTAGGTTGGAAAATTAGTAGTGAGGAACGACAGCAAGATGATTTTAAGTGCGCGGCAAATCAATGGTGTACAATTTTAGATCTCACGAGTGATTGTCAAATGTATACTTGTGTACGATGTTATAAGGGGAGAAATGTAACTTTGATAACCCCTAACTGTACATTGATGTTGAATGCAACGGTGAATATGTGTCATTGGAATATAACCGCTCGTGAATGTGAAAGCTCAAACGGGACACGATGGAACATCACGACTGGAGATGAGGACATCTGGATCAGCAATGGAACAGTTATTCAAAACTGGACTCGAATGTTATGGCTGATCTTGGTGCGCCCTAACGTCTCTGACGCGCACCGCACACAGTTGGCTCCCATTATGTCAACTTGTCAGCAGATGGCCCAGGCAGTACTGCACACTGATGTTCACTGGCAGGTGCGGCTGCCGGCTATCCCAGAATGCCAACATAAGAGGAGGCGGCGTGCATGGTATGACACTCTACTGGGAGGTGCAGGAACTGTCATGGGTATCTCAAATGCTATTGACTCTGAGGTAACCCGTACTAAATTATCTAACACGGGACAGGCCACCTCACAAGGACTACATACTATTGGAAGGTGGATGCCATCCGTAATGATGACTCAAGGAGAGACAGCTGAAATAATGATACGATCTCTGCAATGGGAACTGGATGTCTGGGGTGCCACTCAGGAACTGTTTGAGAACATTACGGCTCAGTTAAATTGGACTGCCTGTCATATTCAAATGTTGCATGCTCAAATACAGAAAGAACGCTTTTTGCGTGTGGTAACATCCCCCAATGTACAAGCGTGGAGGGGAATATGGAATGTATCTGAGAAATTGTGGATGATAACCCATCCATGGTGTAACGCAACTATGTGTAACGGATACTTTGTTACCATGAATGTAACCCACACTGTTACGGTCTGTCGATATTATGTATTACCAGTGATTACATCTTCTGGATATTATTTTCTGAAGACAAGGGGACAGTGGTTTAGCCCAGATACCAATATTGCCTATGATCTGTCCGCTTGTGAACAGACTGATCAGGGGAAAACTTGCCTACTGATGGACAGGTATCGGGACCCTTGCTTGACTAAGGGAACGGCCCTGTGCGAATGGACTGTTGAAACTCCAAGGGACATGATGTGGCAGATTGGGCCACACACGCTCTGTGTGGCTACCAATAATCCACATCCTATCGGGATGCCTCTCAAATGTCTATCAGTGGCACTGGCAGAATCAGACCTATCTGTTGACCACTTATAGCAGTGCTCGCCACTTTACCAAGGTGCAGTGGAAAGTGCTGATGAATCCTTGGAACATTTCCCTGGATCGGTTTAAGCGAGCATTGGACCGATCCGAGGAGCTTAAGCAGATATTATGAAAGCATCAAACCAATGTCACCAAGGTTACGGTGTCTACCTTTATACATGGACAGGAGGTAGTACATGCTGCCCGTGTAGTGGACGTGGAGTCAGCTCATCATTGGTGGGACATATTGAGTGGTATGTCCTCCACTGCGGGGACATTCCTGTTCCCACCCTTGTCGATCCTGGTAGCGGTCCTGGTGATTTTAACATGCTGTAATGTCCTGACTTGCTTGTATATTTGGCGTGTACGTAGGCGCTTGTTAGAAAGAATACATATGGGCATAATGTAACACATGTATTGGGCCAAGCAGTGGAATGTGGTGTAAAATTATGTCCCAATACATGTGTGAATCATAATGCAACACATGTATTGGGCCAAGCAGTGGAATGTGGTGAAAGGGTTAAAATTGTGTCCCAATACATGTGTGAATCTAACCGAAAATGGAAGGTGTCGCTTAGTCCCGTGTGAATCTTATTATACACCTTCCCGTGTGAATCTTCTTATCTGTATGTAACCAGAATGGAATGTGTTTTTTAGCCTTGCTCTGCTGTTCACATGAATGTTTATATCTGGAAAAGAGTATATCAGCTGGAAAAGTCTCCAGTTCGGTAGAGTCTGCTCCGGGGTTGCGTTTAACCGCCGAGCGTGGGTTGTTGGCAACCGCTCTACGAGAACTGACGGCTCCCAGTTCCGGTAACACGTAGAGTGAGTATAAACCAGACCCGTTGTAAGTACGAGACCTGGTTGTGGCGACGCTGCGGGGAATAAAACACTTATATTCTAGCAGACTCGCCTCTTGGCTGTTTGTTCTGTGTCAGACTACTTTCCTGCGAGCCTGGTCCTTGACCTTGAGAATTTTTTGAAACACCCTCCAACTCTATTTTGATTTAGTCCCTACCCTCCCCTTCACTGTTTTGATCACACAGCACTGCCCTCTGATGTGAAGGGCAGTGTTTGTCACTGGCCACCCGGGTGTTTTCCTATCTTCCTGGTGGTGGAAATTGAATAAAGATTCGTGCACTTTGTGTCTTTCACTGTGTCTCACACCTGCGCACACACACACCATGGGTGCTGGGAGAAAAAAAAAATATGAAAAAAAAATAAACCATTCTTATTTATATAGCCATCCAGATGCCTTTTAAATGTTGTAGCTCTACCAGCCTCTACCACTTCATCTGGCAGCTCATTCCATACATACACCACCCTGTGTATGAAAAAGATCTCTTTTAAATTTTTCCCCTCTCACCCTGAACCAATGCCCTCTAGTTCTGGACTCCCCCAATCCAGGGAAAAGACCTTGTCTATTTACCCTATCCATATCCCCCATTATTTTATAAACCTCTATAAGGTCACTCCTCAGACTCCAATGCTCCAGGGAAAACAGCCCCAGCCTATTCAGCCCACTCTATAGCTCAAATCCTCCAACCCTGGCAACATCCTTGTAAATCTTTTCTGAACCATTTCAAGTTTCACAACAACCTACCGATAGGAAGGAGACCAGAATTGCACATAATATTCTAAAAGTGGCCTAACCAATGTCCTGCACAGCTGCAACATGACCTCCCAATTCCTACACTCAATACTCTAAACCAATAAAATAAAGCATACTGAATTCCTTTTTTATTATCCTGTGATTCTACTTTCAAGGAACTATGAATCTGCATGCCCAAGGTCTCTTTGTTCAGCAACACTCTCCAGGACCTTACCATTAAGTGTATAAGTCCTATGAGAAAGTGAGGATGGCAGATGCTGGAGATCAGAGTCGAAGAGTGTGGTGCTGTAAAAACACAGCCAGTCAGGCAGCATCCAAGGAGGAGAATCAACTTTTCAGGCATAAATTAGATTAGATTACTTATAGCGTGGAAACAGGCCCTTCGGCCCAACAAAACCACACCGACCCGCTGAAGCGTAACCCACCCAGACCCATTCTCCTTCATGTACCCCTTCACCGAACACTACAGGCAATTTAGCATGGCCAATTCACCTGACCTGCACATTTTTTTTGGATTGTGGGAGGAAACCGGAGCACCTGGAGGAAACCCACGCAGACACGGGGAGAATGTGCAAACTCCACACAGACAGTCGCCTTGGGTGGGAATTGAACCCGGGTCTCTGGCGCTGTGAGGCAGCAGTGCTAACCACTGTGCCACCGTGCTGCCCACGCCCAAGTTGATTCCTGATGATGGGCTTATGCCCGAATTAATCGATTCTCCTGCTCCTCGGATGCTGCCTGACTGGTTGTGCTTTTCCAGTACCACACTCTTCGACCATGCCCGGAGTTGTCTTTTCAAAATGCAGCACCTCACATTTATCTAAATTACAACATTTAAAAGGCATCCGGACGGGTATACATATATGAATACGATGGACATGGACCAAGTGCCGGCAAATCGGACTAGATTTAGACTATCTGGTCAGCATGGATGAGTTGGACCGAAGGGTCTCTTTCTGTGTTGTACAACTCTAAGATTTACTAATGCTTTTGTGAAATGCCCACACACATTGAAAAAACCCTAGCTGTGGACCACGGAAGACATGTTAATGAAGAATTTGGTGGAAACCTCAGGTTGATAAGACATTACTACAGCATGTACTGTAAAAGAAAACAGTTGACAATTAGTTCCTCAAAAGGGCCCAGTCCTGCCCCTCTATCTAATACTTTACTTTAAGAAAAGCACTTGGTGAGCAGTGTATATTCAATTTATTGCACAGATGTGAAAACATAGCAGTCTGAGCTGAACCCAGAATATATTGTATACAAGCTTACATACAACAGATTTTTCATTTAAAATTCTACAATGTACCATTTGAAGAAACACCCTGCATTGTGGAGACACTTTGACTTAAGAAATGTAACTAATATCTATAGTAACAGTAATTCATCAGTCAAATTGTAGCTAGGAGAAAGTGAGGACTGCAGATGCTGGAGATCGGAATCAAAAAGTGTAGTGCTAGAAAAGCACAGCAGATCAGGCAGCATCCAAGGAGCAGGAGAGTCGACGTTTCGGGCACATGCCCTTCATCAGGAATGTGGAAGAAGCGATTATGCTCGAAACGCTAACTCTCCTGTTCCTCGGATGCTGCCTGACCGGCTGTGCTTTTCCAGCACCACACATTTTGAGTCAAATTGTAGCGCCAATTATACAAGGTTGCACTATTAAGAAATACTGAAGTTGTAAAAATTATAAAGTATAACAGGAATGCCTGGCTACTATAGAACCCCTACAGTGCAGAAGCAGGCCATTCTGCCCCTCAACTCCACTCTGCTCCTTCAAAGAACATCCCACCCAGACTCCATCCCCTACCCTATCACTGTAACCCTACATTTCCCATAGCTAACCCACCTAACCTACATCCCTGAACACTATAGGTAATTTTGCATGGCTAATCCACTCTAACCTGCATATCTTTGGACTGTGATGGAAATGTGTTGCTGGAAAAGCGCAGCAGGTGAGGCAGCATCTAGGGAACAGGAGAATCGACGTTTCGGGCATTAGCCCTTCTTCAGGAGGAAACCACAGCACCCAAAGGAAACCCACATGGACAAAGGGAGAATGTCTGTGTGGAGTTTGCACAGTCACCCAAAGGTGCTGTGATACTAATTTTGTGAGGCTGAGGAGATGACAGTAGACAGCAGATTTAAAAGAGAGGAGGAGCAAATTGGAATAACAAGGAGGACACAGATGACCATGTGGTTATCACAGTACTATGGTCAGGATTAGAGTTACAGTGGGCAGCTGTACCACATTACTACTGAAAAACAGCAGCAAAGAGAAAAGGTATTGGTACACACCACAGGAATAGCAGTAAAGATAATTTACACAAACTTACAAAATCATTTAATATACTAAAATGAGAGAATATTAAACTTAAATTTCCATCACCTTATGATGGAAAAAAACTAGGATTTAGGATTTAAAAATACCTATCAAATTCATTCCTTTACATTTGAAATTTAGCTAGCTGTCTGATCATTAAGTCCACCAATTACTACTGGCTTCCAAACATACATATAAAAATAATTTATATTATCTGGTTCAATGACCTCCCAGTGATTTGTTCTACCAACCCATTATTCTCTACATAATGCTAGAATAATGTATTCAGTGTGTGATGAAGTCTAAGAGACCTTCCTCTAGTTTGCTTTCAGTGCAATGCTTCATTCACTTTACATTTCTAATGATTTCAATGTGGGATAAGCTTGCCTGCTAGAGACACCTTTTTTCACCACAACCGTCAATTAGTTACCAAGATTTGAGTATTAAATCACTGAGTATCTCCAGGGTCACTCCATGCAGCTCACCATCATACTGGGCAAATCCGGAGTTCATGACCTTCCAGCTGAGAGTAAGCCAAATCATTAACTGAAATTCCAGGCCTCTCAAACTTTTAGTAGTTCCAAGATGCAAGTAACAAGTTGTGAAGTTAAAAAAAGTAAACAATAATTTGATGGTAAGCCATAGTGGTTGCGAAATATCTAACAGTGAAATGCATTCCAAAAGGGCCATTCAGCAGCAAGGTATACATACATAGTTTACTTTCATTTTCACCTACACCGACCCCAATATTAAAACATTTTATATTTGATATATACGTACACTAATGTTTTCAATTTAGTACGAATGGCATGTTACACTGTTCTGTTTATGATAAAAGTTACTTATAAACATTCAAGTTACCTTTGCTAGCTAACAAAATTCCTAACATCTCTCACATCAGCCACAGAATGTGTGTAAAGTGCAAAACTTAACAGAAATAAAAAATGTCACTGTATCTCAGAAAAAAGGCAGGTGTGCTGATACTGGATTAGTGGTGCTGGAAGAGCACAGCACTTCAGGCAGCATCCAAGGAAGCAGCGAAATCGACGTTTCGGGCAAAAGCCCTTAGTTAGCTCCAATGTCTCTGGGCTGTGGACAAGGAGAAGTCAAGTCATTCTCACCCTGATAAATGCACAAAACCTAGTGTTGAATCAGAGTTAGTTGTAATGTTCTTAAGCATTGAAAAGTCAAAAAGATGAGTGAACACATGGACCAATCATCATAAGATTGTCAGCACCCATGGAATTTCAGAGAAAAAAAAACAATAAAACTATTAAAATTATTCTACTAGCACTGCAATATAGTACTGGGAGAGACTGGTACCGGGGATATTGTTTAAAGGAGAAGATCTCCCTTTTAAGACAGATGCAAGGATGTCGTTCTCTCAAATGATTGTTGGTTCTGTGGAATACTCTTCCCCAGAAAGTAGTGAAGACTGCGTCATTGAATTAAGTCCAGTAGATCTTTAAGGAAGTCAAGGACTCTTACAGCTAGATAAGAAAGTGGAGTTGAGACCACAATCAGATCAGCCCCGATCTTAATGAACAGCAGAGGAGGCTTGACTCCCACTCCCAAGTCATAGAGGCATACAACATAGAAACAGGCCCTTTAGTCCAACATGTCTATACTGACCAACAAACACAAGCTACACTAATCCAATTTTCCTATACTAGGTCCCTAGTCTACCATGGCCTAGCATTTTAAGTCTTCATCCAGATGCTTCTTAAATATTGAGAGAGTATCTGCCTCCATTGCTTCAGGCATCATATTCCATATTTCCACCACTATCTGGGTGAAAAGACCTTTTCTGAGCTCCCCCCTCATTTACTTACTCCTCATTTTAAGCTTAGGTCCTCTAATCTTGAGTTCCTAATATGTATATGAATAGGGATGTTGAAAGTTGAGATATTACAGCAAGCCCTAAGCTCTGAAATTCTGCCATGCACTCCCCAACCCCCCCATGACTCAAACATTTTCCTTAAAACCCATCAAGCTTTTGTTTAGATCTTAATGTTTCCTCATGTAGCTTAGTATCAAATCGCTCCTGTGAAGCACGATAGGATATTTGTCTACATTAAAAGGCACTACATAAATCCAACTTATCAGACTGAAGTTGGAGTAGATCAAGAAAGTCGCAGGAATCAACATTTCCACAAATTTGATTAAATAGAAACTTGTTCAATTTTACCACATTTAATCAAAACTATTGATAAGCCAAGGTGTGTGGACTGGATGTTCCATGTCTATTTAGGAGTTTTCTACATTTTAAAAGCCATGTATATTTTCCAACATACAGATAGTCTGGTTAATGATTTTGGCTGATCCATTAATTCTTTTAAACAATGTCAGAAAACCCCGACTCAAGTAAGGCAAGCTGTGTGAATGCGTTTCTTTACTTCTTTCAACACTCATCCCTATTGAAAATTCCTAAGAATCTCCAATTATTAGTACATCTAAGGAAATATATTGGAGGAAGAGGCAGCCCATGATACCTGAGTGTATTGTCTAATGGTTGTAAGTTGAGTGTGCGACTTTAAAAAGGTTATACTTTTAACCATTTGTTCTTTTCAATTAAAAAAAGTGCTAACATTTGTCGGTGTAATACTGTTGGCAAATCTCAGATTGCTGTGACTCAGAGCAGGTTTACTCCATATTTTAGTAGTTTCTGCTTGGCTCTTCCTGGCAAAGCGAAGGCACTGTCACGAGGGTTTGGAACGCCGGAGTTGCGAGCGGGAGTTGCAAGGATCTGGAAATGCGTTTCCTGGGCTGGGTTCTGGCAGCTGTAAACAGCGGTGGAGGCATTCCTATTGGGTGAGAAGGGTAACGATTAACGCAGGATTGTCAGCTGAAGTGGGGAAATCACTTCATGTCTTATTTCTCTCGCTTTTTCTCTTAGAAGCCTCGGCAGACAGTCCCAACGCCATGAAGTGGAGGTGCTGGTGTTGGATTGGGGTAGACAAAGTCAGAAGTCACACGACACCAGGTTATCATCAACTAGGAGAAAGTGAGGAGTGCAGATGCTGGAGATCAGAATCAAGGTGTGTGGTGCTGGAATAGCACAGCATGGCAGGCAGCATTGCTTGAAACGTCAACTCTCCTGCTCCTAGGATGCTGCCTAACCAGCTGTGCTTTTCCAGCACCACACTTTTTGACACCAGATTATAGTCCGACAGGTTTATTTCAAATCACAAGCTTTCAGAGTGCTACTCCTTCAAAGGATAAACTTGCCAGATGCACTGAGGACAATTGCCAAGAAAGGTTAGTTTAATTTATTTCACTTGCTCAACTGCCATACACTGCCTCTCTGTGCCTCTGGTGCTGTGACAGTGCAAGAGAGACCAACACTCTGCAAGTTGGAGATACTGATAGGCCACTTTTCTTCAAGTTCTGGGAGATAGATATACCAGAAAAGGAAACATGGAAATGTTTGTTCTACAATAAAAAAGTTAGCAAGTAATATCTTGGTGAAAATGTGCTGGAAAAACACAGCCGGTCAGGCAGCATCCAAGGTGCAGGAGAATCAACATTTCAGGCATAAGTCTGATCAAGGGCTTATGCCCAAAACATCGAATCTCCTGCTCTTTGGATGCTGCTTGACCGGCTGTGCTTTTCCAGCACCACACTCACAACTCTGATCTCCAGCATCTGCAGCCCTCACTCTCTCCTAATAAAATGCTAGCAGCCAAGTGCTGGAAATGTGATTAGAGTAGATAGGTGCCTAACTGGCACGAATATGATGGAACTTTGTGCTGAAATACCATACAATTCTACAACATACCGGATAATCATTTCACGAGTGCTCCTGTTGTGGTCCAAATCAGTGTGCATCAAAGCTGTTGCTCTGATGAAATGACCCTTCTGATCACCAGAGGAAAGCTGAGCTTTAAAATGAAAAGGAACAATTTAGTATCAATCATTTAGTCACTAAGAAATATACTGCCAGAGATCTCACCATTTTCTGTCGAAGTCTGCAGAACCACATCAGATGCAACATTAGCGTTTACTCCATTTGGTAATTTCAACCACCAGCACCCAGTCTTCCTCCCTCCTCTGTTAATGATATTTTATAGATTCTATAGATCACCCTCCAGCATATTAACCACGAGCAATGATTCAAACATGAACAGGTACTGCTCACACAGTTGTCAATTAACCCTTAATTACTGCAATTAGTGTGAGGTGAAGGGGTAAACGTCAGGGAATGGGTCTGGGTGGGTTGCTCTTCGGAGGGTCGGAGTGGACTCGTTGGGCCGAAGGGTTTGTTTCCACACTGTAAGTAATCTAATCTAAAGTGTTATACCCAAACTGTCAACTTCCCCACCTCCTGATGCTGTCTGTGTTCTTCCAGCCTCCTGCTTATATACTTTGGATTCCAGCATCTGCAGCTTCTTTGTCTCTAAGTTTATGCCACTGGAAAGTCTCTTCAAAGAATGCCCACTTTGAAGAAGTTCTCTGCCTCCCTCAGACCCTTTCTCACTGCCAGACCACTGTGACCTCTTCAGCTCTTTGACCACACCCCATGAAACAAATCTGCTCCTACAAATATGTGACCTTCCTCAAGGGTTACTGGACAGCAACGAATGGTAACCTTGACTAATTTACCATCGTCAGCTCTTCCACCTCCTAAAATCAGCCAACTCTTCAACTGTGGCTGGTCCTCACTGAAGCTGCTGTCAGCTCGTTTCCGCTACCTCCTTTGTTGAGAATTCTGGGCTCTAAAGACACACCACCATTTATTTGCACTTTCCATTCCATCACATGATTTTGATTTCATTTTAATTAACTCTAATAGGTTTGTATGGTTCGCAGGTGATGATTCTTTCCTTCTTTATAGATGATCAAAGTTTCCAAGTCATCTGGGCATTAATGTTCTCGAGATTGGAACGGATTCTGTAGCTGTTTGCAGGACTAGAGCTGAGGCACGTCTTCAAGGGCTGATAGTTTTGGGGTATTAGTAGATGCAGAAGTAACTTGTTTCAGGTACACTCTTCTCTCAATGAACTTCAACCTTCAGTGTGCAAACAACTCCTTCAGTTCTTTGCCATGCATCCTACTCTCTATTAAATTCTACTTATCCATGGATCCCTGTCCTTATCTGGCTCCCTAGTTCCGCAACATTGATTTCATTACCATGGTCTTCGTTTGTTTTGTTTTAATTCCTCATGGATTGTGGGAGTCGCTATCTGGCCAGTATTTTATCACCCGTCCCTAGTTGCCCTTGAGAAGGTGGTGTTGAGCTGCATTCTTGAACCACTGCAGTCCATACTGACCCACAATGTCCTTAGGGATGGGAATTCCAGGATTTTGACCCAGAGACAGCGAAGGGACGGCAATTATAATTCCAGGTCAGGATGGTGACTGGCTTGAAGGGGAACTTGCAGGTGGTGGTATGGATCCACTGCCCCTTGTCCTTCTAGATGGAAGTGGTCATGGGTTTGGAAAGTGCTGCCTAAGGACTTTTAGTGAATTTCTGCAGTGCATCTCGAAGAGAGTACACAATAATGCTATTGAGTGTCAATGGTGGAGGGAGTGAATGTTTGCGGACGTGGTGCCAATCAAGCAGACTGCTTTGTTTTGGATGGTGACAAGCTTCTTGAGTGTTGTGGGAGCAGTTCCCAAGTGGGGAGTATTCCATCACGCTCCTGACTTGTGCCTGGTAGATGGTGGACAGGTTTTGGGAGATTTGTAGATTCTTACAGAGCCTCATGCCAGCTCTGAAGTCTCTTCCAGCCCAAATTTCCCATCTTGCATGGTCTGTTCTGGGGTCTGAATCACTGTGCACCCTCTCTCCTTCCTCGCACTGCAACCAGTGAAATCTGTGCCTCAGAATAAAAATCCTGCCACCTGAAACCTCACTAATCAGCCTGCACTCTGCAAAATCTCCCCACATCTTCCTCGAAACCTGCAGCTCTGATAATATTTGCATTAGTTCCCAAACCTTCTTATTTTCCCAGTGACCAGTCGGTTTCTTTATGAAGCACCTTAGGATAGTGTTGAACTGAAGTTCTGGGATGTCAAAAAATTATTCGGATTTGAGACTACTGAGGACATCTGCTGGCCCATTTTTAGATTGCACCTTTTTTCTCCAGATGGTTTTTAACATTTCTGACTTTATGAAAACTTCTGAAAACTGACTTTATTATGCAAGATATGCAGAGTTTCTAACATACTGCAGAATGTTAGTCCAATTTAGTTATCTTAAGGACAGAACGTTAAAAAATTGTGGGTATTATTTGGAATGCAGTGTCCGACTAGTGAATGTAGGGGAATGGGTCTGGGTGGGTTGCTCTTCGGAGGGTCGGTGTGGACTTGTTGGGCCAAAGAGCCTGTTTCCACACTGTAAGTAATCTAATCTAATCTAATCTAATCTAATCTAATCTAATCTAGTGGTGGATACAGACACAAGAGTCATTTTGAAAACAGACCATTTGTTGAAAGAGCAAAACATTACAGGGTCAGGGGCCAGTAGGTTGGATGCTCTTTCAAGGGCCAGTGCAGACTCAAATGAGCCAAATGGTCTCTTTCTGCACTGCAAGGATTCTACGATTCTAAAGGGTGACCTCACAATACTAGAGACCTGGGTTCGATTCCACCCTCAGGTGAGAATCTGTGTGGAGTTTGCACATTCTCTCGGTGTCTATGTGGGTTTCCTCCGGGTGTTCTGGTTTCCTCCCCCACTCCAAAGATGTGCAGGTCAGGGTGGATTGGCCATGCTAAATTACCCCATAGTGTCCAGGGATGTACAGGCTAGGTGGGTTAGCCATGGGCAATTTAGGGTTACTGGGATAGCATAGGTGAGTGGGAGGGTCTCCGAAGGGTTGGTGCAGACTTAATGGGCGGAATGGCCTCTAGCTGCACTGCAGGGATTCTATGATTTATGGGAAACAGGAAAAAGTGGGAGAGTGGGTCTAACTGGATTACTCTTCAAATCAAAAAGCGATGAATACACAGGAGACTAATAGCTTCCTTCAGTAAACAACTGTTCTTTGATACCATGAATTAATCATAGAATCCCCCCAGTGTGGAAGCAGGCCATTCAGCCCATCAAGTTCACACTGACTCTTCGAACAGCATCACACCCTGATTGACGCCCCTACCCTATCGCTGTAATCCGGCATCTCCAATGGCCAAACCACTGCTCATCTTTGGACTGTTTCGGAGCACCCAGAGGAAACCCACGCAGACACAGGAAGAATGTGCAGTCAGACAGTCGCCCGAGGCTGGAATTGAACCTGGGTCCCTGGCGCTGTGAGGCAGCAGTGCTAACCACTGAACCACTGCCACCCTACAAATGTCTATGAAGATCCCGCCATCTATTCAGGAGATGCTGGACGTCAGCTCAGGATTAAACCTCGAAATGTTTATGCTGTAATTTCACTCAATATCTAAATCGCAGGTCTTAAATTAACCAGGTAACAGGCGAGACTATAATTGCTTTCATTACCTTAAACCAAGGTAATAAAGGTAAGTAAGGTAACCTTAAACCAACCTAAAACAAAATATTGCTTTTTCTGAATCCTGATCACAATCCAATGATCCCTGATAGAAATTGGAAGTATGTATGCAAGGCAAGAATAGAAACGGGTTCAACTGTGATAACCTTCTTAGCCAAACCCAAATAATCAACATTACATGCTAATGCTCAATATTGAGAGTCAGACAACAGGAATGCCCACTTGGGTAAGATCTCGGAGGATCATCAATACATGATAAAATTACATAGGTCAGCCATTCCTAAAGAGGGAAGTGACATTGACATATATACACACAAATACTGACCTGTGAGTATATGCTGAATACAGTCATAATGCGCAAAGTTGTAGCCAAGTAAGTTACAGAAACTCCTGTTGAGTAACGTCTCACTCAGGTGAACCTCTAAGCCATTTAAAGATGCCAGGACACTGTGATACTGTGGAGGAGACGAAAGCAGTTGGGATTCTGTTAGCCAAGTGACTGCCATTGATGTCTAACTGCAGTCAGCAGTGTGCAATGCATCAAGCACCCAAATTTATACAATATTTATTCAAAATCTCAAAGGATCAAGTTCCCTCAGTGTTTTTCTCCCTAACCGCACAGTTTAAGATTTCCATATGAAATGGATTGAGAACTACATTTAAATGACCCGCACAGCAATTTAAAATTAACCACATGCACAGCCATTAACAACTGATCAGCCCATGTATGTATCCTAAAAAGCATTAATCATAGGGGTAGCTTGATTGGGAGGCATAAAATATAATGGAGAATTTTACAAGTTAAGAAGTACGAAGTTACTTATTTCTTTTCTAATAATAATAATAATAATAATAATAATATGTTGGTGGCTACAATACTGGATGGTAATTAACAGTCAAGAGAGTGGTGCTGGAAAAGCACAGCAGGTCAGGCAGCATCTGAGGAGCAGGAAAATTGACGTTTAGCACAAAAGTCATTCCTGATGAAGGGCTTTTGCCTGAAACGTCGATTTTCCTGCTCCTTGGACGCTGTCTGACCTGCTGTGCTTTTCCAGCACCACACACTTGATTCTAATCTCCAGTATCTGCAGTCCTCACTTTCGCCGAGGTAATGAACAGGTTTCTTGATTGGAATGCAAGAAAACCCTAAAGCACATGAATGAAAAACTGTCTGTTCCCCAGGCTAGCAAATCAAAAACTTAAGTGCATTGGTTTAATGTGGAAGGGCAAAGATTTAAAAAGGACCAAAGGGGCAACGTTTTCACACAGAGGGTGGTGCATCTATGGATTTACTAGCCTGTATGAAGGCCTGTTGCCCCTCACATCAATTTTAAAATTTTTATCCTCATGTTCAAACAAGACTGAGATAGAAAGGTTCTTGAGTATCAAGGAGATCAAGGGTTACGGGAGAAACCGGGAGAATGTGGTTGAGAAACTTATTAGCCATGATTGAATGGCGGAACAGACTTGATGGGCTGAATGACCTAATTTCTGCTCTTATGTCTTACGGTGTATGGAATGAACTGCCAGAAGAAGTGATGGAGACTGGTACAATTACAACATTGAAGAGGCATCTGGATAGGTACATGATTAGGATGGGTTTAGAGAGAGATATGAGCCTAATGCTGGGACTAGATTAATTTGAGATATCTGCTCAGCATGGACAAGTTGGATCAATGGGTCTGTTTCCATGTTGTGCAGCTGTATGATTCTAAGTTGGACAAATGCAGATTGTGCAAACATGGTACCCAATTATACATAATGGGCTTGGTTCAAATCCTCTGCATCTGGGCAGTGTGTGATCATAGTTATAATGTATTACCATTATGTTTGACCTCAAAGTGAGATCAGTCAAGTTTCCTCATCAACATCAAACCATTTCTGCAGCAGAGTTCCTGACATTTAGAGGGGATCAAATAAAACCATAAATGGGTCGCTCTTGGCCTTGTCTCATTCCATATAAAAATCACAGCCATGACTCATTCACGAGAATTTGACACAGTACCAGAAAGCTGCTGAATTATACTCCTGGACAAGTCAATGCAATTGAAAACCAGAACTTAAATCCAAGATGACAATCTCACCTTCCCTAACAAAAGTTAAAAAAACCTCAAGTATTAGACCATGTTTTTGAAAGTATTTATATAAGGAACATTCCGGGAGCAATTTGCTGAACAAACCTGTTCAGGAATTTTACTGGAAGGTGCTAAGATTTCTCCTGTCCATATTTAAGGTTCTTGCAGCAATGACATTTAAAAGACTAGTCTTGTTGTTTTAACATCACACATTGGTTAAAAATACTCACAACATCTTCAATGGCGCTGCGATTGGCTCTAAATCCATCTTCAGCCAAAAGAAACATTACTAATCCTTTCACCGCATGAATATATAGATTGAGTTTCACCAAATTTCCATGGTGACTGGGTTCACCCAGGCATCCATTCTTAAATATCACAGTCTGCTCAATTTCCGCACTCTCTTTTCTATATTCAGTGGGTGGTGAAGGGTGAGACAAGTCTCTAAGCAAGGTTCCTTGAGACAAGACAGCATCACCATGTAGTAAATTCCTGTGTTGTTGCAAAGGAACAGTTTGAACAGCAATAGGAGAGGTTAAAGGAGGCGTGACACTGGCCTCTTTCTGATCAGGAACCTCATCATTTTCAAATTCAGAAGCAAGCTGCACTTTTGAAGAGTCAGATATAGTCAATCTACTTGAAGCATTTATGTCTGAGGAATCACTAATTCTTTCAGGTCCAGTCACTCTTTCAGTGTTCTCATTATTTCCACTTTCTTTCAATTCCACATACAGATCCCTGGAAATTGAATTAGGCTGTTCCCTCTCCAATTGTAGTGTAAAGCAAGAGTTGCTAGGAGGAGTACAGGCTTCAGGAGTGGAAGACAATGGGATTTCGTTCTCAGGATGAGAGCTTGCACTCACTGAAGACTTATAGTCAACCTCCATTGAACGAGGTTGTATAGAGCGTTCTTCTTTGTAGTTCTGGGCAAGATCCCTGGAATCTGCTGGTCTATCACGGTCTTTAGAATTTGAATGTGGGTTCTCAAACTCAGTGGTATCTCTGCACTCCGCCTCACCATTCATCTCAGAATTTGAACTGGTTGGCAGTGTTCTGGAGACAGGCTGTTTCTGAATATTCTCGTCAGTCAAATCCGGCTTCGGAGACTCAGCTAACCTACAATACGAAATGAATTTTTTAAAAAAGATGCAAAATGAGCTTTGTTCCAAATTTTATCTTACTTTTAAAATCCCAGCATTAATGCACAGCGAGTTGATTGCTTTTCATCTGGAGTATTGTCTCCCCGTCACTCTTAACCTTTCACTGAATTTGTCCTCCAACAGTGTCCAACTCCATTATCCATGTATTGACATTGAAAATGTTGATAGTTATTGTATTAATGGTTATTAACAAGACTAAGGGCTGAACTTTCCATCCCCTGAGTAAAGTAGACAATGGCAAGTCAGTTTGGAAAACATGGAGCTTGGAAAAATGAGATTCTCAAAATTGAAAAGAAAAATTCAGATTGCGCAACGAAGTTTCAAACAATGAGGGAAGGGGAAAGAGACTCATTGAATGCATTTACATCTCTTTAGTCCCCAACCTCAACCCATTGACACGCAGTTGTTATTCTCCCAAATGTCAGAGTGACTATTCCTGACATAAAAGAAGAGCAAGTATCTGACAATGCCAGCTCATTGACTGTTCTTCCTGGTCACTACTGTGGACAGTAGGGTGTGCTCCATGAGCTGCAGTTGCCTCCTCATCCATGGGGTTTGGCATCAGACACGCACCAACTTACCACATCATCATGGCACATCTCTGACCCACGTAGTATATCGTTCTCCATTTTCAACTTGAAGCATACTAGCACCTTTCACTGTAATGCTATGCCGGGACAAACACCATTGAATCAGGCTGCACCCCAGGGCTCCTCATTTGATCTCCTAGCGCCTCACATACTTTGCACCTATATGGATGCTCACAGTAACTCTGCCTTGCCTTTCTGTGCTTTGTACCTCATCAGAATTTAGAAGGATCATAGGTGGCTTTGTGGTTAGCACTGCTGCCTCACAGTGCCAGGGACCCAGGTTTAATTCCAGCCTTGGGTGACTGTGTGGAGTTTGCACATTCTCCCCGCGTCTGGATGGGTTTGCTCTGGCTTCTTCCCACAGAACAAAGATGTATAGATTAGATGAATTGGCCATGCTAAGTTGTCCACAGTGTTCAGGGATGTGTAAGTTGGGTGCATTAGTCAGGGGTTAAATCTAGGGGAATGGTTCTGGGTGGGTTCCTCTTCAGAGTGTCGGTGTGGATTTGTTGGGCCAAAGGGCCTCTTTCCACACTGTAGGGATTCTATGAGTAGTTTTGTCTGGACTCTGGGGAGTTAACAACAGTCAGCCTTACAGGTCCAATGTAACCAATACCCAGGGATCTGCTCAGAGATCATTCAGATATTCAGTCACACATAAGTTAGTGCTGTCCATCCCATCCAGTCAGAGTGGTGAGCTGTCGTCAGTATGTTGAAATTGTCAAACCATAACGTAGCAGACTTCTTCAACAGAAACAAAGAGTTTCATTTCAATGTCCGACATATCCAAGTGCTCCAGTTTCCTTCCATGGTCCAAAGATGTGCCGGCTAGATGGATCGGCCATCCAAAATTGCCCATAAGTGTCCAGGGATGTGCAGGTTGGGTGAATTAGCCATGGGAAGTACAGGGATAGGGTAGGGGACAGGATGCTGTTCGGAGGGTTGTTGTGTACTTGATGGGCCGAATAGCCTGCTTCCACACTGTAGGGATTCTATCCTGTGATCATCAATATCACTTCTTCGATGTCGATGCCAGGTACTCTGGGAGCTGCCATGATGTGATGATTGGTCTTTGTTGGGCAGGTCTGGGGTATGTGAAAAGACAAAGCAGTTCACGATTATCATCTAGTGATTGGTTGTTTGGATGTGAGTAAGAAAAGCACTAGAGCTTGCTCTGATGCCTACTCTCTGACCCAAAAGCCTACAGACACCATTCATCTGTGCTTAAATATCAAGAATGCTGTCTTGGGTAGGATACAACTTCAGAAATGTATTGTAACACAGATCAGTACTTGACTCAACTCCTGGAAAGCCAAATCTCACCCATGCATCCATTCAACTGCGAACTGCCGCAGAGCTGCAGACTCCTCTTCAGTAATGAATACAGTCAAGACTGTGACATCTTTGGGTAAGGGTGCATCTTCTGCAAGTAAAAATAGACGCAGGATTATATTATAAATTACTAGCTACAATATATCAACATCACACAGTTACCATAAAAACAACCACACCAAAAAGGATCAGTCATATGGAAACATACTGTTGTCTGTGTCAACTGGAGTGCACTGGTTAGACAAGAGACGATTTAGGGTCCAGCTTGATATCCCTGGGTCTTGAGCCAAAGTTACTCATATCAAAACTGCTCTCCCTTTCCATAAACTTGAAATCCGGAACCAGTTTCCTCTAAAGTAATTGCATCTATGGAGAAGGTATTTGCAATGAAATTGAAATAGGAGATCTGTGTAAAATGGTAAAGACAACGTAGATTGGACTGCATGTATGGGCGCTAAATTTGCTGCTGACACAATGATCGAACATCAATTTGTAAAGAGGGCATAGGGAGTCTAGGAAGGAGTTTTTGAATGAGGTGTATTATCAGGATTTAGATGGGTTACTTAACTGGGCAAAAATTTGCATGTAGCCGAAACATAATGTGGGAAAATCTGAACTTGCCCACTTTGGTGGAGAGTATAGAAAAGCAGCATATTGTTTAAATTGAGAGTGATTGCAGACCGCTGCAGTAGTGAGGTGTCCTGTACATAAAGCAGGAAAGGTTAATAGGCAGGTAGAACAAATTAATAGGAAGGCTAATGGAATGTTAGAAATTATTTTAAAGGAGAAATAAAGATAAAAGGAAGCAAGTTTTGCTGCAGTTATGCACTACATTGCTCTGGAGCACTGTGTACAGTCTCCTTATTTAAGGAAGGACATAACTGCATTTTAAGCAGCACAGAGGTGGTTCATTCGGGTCAGTCCAGGAATGAAGGGCCTGTCTGACAAGGTAATGACACATGGGCGTGAATGTGCCAGTCTGCTGAGGAATGTTCTTGCATCTTTCCATTAAAGATTAAATTCCCAGGCTAAATCTCCAAATTAAACAGCTACCTTGCTTTAATTTAGTGATGGCACTCCTGTCTGATTAAGAATGGGTGATGTTCACACCCCATTCCAGATAATCCCATTAGGTAAACAACAAAGTTCTGGGTTCATAACCAATTGGCTACTCGCAGCAGATGGACGTGGGAGATCCCACTCTCCAGTTGTGTGGGTTGCGGCAATCCATACCATTTTCCTGTGGTATCCAATGAGCTATTGTATCGGTATAATGATTATGGTCTGGCAGATTGTGCATCAGCCGAAGGATGCTTCCTCTCCACTGAAAGTGTATGAAGACATAAAAGCAAGAAACCTATATCATGGGCTGAATACTGCAAGACATACTGAAACTAAATCAATTTAAAAAGGAAAAAGATGGAGAGAACAGGCTGAAGATAGATTTGCAGAATACAAGATATGAGAAGCTCAATCAATTCATTGTTCCAGATGAACTACTCATTCATCAACTGTTTATGGGATCTTGACATGTACAAATTTGGCTGCTGTTCAATTGAGCATTTTCAGTACATCTTCAAATTCAACCACTGTTGTATCCATTACGAATTCTCTTGGCATTATAAAATGCAGGAAAACTTTGCCATTGTTGAATTTGGCTTCCAAGACTGTGCTTAATCCTAGTTGTTGAATTATTCTCAACAGTTCTCATTTCTTCCAATTGCCTTTCTACAGTCTTCATAAAATTAGTTTTTCCTACTTCATTTAATAATGTCTTACGAACACCAAAGTAGAATTCTTTGAGGAGCTATAAAGCAAGGTAGCTAAAGGAGAGCCAGAGGATGTAATCTATTTGGATTTCCAGAAGGCCTTCCAGGTGCCACATATGACGCTGTGAAATAAGGCAAGCGCCCAGGGTCAGGGGTAAGGTACTGACATGGGTGGAGGATGGGCTGACTTGCAGAAGGCAGAGTGTGGGGATAAAGGAGTCTTTTTCAGGATTGCAGCCAGTCACTGGAGATCGACAGGGGTCACTGTTAGGACCACAACTATTCATATTTTGCATTAATGATCTGGACAAAGGAACTGGGGGCATTGATGTAAATTTGCAGGTGACACAAAGAGAGGTGGAGGGACAGGTAGAGTTGAGGATGAGGGGAGGCTGCAGAAGTACTTGGACAGGCTAGGCGAGTCGGAATACAATATGGGAAAGTAACAAGTTATGCACTTTGGCAGGAAGAACAGTAGACCATTTTCTAAATGGGAAATGGCTTTGGAAATCTGAAGCACAAAGGAACTTGGGAGTTTGAGTTCAGGATTCTCTTCAGGCTAATATGCAGGTTCAGTTGGCAGTAAGGAAGGCAAATGCAACATTAACATTCATTTCACGAGGCTAGAATATAAGAGCAGAGATGTACTGCTGGGGTTGTATAAGGCTCTGGTCAGACTGCATTTGGAATATTGAGAGCAGTTTTGGGTCCTGTATCTGGAGGGAGTCCACAGGAAGTATACAAGAATGATCCCAGGGATAAAGGCCTTGTCAGATGAAGAGTGGTTGAGGACAAAGGGTCTGTACCCAATGGTGTTTAGAAGGATGAGGGGAGATCTGACTGAAGCTTATAGAATACTGAGTAGGCTGGATAGAGTGGGCATAAAGACGTTTCCACCAGTGGGAGAGACTAGGACCTGAGGGCACAGCCTCAGAGTGAAGGGACGACCCTTCAAAACTGAGATGAGGAAAAATTCCTTCAGCCAGAGGATGGTCAATCTATGGAACTCATTGCCACAGAAGATTGTGGAGGCCAAGTCATTAAGCGTATTTAAGACAGAGTTCATAGGTCATTGATTAGTTCGAGGATCAAGGGTTACGGGGAGAAGGCAGAAGTATAGGGTTGAGAAACACATCAGCCATGATCGAACAGTAGAGTAGACGTGATGGACCGAATGGCTTAATTCTGCTCCTATACCTTTTAGTCTTATTTACATAGCTTATATTTCATAATCTTTCATGCACAATTAGTCTTGAAACAGGAAAGGAAAACAATTTCCCAAGCCTATATGTAGCAATCCTCCCAGTCTCAGGTCATTCCAAAGCCCTTCACAGCTATTGGGAACACAGTTATGACTATAATGGAAGTCATCATAACAACCAACTCACTCACATGGATGTCTGAATAATTTAACAAGTTCCAACTCATAGGCTATTGCTTTTGGGTACAGTTGCTTCACCCTGGGTTCTTGCAGACATCAGCCAGGTTTACAAGACTACAAGACAAAGATCGATTTTGAGAGGAGGACAATGCTATTTCATGTCTGCCCACGCGAGAGGTTTATCCATTGGCCAGGGCAAATATGAACACGGCCTCCATCCTACAGCCAAATGTCCATATTCATCAAACTTGTTGATGCTGATCATTAACTTAACTGCCATCCACAAACGCCATTATGGCTACAGGGCAGACCCAATGGAAGTACTTGAATTTCAAATCGCTGCATTTAACCGATTCAGAATCGTTAGTTAAAGAGACTGTAGCTGAAAATTCTGAAAAACCCGTCAGTAATCAAGCAGAGTCAGTATGGTTTTGTCAAAGGTAAATCACTTTTAACCAATTTATTGCCGTTTGTTGAAGGAGTAAAATGTACTTTGGATAAGATGGGGACAGGGTGAGGGGAGCACTGTTGATGTAATAAACTTAGATTTCCAGAAGGCATTGGGTAAGGTGCCATTTGAAAGGCTACTCCACAAAATAAATGATGTAGGCAGTTAACATATTAAGCAGAAGTGGGTACTGCAGATGCTGGAGATTTGAGTCAAGATTAGAGTGGTGCTGGAAATGCACAGCAAGTCAAGCAGCATTCAAACAGCAGGAAAATCGACGTTTCGGGCAAAAGTACTTCATCAGAAATGAGCCTCATTCCTCATTCCTGATGAAGTGCTTTTGCCTGAAATGTCGATTTTCCTGCTCCTTGGATGCTGTCTGACCTGCTGCGCTTTTCCAGCACCACTCTAATCTCAGTTAACATATTAGCATGAATAGGTAAATTGGCTGAGTATCCTGAAAGGTGGAGAGATAAATGAGAGGAGCTCCTCTCATTTATCTCTCCACCCTTCAGGCATTCTGCCTGTATTCCTGATGAAGGGCTTTTGCCCGAAACGTCGATTTTACTGCCCCTCGGATTCTGCCTGAACTGCTGTGATTTTCCAGCACCACTAATCCAGAATCTGGTTTCCAGCATCTGCAGTCATTGTTTTTACTGCGTATGTTGCGAAGACAACATAAGGAAGTTTATAGAGAGGTTGGGTGAGCAGGCAGCGTATCTGGCAGTTGGGGTATAGTGGGAAAAATGTGAAGTTGTTCATTTTGGCTGAGAGAATTGTAGAGTGCTGCTTAAACAGAACAACTGCAGAACTGAACTACAGAGAGGAATTTAGGTGTTTTGGTTCATGAGTCACAAAAACTTAAGTGTGCAGGTACAGCACATCATCAAGATGGCTAATAGAATGCTCTGTTATGATTTAGGAATTCAACATAAAAGGAAGGATGTTATGCATCAGTTCTACAGCACATCAGTGAGGCTGCATTTTGAATTTTGTGTGCTCTTTGGGTCTACTTGTTTAAGGAAGGATGAAAATGCATTTGAAGTGGTTCAGAGCAATTTACTAGAGTCATACAGCACGGAAACAAACCCTTCGGTCCAACCAGTCCACGCCAATCATAATCACAAACTAAATTAATCACACCCGCCTGTGTTTGGTCCATATCTCTCTGTAACTTTCCTCTTCATGCACTTATCCAAATGTCTTTTAAATGTTGTAACTGTACCTGCATCCACCACTTCCTCTGAAAGTTCATTCCACATATGAACCACACTGTGTAAAAATAGTTGCTCCTCATGTCTTTTTTTAAATCTTTCTTCCTTCACCTTAAAATTATGGCCCCAGTCTTGAAATCCCCCACCCTAGGGAAAAGACACCTGTCTTTCACCTTATTGATACCCCACACGATCCGAGAAACTTCTATAACGGACAGCCCTCAACCTCCTATGCTCCAATGAAATAGGTCCCAGCCTATCCTCATAACTCAAACCCTCCATTCCCAGCAACATCCAGGTAAATATTTTCTGAGCTCTCTCTAACTTAATAATGTCCTTTCTATTCCTGATGAACGGCTTTTGCCCGAAACGTCGATTTTCCTGCTCCTCGGATGCTGCCTGACCTGTTGTGCTTTTCCAGCACCACTCCAATCTAGACTCTGATTTCCAGCATCTGCAGACCTCACTTTTGCTTAATATCCTTTCTATAACAGAGCGACCAGAACTGGACAAATAATCCAGAAGAGGCCTCACCAGTGTCCTGTACAGCCTCAACATGACATCCCAACTCCTTTAGTCAAAGGTCTGAGCAATGAAGGCAAGCAAGATCGATACTAGGAATGAATGGATTGTCTTAAGGTTGGACAGGCTGAGCTGCTTTCTGTTGGAGTTTAAAACAGTGAAGGCCAACTTGATTGAAGTGTACAACGTTCCGAATGGTCTTGACAAGGTAGAATGGAGAGTACATTTCCTCTTGTGGGTCAGTGCAGAACTGGCAGTGATGTAAAGTTACAGGTCACGGTTTTAAAATCAGGAAGAATTGAGGAGGAACATTTTATTCTCACAGAGGATTGAGAGACTTTGGAACTCTTTGCCTCAGAAGCTGGTGGAGGTGGGGACATTGAATATTACGATACAGATTCTTGCTAGGCAGGGGAATCAAGAGTTAATCAGAGGAAGATGGGAATGTGGAATTCAAAGCAGAAACAGATCAGACCACAATTTTATTAAGCTCGAGGGGATCAAGGGGCTAAAATTTACTTCTGCTCCTATTTCATATATTCATATTTGTGTCACAGAGTCATACAGCACGGAAACAGACCCTTGGGTCCATACCAAACTTAATCCTTAATTTTTATTGCTCATTTTAATAATACAGAACAGGGAATGAAAGAGGCAAAAATATCTTTGTAATGTCTACAGTCTCTGACCAAACTGCCTGGGATCAATAGTTTCTAAAGCTAGAAAACTGGGGAATGTTAACCCTGTTATATAGAGTCATAGACATGTACAGCATGGAAACAGACTCTTCAGTCCAACCCGTCCATGCCGACCAGATATCCCAACCCAATCTAGTCCCACCTGCCAGCACCTGGCCCATATCCCTCCAAACCCTTCCTATTCATATACCCATCCAGATGTCTTTTAAATGTTGCAATTATACTAGCCTCTACCACTTCCCCTGGCAGCTCATTCCATACACGTATCACCCTCTGCATGAAAAGGTTGCGTCTTAGGTCTCTTTTATATATTTCCCCTCTCACACTAAACCTCTAGTTCTGGACTCCCCGACCCCAGGGAAAAGACAATGTCTATTTATCCTATCCATGCCCCTCATCATTTTGTAAACCTCTATAAGCTCACCCCTCAGCCTCTGATGCTCCAGGGAAAACAGCCCCAGCCTGTTCAGCCTCTTCCTATAGCTCAAATCCTCCAACCCTGGCAACATCCTTGTAAATCTTTTCTGAACCATTTCAAGTTTCACAACATCTTTCCGACAGGAAGGAGACCAGAAATGCACATAATATTCCAACAGTGAGTCATCCCATGCCCCCTTCCCCCCAGAGAGTTTCAAATGAGCTTATGGTTTGGCCTGAATGAAGACTGGAGCATTGAGAACTGCAACTATGTTCAGCAATAAGGAGACACAGAATAAAATGGTATTTAGAACAATACAGCACAGAACAGGCCCTTCGGCCCTCGATGTTGCGCCAACCTGTGAACTACACTATCCCAAAATCATCCCTGTGCTTATCTAAGGATTGTTTAAATCTCCCTAATGTGGCTGAGTTGACTACATTAGCAGGTAGGGCATTCCACGCCCTTACCACTCTCTGCATAAAGAACCTGCGTCTAACATCTGTCTTAAATCTATCACCCTTCAATTTGTAGTTATGCCCTCTCATACAAGCTGACGTCATCATCCTAGGAAAAAGCCTTTCACTGTCTACCCTATTTAAGCCTCTGATCATCTTGTATGTCTCTATTAAATCCTCTCTTAGCTTTCTTCTTTCCAATGAGAACAGACCCAAGTCTCTCAACCTCTCCTCATAAGACCTTCCTTCCAGAACAGGGAACATCCTGGTAAATCTCCTCTGCAACTTTTCCAATGCTTCCACATCCTTCCTGTAATGGGACGACCAGAACTGTACGCAATATTCCAAGTGAGGCTGCACCAGCGTTTTGTATAGTCGCAGCATGATATTGCGGTTCCGGAACTCAATCCCTCTACCAATGAAACCAAACACACCGTATGCCTTCTTAACGGCATCATCCACCTGGATAGCAACTTTCAGGGATCTATGCACTTGGACTCCAAGATCCCTCTGCACATCCACACTACCAAGAATCTTTCCATTGACCCAGTATTCTGCCTTCCTGTTATTCTTCCCAAAGTGCATCACCTCACATTTAACTGCATTGAACACCATTTGCCACCTCTAAGCCCAATTCTGCAGTTTATCCAAGTCCCCCTGCAACCTATAACATTCTTCCAAACTGTCCACTACTCCACCGACTTTAGTGTCGTTTGCAAATTTATGAATCCATCCACCTATGCCTGCGTCTAAGTCATTTATAAAAATGACAAACAGCAGTGGTCCCAAAACAGATCCTTGTGGCACACCACTAGTAACTGGACTCCAGACTGAATATTTTCCATCAACCACCACTCGCTGCCTTCTCTCAGAAAGCCAGTTTCTAATCCAAACTGCTAAATCACCCTCAATTCCATGCCTCTGCATTTTCTCCATCAGCCTACCACGTGGCACCTTATCAAAGGTTCATACTGAACTGAAAAGAAAAATCAAGAAATAAGGTTCAAATGTGCTAAATGTCTAGTTGTTAGCTGTTTCTGTAATTGTTTTTTTTAAAGCTAGTAGAAAAATTGTCGTAAAATTACACAAATTAAGGTATAAATGTCTGATTGCTGGTTAGTTAGCTTTCTGACACTAAATTTTAAAGCTCATACCTCAACAGACAAGGTATTTGGAACACCGTAGAAATGGTTACACAAGGTAACATGTTCAAGAAAGAAGGAAACTAGGATGGGAAGTAACTGGAAATAAAATAAATCTTACCGGTATTCTCAGGGAGATTCTGAAAGAAAAGGCAGTGATTCAGTTAAACTTTGTTGTCAATGTCCAAACATTCTCCATCAACCCAAGAGACATAATTCTTGCTTCTGGTCAATGGATACAGATTATTTTGAGAGAGAGGAGAAAATTTGCTTTATTCAGAAATCCTAAGAAAGGGCCATGTTCCCAGATGCAGGTCACCAAACATTGAAAAGGACAGTAAGGGAGCAATATGGAAAAAAGTGGTTAGTTGAAGCAACTCTTGTATTGTGAAAGACAGCACGGTGGCACAGTGGTTAGCACTGCTGCCTCACAGCGCCAGAGAACCGGGTTCAATTCCCGCCTCAGGCAACTGTCTGTGTGGAGTTTGCACATTCTCCCCGTGTCTGCGTGGGTTTCCTCCGGGTGCTCCGGTTTCCTCCCACAGTCCAAAAATGTGCAGGTTACGTGAATTGGCCATTCCAAATTGCCCATAGTGTTAGGTGAAGGGGTAAATATAGGGGAATGGGTCTGGCTGGGTTGCTCTTCGGAGGGTCGGTGTGGTCTTGTTGGGCCGAAGGGCCTGTTTCTACACTGTAAGTAATCTAATATGTAAGAAGGACAGAAAGAGTTATGAAGTTCTAAGTCTTAAAGTCTTAGCAAAGCATTTTTTTCAGTTAATTGTGACACATGTGGGGGTGTAGGGGGAAAGACGAATGTGAGGGGTGACACTGTGGCGCAGTGATTAGCAATGCTGCCTTACAGCACCAGGGACCCAGGGTCTATTCCAGCCTCAGGTGACTGTTTATGTGGAGTTTGCACATTTTCTGTGTCTGTGTTTCCTCCAGGTTTCCTCCCACATTCCAAAGATGTGAAGGTTAGGTGAAATAGCCATGCTAAATTGCCCATAGTGTTCAGGGATGTGTAGGTTAGGTGCATTAGTCAGGGTAAAGGTAGAGTAATGGGGAACAGGTTTGGATAGGATACTCTTCGTTGGGTTGGCGTGTACTTGTTGGGCCGAAGGGCCTGTTTTCACACTGTAGGGATTCTCATTCTTGTTCTATAAGGCTGTTTATTTAGAACTTGCAAGACATAAAACATCAGAAGCATTCATCATATAAAAAGAAAGGTGGGAGGCAGGGAAAAAAAGAGGAATTGCGTTACGAGAGAGGGAACTGTGAGATGAAGAGTAAAAGAGTGATGTAGGGAGATGGAGGACGTGTGAGAGCAACAGAAAGGCTGGGGTAGGAGTTCAGGGTGTGGGAGGCAAGGAGAGGGATTAGGAATAAGAAATCAAAAGGACAAAGCTAGATGATGCAGGAAATAAGAGAGGAGAAGATTATGAAAAGCTAGATGAAATATTAACTATAAATCACAAGGCCTTTCGTATCCCTCATCCACGATTGTGAAAACTTTCCATCACATACGCATTGCATTTAGTCCAGAACTACGTTTGCAACACTTCGTATTTGTGATGGAAAGTGAAAATATTCTCTGGTGCATCACAGAAAGAGTGTTGAAATAATAGCTACTGTTTCAGGAGACCACTATTTTCAGGTTTTCTTCGAACACTAACACGAGACAATGATTTAATTGTCTCAGTCTGGTGAAGACTCTAGTACAGGTAGAAGATCCTTTAACCGAACATCCAAAAACCGAAAAGCTCCGAAATCCAAAAGTTTTTTTGTGAAACGTTTTTTTTTCATTAACAAGGTCGTTTGGTGAGCAAACAGTTAACCCAAGTCGACACCTACTTGATGCGTGTCATTCAGATGCGACGTGGGGAGTGGCGTGGTCAAGCACATTCTTAGAAGTCTGCTCCTCTGTTAAGATTTTTTAAAATTTCACTATTAAAAACTGTTACTTATTCTGAAAACCAAAAAAGTCTGAATTCCGAAAAACAGCTGGTCCTGAGCATTTCGGATAAAAGATTTTCTACCTGTACCACAGCAGTATCAAAGATGCACTTCAGTCAGACATTAGTCAAACAGAGAATATAATCAAACAGACTGTAACATGTTGTGAAGAAGATGTGCAGCACCATAAGTCCCGTGTTTTACTGAAATTTGATTTGCCACAAACTGGCTGAAAATTGTGAATGTGCATCCTCACAGTCAAAGATCAACCTTGCATTAGAAAATGGTGGTGCAGTGGAATCAAGTAACACATTCAACACTGAAGAATCTTTAGTACCTTTCAAAGGAGGAAGTTACTGCACAGATCTGCAAATGTTGAACAAGCGAAATGCAGCATTACACTCAGTACTTGCACATGAAAGATACAATCTGCAAGTATTCCAGTGTATGAATGATCCAGCAACTCACCTGACTGTTAACACCAGGTTGATATGCTAATATTTTAGCTGTTATTGCAGGTGGAAGCTGAGTGCTGACAATTCTGAAAACAGAACATTAACAGGTAATACAGAAATTGTATATTACTGAAAAAGGACACACTTTGGCAAAGTTTCCATCTTTTACTCATCTGGATCATTTTTGCCACAAAACGATTAGATTCCCTATAGTATGGAAACAGATCCTTCGGCCCAACAAGTCCACACCGCCCCTCCGAAGAGTAATCCACCCAGACCCATTCCCCTACCCTATGTTTACCCCTGACAAATGCACCTAACACGATGGGCAATTTTTCATGGCCAATTCACCTGACCTGCACATCTTTGGATTGTGGGAGGAAACCCACATGGACACGGGGAGACTGTGTGGAATTTGCACAGTCTCCTGAGGCTGGAATTGAACCTGGAACTCTGGTACTGTGAGGCAGCAGTGCTAACTACTGAGCCACCAGATAAGGAGACAAAAAGATAAAGAGACAAAAGGTTTCAGCAAAACGTATTTTTTCCATCAATGCATATTATTGTGTACATCGGCATCTAATATCGGGACATAGACCATGTCAACCTAACACTGATTTACACATCCATGATATACGTGAAAAATTATTTCAATGTGTCAAGTTCCTCTGTCCCAATATTCTCCAGATTCCATCTGAAAACTGTGACAATTTTCACGAGCACCAACAGTCTTCTGATTCATAGATAAAGTGGCACAAGTCCAGGCAAGGATTGTCAACTGGCTATTTGACCATGAGGACATCACAGATAAGAGTGACCATGTCCTCAACTGACCAAAGACATATACAAATGCAATGAGCATGGCTGTTTCTTCCCCATCTCTTGTCCAAGGATCTGAAGGTGATTGCTAAATCTCCACCCCTGCCCCTATCCAAATCAGTTAACCCAAAGCACAGATCAGTGAAGCCTCACCACATTGAGTTCTGTAATTACTAAAGGATGTCTGCAGGATGCTGGATATATTTTTCATTCATTTTATACAGGGGAGGTGAAGCTTGTCTACATATTAAAAATCAAAAATACTGCAGTTTAAAAGAGCTATACCTCAAAAGCAAGCATCAGAAGGCAAGGACTGTTAATTAATAGATGTTGGCTTCTATTAGTGGAAATAATGTGGAAACAGAGTACAGCGCAAACTTACAGGTTTTTGTAAAGGATGCAACCAGCCAGGATCTCTGGGCAACGCTGACAAGTCTGTAAGATGAGCGCAGCTTTCAGCAGCAGCAGCGGTTCCACCTTTTGTTGGAAGACAGATAGAGCAGAGGACTGGATCAGAAAACCTGGCTTCGGGAAGCTACAAGTCAACTTCAGATCAACACATGATGAAGTCAGGCCACGTATTCAGCCAGACAAAATGTTAATCACCGCGCAATTATGAAACCAGATTGATTATCATTGTGAACCTCTTAAAACGTCAGGAATACCTCAGAGTTACACTATGAAATTTCTGCAGTATTAACATTTTTATTGGGCTTGAACTCCACCCCACCCCCCCTCAAAGTGCAATCATCAAGGTTTCATACAAATGGTGGGACATATTATTTCAAGGTAAGAATCCGCCTCATCCATGTCATTCTGTGCCTCACAGCAACAGCCATCTGATATATTGATGGAATAATTAGATTAGATTACATTACATTACAGTGTGGAAACAGGCTCTTCGGCCCAACAAGTCCACACCGACCCGCCAAAGCACAACCCACCCATACCCCATTTACCCCTTACCTAACACTACGGGCAATTTAGCATGGCCAATTCACCTGACCTGCACATCTTTGGACTGTGGGAGGAAACCGGAGCACTTGGAGGAAACCCACGCAGACACGGGGAGAACGTGCAAACTTCACACAGCCTGAGGCGGGAATTGAACCCGGGTCTCAGGCGCTGTGAGGCAGCAGTGCTAACCACTGTGCCACCGTGCCGCCCACACTCTTTAGAGTGTGGCACAGTCTTTAGAATTTGGGGATGAGCAACTCAAGTAAGAGTTCCTTAACCTTCAACCACGACTACTGAATAACTTCATTCATCTCACCAGTATTTTACACAGAAAACAGCTGCAGCACTGCCCCACATATAAGCAGTCGGCGCTCTTCAAAATAATTTGACGCACTTGGAAATACTTTTTTCAAATTCTAAGCAATGTAGATGGAGGCATACCATTGCAAAGAGGTGTTGCTTGATGAAGGAAATTGGCAAAAACTGTGTCAAATGGATTTCAAAGATTGGCCTGATCAACAACCTCTTTTTTTTTGCTTCGTTGTGCAAGCTTAATGCTGAAATATCAAAACCATTTCAAGGGATAATGGATTTCTCGATCAGATCATTTCCCACTGCGAATCGTGCAAACCCAAGAACAGGCCCAAGCCAGTCTTGAAAACTGTCCAATCTACCTCCAATTACCCTGGAAGTGTAAGATATCTCAACTGTTTGAGCAGCAAGTGAAGCTAACTCTTACAAACTTCTACTTTGCTGTAGCAACTCAAATAACCAATCTGTTCACCACTAACAGATTGCTGCCTTCAGGTCATAAAGGCATTCTGCCCATCACACCAATAAGTAATATAATACGTGAATTTCTGTGCTGGGTTCATGTTACATATGAAGCCTACACATCCCAAAGACTGGTACATCATATCAAAATAGCATATGCCTTTGGCTGTTTGCAAAAAGCAAGGTTCTGACCTAACAAAACCAGCCTTGCTTGCAAAATTCAAAACACAGTGTACAACATTTGTTTCGATTCTACAATTGGTCAACTTTTGCTAATTAATATAGATTTTGCAAACAATTTAAGGTTGGGTTCCTAGTGTGATGCTCTTACATGTATGGAAGCTACATACATAAATACAGATGGGATTGATATTTGCAGACAAAAAGAATGTGTAAATATAATGCATCCCTTTCTACTCAACAAAATAGGTAACAACTATTCTCTTTTCTTTTCTTGAAGCGATGCCTGATAAATCAGACTCCACCCAAACAAAAAGGTTTAAAGTGTAAACAAAGCTTGGCAGCTAACTGTCAATCACCATCTAACTAGTGCATTTCCCTCCTCTAACTGGCTAACAGATATAAATAGGAGTGTCAGAGGTTCTGTTCACTCAGAGAGCTAGATCAATGTCAAAGAATTTCCACATGTAAGTAAACAGTGACAGGATACCTGCCTCTGTGGAGTTATTTCAATGCTGAATGATTATTTCGCTTCAGTATTCACAGCAGGAAAGGAGGAGAGGTTATCGGAAGTCCCAAAGAAATTAACAGAAGATCAGGGACAGCATAAAAATAAAATCAGCTTAAGTAATAATCAGTTCCATGAATTTTCCTGTTATTGAAGAGTGACAAATCCCCTTTGACCTGATAGTTTCCATCCACGGGTGTTAAAGGAGGTCGGATAGTGCACTGCTGATGCCCTAACCACAGTCTTTCAGAGTTCTCTGTATTGAGGTATTGTACTTCTGGATTGGAATATCACTCAGGTCACTTGCTCTTTAAGAAAGGGGACAGCGGAAAACCAGTGAATTACAGACCAGTTAGCCTAACAACAGGGGTGGGGAAATTATTGGAGCCCAATATCAAGGATAGGGAATTGACCATCCCAAAACATTTCAGTTAATCACGGAGAGTCAACATGGATTCATGAAAGACAAGTCATGCCCGACAAACCTCAGAGATTTTTGAAGAAATGACCAAAGGTGGTAGACAGAGGTAAATCGATCAAACTTGTTAACATGGATTTTCAGAAAACTTCTGATAAAGTACCACAGAAGATGGTTAGCTAAGGTGGAAGCCGACAGAACTGAGGGCAATTTACTGACATGGATCGGAAATTGGTTGAGTGGAATGAACAGAGAGTTGGAATAATGGGTCAGTACTCAAACTGGCAGGACATGACTAGTGATTTCCTACAGAGATCAGTGTTGGGGCCTCCATTATTGACAATATTCATTAATGACTTGGATAATGGCATAAAAAACTGATAATGTTAAAAAACTGGATGACACAAAATTAGACAGCATTGTCAAACCCTGTTGACGACAGGTAATATTACAACCAGTGGTTTGGTAGATTAGGTGAATGGCAAAGCTGTGGCAGATGGATTTTAATGTAAGCAAGAGACTATCTATTTCTGACTGATAAAAGATAAATCAGGGCTTTTTTTTTTCAAGAAGCTGCCAAGTTAAATAGAGTGGATGCCGAACAAGATTTGGGGGTTCAGCTGTAGAACTCTTTGTAATGCCATGAGCAGTTGCAGAAAGTAGTCAAGAAGACTAATGGAATGCTAGCCTTCATATGTAAAGGGCCAGAGGACAGAGATGTAGGCATTATGCTGTAGTTATACAAAACCCTGGTGAGATACCAGTTAGAGTACTGTCAGCATACCTGGGCACCATACCTTAAGAAGCATGTTTACAGAGTGATGCTTGGACTTCACTGGTTATGTTATGAGGAGAAATTAGTCAAATTAGGCCTTTCTTCTCTAGAATTTGGAAGGTTAATGTGTGGTCTAATCGAGATCTTCAGGATATTAAAAAGGGAAAAACAGGGTAGATAATGATAAACTATTTCCACTGGTTGAAGATTCTAGAAACCGGGAAGCATAGTCTAAGAATGAGGACCATTCAGGGGATGTCAGAAAGCAAAAAATGGTGGAGTTTTGGAACCCTCTTCTCCAGATGACGGTTGATGCAAATTTAATCATTAAATTTCAATCTGAGATTGGCAAATTTTTGTTTAGTCAGGGAAATGTGCCCTAGGCAAGGATATGAAGTTAGGCCACAGATCAGCCATGAATGATGGACCAGGTTCGAGGGGCCGAATGGCCTACTCCTGTTCCTATGGAATCTAGAACTAGAGAGCATAGCAGAAGTAAAAAATTAGAACCAGGCATTTCAAGAATGAAATTAGGAAAGACTTTGATATGATAGCTTGGAAATTTGAAATTCTCTTCTGTCAACAATACTTGATGCTAGTTCAATCATTAATTTTAAAAGTAAGACTTCTAGAGTGGGAAAAACAATTACAAATTAGTCTTGATCTCACTGTATATCATAACAGGCTTGAGGTGCTGGATTACCCACTCCTATGTCTACGTTTCCTAACTAAAGCATTTTTTTCTTAACATCACTTATTAGGCTCAGTTCAGCCAAATTGATAAGATTTGAATGTACAACTGAAAAGGATATTATCCATTGTTGTTAGGAAGCAGATTTAATAGCAATGTTCAAAAGGAAATTTGATAAATACTCAGAGGAAAAAAATTGCAAAGTTATGGGAAAAGAGCAGGGCATAGAATGATTCGGATATTTGTTTTTCCCCCATTGTACTGACTTAGGCAGAATTACAACCTCCTGTGCTTTGTTATTTTTTGGCTCTGTCCTGTAAAATTAGCCTCTATTCCAAGACCAACTATTCCAGTGAATAACAAACCGAGCGTTCGGAGGAAGGGTTACCAGACTCGAAATATTAACTCTGATTTCTCTCCACTGATATTGCCAGACTTGCTGAGCTTTTCTAGCAATTTGTGTTTTTGTTTCTGATCTATAGCATCCACAATTTTATTGGTTTTTATTCCAGTGAGTAAGTGGGTTATTGGTTTGGTATTTATTCCTGCTTTAACCTTACAGAAAGTACTGCAACAAAAGAATCTGCCAGTCTTCCAGGACTACACATACTTCAGTCCTGTCCAGGTTAGACAAGGAGGTGAATATCTGGTGCAGGTCACAGCTGTTCTGCTGAATGTGCTCCATATGCAGATCCCACTGATGAGTGAGTTCTTCTTGCTTCTGTACCTGGAAATGGAAATCAAAAAACAGAAGAGATAAGAAGTTTTTCAGAAAAACAAGAGTTGCGTTCCAACAGGTTCTGGAAAGGCAAGTGTTACTCCAACTGAATCTATCCCAGATCAACAGAAATGAAAGGCTTCATTTAACAGAGCAACATAGAATGCGCTGCAAGAGCTTCAACACAATTATGAGCCAGTGCAGATACATAGAACAGAAAACATCTAAACTTTGGTACAAACTTGGCAATTTGACACAGAATCGTTTGCATGGCTGAATTCCAAAATGGAAAAAAAATATTGTACTGATGCATTTGTGAGCTTCATTTTGCACTTGGAACTGCTCTGCCAAATTTGCAAAACGCTCACTGTTGAATTTGGGCACTCAAACTATTAGGCTCAACAGCCATTTTTTCGACAGGCAGAAACTTTCTTCTTAAAATCAGAAAGATCAGCAGCAAATAGCTTGTTATGGGATTTTGCTGCCTGCTGTTAAAAACTTGTATGAGGCAAGTTCATAAGACAATTTAGGCAACTGAGTTCCTACTCACAATTTACTTCTATTTGAAACTAATTCCTATACATCCTAATGGGTTCTGAGAATACCACAATTCTATTGGTCATAATGAACTCTCACACTGGATTCTGCTGTATATTGTAAAATTGCAACACTAAACAACAAGTTAAAATCACAATTTTCTTTATCACTGACTATGTGCTTGATGAATGCTTGGATCTATTTTGATCAAATCAGTAGATGTGATACCAGGTTTTTACAGTCACCAAATAAGCACATCTTTATTATGTATCGCACAAACAAACACAAGATCCACTCGAACTAAAGGAAGATAATGTTTAAATGGTGGTCATCCAGGAATACAAGAATTGTATGACTGACTGATTGATATAGGTGATGAAGGGCTTTTGCCCGAAATGTCGATTTTCCTGCTCCTCGGATGCTGCCTGACCTGCTGTGCTTTTCCAGCACCACACTCTTGACTAATCTCCAGCATCTCAATCCTCACTTTCACTTAGTAAAGACATGGTCAACTCAGAAAAACACTTAAAGAAATAGTAGCGAGCAACAAAATAGAAATTGCAGGAGAAACTCAGCACCTGTTAAGAAAAAGGAAAGTCAAAGTTTCGGGCCCAGTGACCACTCTTCAGAACTTTGCAATTGAAAAGCATTACCTGGTATACATGCTGACTAGATCCATTGTAAAATGTAAAGATGCCGACAAGTTGATCCAGAAATCGTTTACAGCTCACATCAGGGACTTCTACAGAACATCCAAGAGCCTACAACAGAAGAGAGAAAATATCTGAAAAGTCTCAGATGTACAGCTCAGAAACAGACCCTTCAGTCCAACTCGTCCATGCCAACTAGATATCCTAAATTAATTTATTCCATTTGCCAGTATTTGGCCCATATCCCTCTAAACCCTTCCTATTCATATACCCAACCAAAATGCCTTTTAAGTATTGTAATTGTACCAGCCTCCACCACTTCCTCTAATAGCTCATTCCATATATGCACTACCCTCTACATGAAAAAGTTGCCCCTTAGGTCTTTTTAAATCTTACCCCTCTCACCCTAAACCTATTTCCTCTAGTTTTGGACTCCCCTACCCTGGGAAAAAGGCTTTGGCTATTCATCCTATCCATGCCCCTCATGATTTTATAAACCTCTATAAGATCAGCCTCCAACACTCCAGGGAAAACAGCCACAGCCTACTTAGCCTCTCCCTGCAGCTCAAACCCTCCACCCATATGCATTTTAAGCCATTCAGCACCTCCTCCTCTATAATATGGACACTTTTCAAGATGTCGCTATTTATTTCCTCATGTTCTCTATCTTCCATATTCTCTGCACAGCAAACACTGATACGAAATACTCATTTGGTATCTCCTCCATCTCCTGCAGTTCCACACATCTGTGACCTTGCTGATCTTTAAGGGGTCTTATTCTCTCCCTAGTTATTCTTTTGTCCTTAATATATTTGTAGAATTCCTTTAGATTCTCCTTAAAGCTAGTTGCCAACGCATGTCCCCTTTTTGCCCTCCTGATTTCCATCTTAAGTATATACAGACTGCCTTTCTCATCTTCTAGGGATTTACTCAATTTCTTCTTTCTATACCTAACCATAACCTCAATTTCTTTAGTCATCCAGCACTCTCTACAGCTACCATCCTTGCCCGACATCCTAACAGGAACACTCTGTCTCTGGACTCTTATTATCTAATTTTTGAAGACTCCTCAGTTTCCAGCCGTCCCTTTACCTGCGAACATCTGACTCAATCAGCTTTCGAAAGTTCTTGTCTCATACCGTCAAAATTAGCCTTCCTCCAATTTAGAACTTCAACTTTTATATCCGGTCTATCCTTTTCCATCATTATTTTAAAACTAGTAGAATTATGGTCGCTGGCCCCAAAGTGCTCCCCCACTGACACCTCAGTCACCTGCCCTGCTTTATTTCCCAAGAGGTCAAGTTTTGTACCTCCTCTAGTAGGTACATCCACACATGAACCAGAAAATTTTCTTGTACACACTTAACAAATTCCTCTCCATCTAAACCCTTTACACTATGACAGTCCCAGTCTATGTTAGGAAAGTTAAAATCCCCTACCATAACTACTCTATTATTCTTACAGAGAACTGAGACCTCCTTACAAGTTTGTTTCTCATTTTCCCGCTGACTGTTTGGTGGGGTCTATAGTACAATCCCAATAAAGGTGATCATACCTTTCTTATTTTTTAGTTCCACCCAAATAACTTCCCAGGACTATTCCCAGGAATATCCTCCCCAAGTACAGCCGTGATGTGATCCCAAATCAAAAATGCCACTCCCCCTCCTCTCTTGCCCCCCTTTCTATCCTTCCTATAGCATCTATAGCTTGTAACCTTAAGCTGCCAGTCCTGTCCACCTCTGAGCCATATTTCTGTAATTGTTATGATGTCCCAGTGTCATGTTCTCAATCATGCCCTGAGTTCATCTGCCTTACCTGTTCGGCCTTTTACATTGAAATAAATGCAGTTTCATTTATCAGTCCGACCTCAGTCTCTGCTTTGTTCCTGCCTACCCTGACTGTTTGACTTGCTCCTTTTCCTAACTGTACCAGTCTAGGACTGATTTCTTTCCTCACTATCTCCCTGGATTCCAATTACACCTCCTCCCCTTTCACTAGTGTAAATCCTCCTGAGCAGCTCGAGCAAATCTCCCTGCCAGTATAATAGTCCTCTTCCAATTCAGGTGTAACCTGTCTTTCTTCTACAGGTCACTTCTATCCCAGAAGAGATATTTACAGTTTGGAGGTGGTGGTGGGATGGGGGAAATCTGCATTGTCTTGATAAATAGACACTCATCCTTTTGCTGTGAAAGGCACTTATACATACCCAAAGGTATTCCCCATCCAACCGGATAGCAAACTTCAGCTTTCGCAAGTGGATTAAACTGGGTGGTGATCCAGAAATTTCACTAATGCAGCAAACCACACCAGCTATCTGCCCACACAGCAATTCCTGTTGGTCAAGAGTAGTCTGTTCAAGAAAAGTGAGTTAAGATTTAGAGAGTCAGTCAAAAGAGACAGGAGAAAAAGATGGATCTAAAATGGAAAGAAAACTTTTCAAGTGACTTTTATTTGAGGATGAAATGTTGCAACTTACCGGACCACATTTTTAAAATTTAAACAAGTGACTCCCAGTTGCTAAATTTGCAAAAGGCACAGCAAAGCTGAGCCACATAGGCCAGGAGGCCAGTTCCCAGTTAGGATGGTCTTAGCTGATTTCAGCTAGGTGGCTAACGGAGCGTTAGAAATAGAATCATAGAATCCTACAGTGTGGAAATAGGCCATTGAGTCTAAACCAACCCACCAAAGAGCATCCCACACAGACCCAAACCCTCTACCCTATCTCCATGACACTGCATTTACCATTTCTAATCCTCCCAGCCTGCACGTGCCTAGTCACGATGGACAATTGCGCATGGCCGATCCATCTAATCTGCACAGCTTTGGACTGTGGGAGGAAAGCAGGGCACCTGGACAAAAGCCACACAAGACATGGAGAGTACATGCAAACTCCACACAGTCACCAAAGGTTGGAATTGAACCCAGATCCCTGGTGCTGTGAGGCATCAGTACTAACCACTGAGACACCATGCAGCCCAATAATTGAGACCTGTGGGGTATGGAAATCAGCTACATTCTGAAGCCTGCTCACCAATAAGTCAGGTGTTCAAATGCAGACGACGGACAACAGATTCAACCACGTTGGCTTCTTTCCAGTTGACAAATATGACAACATTCACAATCTAAGCTTACCTGTGGAAACGGTCGCTCAGACATTAAACATGACTCTAGTACACAATAGTACCGAGGAGAAGTGAGCAACAAATGACAAACAAATAATTGATGGTTTTAAAATTAAAGAGAACCTTCAGATTTCCTACATTTAGCTGGTAATCAGGTAAAAGTTTTTATTCATTTATTCACAGGATGAGAGTGCCATTTGCTAGGCCAGTGTTTATTGCCCATCCCTAATGGCCTTTGCAAAGGTGGTAGTGAACTGCCTTCTTGCACATCTGCAGGCCTTTCAGATGAATATACATCCACAGTCCTGTTAAGAAGGAAGGGTGACATTTCAGGATTTTGACCAGCAATTGTAAAGGAATGCTGATAGGATTCCAAGTTAGGATGATGAGTGGCTTAGAGGGGAACTTGGTGGTGTTCCTAAGCATCTGCTGCTCTTGTTCTTCCAGGTAATAGAGGTCTCATGTGTGAAAGATACTGTTAAACAAACCTTGATGAGTTGCTGCATGCGTCTTGTGAAAGGTACAAAATGCTGCTACCACATACTGGTGGTGGAGAGAGTGAGTATTGAAGAGGTCAAGCGGCTGCTTCATCCTAAAAGGCTTCTCCAGTGTTATTGGAGCTACACTCATCCAGGCAAATGGAGAATACTCCATCAAATCCCTGACTTGTGAGTAAGGAGTAAGGAAGCATGTTGTTCACCACTCTTGTGGCCATTGCATTTATATGGGTGTCCACTTCAGTTTCAGTCCTAGGACGGCCATCTTAGGAAAATTCAGCAATGTTAATGCTAATGAACGTCAAGGGGAAACTAGATTCTCTCTTGGCTGAGATGGTCATTGCCTACAATTCTTTGGTGTGAATGTTATTTGCCATCCAAACCTGGATGTTGTCCAGATTTTGCTACATATGTACATAGTCTTCTTCCCTACCCAATAAGTTATGAATGGCACTGAATGTTCTGCAATTATCACCAAACACCACCATCTCTGGCCTTATGATGGAGGCATGGTCATTTATTGGCCCTGGGATACTACCCTGAGGAACCTCTTCGATGATAACCTGGGTAGTGATGACTAACCTCCAACAAACCTAAGTGTCTTCCTTTGTGCAATTTATGACTCCAACCAACAAAGTTTTTCCTCAGCTCTTAATGACTGCAGTTTTGCCAAGACTTCTCGATGGCACACTTGGTCAAATGCTGCCTTGATATCAAGTGTTATCAATCTTATCTCACCTCTGGCGTTCACCTCTTTTGACCACAATTGGACCAAGGCTCTGCGAGGTCAGGAGCAGAGTGGCCCCTGTGGAAACCAAACTGAGCCTCAGTGAGTCAGTTATTGCTGAGCAAGTGCCACTTGTCAACAACCATTCCATCACTTTGCTAATAACTGAAGGTACACTACTGATGGTAATTGGCCAGGTTGGACTTGTCTTGCTTTTGTGTACAGAACATACCTGGGCAATTTTCCACATTGCCAGGTAGATGCTAGTGTTGGAGCCATAGTGGAATCATTTGGTTAAGGCAAGTTCTTAAGCACAAATTTTTATTATTACTGACAGAAAAACAAACACAGAAAACAAAGAAGTGGTGGATGCGAGCACAGATACAACATTTAAGATATTTAGATAAGCACATGAATAAGGAGGAGTTGGAGGGATATGGGCCAAGCGCAGGCAGGTAAGACTAGTTTAGTTTGGGATTATGGTCAACATGGACTGGTTGGACTGAACGGTCTGTTTCTGTGCTTTATGACCTCTGTCTATGATTCTATAACTTGCCAGGGCCCATAGTCTGTGCAAAGTCCAGTGAATTTAGCTATTTTTTGATATCATATGGCAAAAGTCATATTGGCTGAAGACTGACATCTCTTATGTTGTGGACGTCAGAAGATGATGATGTAATAATTTATCTCCATCAACATGGCAGTTCATTGGCTAAGTATTACAGACTGGGAAAATAAATGAATCATTACACATAACTGCCCATGGTGTATGTTCACATAAAGACTGGATGAGAATAATATGGGCAGCTGAAAAGGATTGCCCCCCACCCTCAACATCCCTTTTATGCTTGCTACTCTGCCCACACCCAGGAGGAATACATGACAACTTGGATGTGTCCTCTTGTGCAGGACTGTAATTCTGCATAATCTGACATCTTCAGAGTGATTGAAATGAAAGGAAACTCACACAGGAAGGTTCTCACTCCAAACTGTTACTCAATAACTCTTTCTAAGAAGTGTAACATTTATAGTCAGTTACATTGATCATTTAGGGTAAATTCAGAAAGCATTTGTTAAAACAAAACATAAACATAGGGGCAGCTCAATGGTTAGCGCTGCTACCTCACAGTGCCAGGGACCTGGGTTCAATTCCCACCTCAGGTGACTGTCTGTCTGGAGTTTGCATATTCTCGCTGTGTCTGTGTGGGTTTCCTCCCACAATCAAAAGGTGTGCAGGCCAGATGAGTTGGCCATGCCAGGTCGCCTACAGTGTTAGATGCATTAGTCGGGGGTTAAATATAGGGTAGGAGAATGGGTCTGGGTGGGTTACTCTTCAGAGGGTTGGGGTGGACTCATTGGGCCTGTTTCCATATTGGAGGGATTCTAATCTAAACGTGAGGGTATTGAAATGTATTGCCATTTTGTTCATAAATTAAGTTAATTTAATTACATTGATACAGGAATCCTGGTTTGTCCCTCTTCCCCTCCAAAAGAAGTAAACTACCACTTTAATTTCGAGTCTCACCTGTGAAGGGAAAAAATAATAGATACCAGCTCTCGTTGGATCGCCCTCTTCTTTAACTTTTGAAGTATCATAGAGAAAGAAATAGTTACACCTAGACATAAAGGAACAATAAATGAGAAAGATTAGACAAACCAACATATATGTGCTGATATCGGTTAACTTTCTTCTCCCTAATAACACTAAGTCAATGACAACTTAGAAACCTGTTTCACAAATAACTCTGTGTGAAAGCCGATATAAGCACGTGCTCAGTCTATCTGGTGCATCAGTAGATGCAGGAAAGCCTTAAAGTAATGTTAAATACTGGAGCTGCATTCAATTTAGAAAATGTCCTCCTATAAGTTTGTAAAGCACACATGGGATTTAATTTTCTTCCGTCAATTTACATGTTGTGGTAATTTAACACTGGAGGGAAGTAATGTTTGTGCTAGCAAAAGAAACATTTCCCCTTTCAAACACACAGTGTCAACACTCAGTAATCCCAGGTGATATATAGCATAGGTTGATACAGAGAACGGTCTGTAATTGCTCTGAACATGTGCCTCAGCATCCAGGACAGGGAAACATCCTTCAGCCATCTTTCAAACTGTTAGAATAAGATTGTCGTCATCTTTTTAAAAATTCTTGCAGTGTGATTTATGCCCATTGAAAACTGGAATGAGACTGATCAATGTGCATTAGATTAGGATATTTTAAAAAGGACAAGAGATGTACGTACTCAGCTCGGCTGGATCAGAAGCCAGGTCATGGTTTTACGTGATGCTATGGTAAAACTTCCTTTCTCCACTGTGGATTTGCTACTTTTAATTAATTTAAGCCTTTGATGTTGGTTTCATAAGCTTATGGTGTTTTAAAATAAAATATTGTAATTGTAGCAGTCTCCACCACTTCCTCTGGCAGTTCATTCCATACACACACCATCCACTTGGTGAAAACATTGCCCCTTAGGTCCCTTTTAAATCCTTCCACTCTCACTGTAAACCTATGCCCTCTAGTTTTGGACTCCCCTACTCTGGGGAAAAGACCTTGGTTATTTACCCTCTCCATGTCCCTCATGACCTTATAAACCAATATGAGATCACCACTCAGCCTCTAATGCTCCAGGGAAAATAGCTCCAGTCTATTCAGCCTCTCCATATAGCTCAAAGTCCTGGCTTCCTAGTTTCACAACATCCTTCTTATAGTAGGGAGACCAGAACTGCAGAATTTTAATAAGTATTAATAGGGGAGGAAAAGCAGTACATATTAAACAAACAACAATTTTGCTTCTTACATTGAAAGAAAATGCTATGATTGGTTGCAAAATTGATTGGGTTATTTTATAAGACAGTCCCATTTATTTTGAAGAGAAACTTTACCCTCTTCTTCAGAAAGCAGTTACGTGGACATAATTTCCAATATAAACCCATGAAATCAAATTCCATTCTTTCCCTGATCTCCTTATATATTCCATTAATCCCATACAACTTTAAATTGCAGACTTTATTAAATCTCGCTATCAGAAAAAATTTGTTTGGAATAAATTGTACTGACGTTTGAACAAAAAGGTCTTTCAAACCTCAGCACGAGCAAAACAAACATGTATTTCTATAGCACCGCTGACAAATGCAAAATAAGTCAAAAATCACAAAGTAGGACAAGGAAATAGTTCAAATAAAAGCAAACATAGATGCTGGAAAATCTAGCAGGTTTGGTAGCATCTACCAAGAAAGCAGAGTTAATATTTCAGGTGCAATTTGACTCCTCAAAGAGTTTGAAGAGTTCCTCTAGCATTTTCTGTTTTTATTCAAGAAAAGTGCTTGACATTTTACGCAGCTATGCCCTTTCCAAAGAGCAGGTTTATATCATAAAAGGGGAAATGGTTTTCTTACACATTTATCAAGTATACCAAACAGGCTAAATGCTGACATTCTGATAGACAAGCTACTGTTAAACAGACTTACATTTATATCATGCTGTTCACTAATTTAAGATGTTGCAAAAGTCTTTTACAGGCAATTGAGCATTTTGAAGTATTAGTCATTGTGCAATATAAAAAATGTCCCAGTCAACTTGTTCACAGCAAGCACCCACAGATATTTTATAATGTGCAATCTATTGAACGATAACTATTGGCCAGGACACTAGGGAGAGAATCAGATTAAAAGAAAAAAAAAATCAGGCCTGTTTCCCACTCCTGGATTTTCCAACCTAAAAAAGGGTCATGCTAGAAAATGCATATTTTACAGCAAAAACAAAAACCTCTGCTTTCCCAAAGAGAAGCTAGCTATATCTGCCACTGTGCACACCCAGCTGACAATCTGCATTAAACTCAGCTCTTTCCTTTCAATCCCAGAATGTTCTATTGCTTACTTCTGCAGACTCATCAATGACTAGGAGGATCAGCTCACTGAGTGTATAAGCATCTTCCAGTACAAATTCAACTGACCATACTTCTAGCCTATGGTCATAGTATGCCAGCATGCAACAAATCCCATGATTCCACAACTATTATAACAAGTCATCCTTTTATCACAGTTGACAGAATATTTAATTGTCTTCTATCTGCTCTTTCATCTTGTATAAGTGCTGATAGGCTCACAAGACAAAAAGAAATTTTTAATGATTGACAGTGCCATTAATAATTGTACGCAGGTACTTTGTCCCTTAGTAAACATTTACATTTATCAAAAAAAAGGCACGTAGACCGTGATTGAAACTACCAATGAAAAAGTCTTCCTTGATAAGACTCCTCGACATATTCACATAAGAAGAGGTTAAAATAATGAGTAGCCTCGAAGTCAGGCAGTGGACTAGTCATTTATGAAGTGCCATGGGATGTTTTTGTGCTATTAATGACATTATATAAATGTAAGTTGTTGCTGTATGCATAAACAACTTAAGACATATAACTGGGTACCACAATGGGAAGACTCAAGGTACAGCTGGGAAGATCAATTAACAAACAAATAACCTTCCTAAGCCTGTGATCACAATCAATGGAGAAGATTTAAGGAAACACCAGGGTGTTTGTTGCAAAACAGACTGGTATGAGAATATCCCATAGTCTTCCAAGTGAGATACAGCCCAAGAGATGAATGGTTAGGTTATTTCTGATAAAGGAAACAAGTAAAGGGCATTTTATATCCCTTTGTTTAGAAAGATGTCTTACTGTAATGATTCTGTCATTGTACAATTTTAAATGTGCTGTGGCTCTCCCTAGTGGACAGCAACCACCTAGCACACAGAAAAGCTTTGTGATGTTTTAGGAATGAAAGCTGAATTCACCACAACTATTTACTGCAGGCTGGAAAACTGCACTTGTGGAAGCCTCCTCTTCACAATACCCAAAGCATTCAGTTGGTAAGCGGAATGTCTTGTGCAACTAGGTGTACCCCAGACTCTAGTTTACTTCAAGCTAAACTGCTTTTACATTCCTGCTGTGGCTGCTGGAATATCTAATTCATTCAGTGAAACTGCAACCAGCAATAGTGATATACAGCAGGGAAACAGATCCTTGGGTCCAACTCATCCATGCGGACCAAATATCCTAAATTAGTCTTGTCCCATTGGCCAGCACTTGGCCCGTATTTCTCAAAACCCTTCCTATTCATAAACCCATCCAGATGCCCTTGAAACATTGTAAGTGTACCACCACTCCCTCTGGCAGCTCATTCCATACATGCACCACCCTCTGCATGAAAAAGTTGCCTCTTAGACCTCTTAAATCATTCCTCTCTCAGCATAAACCAAGCCCTCTAGTTTTGGAGTTCCCCCACCCCAGGGAAACAACCTTGTCTACTTACCGTATCCATGCCCCTCATGATTTTAGAAGCCTCTATAAGATCACCCCCTCAGTCAAATTTGGATTACCCAAAATTCTGGTTGTCTCAAAGTAGTCAGCTATTCTCACCAGCAGGATAGAAAGTCTAACAAAATAATGCCTGTAATAAGCCAAAATTTCAGAAAATCCAGATTAGTAGCCATATGCTTGTACCAATTAATTTAAGTGTAATTAGGCCATACTACAGCATGAAAAAGGAATCATTTGAAATCAAAATCTCCCTGGGAAATTCGGGTTGGCATGGTGGCTAGTACCGCTACCTCACAGCACCAGGGACCTGGGTTTGATTCCAGGGAAACAGTCTGTGTGGTGTTGCACATTCTCTCAGTGTCTGCGTGGGAAGATGGGGAGGGAGCCCACACTTGCCAATGCTGCCATGCTAGTTCAACACGCCATGCTGAGAAGAAGCTTGGGGTGAGGAAAACCAATGCAAAGACCAGGCTCTTCTCTCACCTGCAGCACAATGGCATGGAAATTCTGGCAGAGACAACTATGGAAATGTGTGCCGAGGTGGATGACACTGAATGCTATGTACAATGGAACGGATGGTTGAATCAATCAGAGGCTCAGCATTTTTTCCACTGAGGGGTCACATCTCTCTGAAGAATTTGATGGATGCCAGCTAATTCTCCCAGCTGAAGCTGCAAAGTCTGTAGAGATACTACAGAATTTCACACTGCAGACCCAAAAACATGGAATACATGGTTGGCTGCACTGATGACATGACAGACTGTGTCCTCTCATCCACTGGCAGTGCGCTATGCAGAAAACCATTACAGAGCTTTTTCCAAACAGAATTTAGAATAACAACAATTTGAAAACCCAACCAACATGATATCCCCCGCAACTTAACAAAGAGCTGTTCTGATTTCCTGCAACATCCCATAAACACACCCCCGCCCCCCCTTGGCAAAGAAGGTAATTCAAACACCAGATCTTACATGAGAGATGTCAGAAAGAGAGAGGATCAGGGAGGAATCATTTGTTGAAGCATGGAACCCCTTTCCATCTGCAACTGTTTCTCGGGGTCCCCAGCTAAAACTAAACCAAACTAGAAAAATCCCTGAACTGGGAGGACTGGCCACTCCCCTTTCATTGTACAGCTGTTATGAAAACAAACCTCAAAGCCTTTTGCCTGATTGCTGTCTTGGGCAGTATCTGTTAGCCATTAGCAAAGACCCCAAATCCCAGACAAATTGGAAACTCTGCCTTTTATAATGCCTCTTAAAAAAAAACCAAGGTCAACATAACCTTGTTAAAGGGGCAGCATTGTCACAGGTGCAAAGTAGTTGAAAATGAACACATTTTGCATATACTCACTGCGTTTGGGATTTTTCTTTCCATGTAGAGTGTGTTTGTAATCAAATGTTTTTCTGCAGGCCCCCTCCAAAATGGACATCATGCTAACTATATCACCACTCCTTCACTGTAGCTTGTTCAGAATCCTGGAACCCCTTCCTCACAGCACTATGCGTGTCCCATACCTCAAGGACTGCAGCAGTTCAAAAAGGCTGCTCACCACTATCCTTCCTGGGTAATAAATGTCTGCGTACCAGTGATGCTAACATCCCTTGAACACTTTTTTCAAACAGAAAATCAGTTTGCATCAGGTTTCCTCAGCTATCTTGAAGCTCCACTTAATATGAATTTGTGGGCAGATCCTTGCAATTTGATTCATCTCAATTTTGTTGTAGGTTAGGCCAAGGTAGCCACTGTTGGCTAATCCAAGGCTGGGCATTTTCAATTTTGATCACTCTACATTTAGCAGCCATGCATTCAGCTGCCTCGGTATGAAGTCTGAAATTCCTTCACTAAACCTCACCGCACACATTAAATCTTAACACTTTGATCTTTGCACACATCTGGTCACTTGTTCTTCTAACTCCTTGACATTTTAGTGTCAAATTTTGTTTCATAATTCTGTTGTGAAGTGTCTTGGGGTGCTGTATAAAGTTAAAGGTGCTATGTAAATGTGAGTCAGTGTTGTAGGCAGGGTACTACTGTAGAACTGGAAGCATCCATTCAGACATGAATAGATTAAACACAGGGTCTGCCTGACAGACCTTTAACTTCGAATCTGTAATGGGCAGAGAATGAAAATTCTCACCCTGCTTTCAGATAATTCTGCATGCACAAACTCCTATTTATTCACGGATTAATTCATCCCAGATGATACTCGAAAGGCTGCCAAATATCATATCTACTCTACAAGGTGAATAGTATGGATTGCGAAACATTTGGTGCCAAAGGTCAGTCTCATTTTCCTGGAGTAGAAGAAGAGGCAAGAGGGAAAGAAGAAATTAAAGGATTTGTTAATGGATGGCAAATGGCTCAGGTGGTGCATTAACACCAGCACTGCCTGTTTCTGAACTATACATTTTGGGAACATGTACTGCCAATGTAGGAGACAGGATACTGCCATTAAAAATGGCCATCATGATCCATCTGCATGTGTAGGTGCAACAATAATTAACAGGAAGAACGTTTTGGAGTCATGATCTGTCTGCATAGCTTTCAAACAAAAACTACATCGCTGTGTTTTTCAGTAAGGGGGCTTGAACATACACGTTACACAGTAATGCAATGCAGCAAATTAATGATTAAACCTAATTATTGTAAGCGGATAAAACATGTTAAAAAAATGAAAATGAGAGGGAGGATCTGTAGATTTAAGTTAATTTAGTGTGTGATGGTCAATAGTAAAATCACATTTTGAAATAAATGCAAACATAAGTTTCATTTCAGTTTGCACACCTCCTTCATAAAAAATGGAAGCACATTTAATGACTAAATATTGAGATAGATGCACTAATAAAATGTGCCAATTTGTGTCCATATTTCATCGGCTTTCATATTGCATTCCAGAAGAGAAATTACTGATAGCATGAACACACGTAGCGCCCTGATTTTAAATAAAAGTGCAACAGCAGTTGTCAGAATGATAGTCAGCGATTGACAAGCATGTGAAAGCTAGGGATTTCTTAATTTTGCGTCTGAATGCGTGCTGTTCCACCTAACAGCATTGTTAGCCACATAAATGCAGCCATACGTTTGTTGTAATTCCTTTTCTTGTTTGACTCTGACAAGTGCGCTTTGATATTGTTACTAAATGCTAAAAACTAGCAACTGTGGCACCATGACAAGTATGTGAAAAAAGTTATCACAGCAATAGCAATGAGGAGTTTACTATAACTAGCCTGAACATTGCTGACCTAATGTTCCATCAAAACTTAGTTTAAGGTCCCTATCTTGATCACAACTCTGTGCTCCTACTGAGCTCGTGCTTATGTCTGAGATTGAGATGATATGATCAGGTTAATCTGCCATGCTCTCCTCAGTCAAATAAATTTCTAATAATTGCTGTCTCCATTCATGTACCAAAAACAGCAAACTTACTAATCATGACTTATCATGTTGTGAAATAGGAAAGAAACTCAAAGAATTTAAAGAAAAAAAAAACCTTCTTACGATTGATGATTTGAGCACTCCAGTTTGGTCTCAATTCAGAGTAATTCAGTCTAATTTAGTAAGATCATTGTACACCAACATAGCCTGTGCAAATTAATACTTAATTCTATCTTGCAGAATCATTAAAATACTCTCCACAATGTAACATTGAACGACTTAACCATTTCAGAATAGCCATGCAGAAACAACTAACTTGTTAAACTTCAGCAATGAATGTAAAGTTATACCCAGAAAAGGACGAGAAGAGAAATTCCACATGTCAAAGATTTAGACGTTTCTTAAAGGGTCTAGGATCAACTGGAAAACTTAAATTTTTATACTGTTTTAATAGAAAGAAGGGAGTTCAGGAATAATATAAAGTATTGTGACAAGTAAATTTCTGGGACATGAGGTGAGAAAGGATGAGAAGGGTAAAATGTGTGACATTGATATTATAGAGCTCCCTTCAGTGGTGATCCTGGCTTTGACTGTTGTAATGTAAACAAGGCAATGTTAAATACCTACAGTAGCAGAGAATACCAATCTTTTCCTTTGCCGCCTATATTTTAAAATTCTCATCTGTTTTCAAATCCTGCCAGGGCCTCTCCCCATTTTCAGAACACCCTCTAGCTTTACAACTATTTGAGATAATGTCGCTCCTCCAATTCTGATCTTTTAAAAACATTTTCAATTTTGATCACTCTACATTTAGCAGCCATGCATTCAGCTGCCTAGGTATGAAGTCTGAAATTCCTTCACTAAACCTCACCGCACACATTAAATCTTAACACTTTGATCTTTGCACACATCTGGTCACTTGTTCTTCTAACTCCTTGACATTTTAGTGTCAAATTTTGTTTCATAATTCTGTTGTGAAGTGTCTTGGGGTGCTGTATAAAGTTAAAGGTGCTATGTAAATGTGAGTCAGTGTTGTAGGCAGGGTACTACTGTAGAACTGGAAGCATCCATTCAGACATGAATAGATTAAACACAGGGTCTGCCTGACAGACCTTTAACTTCGAATCTGTAATGGGCAGAGAATGAAAATTCTCACCCTGCTTTCAGACAATTCTGCATGCACAAACTCCTATTTATTCACAGATTAATTCATCCCAGATGATACTCAAAAGGCTGCCATATATCATATCTACTCTGCAAGGTGAATGATATGGATTGTGAAACATTTGGTGCCAAACAGACCAACGTATGTTTAATGTACAAGTAAAGAGAATATAAGAAGGTAAAAGAAAGAGAACTAACTTGCCTTTCCTCTTTTAGTCCCCTTTAATCAAACATTCCAACACTTAATAATAGTCCTAACACAACTAGGCTGCAATGAGAGTCGACCAGTTAAACATTAAGTAGACAAACATTAAATAGACAAACAGTACCCATTATTTACGAATCTTCCTCAATACTCATGAAAGAGTTCTTGAGTAGATTTAAATAGCATTCTCTGTGTCATGGTGAAAGATTCTTGTCTGTCTGATTTTAGAAAAAAATTCAAGTTGAAAGAGACAGAAAGAGAAAATGGAAGCTAAGAAATCTATTGTCAATCTTTTGACTTCACTGGGTTAAAACCCTAGAACTATGTTTCTAAGTGCACAGTGGGAAGATCTTCACCACACACATTACAGCAACTCCAGGAGGTAACTCACCACTTACTGCTTTCTCAAGAACAAATAGGGATAGATAATACATAAATGCTTATTAGCCATTGATGTCTAGATCCCATGACTTTTTTTTTAAATAAAGCAAATAAGCAGCTATTTCTAATTCTGCATCCAGTTACTTTTTCATCAACTAATGGTTTGGGACAATCAAGCTGCAGCAGTTTCTAATCCAAAATAATATATTTGTTCAGTGCAGAGGGACTGCTGCATTGTCGGTAATTCCATCTCTGTAATGTGGCATTAAACCGAGGCCCCTCTTAGATGGATGCAAAGAATCCCTAACCATTATTTTAAAATAGCCAAGCAGTTCTCTAGGTTGTGTTTTGTTTTTTACCGCTGTTTACCTATTATTTACTTATCTACGCTTCTTAACTCTGTGATCTGCCTGTATAGCTCACAAGACAACGCTTCTCACTGTGCCTCGGTACACATGACAATAAATTGAAATTCAATTCAATTCAGACCAACATTTATCCTTTAACTAATATAACTAAAAACAGGTTGTCTGATCGTTATCTCATTACATTTTTTTGGGGCATGCTGAGTGCAAAATGACTTCTGCTTTTCTCATATTACAGCAGCGACAATTCTTCCAAAGCATGTCATTGGCAGCAAATCAATTTAAATATATTAATGTAACAAAACCCTCTAGATAAATGCACATCTTTCTTTCTTAAAATATTAATCAGCACCTGTGGAACTAGTTGAAGGGATGTAATTCATATGAAATGTTACCTATTTAATGTTATCAAAGATTACAAAGGGATCTTGATCAATTGGGCCAAGGAGTGGCAGATGGAGTTTAATTTAGATAAACGTGAGGTGTTGTATTTTGGAAAGGCAAATAAGGACAGGACTTACACAGTTAATGGTCAGGTCCTGGGGAGTGTTGTAGAACAGAGAGACCTAGGGGTTTCAAGAACATTATTTATTGCAAGTTGTTTCACAGGTAGACAGATTAATAAAGAAGGAGGCAGTGAGGTCTGCAGATGCTGGAGATGAGAGTTGACTGTGTTGCTGGAAAAACACAGCAGGTCAGGCAGCATCGGAGGAGCAGGAAAAATCGACATTTGAGGCTGGAGCCCTTAATCAGGAAATGATGAAGGGCTCCAACCCGAAATATTGATGTTCCTGGGTTTGGGGAATTCAAAACTAGAAACATAATTTTAAGGTGAGAGAGAAAGATTTAAAAAGGGATTGGTGGGGCAATTTTTTCTCAAAGAGGGTGGTTCATGTGTGGAATGAACTGCCACAGGAAGTGGTAGATGCAGGGACAGTTACAACATTTAAAAGACATTTGGACAGGTACTTGAATAGGAAACGTTTATAGGAATATGGGCCAAATGCAGGCAAATGAGACTAGTTTAGTTTGGGAAACTTAACATGCATAAGTTGGGGGTTGAGAGTGTGGTGCTGGAAAAGCACATCAAGTCAGGCAGAATCTGAGGAGCAGGAGAATCGATATTTTGGGCATAAACCCTTCATCAGGCATTAGTTAGACCAAAGAGTCTGTTTCCATGCTGTATGATTCTGTTTCTCTCTACAGCAAATCCTGCCTAGCTTGCTGTTTATTTCCAATCTTTTGTTCATACTTCACATTTTCAGCATCTATAGTAAGCTGCTTTTCCTTAATATGACAATTCTTATTATTTAAAAAGTCTTGATTTGTTTTATTATAAAAGGGTAATACACTTCAGTTTCACTCAAATCATAAGGCGGCTATGGTAGCTAATTTTTTAAAAACACCAGGATCAAAATAAACTCTTAGCAAGCAACCAGCCCACCCAGTGTTAGTAACAGCACATCAAACATGTGCCATTATGCATGTGTGCACAATATAGGCATGATTTTAACTTACGATAGTTACAAACATTTTTTAACCTATCCATGGTAGCAACTATGGTATTGCATTCATACATATCATTCAGTCACAAACACGGTCAAAACACCAATTACAGGCGTTTATGCATGAAAGTAGTAGAGACTGGACCAAAGAAACAGATAACAAAAGCAAGTGAAAGTTTGTTCAAAATGGAGGGCTTTAAAAAAAGAGTGAGATTTAATGGGAAACCTGAGCTCAGGTATCTTCTATTATTTGATATTATTATTATGAGAATCATACGTTACACAAGTACATCAGGGCGATAAAATAAGAATGCAGAATATGTAGCGTTACAGCTACAGTGAAGATGCAAAGAAAGATCAACTCTAATATAGGAGAGGGTTGTTCAAAAGTCTGACAACAGCAGGGAATAAGCTGTTTTTTAAAGTAAAATGCTGAGAGTAAAACCCTCAAATGAATATACAATGCATAAAAACTTCAAATCCAAACAGCATGGTGGCACCTTACTGAAATATATTTCTCAAGAGCATCATTCAGTTACAAGTTCAATTACAACACCTCAAGGTACTTCAAGTCATGGCATCCTCTTACACAGTGTGGTTACATTGATGATAAAGTGCCCTTCCCTCTTTATTTTGTCTGTATTTTTATCATACACCACTTTCTCAACAGTGGTTACCCTTTAAAAGTAGAAAGAATTGGTCTTCATCCAGCAGGGTCCTAAGCTGCTGAACTCCCTCGCTGAACCTCACCATCTCTCTTTCCTTTGTTTTAAGATGCCACTTACAAACCAAGTTCACAGCACAAGTCAATAGCAATATTCTGAACATGCATTTTTTTTTGTTGAAGCTTCTTGGGGCAGCGTCATGTTAAATGTGCGATGTAAACACGTAGTTGCTGGATACTTTACAGAATTAAACCAGGTCGAACCCTTTACAGTATAAAGCATTGTAGCGAATCTATGAGACATGGCAATAGCTGGGAGTCAGATGGACTGGCAGCAAGCAGCTGACTGCAGGACTAACAGGATACAGTGGAACGCCAGAGCAGAAAGCACAATGAATGACTTTAATACATGCGAATCCAAATACTTTCTGCCTAAACCATTGCTTACCATGTTGTGGCTTTCTGTTCTGTATCAGTCGCGGTGGCCATTTACGACCAAGGGCTTCATGCAAGTTTTAAAGACGGTCGGATTCCATGGAAATTTCAGGACAAAGAAAAAGGCTCTGTCCGAGTGGCCAGACACTCATCTCCTTACAGAATGCATCACAACTCCCGACTAATGGAACAACAAGAAAAGACCTCCTCACGGATATCTGAACTCTTCTTCCTGTTCGGCGTCGCTTGCTGTTTTGCGTTGCAAAGCTTATTTTAATCTATGCAGTCGTCTACTCCCTCCCTTCGAGACCAGCCACACCTTCCAGAGGGTTGTTCCCTAACCAGTTTTGGCAGCTCTATAGTAACCATGAGTTGGTTTTTACCCGACCTCCCAGTAACAGAGAGGAAGGAGATAAGGTGGATTTTCGAACTGGTGAACAGAGATGTTTCCAAAAGCGCTGTTCCTCCATCAAACCTCAGCATTTATTTGTTTTCTTCATCTCCTACTGTACAGAACCGAACTGCTCTCATGTCTTTGTATGGATATATCTATTTTCTATTTATGAATCAAGTATATTTTTGAATAAAAGACAGCTGTTCCCCACTTCGGCCAGTGTCTGTAATCATTTCAAACTTTTCAAATAAAATACACTTATCATTTACTGTAAACTCCAGAAAAGGAAATAAAATCAACCCGAGAATTTTTCATCTGATGTTGCCTTCTCTAGTCCCTTTAAAGGCGAATTTATTACAGCTTCTCTCCTTGTCTTCTTGGCCTAAGTATTTTCTGGGAATTTCAATGTATGGGGGCACTTTTATTTGCTAGTCAAATTGTTGGGAGTTTCCAAGGATAGATAGATGTGAAAGTTGGAACACAAACTGATCAGCCGTGATCTTACTGGCAAATGGAGTTTAATCCAGAAATGTGCGTGGTGACGCATTTTTGGGATGTCACCAGAAAAGCTCTTCCAGTTCTATTCCCTTAAAGATACTCCTTAGATTAGTTTCTCTACAGTGTGGAAACATGCCCTTCGGCCCAACGAGTCCACACCGACCCTCCGAAGAGTAACCCCGCCCTTGATTAATGCACTTAACACTATGGACAATTTAGCATGGCCAATTCACATGACCTGCACATCTTTGGACTGTGTTAGGAAACCCGAGCACCCAGAGGAAACCCACACAGACTCAGGGATAATGTGCAAACTCCACACAGACAGTCACCAAAGGCTGAGAATCAAACCTGGGAGCCTGGCGCTTTGAGGCAGCAGTGCTGAGCCACTGTGCCACCAAAGACATTTTCTTACCATCCTGTTCAGAGATGTTATTACACATCTCTGGTACAGGTAGAACCTGAACCTAGGTCTCCTGCTACAAATGGTGTCCAAAAAAACGGAACAGGAATAGTAAATAAAAATCAAAATGCATTTAAAAGCAGACTCAATAGTCTGAATGGTCTACTCCTGTTCCTACCAGACTGGAAAGATTTACAAATGGTAGAATAAATCAGGTGCAACAGATCAGCTTGCATTGGACAGCACCCTCAACCGCTGCTATGCTCCAACTCACATAAAACAACAGTAGGCTATTCAGCCCCAGTCACAATCAGTGTGATTCTTACTAAACAAGGTTAGGGCAAACAAGGGCCCTGACATGGTGAAAGTGGGTACTGCAGATGCTGGAGACTAGAGTCAAGGTTAGAGTAGTCCTGGAAAAGGACAGCAGGTCTGGCAGCATCCAAGATATAGGAAAATTGACGTTTTGGGCCAAAGCCCTTCATCAGAAGCCTCGGGAATGGAGAGTAGCCAACCTCCAGGTAAAGGTTGCACTTACAACAGAAGCAAGCAATCCTGCTCATTAGTGAGAAATGTTCCCTCCAGAAACAAAGTGGACTAATCACCTTAAACCCTACAAATGTGGAAGGGATTGCTTTGCTTCTGGGGATTTGCACTTGCTCAGTAAAACAAATTGCAGCTTAAACTTGATGCTCGGCCCTCATCCATCCAGCCTACTGTTTCAGCACCATAGAATGGTTTCAGCACAGGAAGCCATCAGATCATCACATCTGAGGAACTTTCTCCAAAGTGCTGCATTCTTTTCAGATAATAATCTAATTCCCACTTGAATATCGATTGAGCCAGCTTCCACCATGCAGCACATTCCAGATTGTGCCCTCTTGTCCTTAATCCTACCATCAGTGGGATTTTGTCCCTAACTAAACTGCCAAACGCTCATGTCTTTGAGTAGCTTTATTAAATCTCCCTTGAACCTTCTCTAAAAGAAAGTCCCAACTTTTCCAATCTATGTGACTGAAGGTCCTTACCCCTGGAACTTAAGGAACATTTGCTGCACTCTCACTGTCTTTATATCTTTCCTAAAGTATGGTGTCCAGACATGGACATAATACTCCAGCCGAGCGCCGTATTTTCTACAATTTTAACCTAACTCCGTTGCTTTTCAATGCCTCTATTGAGAAAGCACAGGCCACACCGTATGGATTATGAAACACCTTCTCAACCTGTCCTGTCACTTACAATGAGTTGTGCAGTAGTTCGAGAGCGTAGAACCAGGGAGCAGAATTTAAAAATAAGGGAGATGCCACTAAGGACCTAGATGGGGCAAAATAATTTTACTCAGAGAGTTGTGAACCTTTGGAATTTGGTAGTACACAAGACTGTGGAAGCTCAGTGTTTTGAGGATGTTTAAGGTGGACGTTGACAGATTTCTGATTACTAGTGACATTCAGAATTATGGAATGGGTTTAAAGGGATTGAAGTGTTTGTCCAGCCGTCATCATATTGAATGGAGGGGCAGGATCAGAGGGCTGAATGGCCTACACTTGTGCCTATATATAACCCCAGTCATTGCCTTTACAATTATACCCTTTAGAGCAAAAATTCACCTCAACCAATGGATTCTTGTGATGCAATAGTAGTTATGCAATAACATATCTGAGTAGGTTCATTAATAATAACTGCAATCAGCCAACCCTATATCAAAACTCCCTTTCACGGCCAGCGGTCTCTGAAAAAATAAACTTTCTTCATCTCCAGGTCATTCCCACTCACCCTCCCTTTCCCTTCAATTTAGATCCACCTTCCCACATGAACCACTGGGGGCCCCCTCAGGCTAACATCACGTGATCGCGCCACTCTCAAGATGGCGGACCTTGACAGGCACGGTGTGAAAGCTTTGCAGAGGCGCCACACTCAAGATGGCGGACTTTGGGGGATGCCGTGAAAAGTTCGGCGGTGGCGCCACACTCAAGATGGCGGACGTTGGGGGACGCCGTGAAAAGCCCAGTGGAGGCGCCACACTCAAGATGGCGGAAGTAGCAAGGCGAGGGGAGAGACAGACGGTTAAATCCGTTAGGATTGCGGCCCGACACAGGGTTTCCTTCCAAATACCTCTGGCGTATATCGATTAGCTGCGGGTTTTCAAACAAAAAACAAATTCTGACTTTGAAACAATCAATGTGACTTCTATTGAGCGATGTTCTCCTTTGTGTGAAAGCGGAAAGTATTCACTTTATGGTATAACTCCGTCTTTATGTTGCTGTATTATTTAAGGATTGAGTCAGGGTGCAGAATGGTGATATGTTTTTATTTTTGATTTAGTTTGCATTGTGTGACTTGTACTAATATTGAGCAGAGTCATTGACTCGCACCAATTTAATCAGGAATCTGTGTTGCTAACCCTCCTGGATTGCTCTGTCATTCCCCCCTACCCCCGGGTTCTGCCTGTTATTGTAACCACTGCTAATAGAGAAAACAGGAACCGTGGCCTTTTCAAAATGCTCTTTTAAACACTATAAACTTAAAGTATTAGTGATGGAGTAGGAAATAAGGCTGTCTGGCTAGGGGTGGTAGCAGGTCCTGATGTGATTTTGTTATTGTCACATGTCCTGAGATAGAGAGAAAAAATCATTTTGAGTGGGTCAAATCCCCAGGACTGCATGTAACCAGAGTGGTAACCCTAAATCCAAAGAATTTATTGTTTACTAATGTATTAGGTAAATCCAGTCCCCCAGTTTATAAGAATTCCAGACTATAGATCATGTGATGGCTATTGGTGATACATGATTTGGAGATACCGGTGTAGGACTGGTGTGTACAAAGTTAAAAATCACACAACACCAGGTTATAGTTCAACAGGAGTGCTTCCAATTAAATCTGTTGGACTATAACCTGGTGTTGTGTGATTTTTAACATTGGTGATACAGCTTGCCTTGACTCAACTGATGTGTGTATCTGTAATGTGCCAGTTGTAAGTAATGGTTTATCAAGTGAAAGAACTTCGGTTTATGTAGTGCCTTTCACAATATTGGGATATCCGGAAGTACTCCATAACTCTTTCTGAAGTGGATTTGCTGGCATGATGTCAGAATAAGGACAGCTGGTTTGTGCACTGTAATGAGTCTCAAAACAAGACTGTGTAGGGTTGGACCTGTACCCATTGGAATTTGAGGTGACCATATTGAAACATGCAGAATTCTTAAGTGACTTGACAGGGTAGATATGGAAAGATTGTTTCTCCTTGTGGGAGAGTTTAGAACGAAATGGGTAAGGGGTTGCCTAGTTAGGAGAGACCTGAGGAGGAATTTCTTGAGGATTGTGACATTCTTTACTGCTGAGGGCTTTTGAGGCTGACTTGTGAAGCATATTCAAGACTGACTTTTTTTTTAAATTGGTAAAGGATCTAGATGTAGGTTTGCTCGCTGAGCTGGAAGGTTTGGATTCAGATGTTTTGTCACCATAGTAGGTAACATCATCAGTGAGCCTCAGGATGAAGCACTGGTGGTCCAAGCAAACCTACATCCAGAACCTCAATGTGAGCTCCAAATCTTCTCACAACTTGCTACCATTAGTAAAGGAATTGAGTTGTGGGGTAAGTGAAGTTGAGGATTAGTCATGATCTCATTGAGTCTGCTTTTAATGGGCTGAGTGGCCTAACTTTGCTTCTGGGAGAAAGTGAGGACTGCAGATGCTGGAGATCAGAGCTGAAAATGTGTTGCTGGAAAAGTGCAGCAGGTCAGGCAGCATCCAAGGAGCAGGAGAATCGACGTTTCGGGCATAAGCCCTTCTTCAGGATTCCTGAAGAAGGGCTTATGCCCGAAACGTTGATTCTCCTGCTCCTTGGATGCTGCCTGACCTGCTGCGCTTTTCCAGCAACACATTTTTAACTTTGCTTCTGCATCTAATCCATTTGCATTGTAGAGGAGTTTATGCACCTTGCTTAGATTTTGAGTACTGTAATGGCCAGCATGTACACATGATGCAGTTTTGATAATAAATTGTCAGGCCCGTAGGAATTCAAGTCTCATCTGGCAAATGGTGAAAATAATTACATTTCCACTCTGCAACCAAACTTTATATTACAGCCAATAAAACATCTCTACTGAAGTCTCAAATAATGAAGAATGAATCCCTCACTATGATGTCAGATTTTTTGATTTGTTATTTGCCCATGTGTCTGGTGTAACTCCAGCCTTGGGGTGATTTTCCCTCTTTGGTCTATCTCCTTCAATTTTGCTTGAACTCATTAGTATTGTTTCTGATTGAATGCTGCCCTGATGTGAAGTACAGTTGTTCTCTCTTTCAACCTGAGCTTTAGTTTGCAGTTTCAGAAGTGAGTGGCAAGGGGTACAGCTAATAATTTTCATTGTCTGGGTGGCATGTGGCTTAAATGGTGGTGTGATAGTTAACTTGGTAATTAGTTAAGGTAGGAGGTGGTGTGGATAGAAAACCGGATGTTTTGAACTAAAAGTATATTCTCCTTTGGTCTCTGCCTTACAATTTTTGGGCCACAGAAGGATTAGTAAGGCAATTCACTTCTACATGCGATAAGAGTGCAAATATGTAGTTGTGTCAAATATGTTAAATTACAAAAGAGAAAAATCTATTCTTGTAAAAAATTAACAATGAAGTCTTTGACCATGTGTTCTTGACAACACTAGAAATTATTTTTAAATCTCTGTTTTAGGAGTGGGCATTCCTATTTGAAAGAAACTAGTATCTTACTACTGGGATGATTTCCTCATGAAACATCTGAAGATGAATAAAACTGTAGAGGTATATAAAGAGCCAGCGGATATTGCTAAGCAGCAGGAACAGCATTATCATCTTCTCTCTCAGCTGCAGAGCCTGGTCAAAGACCTATCAAGGTAGCAACTCAGTGAATTGAAACATTTCTAGATATGTTTGATCAACCTGTTCAGAAATGCTACGACTCACCTCTGGAGCAGGTGGGGACTTGAATGCTGTGACTCTCTTAAGCTAGTCTACCGATTATTTGAAAATCTGAGTGATAAACATGTATAATAAGTCTAAATCCTCATCCCTTTAATCTGTATTTTTTACGTGATTTATACATTTCAGCTGCTTCCATTTAAAATGGCCAGTAAAACATAGAACTGGTAATTCGATTTATGCATTGAGGTCTTAGAGCACAAAATTTAAATAAAACAAAGTTGAAGCATCAGTGTAGTAATAAGAGGGCACTGCTTTGTTGGAGATGCAATATTTCAGATGAGCTGTTAAACCAATGCCTTGTCTGTCCTTTTAGGTAGACAAAAAATCACTTTGGCATTATTTTAAATATCAACAAGGGAATTATCCCAGTGCACAAGCCAATATTTTATCCTCCAATCAACATCGCAACAAATTGTCTGGTCAATATTACATTGTTGTTTCTGGGATTTTGCTCTGCACAAAATATTTGCCTTGTCAAGTGCCCTTCATTGACTAAAATATTGTGGGTATATGTACAGCACCAAATAGTCTGCAGTGACTTAAGAACGCAACTTGCCACCACCTTCAAGGGCAATAAGGGATGGACATTAACTATTGGCCCAACCAGCAAAGACCATATCCTATGAATTTAACATTTTTTTTTAAAAATTGAGATGAGGTTGTGCAAGAGTTTTAAAGGCTCTGATTTTTTTAATGTCCATACTTCTATTTGGAAATCTCCAGCTCTGTATTTTTGAATCCTGTCTCATATCCTTAATTGTTGATAAATATCATCTCTTGTCCCATCATGCAGTTCATTTTAAAGTTAAGGCTTAGTTGTCACTAATTTGAAAGCACATGTAATGACCAATAGAAATGGGCAATAAAAGCTGCTCCCAACTAACAAAATGCAACCTTGGATCAGTTCAACAAAAAATATCCCTTTTGCAATTTCTTTTTTAAAAAAAAGAATCTGTTCAGTAATCAAATCTTTCCATTTCTTATTGCATGTGGACAACAGGGAAGTTACTTCTTTTCTACTTCTATATCCTCACCATCTCGTGAGCACAATACATGAATCGTTGAAGGATGCAAATTTTTGTTCTCAAAGAACATTACAGCGCAGTACAGGCCCTTCAGCCCTCAGTGCTGCACCCGACTTGTGAAATCCATTTGAAGCCCATCTAACTTCTACTATTCTATTATCATTCATGGCCTTACTACTCTGAGTAAAGAACCTACCTCTGACATTTCTCCTATATCTATCACCCCTCAATTTAAAGCTGTCCCCTCATGCTAGGCATCACTATCCAAGGAAAAAGGCTGTCACTATCCAATCCTCTGATCATCTTGTATGTCTCTATTAAGTCACCTTTCAACCTTCTCTCTAATGACCTCCAGTCCCTCAGCCCTTCCTTCCATACCTGGCAATATCTGGGTAAATCTCCTCTGCACCTTTCCAATGCTTCTGCCACCTTCCTATCGTAATTGTGCATTATTGGAAATCTAGTAGCTTTTCTGGTTTGAAATAGGTGATTGTATTTAAAAATCAAATCTAATTTGGTATCCTTGAGTAAAACTGCATTCTCCACTCTCTGATATTGAATCCAATAATGAGATGTGGCTGATGATCAATTGCTGGAAGCATCCACTGTACTTTTAGTGGAAGTATTGCATAGGGCAATTCGGTCGAAAAGATTTGAAGTAACTTCATTAACTCCCAAGCTGCCTGTAACTTTTGTAGTGTGCATCTGTCCATGGTCCAGCTCTGCACCTATGTTTCATTAATGAGGGATATATGTATCAAATGGCTGCACTCCAGTCTCGTACTTTTCAGTATAGGACTTTAGGCAGGGCTAGAGATGCCTGTCGAGTGTGCTCTGGGCCCAACCAAAGTGTCTACCAGCTGCTCGGGTGTAAGCTGTTGTGGTGATTACTCTGGTTGCCTGTCTATATTCTGCAGCATTTTCTGTGCCCAGATAATCCCTTAGGAGCAAGTGGCGACTGTTATCCTGCTTGAGGTCTTGTTTGAACGTTGGGCACCACAGTCTGAAATGTTTTGTACAAAAACAATATCTATTTGGTTTTTTGAATTTTTTTCATTGTAGCTCTCCATGAAAAACAATTGGATATTGTTTTTGATTTGCCATTTGATGGCAGCAACAGCTAGTCTTTTTTAATTAACAGGAGAAAGTTCCCATTCCAGGGCAACCACTGTCAATAGGGGCTAGTGGCTGTCACTGCTGCCTCACAGCATCTGGGTTCCATGGGCAATTGATTGATTGATTGATTGATTGAGCAAGCTTGACACATTCTGCCTGCTTCTGAATGGATTTCCTCCTGAGTATTCCAGTTTCCACTCTTAACCAACCCACTTAACTTGCACATCTTTGAATTATGCCCATAGTGTCCAGAGATGTGTAGGTAAATTAGCCATGGGGAATGCAGGGTGACAGGGATAGGGTACTAGGGTGGGTCTACTTTCTGAATGGTGAGAAAATTAATAAAGCCAAAGCACAAAGGGATCTGGGAGTGCTAGTCGAGGATTCTCTAAAGGTAAACATGCAGGTTGAGTCCGTGATTAAGAAAGCGAATGCAATGTTGTCTCTTATCTCAAGAGGGTTGGAATATAAAAGCAGAGATGTACTACTAAGACTTTATAAAGCTCTGGTTAGGCCCCATTTGGAGTACTGTGTCCAGTTTTGGTCCCCACACCTCAGAAAGGACATACTGGCACTGGAACGTGTCCAGCGGAGATTCACACGGATGATCCCTGGAATGACAGGTCTCACATATGAGGAACGGCTTAGGATACTGGGATTGTATTCGTTGGAGTTTAGAAGATTAAGGGGAGACTTAATAGAGACGTACAAAATAATACATGGCTTGGAAAAGGTGGATGCTAGGAAATTGTTTCAGTTAGACAAGGAGACGAGGACCCGTGGACACAGCCTTAGAATTAGAGGGGGTCATTTCAGAACAGAAATGCGGAGACATTTCTTCAGCCAGAGAGTGGTGGGCTTGTGGAATTCATTGCCACGGAGTGCAGTGGAAGCCGGGACGCTAAATGTTTTCAAGGCCGAGATTGATAGATTCTTGTTGTCTAGAGGAATTAAGGGCTACGGGGAGAACGTTGGTAAGTGGAGCTGAAATGCGCATCAGCCATGATTGAATGGCGGAGTGGACTCGATGGGCTGAATGGCCTTGCTTCCGCTCCTATGTCTTATGGTCTTATGGTCTAGATGGTCTTTGTGGGGAAGGGGGGTCGATGTTGACTGGATGGGCTAAATGGCCCATTTCCATACTGTAGGGATCTACAGGTGAGTAGTATTTTAAAAAGGATAGAACAATGATAATGAGAAGAAAATTCACACTTATTTTTAATACATGTATTATTGTCTCCTACTGTCACAAGTTACCACCAATTTGTCCATTTAATCTGTTTCTATGAAGTGTTTAAAAGATCATTCCATTAACTGTCTGGTTGACTCATGGTTTTAACCATTTTAAGTCTCTTTTATCTGTACTTTTGTAAGCTAGGATGAAAAGTTTGCCTGAAGTGTTCTTTGTTTTTTTTCCCATGCATCCTGACTGTGTTTAAATGTTTAGCTTTTTTCTTTCTATTTTTAGCTCATGCCAGCAGCGATTATCCTACGATACACTAAGTAATCTGGCCTTGGCTTTGATTGATGGCACTGTCTTTGAGATTGTACAGGGTTTGCTCGAGATTCAGCACCTGACTGAGAAAAATCTCTACAACCAGCGTCTAAAACTGCACAGTGAGCACAGAGGTAGCATGCTTGTGGATGTCCCAGATTGAAAATTGAACTTTTAACAGATGGAAAGGGGAAGAGGCATTTACATTTGTTCTCAAATCATTCTGCTTAAACACAGTAAATATCTTTGGCAGAAATGACTACCCAGGGGAAAGAAAACAGATTTTCAAAAAAAAATGTAATTAAATGTAGTGGTTCTGCATTTTGAATTCGCCAGTATATGTTATTTGATAAGCAGGTTTTACTGTTTACTACTTCTGCATTGTGGTGCAGGAACCAATATTTATTTTAAGTTGCCTGAAGGCTGGGCTGACCTACAGGCCAACAACAATGTGTAGGGTGAAGAAACAGATCCCAAATCCTCCACAGCTGGAGAATGAATGCTATGTAGTTGGCACTGACCTTTCCCATGCTGACAGCATAGCCAACTTAGCCAACCAGTTCCTTGAGGTGTTTTTGTTGCTGTGACAACGTGTGTTTTAGCACTCCTTGTAGCCTCGAGCTGTAGACAGTGATGCTAACATTATCTTGTTTGGTGGCATTATTAATCGACCATCCTTTACTGTCAAATCCTGAAGTGAAATTTGAGCCGAGATGCTCCCTTTCAAAGGCAGAGACGCTACCCACTGCACCACAAAAAAAACCCAGCGAACTATTAGCATTACTATTTGTTTATTTTAATATATTCTGTATAGTAGGACTAAAATTAGTTTCTTTTTGTTGCCCCTGAAATACGTAGCTGGCTAGGCACGTTTTGAGAATTTGCAGGTAAGTCAGGTGAGCCAAGAACAAACTTCCTTCCCTTAAGAACACTAGTGAACCAGATATAGATTTTCATGACCAACAATGATTATCTTTTTTGTTTAATGAAACTGAAATTGCTGGAGAAACTCAGCAGATTTGACAGACATGGTTCTGAAGAAGGGTCTCTGCATATTTAAAAGCCAACCAGCTGTGGGTCTGGAATTGCATGCAGGCCAAACAACACAAAGATGGCAGATTTCCTTCCTAAAGGTCATTACTGTTTTTACTACCATTGACAGTGGTTACATGGTCACCATGAAAATGACTTTTAATTCCAGATCCATTTATTGGATTCTGATTTCACTATATGCCTTGGTGGGACTTGAACCCTGGGCACTGGTTGGGTATTCTGGTTTACTAGTCCAAAGACGTTACCAGAATTATTCTAGGATTCTTAACTGAATTTAAATCCAAATGATGGGTTTGAACATGTATCCATAAGGCATTAGCCTGGACCTCTGGATTACTGGTCTAGTTCAGTGATATTGCACAATGCCATCACATGCAAGAGGTCCTTGTTGATAGCAAATGTGAACAGATTGGCAGCAACTCACTTAGAAAACCTATAACAGGGAGAAAATGATGATTTCTAACGTCTCTGCTATTTATTACAAATTTAAAACTCTAGTAACATGCATTTTACATAGTGAAATATTCTTATTGCAATGCACTTCACAGAACCATTATAGAACTTGACATCAAAACAGCTGGTACACTGCTTTTAGTAAGGAAAGGTTCATAGTTTGCAAGTTGATCTGGAAACCAGCACAGTCCCTTTGGCAGGGGAGAGGGGGGAGCAGTTCTGCCAAAATATTGTATTTCTTGATGAAATTTCCTTCAAGAAAAAAATACAAAATAAATTTTCTTAAAGCGCTTAAACAGGAGTTGCTGAAAAAACACAAGGAGGCACTACAGAGCTGCAAGACCCACAACATGGCAGTGCTCCGTGCAGCACAGCAAAGGGAGCTTGAGGTAAAAGATTTGAGTTAACCTGCTTTTGCAATGGCTTTAATCCTTTCTCCAAGCTTTTTAGATTTGTCTAATATTTTTGTACAAGATGAGCTAACATTCAGAGGCTAATTCTTAAGTGTTGAACTATATTGGATATGTTTCACTTGTTAAATTTTGGTCACTTATTGATTTCAAGTCGTCATGACGAGAGAGCTGTCTTCAGTCTGAAATTTACTTCAGACCTCTACTAGTGCTGACGGGTAGTCTGACTGTTGTAAGACATCAGGGAAATAGACAAACGTGACTTTTCTCCTGCATTCAAAACTTAATAAGGTTAAACGAACAAAGGCTTGGGTTTGCAATACTTAATTGTTTTTGTATTTTTTTAGCAATTACATTCCTTTGCCATTGCTGTAAAATTTAGAACTGAGCTAGTGATTTTCTTTTTTTTTCTTTTCTCTTGTCTTTTAACCCAAACAGGCTTGAGCTCTATAACACTTTTTTTTTTTCTTTCCTCGCTAGGCTTTGGAGCAGAGAGTTAAGGATGAGCAAAGGATGATGGATGAGAAGATAGTCTTGGAGCTAGATCAGAAAGTGATTGACCAGCAGAACACCCTGGAGAAGGCTGGTGTTCCAGGATTCTACATTACTACAAACCCTCAGGTGACTCCCCTCTCAAAGATGTTTAGTATAATCTTTACTTTTTGGGTCACTTTTCTTTGCTTACCAATTACACTTAATGTTAATGGGTTTTATGTTTTTTAAAAAAAAACATTTACTTCTAGACTTCCAAGCCTGAGTTGCTCTCCAAAAGTCTGTCAATATTGTACTGTTAACTTGTGTATTTGGATAACAGGTGGTGAGAAGACAACTCTCAAACAGGACAAAGAGCATTCTTGCTGAGAAGCTTGTTATCCAGAGCTTGATGATGTTACTAGGACTGATTATTCATAGGCTTGCTGTCAGCAATAGTACAATAAAATGTGCTCGTGTGTGTATGTAATCTATTCATATTCATGTTTTGTGAATTTTTAAAACCGCACTATCACTGTTACTCTGCTTTCCCGTTGGCTGAGAGTTTATCCTATGCTGTAAATGGTTGGGCTCAAAGGCCCTGGGTTTAATGACTACCCTGCTGAACTGATTGAAAGTATTGATGTTATGATTGGTCCCATTCCCCTCTTAGGAAGGGAGAAAAATATGCCATAGATTACACTTTCTTCTTACTGTTGAGAAACCTTTGGAAGCACAGGGAGACTCTCTAAATAGCTTAGCTGGTCTGCTTCCCCTTAGTCAGATCAGCTTCCCCTTCGTCAGATCCAAACCCATGACCTGTATAACCTAGAAGGGCAAGGGCAACAGATACAAGGGAACCTGCAATTCCCTTCCAAGCCAGTCGCCATCCTGACTTGGAAATATATCACTGTGTATCATTGGCTGTCATTGGATCAAAATCCATGAACTCCCTCCCTAACAGCATTATGGGGATTCTTGATCCGATGAGCTACAATGGTTCATGAAGTAGCTCACCACCACCTTCTCAGGCAATAAATGATGACCATACTAGCAAAGCCTGCATCCCCTGAATGAAGGTGTGGAAAGTATCTATGAATATCCAGGTTCATGTTACGTGAGAGCTGTCTACTGTAGTCAGGCCAATGTTTGAATAGGTGCTTGTGGCATTGGTTGTTAGGAGCCAACAAAAGCAGTGTTTTAGTGGGATACTTGTACAATATTAACTTTACTTTCAATTTGAAACAGGTAATAGGAAAGGACTTCCATATTTACTGACTGTTATCTTATGACCCCAGCATCTGATCCCACCCTCAACGTCTTCTGCTGTCATAATTTTTAGGACTGTATCTGGCCATCCCTCACTCTTTGGTTTTTGGAAGGGAAAGAGCCTGTCTCGCAACATCTTCTACATGGGAAGTAATCACTCAGTTCTCATGTTGGTTTTGTTTGAGCCACCTCAGTGCCATTTTGTTTTTAAAATATAGGGACCAGAAGTGATCAGTGTATTCATAGTCTAACTGAGCTTCTATTCAAATTTTAAATTGATTTTCAATTGTCCTTGTGGACATTAACCACAGTGATTTTATTTTTCTGAATGGCCTTATTAGCCTTATCACTACTTTAGTGATTTGTGTAACTGTGCCCTTGCTCCCCCTCCTACCTCTACCCCATTTAGGTACTTGCTTGTCAAAGAATACGTGACCTCCTCATTCTTCCTACCAAAATAAGTTGCATTACATTTTTAAAAGTATGTAGAACTTTGCTTCCTAACTGCAGGAAGGACATTTTCCCCAAATCAGAGACTCACTGGAGTATTTATGATTAATTTTGGAACAATTCACCAGAAATTAGCCAAACTAGCATAAGATTAACAAATTTCAAGTGTAAGTTATATCCAGTGCAAATTTACATTTTTGCAGGTTTTTTTGAAAGCATCATATTGGCTGTTTTTGTCCACAAACTTGCCTCCCCTCGAGATCAAAACAATCAGCATTGCAAGTTTCTGCCAGTTGTGGCACATTATCAATGACAGGACGTTGTGGCCTTGCTGGATATTTGGCAAAGCTTTTAGTGGTCCAAGTTCTAAATGGTTTTGTTTCTGTATTTTACAGGAACTGACCTTACAGATGAATTTGTTGGAACTGATCTTAAAAATGCAGCAGAAAGTATGTGAATCGGGGAGTTGCTGATGTAGTATGTCATTGGATTTAAATCAAAGAAGTGGTCAGTTCATCATCTAATAAACGTTCAGCAACCCCTAGATTTGAAATGACAAGCCAGAACAATCGATACTAAAGGTTTGCTAAGTGCTATTTATACAGGAACTCCTGACTCTAACTCTGGTTATATGATAAGATGTCTGTAAATTTCAACTTGTATTCAGATGCCAAATCATTATACATTACATGTGCACAAGGAGAGGAATACAAAACACATTGCAGTTGTACTTTATTTTGGTTCAAATGCTCCATATTAAATCTGCTCATCTTTCGACACTCAGGTTTTTGGAAAGTGAATTGTGTAATTGGTACCGTCTACTTACAGAGCTTCCTGTAATATTACCATGTTTATCTTGGAATGTGACTGAGTGGTAAAACTGATACTGGTATCAAAGAACATCTTTTATCCAATTTATTTTTGTTATGCAAGTTGACATAAAGGAATCATGTGAATTAGTGTGACCGAACTGTGCATGTTGTATAAGCAGAAAATCTAGCGAAAGGAAAGCAAATGCAAGAAAATGAAATGCTGACAAGTGAGAGGCTGCAGATTCCACTTCCAGTAGCTTATTTTTGTTATGGTGGGTTCACAGAGAAATTGTGATCTTTGTTTAAAAAGCTTGAATATTGATATCAATGTTACACACTTTTAGCAGATGGGAATCTTTTTTGCTTTCAATTGGCATTTACTTGATATACTTGAAATGGAGTAAGTGTCTCAATGCTATGTGAAATAATCTATTTATAAATCTAGATAATGACCTGTAATATAGTGGGGACGATTGCATAAAATTCCTACAGGCAAGTCTGACTGGCTTACCAAGGTTGTTTATTCAGCTACTACACTCTTAACTTTTTCAGTTTAAATTGGGAAAGCATCTTGGCTCATTAGTGTTGTATATTTTTAACTTGGTTTGTTTTCGATCTGTAAGATTCTCAAAGTTTTCAATAATTTGAACATTTTTCTCAATGAATAAACTTTTATTTTTTTTTTAAAAATCATTTATACTTTCCTGTCTTTAATCACTTGTTCAGTAAGTGTACACAGTATTAATAAATGTCTAACATTTTAGAACTGAAATGGTTGGAATGGTTATGTTGCTTGTGATATCATTAATTTTTAGATGGTTAGTGGGGACAGAAATACTATAATCACCCAGATTCGTACAATATTTGGGTAATATGACTTGATGCATCAAATATTAACTTTGTAATTCACCTTCTCCCTTACCTTCACCTACCTATCGCTTTCTATACTACCATCCCTGCCCTGCAACCCTACCCACCTCTCATTTATCTCTTGCCCCCCTGGCCCACAAGCCTCATTCCTGATGAAGGGCTATGCCCAAACATCGATTCTCCTGCTCCTCGGATGCTGCCTGACATGCTATGCTTTTCCAGCACCACTCTCTTAACTCTGATCTCCAGCATCTGCAGTCCTCCCATTCTCCTTTTGTTCTAGATGGTGTTGAATTTGAGTGTTGTTGAAGCTGCACTCTTCTTCAGCCATGTAGGAAGTATTCCATTATATTCTTGACTTGTGCTTTTGTAGCTGATGTACATGGTAAATGGAGTCAAGTGAATTGCTTGCTGTAGTATTACTAATCTCTGGCTCTTGACCACAGCCATAATAAATACTGTGGGTCCCAGTTCAATTTCAGGTCAATGCTGAAAATGTGTTGCTGGAAAAGCGCAGCAGGTCAGGCAGCATCCATGGAACAGGAGAATTGACATTTCGGGCATAAGCGAAGGGCTTATGCCCGAAACGTCGATTCTCCTATTCCTTGGATGCTGCCTCACCTGCGCTTTTCCAGCAACACATTTTCAGCTCTGATCTCCAGCATCTGCAGTCCTCACTTTCTCCTCAATTTCTGGTTAACACCTGGGATGTTGAGTTGTTGAGCTAGTGGGGACAGAATTCAGTGAATGTTGAGGGATAATGGTCATACCCTGTAGTTGGAGATGGTCAATGCTCATCATTTGTGTGACATAAATGTTATTTGCCACTTAGCAGCACAAGCCTCAATGTTGTCCAGGTCTTGTTGCATACAGATACATGCATCAGCATCTGAGAAATCAAGAATTCTGCTGGACATTCTGTGCAATTACCATTTTTGGAGGGGAGTTCATTAATACAGCTGAAGATGTTTAGGTTGAGAATGCTACCCTGAGGAGCTGCTGCCATGATATCTTGGGCTAAGATAATAAAGAAGCTGAATGTTTCAAGTCTGGTTTCAAATGTGCACGTGATAAAGGACAAGCTGCTTTGTGTAATATTGATTGAGGATTTAAAGGTTGCTTGAGAATTAAATGCTGAGAGATCTCTTGGTCTTGGAGTACGTTATTGTAGAATGGTCGTTGTCGTCATTATCCATGGTGTCTCTATTCAGTATCTCATCCAAAAGGCACCACCTCTGATAATGCAACTGAAATATTGATCTAATTATGCTCTGGTCACTGAAGCGAGGCACCAACACCCAACTTCCTCTTCCTGAGAAGTGAGTACCACCAGTGAGCCATAGGTCAGAGGTTATAGTAAGGGATTATATATTGTTACTTTGGATTACCACAACCAGAAGAAAATATTTGTTTTGAGGTATGAATTAGCTAGCCCAGTGAACAATAACCCTTGACTAACATCAAAACTGTCTCTCTCTGTACTGCCCACTCTATAATGACCTAGCCCCTTCCACTTCCCACAGCCATATAAACCTCAAAATGGTCAAAAGTAAGTTTTTTTTTTGGAAAATAGCTTGAGATTACTCAACTGCTGCCACATGTCAATAAATTCAGGCAATGATGCCAATATTTTAACAATCTGTCTTTCCTTTCTAGCGATGCTTGCAATAACAAGAAGCTGTCAACTTGTTTTTTAACCTCCAGGATTTCCCAGAAAGCATAGCTTTAAGTTTCTTGCTCTGTGCCATTCTGTGTGCATATCCCAGGTTTTATCAGGAAATCTCTATCCTTAAATAACTGTTCCCATAACAACAGCAAAGAATCAAAATATACCAGAGGCACTTCAGGATGGAAGTGCCTCTGGTTATTAAGTAGGTGGGTGGGTAGATGCTGCTAATTTGCATAACATTTATAACACAAATGTGGCATTTAATCCAATAAAATGCTGATGGTGTTTTTGCTGAACAGAAAGTTTCTCTATCTTCACCTAACTCTCTTCCTTTCTCCCTCAAATATTCTTTTAATTTGCTGTAACCAGTTTGCTATCAATTTGTAGTGACCTCCTGCTTCCACCTGCTGTTCCCTAGTCATGAATCTACAATCTGATGCCTTATCGAAGTTTGCTGACAGTTCTGCTGTTTGACTGGTTCTTCCAGTTTATGGTGAGCAATAATTTGACTCTTCAAGTAATTGGTCATTAAAAATAAATTTACCGTTCAGAGTTTACAGTTGTCAGAAAAATAATGATGAGCACAGCACTGCCTATTATGTGTATGGAAAGCCTGGCAATTTGTGACCAGGAAAACATGGAGTTGCAAATTGCTATAAAATTGCAGCACTCTTCTCAAATGGGATTCACCAACAATTATCCAGAGTCCAAAAAAAGGTAAATTTGCACTGTAAATTTCAAATAGCCCTGGCACAGCCATTTCAGGTTAGCAATTTGTGTTGCAAAGTTATGGTGGATAGGAAAGTCACTCTATCCACTGGTAGAAGAGTCAATAACCATAGTGGGAGAAGAGGTAGAAAGCTAAGCTGAGAATTGAGAACTACTTTTCTCTGAGGGTGGTTGTAGTCTAGAACTTACTGCCTGAAAGGGTGGTTGAGTCAGAAATTCTCCAACATTTTAAGCAGTATTCAGATATTCCTTTGTTTCCCTCCGGGCTATGGGCTAAGAAATAGAAAATGGGGCCTGTTTAGTCAGATATTTGTGGGTAAGCGCACAATGGGCTGAATGGCTTCCTTTTGTGCTGTAAATGTTTAAGTCTGAGCTTACAATCGAGGCACACGAAAGCACAGTTGCCAGTTGTGCAGAGATCAAAGTGTACGATGCCAGAATTGGAGGAATGCAGAGACTTTGGTTTTAAGGGTAAGACCATGGAGGTTGTTCCAAACAGGTAAGTGGGTATTGCATTTGAGGTATTGTTGCACTGAGAACTAACATAACTCAGCTAGAGACTAACGTGTTGACCAACCAGGTCATACCCTCTACCTGTCTTCACCCATCCTCACCTTACCACCCTGCCCCCCCACCCCCTTTATCTGCAGCTCCCCTTACACCCACCCCCAGTCCTGAAAAAGGGTTACACCCAAAATGTTGACTTCTCCACCTCCCTGATGCTGCCTGGCTCACTGCGTTCTCCCAGCCTCCTGCTTGTCTAATATAACTCTGCTAGCACAAAAGTGATTCGTGAAAACTTAGTGGATATGGACTGCAGAGACTGGATGAGCACAAGTCTATGTAAACTGGAAGGTGAGACCTAATCTTGGAATATGTTGGATAGTCCAGACTAGAAGTAACATGTCTCTGTCCTGGGAGTTTTGGGGGGGACAATATCAATGGAACTTTTAAGTGGGGAGTAAAGAGTGGAAGGAGCTTTACTTTTCAGTTACCTTTAGTCTGAAAGATTGCAGTGGGTTTTACTTTCTGTTCAAATGAATAGAGGGGTCTTTACTATCTAACCCTGGGCTGTATCTGCTTTGGGAGTGTTTGATGGAGGAGGTGCAGAAGGAATTAACTTTTTTCTTTTAAAAGAATGGAGGTAACAATGCCATGGATGAGGAAATGTTCTGAGGCAGGGTGGGAAAGAGTTCTGTGAAGTTTTTTCCCCTTTGCTCTTTCGATTAACGAATAAAAGACAATAGTTTCAATTAAAGTCTTCTCTATGTTTACTGGATGAGCAAGAATTTCCAGCTACTGCATGTTGGCAGGAAGTGTGACAGTGGAGGGATCAAGAGAAACGGTGTTAAGATTTGTCCTGATGGCATTCAGTTCTATGCTGAACCTGATATTATCACCCAGAGACATCATTATCAATCCTCCCAAAATTCATCGTCTCATAATTTCTGAATAAAATTCCATTTACCACTCCTTTTTCACATCCGACCAATATATATTGTAGGCTAAGACTTTCATCCTTACTATTTACCATGCTGTCAATGTTCATGTCATCTGCAAACTCACTTGTCAAGCATCCTATATTTGTGCTCCGATCATTTAATGTGCACTACAGACAGCAAGGGACCCAGCACTAAATCAAGTAGTATTCCATCAGACACCAGCTTTGTCACTACAACCTTCAACATTACTCGCTGCTTCCTATTATTAAGCCAATTTTTGATTCCACTTGCCTTGGACCAGGTGAGCTTTTACTATCGTAAAATCCCTACATTACCTAAAGCTGTGGTGTTGGAAAAGTGCAGCAGGTCAGGCAGCATCCGAGGAGCAAGAGAGTGTTTCGGGCGTAAGCCCTTCATCAAGAATTGCAGAAAGGGGTCATGCAGCTCATCAAGTCAGTACTGACCCTCTGAAGAGCATCCTAGCCAGACCTAGCTGCCTACCCCATAATCCAGATTTATCACGGCTATTCCACTTAGCCTACACATCCCTGGACACTATGGATAATTTATCACAGCCAGCCAACCAACCTAACCTACGCAACTTTAGACACTGGAGCATCTGATGAAAACCTATGCAGACACAGGAAGAATGTACTAACTCCACACAACAGTCACCCAAGGCCAGAATTGAACTTGGGTACTTCCTGGTACTGTGAAGCTATGCCACTGTCCTCTGAGCTATTCACGCAAACCATGCACTGTTGGAGGTACTGTTTTTGTGATGTGATGGTCAAACCAATACTTTGACTATCTCGTCATCTGAATATAAAGAGATGGTAGGATTCACAGATGGAGGATGGTAAGGGAGTTTCCACCAGCTTCATGCAATCTCCCACAGAACACCTCGGATGAAATAGTGAGACAGGGTGGGTATGGTAATCATTGCTTTCCATCTGACAAATCTGGCAGGATTCTACGTGAACATGGGTGCCTAGTCCACTTGTCACACAGTGGCCAAGTTGAAAGGGAATCCCTGTTCTCGGTTGTCAAGGCCTTTACTCCATGGGATATGCATTGATTTTTCCTGAAGTTAGGCAGAAAACTAGCCACAAAAAGACATGACCCTCTCTCACTAGTATCCTTACATACAAATGAGGAAGGACACCACGTTGACTGGGACAACACATCCATCTTAGGACAAGACAAACAAAGACATGCATGAGAATTCCTAGAAGCATAGCATTCCAACCAGAACTCTATCAACAAACACATTGAGTTAGACCCCATCTACCACACCCTGAGAAAAGGAACAGGAAGTGACTTCACCACAGGAAATTACATCACGAACCCAAAGAAACCCAAACATATAAATAGAAAGCAGGAATTACAGCATTGCTTCACCTGAGGCCCACTGAAGATATTAGCTAGTTGGGTGACGAAACATCTGGAAATGAACCTTCAAGCTCAGTGAGTAAACCTACATCCAAAACCTCAACCTAAGCTACAAATCTCAAACCTTGCTGTGAGGGGGCTTAACTAGGAAGATGTCAGGAGCATGCTTCCCCACATGGGACACCTAGACCTGGGGGAACAGTTTCAAACTAAAAGGTCTTCCGTTTAAGGAGATGGTGAGGAGGTGGTCTGTTGAAGTGGCAGGCAATGGGAAGCTCAGGATTTTTTTTTTGGACAGAACGTAGGTAGTCTGCGAAGATGGGCTTCTGCTAAGCTTCCAGTTACCTGCCACTTTAACACACCATCCCGTTCCCCGGCTAACATCTGTCTCAGGCATGCTGCAGCGTTCCAGTGAAGCTCCGTGCAAGCTGGAAGAACAGCACCTCATTTTCCACTTGGGGACCTTGCAGCCTTCTGGACTCAATATTGATTTTAGGTTAGAGCTCCTTCCCCACACTTTCCCCCTACCCCCATACACCAGGCCTCATTATCCCGTGGTCTGCAATTGCCCACAATCCATTATTCACCGTTAACAGCTCTTTATTCTCCCAGGCTGACCATTTTCCACTCCTTTGTCTGTCCAACTGGTCTTCTCTCTCTTTGGGCTCTCCCTTCACCTATTGTTTCCTCCTTAGCCCCTCCCCCCCCCCCCCCCCCCCATCATCAGTTCTGAAGAAGGATTACTGGACCTGAAATGTTAATTCCAATTTTTCTCCACAGATGCTGCCAAACTTGCTGAGTTTTGCAGCAATTTCTGATTTTGTTTCTGATTTCTAGCATCTGTAGTTCTTTTGGTTTTTCTTTAGCTTTCTTGAGTAATAGTACCCCACTAACTGTTCTCCTGTCCTCTGGCACCACTCCTATGGTCAAAGAGGATTTGAAAATTAATGTCAGGGCCCCTGTAACCACCTCACTTTTTTTCCTATGTCTCACTGGCATACATCTATCTGAGCCTGGGTTTTTATTTCAAATTTAAAACCTCTAATACTTATCCCATGTCCCATTCTAATTTAGTCATGTACGTCACTGTCCTCCTGAGATTTCTATACCTGCATTGTTCTTCTTTATAATCAATAAAGATGCATAACACGCATTTAAAACCTTACCTATGCCTTCTGGCTTCACACACAGTTTGCCATTTTGATCCCAAATGGACCCTACACTGCCCCGGGTATCTTCTTGCCACAGAATATTTATAAAATCCTTTTGAATTTTCCTTTATTTTATCCACCAGTGTTTTCTCATGTCTCCTCTTTATTCTTCTAATTAATTTTAAACAACCCCTGCATTTTCTATACTCTGCTAGGCTTCTAGCTTTTTGAACCTTTTTGGTATCTACCATCAGCTTCCCTATTTCCATTATCTGATCCTGTTTACCCTTTAACAAACATGGTTCTCTCGATTTGTCATTCCCACCCTTCAATTTTATCAATTTTAGATCGTCCTTCCACCCTCATTATTTCTCTTTTTGAATGACTCCCCTGTTTCTGATGAGATTTTCCTATAAGTAGATGCTTTTCGGTCCACTGACTAGACCCTGTTCATCAAATTAAAATCAGCCTGCCTCTAGTTCGGAACCTTTATTCCGGGTCCATCTTTGTCATTTTCCATGACTACCTTAAATCATACTGAGTTACGATCACTCACCGAAATGCATCTCCATTGACACATCTGCCAGGCTTTGTTCCTTAAAATTAGGTTCAGCATAAAGTTCTCCTCTAGAACTTTATATGTGGTGCTCTCCAAGAAATATTTTAAGAATTTTATGCCTTTTAAGTCTTTCACACTTTGTCTATCCCAATTAAGATTCAGGAAGTTAAAACCCCCTAGTATTTTTATACTTGCCGATATTACCCGATCTTCTGTCTCTCCCTGAGCATTTGGAGATCCACAATACATTCCCAACAATCTGATTGTCTCCTTTTTGCTTTTAAGTTCCAGCCATATGACATCAACTGAGGAGCCTCCCAAGCCACCAGCCCTCCTTAATAATTGACTCCTTAATCAATATTGCAACACCATCTCCTCTTTTACATCTCTCCCTATCTTGCCTGAAGATTCTAAACATCAGAATATTGAGCTGCCAGTCCTGCTCCTGTCTTTCTTACTGTCTCTGTAATAGCAAAATCATACCCCATGTTTAATGATCACCCTCAACTTCTCTACCTTACATTAAAGGAGCCTTGCCCTGCTCCTTCTGCCTTAACTTCTCCTTATACACTCTGCCATCCAGACTGACTTGCTTTTCTTTATTTATCTGTGCATCACATCTTATTGTACTCCATTCCCCTGCCAAATTAGCTTAAACCCTTACTAACAGCATGAGCAAATGCACTGCCACAAGGATTTTGGTTCCATTTCAGCTCAGATGCAACCAAGCAGACTTATATTGGTTTCTCCTTTCCCAGCAGCAGACCCATAGATTCATAAGAGTCATAGAGGTCTACTCCACAGAAAAAGGCTGTACCAGTGAAAAGCAACAACCTAACTATTTCCAGTACTTGCACAGAACCTTGTATGACTTAACACCACAAGTGCACATCTAAATACTACTCCGTTATTTGTGTTTCTGCTTCTCCCATCCTTAGAGCCAGTGAGTTCCAGATTCCTACCACTCTCTGGGTAAAAACATTTTTCCTCTCATCCCTTCCAAACCTCCTTCCTCTTACCTTAAATCTTACCTTCAGGGTGGCACGGTGGCTCAGTGGTTAGCACTGCTACCTCACAGCACCAGGGTTCCAGGTTCGATTCCAGCCTCAGGTGACTGTGTTAGGTTGCACATTCTCCCTTGTCTGCATGGGTTTCCTCCTAAAGTCTAAAGGTGTGCAGGTCAGGTGAATTGGCCATGATAAATTGCCCATAGTGTTAGGTGCATTAGTCAGAGTGAAATGGGTCTGAGTGGGTTACTCCCCAAAGGGTTGGTGTGGACTTGTTGGGCTGAAAGGCTTGTTTCCACATTGTAGGGAATCTAATAAACTAATAAATCTGTGCCCCTGGTCACCGATCTCTTCACCAAGGGAAAAAAATCTCTTTTTGTCTATGCTCCTCATTATTTTATACATCTCAATCATTCCTAATCTCCTCTGCTCTAAGGCAAACAACCTCAGACTTTCCGAGCTCCCTCCATAACTAAAGCTCCCCAACTCAGGCAACATTCCTCTGCACCCTCTCCAGGGCTATCACATCCAGACTATAGCTGCACACAATATTCTAGCTGTGGCCTAACCAATGCTTTACACAGTTCCGGCATTACCTCCTTGCTCCTAACTCTATGCCTTGGCTAATAAAGGCAAGTACACTACAAATGCCTGAATAATCACTTTATCTGCCTGTCCTGAGACCTTTAGGGGCCGGTGGACATGCTCACCAAAATCTCCTGATCCTTGCTGCCTCTCGGGGTCCAATGAAAAATCAATAGTCTTCCCTCCTTCTGCCACACATTCATCTGTTACGTTCCCCACATTCATATAGCACATGGTACCAGGAACGATCTGGAGAATAAATCCCTCAAAGTCCTGCTTTTCAATCAGCTGCTTAGTTTCCTAAATTCTTGCTGTAGGACCTCATCCCTTTTCCCACCCATGTCAGAGGTACCAATGTGAACCCCAACTTCTGACTGTTCACTCCATCCCTTCAGAATGCTGTGTAGCTGTTCGGTGAGATCCTGGACCTTGGAGTCAGGGGAGACAACACACAATTGTGGAGTCAAGTCTGCAGAAACTCCTATCTGTACCCCTGATTATTGAGTCTTCTACCACTAAAGCTCTTCCTCAACCCACCTCAGGTAGCTGGTCTCTGGCTGCACCCCCCCTGCCCCCCCCCCCCCCCCCCCCCCACCAGAGAATCCACCAAAAAGCTATCCTTCAGTGAGATGCACTCTGTTGCTCTCCTGAATGCTTGTGTGCCATTCTTCAGACTGTTGGTCACCCGTCCCTTCCCTGATGCGCTTTCCTATGTTGTAGAGTGACCACATGTCATCCAAATAACTGCTGTGCCTCCAGGTGACACTCAAACCCCAAAACCAAGCTCTCAAGCTGCCCAAACCACAGCACTTCCTGCAGGTGTGGTCATCCACACCACCGGAATGTCTAAGACTTCTCATATACTGTTGGCTGAGCGACGCACATGACTGAGGCTCCCTTGGCATACCCTAAGTTGCATTTTGGGGTCATGAACTCTGCAGCAGTAATGAGCTTCATGGAGCCTTGACCGAGTTGTCCCAATTGTACCCCGCATTGTAACAGCCCCTGTTCTCTCAGACATCCTCCCCTCTCACCCACAATGCCCTCTGGTGGGTTCTCAGTGGGGTCACCACTACTTTCAAGCCTCAAATGGGGCCACAGTGCCGAAATGGTTCAGACCCACCTAGATGATCTGTTGCCCTCACCACATGGTAATCGATTTGCTCTTCTGGTAATTTATGCCACAACATCGTTATCCGAATTATAATGTTGAGTGAAGATCCAATTCATGGCATTGATACTCCCCATGCTTCAGCAATGTTAAGTTCCAAAGACGATCTACTGGACTGGAAATGTTAACATTGTTTCTCTCTTCACAGATGCTGCCAGACCTGTTGAGTTTCTCCAGCACTTTCTGTTCTTATTTCAGATCTTCATCCTCCACAGTGTTTTGCTTGTAATTGCTTCAGCAATTTCTGTCCAATCTCCAGTGTCGATTCTGATTTAAGATACACATTACTTTTGATGTAAAGGGCACTGCTTGTCACTGGCCACTCGGGTGTTTCTTTTCTTCCTGATGTTGGAAACTGAATAAAGATTCGTGCACCTTGTGTCTCTCACTGTGTCTCACACCTACACACACACAACATGGGTGCTGGTGAAAAAATAAGCACTACCTACCGCAGTTAGGCGGGAGTGTGGGGGTTTAAAAAAAATTAAAAAAATAAAAACTAAAAAAGAGAACGAAAAAATAGGAAAGAAAACACATTATTAAGGTGTAAATGGACAGTTAAGCCTTTTTTTCAACAACAGCAGCTATCAATTGAAAAATACTGTATTAAAGGCAAAGGTAATATAGACAGAAGTCAATTTTGTAATAAGGGAACAATAGAGGGCTAGATTTCACCTGTTTAAGGGGTGTGTAATGGGTGTGGGTGTATGTGTCAATGTGAACAATTCCTAGAGCCAAAATTACTCCTGGAAATGTAACCTCTACAGGAGGTCACATGTTTGATTAATTTACCTGCATTAATTTTGCTTTTAGCTTCCCTGTTCTGTCTTTCAACTGTTAATTATGTGATATCGTCTTCATTGTGTGCATTAGGTAATGCACTTTTTTTTGGTTAGTTTGGTGGTTTAATTACAGCACAGAGAGAGCGAGGTGAGAATCTTCCGTTTTTAATCGGCTTCCCTGAATTTTCAAGTCTGTTAAATTCCCGACTTCTCCGGTGCCCCGTGTTGCCAAATGTGTGTTGACCTTCCAAAAGCTTCGTCCTTGGCTCTTACCTCATGCTGTATCCTCACACCTCTTTCTCTCTCTCTCTCTCTCTCTCTGAGTCCTCTCTTTTCGCTGTCACTATCAGTCCATTCTCTCTCTCTCTTTCCATCCCCACTCAGTATTGTCTGACGTCAGTCTGATCAGAGAGAGAGAGAGGGAGAAAGAGATCAGAAGAAAGAAAATACCCCAGGAGCCAGGAAAACAGGTGCCACCCTTTGCTTTGTCCTCAGCAACACCCTTTACCCACCTGGCTGACTGTGTTCCAAATCGCCTTTCACTGACCCACCTCATCTCTTGCCCTTTCCCTGGTACAGAATGACCAATCAATCCTCCCCCTCCCTTGAACCTTTCATCATCTTTTCGACGAGGCGGAGCTAGGTTCCGCGGAGATTTTTGCAGATTGACGGATTTGACCCTCTGCCTCGGATGCAAAGGTACAATTCTCAACCTTTTTCTTGGGCGGGGGTTGGTTTGGGAGGCTTTAGCCCGTTTGGTCCCTCGTCCCCCACCCACCCCTTTCTGCTGCATTTTATTGAGCCGAGCTGGGAATTTTGAGGCCGTCCAGTTTGTTTTTGTTATTTATTTAAGCAGCCTTGTTCCCAAGTCTAGACAAAACCAGGGAGTAATCGGAGGTGAAATTGCAAATGATAAGACGTGAAATTGACATCAGTGCGTTATCACCGGCGACTCGATACATCAGGCATTCGGTCATAAAGCATCCGGCCGGATTGTTACAAATGGACCTGTTATGTACAAACGTATTCTTATTTGTGACAGACACTCTGTGCTTACTTTACATTGTGCGTTTATAGGAAATCTACCTTAGTTCCAACTCCTCGTTCACGCAAACGTTGCCTGTTTGTTATGACTCCTCTAACTGTGAACTGGATATCAGAGTTTGCCTTGGAAAGGGTTTAATAATTTATTGTTTTTAATTGTCTGTGAACAAAGAGACAGGGCAAACGCAAGAAGGCCAAATTGCAAACAACCGCAACAACATACGCTCCAGGATGAAAAGTTGGCAGAGGTGAACCTGTCACTCAAAGCATCAGCAACATGTCTCTTCAGGAAGGGGCATCGATATTACCCCTGGAGTCTCTTTAGGGTTGGGGGATAGGATCAGAAAATACATCACAAAGGGCCAGTTCACTTCTTCAAGTGGATCATCAGCCTCAAGAAGTTGATCATGATGATCATTTTGACTTGCAGCCTGTGACTGTTATATGCATGTCAGAGAATTTCCTCCCAGCCTCCCAGATGTAATTTATGCCTCTTACCAATTTTCCACACACCCCTGAATTGCCCAATTGTTGCTCTGAGTGAACCTGGGAGCTGTCTTCCAGGAGAACAACCATTACCTCACTTAACTCCAACAGAAGAAAGTGAGGACTGCAGATGCTGGAGATCAGAGCTGAAAAATGTGTTGCTGGAAAAGCGCAGCAGGTCAGGCAGCATCCAAGGAGAAGGGCTTTTGCCCAAAATGTCGATTCTCCTGCTCGTTGGATGCTGCCTGACCTGTTGCGCTTTTCCAGCAACACATTTTTCAGCTCTTAACTCCAACAGATGCATACATTGCATGACTCCTATTATTGTATGTGGCCATGCAAGAACAATATGCATTCAGAAACATATGTCGTGATGGTTCACCCATAATAATATTGGACGGATGAGATGGACCGACTGAGCTTTGCCTGCTCACTAACCCTGTCTGAAACAGTGGACAGTAGATGTCTTTGGTGAAAGTGAGGACTGCAGATGCTGGAGATTAGAGTCGAGAGAGTGGTGCTGGAAAAGCAGAGCAGGTCAGGCAGCATCCGAGGAGCAAGAAAATCGATGTTTCGGGCAAAAGTCCTTCATCAGGAATGGGGCTGGGAGCTGAGGGGGTGGAGAGATAAATGGGAGGGGGTTGGGGCTCGAGGGAAGGTAGCTGAGAGTATGATAGGTTGGTGAAGGTGGGGAGGTAAAGGTGATAGGTCAGAGAGGAGGGTGGAGTGGATAGGTGAGAAGGAAGATGGACAGGTAGGACAGATCAAGAGGGCAGTGCCGAGTTGGAAAGTTGGAACTGCGATAAGGTGGGGGGAGGGGAAATGAGGAAACTGGTGAAATCCACATTGATGCCTTAGGGTTAGAGAGTCCCGAGGCAGAAGATGAGGTGTTCTTCCTCCAGGCATCAGGTAGTGAGGGAGTGGCAATGGAGGAGGCCCAAGACCTGCATGTCCTCGGCAGAGTGGGAGGGGGAATTGAAATGTTTGGCCATGGGGCGGTGGGGTTGGTTGGTGCGGGTGTACTGGAGATGTTCTCTGAAGCACTGTACAAGAAGGCATCCTGTCTCCCCAATGTAGAGGAGACCACAGCGGGAGCAACAGATACAGTAAATGACATGTGTGGAAGTACACGTAAAACTTTGATGGATGTGGAAGCTCCTTTGGGACCTTGGACAGAGGTGAGGGGGAGGTGTGGGTGCAGACTTTGCAATTCCTGAGGTAGCAGGGGAAGGAGCTGGGAGGGGTGGTTGGGTTGATGCAGGGCCTGGACCTGACAAGGGAGTCGTGGAGGGAATGGTCTTTACAGAAAGCAGATAGGGGTGGGGAGGGAAATATAGCTCTGTGGGTGGTGGAAATGGCCGAGGGTGATGCAATGTATAGGGAGGTTCTTGGGGTGGAAGGTGAGGACCGGGGGATTCTGTCCTTGTCTCCAAAGAGTACAAGTCCCTCTTGTCCAGATTCTACACTGAGAGTCTACATCTTGAGACTTGAGGCAAGACTTCATGTATCTTGATGTTGCCCATTAGTTTGCTCTCATTCGCTAGTTGCACTGTGAGTGCCCAGCACTGGGAGGTATGCTAGGAGTGGGCTTTACCCTATTTCGCCTCATCTCATTTCTTTTAGATAGCGAGCTGGCACAATTGGGCTGTATCTGTTCTCCATTGAAATGAATTTCAATGTTCTTGTCTCCTTAATCTGGTTTTTGAATAATGTTAGTGATAGCATGTTAATGCATCATTCATCAGGTCTGTGGCAATCCACCTAACCAACTGCATGCATAACATTTGACACACCCAACACAGCCCACTCAATATTGCTACCTTTGTTCTGTTCTTGCAGAGGATGCTGTGATGCTACACCTTGCTGTTTTGTTCTGGTGGTCTGTGTGCTGGCTGGGCAGTGGGGGGGGGGGGGGTTTGGGGTTGTTGAAGGGGAAGGTCTCTACATCAGGCTAGATCAAACCTCTCGGCCATCAGTGCTGTGCATGGGCCTGGAAGAGATCAGGATGGTGTGTGGGATACAGGAAGAGGGCAGGGCTGTCCATACAGTTTACTGATACCTACCAAATCAAGTTGGCATTAGCACTCCAATGCATTGCTGCTATTGCTTAATGTCTGAGTGTATCATTTGAGATGGAAAGGAGATGTGCCAGCTAGTCTCTTTCCTATTGGAAAGATGTTGTGAAACTTGAAAGGGTTCAGAAAAGATTTACAAGGATGTTGCCAGGGTTGGAGGATTTGAGCTATAGGGAGAGGCTGAACAGGCTGGGGCTGTTTTCCCTGGAGTGTCGGAGGCTGAAGGGTGACCTTATAGAGGTTTACAAAATTATGAGGGGCATGGATCGGGTAAATAGGCAAAGTCTTTTCCCTGGGGTCAGGGAGTCCAGAAATATAGGGCATAGGTTTAGGATGAGAGAGGAAAGATATAAAGGAGATCTGCGGGGCAACTTTTTCACACAGAGGGTGGTATGTGTATGGAATGAGCTGCCAGAGGAAGTGGTGGAGGCTGGTTCAATTGCAACATTTAAGAGGCATTTGGGTGGGTATATGAATAGGAAGGGTTTGGAGGGATATGGGCCGGTGCTGGCAGGTGGGACTAGATTGGGTTGGGATATCTGGTTAGCATGGATGGGTTGGACTGAAGGGTCTGTTTCCATGCTGTACAGCTCTATGACTCTATGACTCTAATCACATGAGCAGAAAGTGCACCAGCTACTACTCAGTTGTTAGCATAAGAACATAAGAAATATGACTGATCTTCTATCTCAGTCTGCCCTCCTGATCGATCTGTGATTTGCCTTAATTCATTTATTGCTCAAAAATGTTATCAATCTCTGTCCTGAATATGCTCGAAGACCAAAGGGCAACGTTGGCAGAGAAATCTGAAGATTCATGAGTTTCTAAGTGAAGGTGTTACTCCTCCGTCTTAAAGAGCCAAAATCTTATCCTGAAAGATCTAGAGTCTTCAGCTGAGGGACGCAGTGTCTCAATATCTAAATGCTTCTCAGTATCAGGACCATCACCATGAGCCTATCATTAATGTATCCAAGGACTAGCTGGTCTCCACAGATCAAGAAGAACCCAAACTTGATAGTTAGCAACGTTCAATGCTGTTGCAACACAGTTCAACGGACGGGTTGGGGTGAGTATTTTAACCAGGGATTGCTAACATAGAAACAGAGAAGCCAGGAGAAGGAATAGGCCAATTGGCCCTTCAAGCCTGGACTGCCATTCAATATGATCATGGCTGATCATCCAAATCCTGTTCCCACATTTTCCCCATTTCCCCTTGATCTTCATAGTCCTCGGAACTATCTCAATTTAATGTGAGAGGGCAGGAGTGTAAGGAAACGTGAGGAAAAACATTTACACCCAGAGGGTGGTGGGAGTCTGGAACTCACTGTGTGTAAGGGTGGGAGAGACAGAAAGCCCCGTAACATTTAACAAGCATTTCGATGTGCATTTGCGATGCCAAGGTATTAGGGAAATGGGCCAAGTGCTGGAAAATGGGATTGAGGTAGTTGTTTTTGAATAGTGTTGACAGGGTGGGTCAAAGGAGCTTTTTGGATCTCTCTGACTACAGAAATCCTCCTCCAAGAGCAGCCAACATACAGTTTGTCTTTCCAGTTGCTTGCACCACTCTGCAAAAGCTAAAATCGGAACAGTTTCTATGCAATGTTTTATTATAGTTTGGGGAAGATTTGGTTAAACAAAAGAAGTGAAGGGATTGAGGTACCTCGAGCAGAACTGATGGATGACTTCATGTATGTACGTCACCTTAACCACTATCCAAATCATTTCTAGAATTGACCTGATAGATAACATGCAAACCGGGACGGAGGAAGTAATAAAAAAACACATTGAAGTTAATTATGTTTAGCTGTTTACAATTTAAAAGGTGTGCTAACGCACAAAATATGACTTTGAAAGGCTTTGCCTTTTTGTAAGTGTTCACTTTTGCTCGTGCATTTATGGTAATCTAAATTGTATTTGGTTTTGCCATGAACGTGTCTTGTGGTCACCTCTCATTTCCAATGCAAAAATCAGCAGAGCTGATTATCACAGGATGGATTCTGGGAGGGTTTAGCTAGCATAGTTGGATGAACAATAGAGATTAATGTCAACAGCATAGTTTCATAATGATAGAGCCTTGGGTAGTGTTAGGAGAAAGTGAGGACTGCAGATGCTGGAGAGTAAGAGTCGAAAAGTGTCACACTGGAAAAGCACAGCCGGTCAGGCAGCATCCGAGGAACAGGAGAATCGATGTTGTGGGCAAAAGCCCTTTATCAGGAATGAGGCTTGTGGGCCGGGGGACTGAGAGATAAATGGGAGGGGGGTGGGGCTGGGGTAGATGGGAATGTGAAAGGTAGATGAAGGTGGGGGGAAGGTGATAGGAGGGCGGAATGGATAAATGTAAAATATGATGGACAGGTCAAGAGGGCAATGCTGAGTTGGAGGCTTGGTACTGGGATAAGTTGGGGGGAGGGGAAATGAGGAAACTGGTGAAATCCACATTGATCCCGTGTGGTTACAGGGTCCCAAGGCAGATGAAGAGGTGTTGGGTGGTTAAGGTTTGGCGATGGAGGAGGCCCAGGACCTGCATGTCCTTGATGGAGTGGGAGGGGAGTTGAAGTGTTCAGCCACAGGGCGATGGAGTTGGTTGGGTATCCTAGAGATGTTCTCTGAAACGATCCGCAAGTTGGCGTCCTATCTCCCCGATGTAGTTTCATTTCCCTTGCCAATGTGGAATTTTGACCCTTCCACATGGAAGAACATTCAGTTGGGAAGAGTTTGCTGGATGCTGTGGAGCTGTTCATCTAGCAGGACTGGGCATTGTCAGAATGCCAAGCGTGAAGGGTCTGGCTGAGGTTTCCAGTGGCTGATAGGCTGGATAGAAGGGGCAGTGGGGAAGCAGACATTCACGCTGGTCTTGAGACAAAGTTGAAAGCTCAGCTTGGGGTGAACCATAAGAGGAAACAATAAGAACAAATCTTGATAAAACACTGGTTTGCCCCCAGGGGGAATATTGCGTCCAATTCTGGCAGCAGACCACAAGGAAACATGTGAGGATTTTAGAGCTAGGTGTGAAAATGGTTTCTGCAAATGGTTCCAGGAATGAGGAGTTCCAACCAGATAGAGTAGGGAAGCTGAAGTTGTTCTCTACAGAGAGCAGACAGTTGAGAGGCATTGAAGGTTATGAGTATCTCGACAGAGTAAATAGAGAGACTATAGAAGGATCAAAAAGTGAAGGAGACAAATTTAAGGTACAGGGCAGAACAATCAAAAAAGGATCTGAGATAGAGCTTTTTTTATTGAGCCTGTGGCTAGAATCTGTAACGTATTGTCTGAGAGTATGATGGAAGCAAGGTTCAATCATGGCTTTCACAAGGGGACTGGAAAATCACCTGATGAGAAAAGAAAAGCAAGGTTACAGAAGGAGGACCAGAGAGTGGGGTTCGATAAATCATTTCTGAAGAAAGTCCGCATGGATTCTGCACTGTAGCCATTGGGTGAGGCTATAACAGGATATCGAGGTTGTGAACAGTTACCTGGAGGGGGAGGGGAAGTGGAAGGACTAGGAAGAAGGGGAAAGACATAATATTAATTGTAACAGCATAGAGTTTGTGGTGGCCGCAAAGATGATGACCTCAATAACTGTTTAACTGTAGGCTGGAAATTGTGGAGGTGGAGTGTGTGAACTGTGTTATAGAGACTGAGCAAATATTTTGTGTTAAAAGTAAGTAATTCTTGCTTCAATTATTTTTATACATACACTGTCCAAGGGTTTATGGAAATAATGCAATAATTCATTGCATGCTTTCAACTTTGACTATAAAGGGAAGATGATGAGATCAACAAGTGGTGTCTGCTGCCAGAGACCCCTCCTTCCCCTGCCAATGAGAATGGCATGCTCCTGGCCATTGTGCCAACTGTTAGATGGTGCACACTCAGATTGGCATACACTCACACCAAAAGATGTCACAGCATGGCCCTTAAGCTAATGACTGTCCATCAGACAATCACAATGAATAAAATTACCTGAGAGCTTCTTCTGGGCAGCCAAGATAGAGTTAGGGTCAGGGTTAAGTTTAGGGTTAATGTTAGGGCTAGTGTCATGGTTAGGGTCAGAGTTAGAGTTAATGTCATGGTTAGGGTTAGGGTCAGGGTCAGGGTCAGGGTTAGTGTCATGGTTAGGGTCAGGGTTAAGGTTAGGGTTAAGTTTAGGGTTAATGTTAGGGCTAGTGTCATGGTTAGGGTCAGAGTTGGGGTTAGTGTCATGGTTAAGGTTAAGTTTAGTGTCAGTGTTAGAGGTCATGTCAGGGTTATGGTTAGGATTAAGTTTAGGTTTAGAGATGGATAGTAATTCTCAACCATTAACATTGTTTTGTTTATTTTGTTTTCCACAGATCTGCGATTCTCATCTTTCAGAAATGAGGTTTTCTCTGCAGCTTCAGAGTATAGAATGAGATACTGATAAACTAAGTCACCAACTCCAGCCCATACCTTTAACACAGAATATCACAGAGACGGTAAGGGGAACAATGGTGAGCAGGTTACCCGGCTGTAGCTCACTGGCTCGATTCTGCCAGAAACTGAACAGAGTCAAAACCCTCGAGGCAGATATGATGGAGACTGCCCTGAATAGGTGCCTGTCCACTCTGGACCTGACGTTGCTTGGCTTTGGGGGTATGGTTGGCTCCGGCCTTTACGTCCTGACGGGTGCGGTTGCCAAAGACGTGGCGGGCCCCGCCATTATCCTCTCCTACATCTTTGCAGGTTTCGCATCTCTGCTGGCTGCTTTGTGCTACGCCGAGTTTGGCTCCCGTGTGCCAAAGACGGGCTCCGCCTACATGTTCACCTACGTCTCAGTGGGCGAGATCTGGGCCTTTCTGATTGGCTGGAACGTCATTCTGGAGTACGTGATTGGCGGGGCAGCAGTGGCCAGGGCTTGGAGTGGCTACCTGGACTCCATCTTCAATCACAAGATTCAGAATTTCACCGAAACGCACATTGGCAGGTGGAATGTGCCCCTCCTTGCCCCCAACCCCGATCTGCTCGCGGCCGCCATATTGCTCGTTGCTACAGCATTCATCACTTGTGGGGCCAAAGTGGCGTCTTGGATGAACCACCTGTTTGCGGTGGTGAGCATGGGAGTGATCCTCTTCATTCTGATATTCGGCTTCATCCTGGCCGACCCGAGGAACTTCAGTGCTGCGGAGGGTGGCTTCTCTCCCTTCGGATTCTCGGGCATCATGGCTGGATCAGCGACCTGCTTCTACGCGTTTGTCGGATTCGATGTCATCGCCGCATCCAGCGAAGAAGCTCGGAACCCTCAAAAGGCCGTCCCTATCGCGACGGCTCTTTCCTTGGGTCTGGCCACTTTGGCGTACACTTTGGTCTCTGCAGCCCTCACCCTGATGGTACCTTGGCACAGCCTGAACCCAGACTCAGCTCTCTCAGATGCCTTCTACAGGAGAGGCTATGCCTGGGCTGGATTCATCGTGGCTGTCGGATCTATTTGTGGTGAGTGTTTGGCAATCTGTGCAGATTGAATCATGAGGGAAGACTAGGCAGGCTGGGCCTGAATCCTCTGGAGTTTAGAAGTGTCGGAGTTGAGTTCACTGAAATATATAAGACCCTTAGGGGATTTTACTGGGCGGATGTTGAAAGGATGTTTCCTCCTGTGAGACAATCTAGAATCCCATTTAAAAAATAAGGGGCCGCCCATTTAAGACAGAGGTAAGGAAACGTTTTCTCTCAGAGGATTGTGAGTCTTTGGAAATCCCTTCCTCGAAAGGCAGTGGATGCAGTATCTTTAAATATTATTAAGACAGAGGTAGATAGATTCTTCATGATCAATGGGATGAAAGATTATCAGGGATATTCAGCAAGTAGAGTTGAGATTAAAGTCAGATCGGCCACAGTATTTTCTTTATATAGAATTCCCTACAGTGTGGAAACAGGCTCTTTGGCCCAACAAGTCCACACCAACCCTCTAAAGAGTAACCCACCCAGATCTATTCTCCTACTACTTTACATTTACCCCTGACTAATGCACCTAACCCACACATCCCTGGACACCAAAGGCAATTTAGCATGGCCAATCCATCTAACCTGCACATCTTTGGATTGTGGGAGGAAACCCACACAGACACAGGGGGAATGTACAAACTCCACACAGAAGTTGGAATCGAACCTGGGTCCCTGGCGCTGTGCAGTAGCAGTGCGAACCAGTGAGCCACCATTTCACCCTTAATTGAGTATCTTATTGAATAATGGCACAGGCTCAAAGGGCCGAGTGGCCTTCTCTGGTTTCTTATTTGTATGTTTGAGTGGGTTTTTAATTTACTTTTCCCACAGTGTGTGCTTAGCAGGGCAATGTCCAAGCCTTTGAGTCAAAGCACGTGCTCAAAGCATAGCCAATGACATCTTGCTCCTCTTGTTCATTTTTTGTCAAACATGGGACACATATTTAAGGGGAGAAGAGGGACATGTAAAAATGACATGAGGGGCAAATGTTTTACACAGAGGGTGGTTTGTGTGTGGACTGAGGAAGTGGTGGATGTGAGCACAATTAATGCGTTTAAAAGACATTTGGATAAATACTGTATGTGAATAGGAAAAGTTTGGAAGGATATGGGCCAGGAGCAGGCAGGTGGGGTTAGGTTAGTTTGGGATTACGTGCAGCACGGACTGGTTGGACCAAAGAGTTTGTTTTCGTTCTGGATAACTCTCCCAATCGTCCAAGATACACAGCATTAAACCAGATCTTTAACTGGTCCGTTTCCATTTATTCTTATGGTGAGTCTCAACATTAATGCAGACCTGAACGTGGCATGGCGTAAGAATGTTGTAATGTACATTACCCTGGAAAGCGAGAGATCTGTGCTTCTTGAGAAACTACGATGGAAGATCATTGCAAAGAGACAGCAAACAAGAGTGGGCTTTGGCCCATCATGCCTATCGTTTTATTGGTTTATAAGCCATCAAGATTGAAAATGAATTGAACAAGTAATGTAAGTAGCCATGATATCAATAGAAAGAAATAAAACTTCTTCAAAATTCATTCATGGGCTGAAGGCATCACTGGCCAGACCAAAATTTATTGTCCATCCCTAACTGTCCTGGAAGATGGTTGTGAATTGCATTCTTAAGTTACATCAGCCATTGAGTGCTGTTAGAAAGGGACTTTCAGAATGGTTACTCAATTGGCGATAATTCAGGATAATGAGGGATTTAGAGGGAATTCTAGTAATAATGTTCCTGAGCATTTGCTGCCCTTGTCCTTCTAGATGGTAGACTTGCAGGCTTTTTAATTTGTTTTGTGGGATGTGGGCGTCGCTGGCTGGCCAGCATTTATTGCCCGTTCCAGTTGCCCTTGAGAAAGTGGAGGTGAGCTGCCTTCTTGAACCGATACATTCCACCTGCTGTGGCTTAACCCACAATGCCTCCAGGATTTTAACCCAATGACAGTGAAGGAACAAGGAATGGCGATATATTTCCAAGTCAGAATGGTGAGTGGCTTGGAGGGAAAGTTGAAGGTGCTGGTGTTCTCATATATCTGTTGCCTTTGTCTTTCTAGATGGAAGTGTTTGTAGATTTGGAAGGTGCAGTCTGAGGATTGTTGGTGAATTTCTGTAGTGCATCTTGTAGGTAGTACACACTGCTGCTACTTGAGTGTCAGTGATGGAGGGAGTGGATGCTTGTGGATGTGGTGCCAATTAAGCGAGCTGCTTTGTCCTAGATGATGTCAAGCTTCTTGAGTGTTGTTGGAGCTGCACCCATCCATGCAAGTGAAGAGCATTCCAATACACGCCTGACTTTTGCCTTGTAGATTGTGGACAGGCTTTGGGGAGTCAGGAGATGAGTTATTCACAGCAGTATTCTGAGCCTCTGACCTGCTCTTGTAGCCGCTGTGTTTATGTGGTGAGTCCAGTTGAGTTTCTGATGAATGATAACTCCCAGGATGTTGATGTTGGGGGATTCAGTGATGATAACAACATTGAATGTCAGGGATGGTGGTTAGATTGTCCCTTGTTAGTGATGGTCATAGCCTGTCATTTGTGTGATGTGAATATTACTTGCCACTTGTCAGCCCAAGCCTGGATATTGTCTAGATCTTGTTGCATTTGGACACAGATGGCTTCAGGATCTGAGGAGTAGTGAATGGTGCTGAACTTTGTGCAATCATCGGTGAACATTCCCACTTCTGACCTTATGATGGCAGGAAGGTATTTGACAAAGCAACTGAAGATGTTTGGGCCTAAGACACTACCCTGAGGGACTCCTGTGGAGATGTCTTGGAGCTGAGTTGTCTGACCTCCAACAGCCACGACCATCTTCCAATATGTCAGTTATGACTCTAACCACAAGACAATTTACCCCGATATCTATTGATCCCGGTTTCGTGAGGGCTCCGTGATGTCACACCCAGTCGAATGCAGCCATCATGTCAAGGGCAATCACTCTCACCCCACCTCTGGAATTCAACTCTTTTGTCCATGTTTGAACCAAGGCTATAATGAGGTCAGGAGCTGAGTGGTCTTGGCAGGACCCAAACTGGCGTCACTTGAGCAGGTTATTGCTGAGCAGGTGCTGTATGATAGCACTGTTGATAACCTTCCATCGCTTGACGGATGATTAGCAGTAGACTGGTGGGGCGGTAATTGGCTGGGTTGGATTTGACCTGCTTTTTATGTACAGGACATAGTTGAGCAACTTTCCACATTGTAGTGTAGATGCTAGTGTTGTAACTGTACTGGAACAGCTTGGCTAGGGGAGTGGCAGGTTCTGGAGCACAGGTTGTCAGGTCCCAAAAGCCTTTGCAGTATCCAGTGCCTCCAACTGTTTCTTGATATCACATGGAGTGAATCGAATTGGCTGAAGACTGGTATCTGTAATGCTGGAGTCCACTGGAGGAGGCCCAAATGAATCATCTATTGGCACGTCTGACTGAAGATTACTGCGAAAGCTTCAGCCTTATCTTTTGCACTGATGTGCTGGGCTCTTCCATCATCGAGGGTGGGGATATCTATGGAGCCTCCTCCTCGAGTGAGTTGTTTAATCATCCACCACCATCCATGCCTGGATGTGGTAGGACTGCAGAGCTTAGATCTGATCCATTGGTTATGGGATCGCTTAGCTCTGTCTATCACCTGCTGCTTCTGCTTTTTGGCAGGTAGCCCTGCTTGGTGGCTTCACCAGGTTAACACCTCATCTTCAGGTACGCCTGATGATGATCCTGGCTTAGTGCTAAGGGGCACCTATCGTCATCCCACCTACCTCTCCCCCAGCCTCAAACCCCTCCCCAGTCCTGATGAAGGGTCCTGGCCAAAATGTCGACTCTCCTCCTCCTCAGATGCTGCCTGACCTGTTGTGCTTTTTCCAGTGCCACATTCTATCCACACTGCTCCTGGCACGCCCTCCTGCACTCTCCATTGAACCAGAGTTGATCCCCTGGCTTGACAGTAATGGTGGAGTGGGGGATATGCTGGGCCATGAGGTTACAGATTGTACTGGAGTTCAATTCTGTTGCTGTTGATGGCCCACAGCTCCTCATGAATGCCTGGTCATGAGTTGATAGAAGGTGTTCTCAACAGGGTCTTGGTGAGTTGCTTCAGTGCATCTTGTAGATGACATAAGATTGCTTTGGATGTGGTGCCAATCAAGTTAACTAAATTTTTCCTGGATGGTGTTGATCTTCTTGAGGGATGTTGGAGCTGCATTCAGCCAGACAAACAGAGACTATTGCATCTTACTCCTGCTTTCTGTGTTATAATGGCAGGCAGACATTGCTGTCTTCACTGTAGAGAAAGCAAAAAAAAAGAAAAATCAATAGTAGCTGTAAATTGGGAATTGCACTTGTGAGGGAAATGGTGTTGAGCAAACTGATGGAGTTGCAAGTTGACAGGTCTCCAGCTCCTAATGTATTCATCTTCAGGGTAGTTGGTGTCAATTTTCTAAAATTCTCTAGATTCTAGGGAGATCCAATCAGATGTGAACATAACAAATGTAACCCCTCTAGCCATCCCTAATTTCCCTGAGAAGATGGTGGCGAGCTGCCTCCTTTAACTGTTGCACTCCATGTGATTTCCTTAACATCTTGTGAAACCATTTCAAAGCCTCATGTAGACCAGACCAGGTAAGGACAGCCGATTTCTTTCGTCGTGGGGCACCAGTGAACTAAATGAGTTTTCACCATATTTGGTGGTTTCACAATCACGATTAAAGAAACCAAAGTTTAATTCAAGATTTTTATTCAAGTGGATATGAAGGCCATTTGGCCCAACATTTGGTTCTTTTAAAGAATAATTTAATTAGTCTCACTTACTTGCTTCTCACAACCCTTCATTGTCGTAGAGTCATAGAGATGTTCAGCACTGAAACAGACCCTTCGGTCCAACTCATCCATGCCAACTAGATATCCCAACCTAATCTAGTCCCACCTGCCAGCACCTGGCCCATATCCCTCCAATCCCTTCCTATTCATATACCTATCAGATGCCTTTTAAATGTTGCAATTGTACCAGCCTCTACCACTTCCTCTGACAGCTCATTCCATACACGTACCACCCTCTGTGTGAAAACGTTGCCCCTTAGGTCTCTTTTATATCTTTCCCCTCTCACCCTAAACCTCGTTCTGGACTCCCCGACCCCAGGGAAAAGACTTTGTCTATTTATCCTATCCATGCCCCTCATGATTGGGCCAAAGTCCTACAGCTCTCTCCTTGACTGCAACATGGGTGCACCCCAAGCACTATCGCAATTCAAGTTTTCTCCAGGGCAGTTAGAAAAGGGCAATAAATGCTGGTCTAGCCAGTGGCATTCTTCCCCTCATAGGTCCTCACCACCATTCAAGATATCATTGCTGATTTGCAACCTAAACCCATAGATGCAATTTTGCCCCACATCTCTTAATACTTTTAATAAACTAAAAATCTATCAATCACAATTTTATAATTAACAATTGATCTAGTATCAACTGTTCTTTGCAGATGAGAGTTCCACACATCTACATCACCCTCTGGGTGTTGATGTGTGTTTTTCAATTTCACTCCTGAAGTTCAGGATTAAATGGTGTCTTTGTTAAAACCTAAGTCACTAACTTCAAATCAGTATAAGAACAAGATGAGGTGAGATACAGAAATAAATGATTAGATGTTGTCTATCTTGAAACGTCTTCTGATTATTATTTCTTTCCCCCTTATCTTCAAGCAATGAACACAGTCCTCCTCTGCAACCTGTTTTCTGTCCCGCGGATTGCGTACGCCATGTCTGAGGATGGCCTACTCTTCAAGGTATTTGCGCGAGTGAACCCAGTCACTAAGGTTCCAGTGATCGGCATTGTCCTGTTTGGAATCCTGATGGCCATCCTGGCCATGGTGTTTGACCTGGAATCCCTGGTGCAGTTCCTGTCTATCGGAACGCTCCTGGCTTACACATTTGTTGCTGCCAGTACCATCGTGCTACGCTACCAGACAGACAAAATAAAGCGCTCGGAGACACCCCCGCCCAATCCAAGTCCTCAAACCCAGGATGGCAGTGGGCTGAAGGAGTATGAATCATTTTCGGATAAGCTCCAGTTAGTGGAGAAGCAAAAAGCAGCCAAGGAACGAAGGGAGCCTGGCCAACTGAAGTCCTCCTTTGAGCCTTATTTACATTTCCTTAGTGACTTTGTACCTGGGGAGATAGTGACTGTCGCAGTTACCTCCATGGTGCTCTGTTCAATATGCCTGTGCTGCATACTGGTTTTTGGTGTCAGTCATCTCCAGCTCCCTCAGTGGGCTTACATTCTATTCATCGTGTTCTTTGCAATTGGGTTCCTCCTCAGCTTATTCCTCATCTGGATTCATGAACAGCATCAAAAGCTGAATACCTTTCAGGTGAGTCCTCGTATGTTTAGCACTCAGGCAGCTTTTATTTTAAATTCATCAATGGATGCAGGCATTTATAACCATTCCTATTTGCCCAATGGGAAATGAGGGGTCCACCATATTGCTGTGGGTCTGAAGTCATATATTGGCCAGACTTGGTAAAGACAGCAGATTTCCTTTCCCAAAGCAAGGGTCAGGTGAATAGCCAAGGTCAATTCCCTGGGGTAGGGGAGTCCAAAATTAGAGGGCATAGGTTTAGGGTGAGAGTGGAAAGATACAAAAGGGACCTAAGGGGCAACTTTTTCACACTGAGTGTGGTGTGTGTATGGAATGGGCTGCCAGAGGAAGTGGTGGAGGCTGGTACAATTACAACATTTAAAAGGCATCTCGTTTGGTATATGAATAGGAAGGGTTGAGAGGCATATGGGCCGAATGGGACTAGATGAATTTAGGATATCTGGTTAGCATGGACGAGTTGGACCGAAGGGTCTGTTACCATGCTGTCGAACTCTATGCCTCTAAAGGTCATTAGTGAACCAGGTGGGCTTTCATCAACAATGTTATCAACTACCGTTTTCTTTTAAATTAAGCTTTCACCATCTGCTGGCAACAGGATTTGAACCCACATCCCAGAACATTAACCCAGGGCTTTTGGATTGCTCAATGACATTACCACTATGCCATTGCCTTCCCTTGGTCACTATTGAGCACACTGAGTTATGACTTTTCAAAATTGAATGGTTGTCTGTCAATTAGATGTTGAAAAAAGCAGTACATCATTTGAATGGAGATGATCAAGAACCGCAGCTGTTGAAGTTACTGGAGAATTATTCAGATGTGCTTAGGTAACATCAAGTACTGTATCCTGGAAATAAAATCATGGTGCAAAGTTATTTGGGAAGCTTTATGCCAGGATGGGATGATGAGATGATTGGGGTTGTTCAGGTTCAGTTATGTTTACATTCAGGTTAATATCCATTTTCCAGCCAAGTATCTGAGGGTAGCGCTGATTAAACTGGGCATGAGGTTCTGAGATGGTTGTCCTGAGAATGAAAAGGTTTAAATGGAAATAATCTGAAGAATGATAAAGAGTCTTGAGGATTCCAAACGATGGGAATGTATTGATCTCCATCTACAGATTGTTCCACTGTAGGACTGTTCTTGGAATACACTATTCTGGAAGCAAATGGTTTCTGTGGATGGCTACCTTGTGTTCTATCTTTGCCAGAGGGCACCAGGCACTAGGGGGAGTGTATTTTTAAGGTGAGCAGAGAACGATTTAAAAAGGACACAAACGGGCAATTTTTTTAACACAGAGAGTGGTTCATGTGTGGAATGAACTGCCAGAGAAAATGGTGGATGTGGGTGCAGTTACAACATTTAAAAGACAATTGCATAAGTTCATGAACAGGAAAGGTTTGGAAGGATGTGGACCAAGCGCAGAGTGGTGAGACTGCTTTAACTTGGGAACATGGTCGGTTTGGACTTTGAACCGAAGAGTCTGTTACTGTGCTGTATGATTCTATGGCTCTATAACATGGGCAGGCTGCTTTTCCCCCTCCTTACAATAGAGGAGGTTCGGGTCAGAATTAATAATTCTGAAAAAGTAGCAGGAAGAGACTGCCTCCAGTGGCTGGAGGGTCACTAACCAGAAGACACAGACAAAATGAAAATAATTAGGACAAGAAACAGTCATGAAATGAGCTCTATTTTCTTGAACACAGTGAATAGTTTTATGATCTGGAAAGAGGAGTACTCCAGAACTTCAGGCTAATGTTCTGGGGACACGGGTTCAAATCCCACCATACAGATATTGAAGTTTGAATTTAATAAAATGTGAAATTAAAAGGTGGACAAATTATGACTGTTGTCAGCGTTTGTGACAATCCATCTGGGTCACTAATTTTCTGTAGGAATGGAAATCCGCCATTCTTACTTGGTCTTGCCTACATGTGAGATCAGGCCCACAGTGATGTGGTTCGACTCTTAACCTGCTTCTGCAATGACATAACAAGCTCCTCGTTTCATGGGGAGTTAGGCACAGACAACAAATGCTGACCTTGCCACTCCTGCAAAAATGACAAATGTACACAGGCAATTTTCATTCGATGTATTCAGAGATTAATTTACACCGGAAACTTGACACAACTGTGACAAAAATGTGAACATTTTGATGTGCACATGAGTGCAAAATATTTATAAAGTCAAGTAGAAACAATATTGCTATTTTAGATGTCTTGTGGACAAACCTTTCTCTTTTACTTATTCTTTCATTGGATGTGAGCATCACACGAAAGACCAACATCTAATGCCCCTCACTAATTAAACTTGGTACCCAATCCAAATTTTCCCACGGTAGGGGAGTCTAAAACTAGAGAGCATAGGTTTAAGGTGAGAGGGGAGAGATACAAAAGAGTCTAGAGGGGCAATCTTCTTCATAGTAAGGTTGGTGAGTGTCTGGAATGGGCTATCCGAGGTAGTGGCGGAAGCGAGTACAATTTCACCATTAAAGAAATATTTAGACAGGTGCATGGATGGAATAGGTACACATGGATATGGACCAAAAGCAGGCCAATAGGACTAGTTTAATTGTGAAAACTGGGGGGCATAGGCAAATCAGGCTGAGGGCCCATTTCCATGCTGTAGAGGACATCTGTAACTCTGTGCTGGGCTATTTCAGAGGGCTGATGGGTTTGAATGATAATTGATGATAGGTTCATGGTCACCATTACTAGAAATGGGGGCATGATTCTTCCCACCCCTGGAGGAGGCAGAAAGGGAAATTATTGGGTGAGTTTGCCTTTTGCAATTAGAAACACAGAAAGTAGGAGCAGCAGAGAGCATATCCCTAACTTTGGACCAGGAGGCCCAGGTTCAAGTCCCACCAGTTCTGGTGGTGTATTATCGCATTGCTGAATAAGTTGATTAGAAAACATTATGTTCCAAATATGTCATGCCTACTCAATCCTGAAGTATGTTGAACCATGGTTCAAGAATATTTACTTAATTGTGTCTTACACAAGGACTGTTTACCTGTGGTATTGTTAGCTTAGTTCGCTGGACAACTGGTTTACAACATAAAGTGATGCCAACAGAGCAGTTTTGATTCCTGCCCTGGCTGAGGTTACCATAAAGGACTCTCCTTCACAATCTTTCCCCTCATTTGAGGCATGGTGACCCTCAGGTTAAACTACTGCTAGTTCTCTCTAATGACAGAGTGGGACGCTGGCAAATTTACTGATATTGTGACATTTATAATATTTTTTGTGTTTGTCAGATTGGTACCTCAGCAGTTTGTTGTTGAATACTCCCCTTTTTTTCTTGATGTGATTTGATATGATATGACTGTATGCTTGTACTGAAAGAAATTACAATTGCTAAAGTGTGAGGCAGTTCCTGTGATTCCACATCACTTTGAGTTCATGCAGCCAGCATTAACTTTCCTTTCCCTCTCCTGCAATGCCCATACTCAGTCATGTTGTTTCACTCACATTAAAGCCTTTTAAATCCTTAACAGGGACTGGGGTGGGGGGCTACACATTTTGTTAAATTCCAAGTTATTTGGGATTAAAGTTAACTTACTTCCCCTCAGTGCCTCTTCCCACTTAGCTTCTTTTGGAATGCTGGGACGAAATTACATGCATGACAGGCTGACTATTGACAGTTACTTGACCAAAGAGAATTAGATACAGAGTCAAGAATGAATCTGCCCATGCCCGATGCTCACGCACCAGCAGATTCAAGCTGGACTCGCTGGATAGCATTCCCCAGAGTCTTCGCAACTAAGAAAGACTTGCTTTTATCTCAGACCTTTCTCAGCCTCTAGGTATCCTGTAGGGTTTTTATGCTCACTGCCTTACATTGAAGTGCAGGTCCTGTTGCAAAGTTTTGAAAGGCAGCAGTTAAGTTGCACACTATGGCATCATCCCTTCAAAGTCAAAATCCTCCATCTTCCCTCCCTAGTGTGAATGCACTAGCACCCCCCGGGCTGCAGTGATCCAGGAAAATGGCATCACAATAGAGATGGACAGTCAACGCTTATCAAGCCAGCGATGCCCACATCTCACGATAAGATTTTTAAAAATGTAGCAAGGTCCCTCAAATGTGACAATGTTGGTTCATGGATAATATTTATTAGGTCATCAGTGACAACTCCCTGGCCCACGTTGAGATGTTGCCATGAGATCTTTGATGTCCATCTGAAAGGGCAGTCAGTGTCAAAATCTCAACAGAGAATTGACACACATGATGATCAAATGCTGATTGCAGATTTTACTCTCCAGTTGTCAGAGTCAGACTTGGCTCCAAAGATTTGTACTCTGAGGTAAGAGTACTCTGCACTAACTCCTCAGGCCACTTATTGCGTTACCACTTCAAATACTGAGATCAATTACAGTGCAGACTCACATTGAGTGCAGCAATCATCTGGGTCCTATCACATAATCACCACCATCCCAGATGTCTACTTGCTTATTAGTGAGTGATGACTACTAGTTGTTTAACCTGAGGGTCACCACGCCTCAGATGAATGGAGAGAGAGACCTTCACAGGAACATCAGCTAGAGTGGGAATTGAACCCACGATAGGCACATTAGAAATGTGGAGCTTATTCAAGGAAAAGCTACTGTGTGTCCTAGATAAATATGTACCTGTCAGGCAGGGAGGAAGTTGTAGAGCGTGGGAGCCGTGGTTTACGGAGGAAGTGGAATCTCTGGTCAAGAGGAAGAAGAAGGCTTATGTTAGGATGAGATGTGAAGGCTCAGTTAGGGCGCTTGAGGATTACAAGGTAGCCAGGAAAGACATAAAGAGAGACCTCAGAAGAGCCAGGAGGAGACATGAGAAGTTGTTGGCGGATAGGATCAGGGTAAACCCAAAGGCTTTCTATAGGTATTTAAGGAATAAAAGAATGATGAGAGTAAGATTAGGGCCAATCAAGGATAGTAGTGGGAAGTTGTGTGTGGAGTCAGAGGAGATAGGGGAAGCACTAAATGAATACTTTTCAACTGTATTCACTCTAGAAAACAACAATGTTGTCGAGGAGATTACTGAGATACAGGCTACTAGACTAGGTGTGATTGAGGTTCACAAGGAGGAGGTATTAGAAATCCTGCAGAGTGTGAAAATAGATAAGTCCCCTGGGCCAGGTGGGATTTATCCTAGGATCCTCTGGGAAGCTAGGGAGGAGATTGTGGAGCCTTTGGCATTGAGCTTTAAATCGCCATTGTCTACAGGAATAGTGTCAGAAAACTGGAGGATAGCAAATGTGGTTCCCCTGTTCAAGAAGGGGAGTAGAGACAATCCTGGTAATTATAGACCAGTGAGCCTCACTTCAGTTGTTGGTAAAGTGTTGGAAAAGGTTGTAAGAGATAGGATTTATAATCATCTAGAAAAGAATAATTTGATTAGGCATAGTCAGCACGGTTTTGTGAAGGGTAGGTCGTGCCTCACAAATCTTATTGAGTTCTTTGAGAAGGTGACCAAACAGGTAGATGAGAGTAAATCTGTTGATGTGGTGTATATGGATTTCAGCAAGGCGTTCGATAAGGTTCCCCACAGTAGGCTATTGTACAAAATGCGGAGGAATGGGATTGTGGGAGATATAGCAGTTTGGATCAGTAATTGGCTTGCTGAAAGAAGACAGAGGGTGGTGGTTGATAGGAAATGTTCATCCTGGAGTCCAGTTACTAGTGGTGTACTGCAAGGGTCAGTGTTGGGTCCACTGCTGTTCGTCATTTTTATAAATGACCTGGATGAGGGCGTAGAAAGATGGGTTAGTGAATTTGCAGCCGACACTAAGGTCGGTGGATAGTGATGAAGGATGTAGTAGGTTACAGAGAGACACAGATAAGCTGCAGAGCTGGGCTGAGAGGTGGCAAATAGAGTTTAATGTGGACAAGTGCGAGGTGATTCACTTTGGTCGGAGTAACCAGAATGCAAAGTACTGGGCTAATGGTAAGATTCTTGGTAGTGTAGATGGGCAGAGAGATCTCGGTGTCCAGGTACACAGATCCTTGAAAGTTGCCACCAAGGTTGACAGGGTTGTTAAGAAGGCATACAGTGTTTTAGCTTTTATTAATAGAGGGATCGGGTTCCGGAACCATGAGGTTATGCGAGAGCTGTACAAAACTCTAGTGCGGCCGCACTTAGAGTATTGTGTATAGTTCTGGTCACCGCATTATAAGAAGGGTGTGGAAGCTTTGGAAAGGGTGCAGAGGAGATTTACAAGGATGTTGCCTGGTATGGAGGGAAGGTCTTACGAGGAAAGGCTGAGGGACTTGAGGCTGTTTTCGTTAGAGAGAAGAAGGTTGAGAGGTGACTTAATAGAGACATATAAGATAATCAGAGGGTTAAATAGGGTGGACCGGGAGAGCCTTTTTCCAAGAATGGTGATGGCGAGCATGAGGGGACATAGCTTTAAATTGAGGGGTGATAGATATAGGACAGATGTCAGAGGTAGTTTCTTTATTCAGAGAGTAGTAAGGGTATGGAATGCTTTGCCTGCAACGGTACCAGATTCGCCAACTTTAAGTACATTTAAGTCGTCATTGGACAAGCATATGGACGTACATGGAATAGTGTAGGTTAGATGGGCTTCAGATTGGGATGACAGGTCGGCGCAACATCGAGGGCTGAAGTGCCTGTACTGCGCTGTAATGTTCTATGTTCTATGGCCGTTACTCTGAATCACAAACCAGCCATCCAGCTCTTTACATTAAGAGATAATCCAGTAGTTTGTAATAAAATTATGATGAGTTGTACCACTAATGAGATTTTTATGACTTTTCATTTTGTAGGTTCCATTGGTGCCCTTGATTCCTGGAATCAGTATCTTACTGAATGTATACCTGATGTTAAAGCTCAGTTTATTGACTTGGGTGCGATTCTCTGTTTGGATAGTTATAGGTAAGACAATTTTACTTTTAAACATTAATTGCTCATTTACTTAGCTGGGTTCCACAGGTGGAGTGTTGTCATGATATGGCAGGTCATTAATTAGGGAATCTGATGTATGGTTTTCGTATCTCCTGTTCAACTATCTGTTCCAGTAATGAATTATAAAGTTACTAGTAATCCTTTAGAAATAACGATGAAACAACCAGTGGAAAAACATGCGTTTGCCATCCGTAGGCATGCAAAATTATCTAAAATTCCTTGATTCTGCCAGTTATAGAGTCATACAGTCATACAGCACGGGAATAGACCCTACTGTTCAACTAATCTGCACTTAACAGACATTACAATCTGACCTAGTTACATTTGCCAGCATTTGGCCCATATCTCTCTAAACCCTTCCTATTCACATACCAATCCAGATGCCTTTTAAATGTTGTGATTGTACCTGCCTTCACCAGTTCCGCTGGCAGCTTGTTCCATAAGCTATGTTAAATTTCTGCCATTGTTCAACTGTTTGTTTTTCTACTGAACTTCTTTCCCATTCCACCCAGCCAACTCAGCCCTTATCCATGTTTAATTACCAAGTCTTGTTTTCAACCCATGTTTCTCACTCTCCAACTGAACGCTAAGTTCTGCCATGCCATGGCCACTGTTCCCTAGGGGGATCTCTTACTCAGAAATAATTTATCAAATCTGTTGCATTACAGAACACCAGATCCAAAGTAGTAGCTGGATCAGGAAATGGTCCTGAAGATACTCAATAATTCTTTGCAACCACTACGTTTGCGAATTTAATCTTCATGTAGATTGGGAAAATCAAAGTCATCCATGTGCGTTGACTCTTTTGACATGCCAACTTTGACCTCCTTGTAACCATATCTCCAAAATGGCTGTAAGATCATACCCCTATTTGTGCTGTTCATTCATTTAATTTATTCTGAATACTTTGTAGAATAGAGCACCATTAATTTTGCCATTTTGCCATTTCACCCACAACCTTTGCCCCTATTTGTTGTGATCTGGAAAATATTGCCTGAAAGGATGGTAGAAAAATACATAGTAAGAACTTGCAAAAAGGATACATACTTAAAATAAATTGGAGGTTATGTGGAAAAATCAGATGAAAAAGTCTAATTGCCAGCTATTTTAGAGAGCCAGTCAGGCAGCATCCGAGGAGCAGGAGAGTCGATGTTTTGAGTATAAGCTCTTCATCAGAAATGATGAAGAGCTTATGCTCGAAATGTTGACTTTCCTGCTCCTCGGACGCTGCCTGATCTGCTGTGCTTTTCCAGCATCACATTCTTCGACTCTGATCTCCAGCATCTGCAGTGCTCACTTTCTCCTAGCTAATTTTAAAGAGCCAGCATTGATATAATGGACCAAATGGACTCCTTCTTGTAGTGTCACATCTCACTGGGGTAACATGCCGGCTATCAAGCTCTACTATTACAAAGTTAAAAATTTTTCAACGGATTCAAACTTCTCCAAGTTACCTCTCTTTTAAAATGGACCAGATTTTTGTACTTTGCAAGAATTACCATTTATTACACAGCTACAGATTCTAACCAAAGGCAAGCAACTACTAATTGTCAAGATATTCCTCTAATGTTAGAACTATAACCCCCTTATAAACAAAACCCTCCCCCATTACATACACATGCGGACAGAGGCAGGCAGACAAATAACATTGGTGTAATGGCTGGTGGGAATGCTGTTCAATGGTCCCAGTTCACAGGATTAGGTGAGATGATCCTTTTGCTTGCCAGGACCTGCTGCTCCTTCATCCCTTATTCCAGGTTCTTTCCACTTCTGCATCGGAGACACATTAACCGCAAAGACTCTGATTAAAAACCCCACTGCTTACAGCAATGAGCATGGGGGAATAAAAAGTGACTTGCGGAACCATAGTAACTAACACTGCCAAATGCCTGAGGACAACTTTTTAACATCACACTGTGGATGAATGCTCAGCACTAGATACCAGCCAAGGAATCACAATTTGCCACAGTGTTGTTGGGCTGAATGTTGACTCCTATCATTAATCTCCAGTGAAGGTGGGCAAGGGAAGTGTCCATGTTTAGCCTGGATGAGCCTATGTCTGGGCAAATTGTCTAACAACAGCCAACTTGCATGGCTCATGCGTGGACAGTGGCTTTATATTTGTTACATTCAGCTTACCATTTTCTCAAGAACATGAGGGGTAGGGTAAGAGTGGGGCTGGTGGCTGAAAGATGATAAAAAGAGGGATAGGAAAAATGTGATTCCTATTATGGAGGAGTTATCAATATTCAGACAGAGGGCTTGTGTGGTACAGAGGTACTGTCCATACATCGGAGTCAGGAGGCCTGGGTTCAAGTGCCACCTGTTCCAGAGGTGTATAATTACATCCCTGAGCAGGTTAATTAGAACATTCAGGAGAAAGTGAGGGCTGGAGATCAGAGTCAAAGAGTGTGGTTCTGGAAAAGCTGGCAGTATCCGAGCAGCAGGACAGTCAGAGCTTATGCACGAAACATCAATTTTCCTGCTCCTCAGATGCTTCCTGACTGGCTGTGCTTTTCCAGCACCATACTCTTCGATATCTAAATATTCAGCCAAGCCAGTCAAGTGTAAACTGAGAGAGGTTTAAACTTATGTCAATGGAATTGCTCTTGTACAAATGATTTCACATGCTGGTAATCTAAGAGGGAAACTGTCCAACAACACTGGACAAATCTTCCATGCTGTCCTAATATCTCCTCATGAAGTCAGGATCTCTCCTGTGGAAGGATTGGAGGGGGAGGGTGGACATTGTACTAAATGAAATACACTCCGTAAATGTAAAATGTCATTGAGTATGACTGTTGTGGGTAGAACTGGAGGCTCCTAATGTGCTTTCTTATTTTGTAAGGTTTTCTCATCTATTTTGGTTATGGGATCTGGCACAGTAAGGAGAATCTGAAGGAGCCAAAACCACGGAATGTTGTTGCCCGGTATGTTGTCCTTCCTAGCGGCAGCTTGGTGGAAACAGTCCAAACCGTGCAGCCAGACACCCAGCACACCACGGGCATGGCGGAAGTGACCGGAGAAGGAGCGAGTAGATAGTAGCAGACTTGGCCAGTTGTCCTTCGCTAGAGGAACCCTCCCACTCTTCTAAGCTTTGGTGTTATTCCAGGTAAAGTTGGACAGAGCTGCACCACAGTATTTTCACCAGGTTGCAGGAGGTCACGTGCGGCACCTTTCTTGTTTCACCCATGAGCTTTTCCAACCTTTGCTGACCTTAGCTTCTTTACCTAATGAAAGTGGAGTGTGGCATGAACCCTTCTGAAGTAGATGAGATAAAACACCTCCAGTGAGGAATGTCATTATACATGCCTACAGAAGGGGTCATTGTAGAATCTAAATCCTGTATCCGCTATACATTTTTTTGGTCTCATTTTATTCAGTTGTGCAAATGTTTCTTTTCTTCATCTGATTATCTGGTTGAGTAAGGGAAAGAGGGAAAAAGTAAAAGGAAAACACTTTCTAACAACGTCCCTGTCCCCATAGCTGTATATTGAAGGGTGACACATGCATATTACTCTCTGTAAGAAATATTCAGAAAAGTTTCAGTTTGCTGGGGAGTGTATACTGTACTAAAATTATCAAACACCTGTCACATGAACCTGTGTAAGTTCAGAGATTTCAAGTGCTTTATTTAATGATGTGGTCCAGGAAACATTCCTGTCTTGATTGCTCTTCACTATGATCCAATGGGCAAACTCAGCTCATTAATGACCTATACACAATTATAATGTTGATATTATGTGGAATTATTTTCATTGCACTGTTCCCTCATTATATTTTTCCCAGCTCCTCCTCCTCCCACAATCAGGTAATGTACTGGTTGTTGCTGTTTTAATCTGATCTACTTCCTCACCCCTCCCCACCTCCACCCTTTCTCTTGCTTTTTCACTTTCCCCTCTCCTTTTGCACTCCATCTCTCTTCCTAGTCTTCCTTTACTTTGTCCACTCCTCAGTCCTCTCTCTTTCTTTTTCCTTCTTTTGATTCCTTTCTCTTTCTCTTTATTCCCTCCCTCCCTCCCTCCCCTCCATCACTGCCTTTCCATGACTCTGACTCTTCATTTATCCTCTGTTCTTTTTCCCCCTCCCTACTTCCTTCACTCTTCCAAACCATCCTCACTTCCATGCCCCTCCATTCACTTCTCTACCACCCTCCCTTCACTCTTCTAACCCTCCTCCCTTCGCCCTTCTATCCCATTTCCACTGCCCCCTCCCACTTCCACCACCCCCTTCACACCCTCTCCCCTTCCTTCACTCTTCTACTCCTGCGTTACATTAGTTCTCATTCATTGTCACAGGATTCAATCAGCTACCTTGTACAATTTCGCACCTCTCTAACACACTTAAATCATGGTACTTCAACATTTAATAATGTGCAACAGTAAAGACAGTTGGAACCACACATTTCCAGCAGCCTCTTAATTCATCTTTACTCAAGCTCACCCAGGGTTTACTTAACAGCAATTGGCCTTTGAGGTGTTAAAGGAACACACAATTGCATAGTAGCAGAACAGCCATATTATGTTTTGCTTTATATGGTGTTCCTCCCCTTATAAAGCAGCATATCCTGACTTACTGGGAGTAGAGCCAACAGTCTATGTCTGTTCATCTTTCCAAAGCTTTGTGTCTAATGCGTGTTGGATTTTAAATATATTTGTAACTTAGATGAAAATTCTCGTCTGTTTTTGTGACTGGCTCCAGTTTCTCAGGTCACGATGAAAAAGAAAACCTTTCACTGATGCCAATTTGGAGCCAATCTAAAGAATGCTTCACCATTAACCAATTACTTCAATTCTTCTCTCAGACGCTCTAGCAACCTATTATGAGCAATAACATGGGACATCCATGATTGGTAGATTCATAATTCCCTCTCTGGAGGTGGGAAAGGAGATGGTAAGAAGGGGAAATAACCTGGCAGGTTGACCCAGAGAGATACTCTCCCCACTTAGGCAGTTGATCTCCAATTAACAGCTTTAAGCAACCAATTATGGGTTTCAATTTGCCAACTCCCAGGTAGCCAGCCTGCTTGGCAGATGAGAAAGGAGGTTAATTTCTCCAACAGGGTAACCAGGTCAACTTGTACAGGACATTGGTTAGGGCACTTTTGTAATTCTGCATTCAATTCTGATCTCCCTGCTATAGGAGCGATGTTGTTAAACTTGAAAGGGTGCAGAAAAAGGTTACATGGATGTTGCCAGGGTTGGAGGGTTTGCGGTATGGGGAAAGACTGAATAGTCTGGGGCTATTTTCCCTGGAGGGTTGGAGGCTGAGGGATGACCTGATTAGGTTTGTAAAATCATGAGGGGCATGGATAGGGTGAATAGCCAAGATCTTTTTCCCAGTGTAGGGGAGACCAAAAATAGAAGGCATAGGTTTAAGGTGACAGGAGAAAGATATAAAGAGGACTTAGTGGATAACTTCTTCACACAGAGGGTGAAGCATGTCTGGAACAATTTGCCAGAGGACTTAGTGGAGGCTGGTACAATTTCAGCATTTAAAAGGATGTGTACATGATGAGGAAGGTTTAGAGGAATATGGACCAAATGCTGGCAAATAGGAGTAGATTAATTTAGGATATCTGGTCAGCATGGATGAGTTGGACCAAAGGGTCTGTTTCTGCGCTGTACCTTTCTATGACTCTATGATCATCCGTAACTAGGTTGAATGGTGGAGCAGGCTCGAAGAGCTGAATGGCCTACTAATTGCTCCAATGTTGTGTGTTTCTACCTTTATCCTCTGGCTACTGAACTTCCAGCCAGTGGAACTGGGTTCCCGTTGTCCAGTCTAATTAGTCTTCTCATGTTTTGCCTTATTTGATGACTTGGACATTGAACTTACCACTACTCCCAAAGGATGCAGCTTTAAAAGACAGGCTCCCCTTTAAATGGCAGCAACTCCCGCAGCAAACCAGCTGCCCATAACTAGCCAGATCCGTGTTGGTCACACGCAAAATAGTAAATCTCTCAATGTGGCCCAAATCCTGCATGTAAGTGAGTTAGAAGCAATGACCCTCAGCTGGTCTATGGTTGGAGTACTCGCGTGAAAATATCACGTCTTGCAGGTACCTCTTCCACATTCATTGAAATGGAAGGCAACTGAAATAGTTTCCATTGCTAACAGCATTTGACCTTCCCTCACTGATTGATCCTGTTAATAATAGCCACACTTTATCTGGCTTGCTGCCTGGAATGTCAGGAGATGCTCAGTGGAGTTAGCAAGGCTGATAGAACTGCAGAGGGACCTGACTGTTCTTGTGCATGAATCACAAAAAAAAATAGTTTACAGATGCAGCAGGAATTAATAAGGCAAATGGATTATTGTCCTTCATTGCTGGAGGGATGGAGTTTAAAAACAGGGAGGTTATTCTGCAGCTGTACAAGGTGCTTTCAATAAGATCAATCTGGGACGATTCTGTGGGTGCTCAGTCCACTTGTCACACAGCGGCCAAGTTGAAAGGGAATCCCTGTTCTCAGTTGTCAAGGCCTTTACTCCATGGGATTTCCATTGATTTCTCCTGGAGTTAGGGCAGAAAATGGCAAGTACCCTTGTAGAAACCTTAGGTTTCTCCCTTTTCCAACATTGATGTTGGTTGCTTGTGTTACTGTTGCTGTCTGTCACATATTTGCAGTAGGCTTGACATTTAACTGTTGCGGTCTGCTTTGCAGCGATTGGCCATATGCATAAAATGACTGCACCAAATGAAATTTGCTGGTTGTGGGCATTTTCAGAACATTGTGACAAGGCATTAAATAAATGGAAGTTTTCCCTTCAGAGTACAAATGCGAAAGGGTTAGTTAACTCTACTATGTCCTGCTACAACCTCACAGGACATTAGTGAGACTGCTTCTAGAGTACTGTCTATCATTTTGGTCATCCTCATTCAGGAGGGATATACATGAATTGGAGGTGGTTCACTAGGCTCACTTTTGGGATGAAGGGATGAGGAAAGATTGAACAACTCATTGGAGTTGAGAATTTATGAGAAGTGTTTGGACTGAAACACATAACGCTGTGAGAGGGCTTAACTGGGAAGATGTCAGGAGCGTGCTTCCCCACGTGGGACACCTAGATCTGGCGGAACAGTTTCAAACGAAAAGGTCTTCCATTTAAGGATGTGGTGAGGAGGAATTTCCTCTCTCAAAGGATCGTTACTGTTTTAGATTTTCTTCCCAGCAACCAGCAAAGGCTGGGACATTGAATATATCAATTGACGACAAAGTCAGGTATTATGGGGATACACGGGAAAGTAGAGTTAAGGCCACAACCAAATTGGCCATGATCTCATTGAAACATGGAGGGGCTGAATGGCCTACTGCTGTTCCTGGTTCATATGTCTGTAAAGAAACAAAGAAAATATGACCATAAGAAGGCCGTTTGAGCTTCTCTTACCATTTAAATGATATCCAACTCAGTCCCCTTTTCTCGCTTTCTCCCCATATCCCTTTAACCTTAAGAACTATATCTAACTCCTTCTTGAAAACAGTTTTTGGCTTCAACCACTTGCTGTGGCAAACAATTCTACAGGCTCATCACTCTCTGGGTGAAGAAATTTCCCCTCATCTCAGTCCTAAGTGGTCTGCTCCTGGACTCCCCAGTTATTGAAAACATCCTTCCTAAGTTTGTCGTGCCTAGTCCTATTAGAATTTTATCGATTCCACAAGATGTCTCTTAACTTCTAAACTCCCAACAAATATAGTCCTAATCAATCCACATCTCTGTTTACACATCAGTCCTGCCATTCCCTGGAATTAGTTTGGTAGGCCTTTTTTTTCACTCCTTCCATAACCAGAACATCCTTCCTCAGGTAAGGAGACCAAAACTGCACCCAGTACTCCAGGTGTGATCTAATCAGGGCTCTGTATAGTTTCAGAAAGACATGTCTGCTCCTGTACTCAAAATGTCTCCCCTTCTTCATCACCTGCTGCGCCCGCATGCTTACTTTCAGCAACTGATATACAACCCTCCCACCCAGCTTTGTGTTTTCTACAGAGCTTGTAATATAATTCATTAGCTGTTGGCCTTTAACTGTTTGCAAGCATTGACACAAGAAGGAAGCATTAAAAAACTGTTCAAGCGCAAAATCAGACACCTCAACACAAAATGTAATTCAAACAGACACAATTCTCTCTCCAGTTTCTAAGTTACTATCCCTCCCAATTCCAAAACTTGGACTCTCCATACACCATTGGATACACAAAGGAAATGATAGGAAGGTATCAGGCACAGGGAAGGGCTGGGACTTTTCCCTGTGGCTCCTCTGTTGTGCCCTGTTGTAAGGAACAAGTCAGGATTAGAATGCTCCTCTGTGTGGGGAACAGTCAGTCAATAAAGGACAATGGTTGGGATCTCGAGGTTGTGTGGCCAGTGAGAAGCTTGAAAGCAATGACAAGGAGCCCCAACAGGAAAGTAAGGAAAATGAGGCATCTTTTGTCCAAGTTTTTAAGAGTCGAAATAATAAGTGTCCCTTCACAATACCACAGTGGAGGATGAGACAGAGGATCCTTCTACAGGCCAGACTGCAGTTGGTGCTCTACCTAGCCAGGATTGTGGGAGTTAAGTCTGTGCTCCCCTCTCCGGTGACATCGGGATGCTACCTCCAGTAAGCTAACCTAGCTCCCATTACCTGTGGGGCCTTAGAGGCTGACTGGGAAATCTCTGACTGGAAACTCCCACTCAGTCTCCTTTCCCAGATCTAATGCGGCCTTTCTGATCTCAATCAGTTTTCTATCATTTGTGTGGCCAGGTGGCCCATGCACTTCCCATCCTGACTCTGGGAAAATGGACCACAGACAGAGACAGGGAAGATTCGATTAGATGCTCTACAGTGTTGAAACAGGCCCTCCGGCCCAACAAGTCCACACCGACCCTCCGAAGAGTAACCCACCCAGACCCATACATTTACCCTTGACCATGGCCAATTCACCTGACCTGCACATCTTTGGATTGTGGGAGGAAACCAGAGCACCCGGAGGGAACCCACGCAGACAAAGGGAGAATGTGTAGTTGCCCGAGATGGGAATTGAACCCGGGTCCCTGACGCTGTGCGGTAGCAGTACTAACCACTGAGTCACTATGCCGCCCAAAATGGCACACTGACCATTGCTATGGTTACTACAAATCGTGGGGCCTCAAAATCCAGATGGAAGTCACCACATCAAGTTGTGCCATTTTTCGTAGAAAATATAGAAGAGGACGAGGCCATTCTGCCCTTCGAGCCTATTCCATACCTCAACAATATTATAGCTGATCATCCACGGGTACAGATAGGTTTAATGCTAGGTGTCTTTTCCCTAGGATGGGGGATTTCAAGACTCGGATGCATAGTTTCCTTTATTCATAAGCCTTTCTGCTAAATCCTATGGCAGCATAGTGACTATGTTACAAGCATTCCATACATCTCAACCACTTTGTTATGAGTTCAAATCTCAGCACAGCAACTTGGGAATTTAATTAATTTCTAATTAGATTTAAAGTAAATATGGACTAGACGTAGTGAATGTCATAAAAATCCACATAACTAAAGGAGAGATAAGTTCAACCGATGCATTCAAGAGGGTGTGGAGGATTGTTTGGATAGAAATAGTGTGTGGAGATAGGGGAAAAGGCAGAAGATTGGCGCTATTGAATAGAATTGGAGCAGGCACGATGGTCCGAATGGCCTCTTTCTGTACTGTAACAATTCTGTGATGGTGTCTTTTTGGGAAGAGAATGTGCTAATCTGACCCCAGCACGGCCAATACATTACGCCAGATGCACAGCAGTCTGGTTGACTCTTAACTGAACTCAGAATGACTTTGCAAGTCACTCAGTTGTATTCATGACTCACTTACTATTTTTCTTTCTGAGGGTGGCATGGTGGCTCAATAGTTAGCACTGCTGCCTCACAACATTAGGGACCTGGGTTCAATTCTAGGACTCGGGCGACTGTCTGTGTGGAGTTTGCACGTTCTCCCCGTGTCTGTGTGGGTTTCCTCCGGGTCCTCCGGTTTCCTCCCACAGTTGAAAAATGTGGTGCTGGAAAAACACAGCAGGCCAGGCAGCATCCGAGGAGCAGGAGAATCGACGTTTCGGGCACAAGCCCTTCCTCCCACAGTCCAAAGATGCGCCGGTTAGGTGAATTGGCCGTGCTAAATTGCCCATAGTGTTAGGTGCATTAGTCAGGGGCAAATGGGTCTGAATGGCTTGCCCCAACTTGCCAGATCCCCAACCCACCAGGTTCTTTTTCCTAATGGGCTAAACACATAGTACTGATGCCCACAGCCCCACCACTGATAAAATCCCAGTGGCAATGGGTGGATGCCAGTAAGAGCCCATGAATTGGCCGTTGAAGAGCATCAAATGCCTCCAGGCAAGTAAATTGCCTGCTGTGTCCCCTGAGGCTGGTAAAACTGCAACAGGAGTGGACAAAGGTGACAGGCACAAAACCCACTCCCCTGGTGTTCACTGGTTGTAGTTGGGGCTCTACACTCTGTCCGAAAAGCCACGATGTGGAGGTGCCAGTGATGGACAAAGGTAAAAATCACACAACACCAGGTTATAGTCCAACGGGTTTATTTGGAAGCACTAGCTTTCGGAGCGCTGCTCCTTTGTCAGGTAGCTTGTGGGGCAGGATCATAGGACACAGAATTTATAGTAAAAGATCATAGTGTCATGCAACTGATATGATATATTGAACAAATCTAGATTGCTGTTAAGTCTTTCATCTCTTAGAATGGGTTACAGGTTTTGATGCATTAATATGTTAATCCCAGAACTTCTTTTAAGTCACATTCCTGAGATAATTTAAGGTTTTATATAAAAAAAGGTGACATCTCAGCTCAGACAATGCACTAAAGGTGTGAAGTTAGAGTCTGTCTGTATTGAGTCAGACTGTTTCTATTTCCAAAGTAGGAATTTATAAAATCTCACATGGACTGACTGACCACAGACTGTGTGCTTTTTAAACAAAATAGAATGTATCTGCAAATATAATTCTGCAAATGCATATTCACCCCATGGACTTATATGTGTGTGTGCATGCATGTGAGGGACAGAGAGAGTGAGAGAGTGTGTATGTGTGTGCGCATGCTTGTTAGAGTGTTTGTGAGTGTGGCGGAGTATGTGCTTGTGGGAGGGTGTGGGTGTGGTGTGAGAGTGTGTCTGAAAGATTGCGTGTGTATGAGAGAGGGCCTGCGTGAATGTGTTACTTTGAAAGAGTGTATGTGTATGTGTATATATTTGTGCTGATTTCATATGTTGCAGGCAAGGATGTCCCGAGGCATGGTACATTGTTGAGACCAAGCAGACACGCTATGACAGCGGATGAATGGACACCACACAACAATAAGCAGGCAGTGTTGTTTCCTTCCACATGGGGAACACTTTAGCAGTCAGGAACATTCAGCCTCAGATCTTCAGGTGACCATCCTCCAAGGTGGACTTCAGGATATGAAACAATGCAGAGTGGCGGAGCAGAGGCTGATAGCTAAGTTCGGTACCCATGGGATGGCTTCAGTCGGGACTTGGTTCATGTCACACTACAGGTGACCCCATTACACTATATTGTACACATACACACACATAAGCACACACAGAAGCACACATGCACACACACAATACATACATAACACACACTCTTACATACTCACACACTCACGCAGACCCTCTCTCATACAAGTGCTTTCTCTCAGACACACACACATATATAAGCCCCCATATGCGCACACCCTCTCACAGGCATATACTCTGTCAGACTCATGCGCACACACACACACACACATGTACATAAGTCTATGGAGTGAATTTGCATTTGCACTATTGTATTTGCAAATACATTTTATTTTGTTCAAAAAGTACACAATCTGTAGTCAGTCAATCCATGTGACATTTTATAAATTCCTACTCTGGAAATAGAACCAGTCTGACTCAAGATTGGAATACAGACAGACTCTAACCTTATACCTTTAATGCATTGTCTGAGCTGAGATGTCACCTTTTTTTTTATAAAACCTTAAGTTTTGAGTTCCGAAAATTGAGTTTTAGAATGGAGATTTTCCAAACTTCCAACTTTTCTTACTACCCTAACTCTCCAAAAAATGGGTGAAACATTTGTAGTTATCTCTTTGCTTCTGTACCTCCTGAAATAATAAGTGCTGGCAAACTTGGTATTTATATTTTTGTAGAATAGGATTTTTCTAAAATAAATGATTTGTCCCACTGTCTTGTAAAAATGATGCTACCTTTTGAATTGCAGCTGCTGTTTCTGTTGTCATTCTTGTCAATGTTGTATTTACTTTGGGACACATTTCTAATTTGGTGAATAAACGTTCTGAAGCAGCAGATTCGTGTGTTGGGTATTTACTTCCTGTTTGTTAATAATTCAGTTGCCTTCCCCATATATTGCAAAGTCACCAATTCACCCTGTTTTATGGGCCGTTTGCTCTCGCCATATTGCTCATTGGTGAGGCAGTGAATATTGAACATGACCATTGGACATTTCTCTGGTCTCTCTCCCAGCAGTGCTCATTGTTGCTCAGTTCATAGACACATAGAATCATTACAGTGTGGAAACAGGCGTTCAGCCCAACAAATCTGCACTGACCCTCCAAAGAGTAGCCCACCCAGACTCATTCCTCTACCCTATATTTATCCCTGACTAATGCACCTAATCAACACATCCCTAAACACTATGGGCAATTTAACTTGGCCAATTCACCTAACCTCCACATCTTTGGATTCTGGGAGGAAACCGGAGCACCCGGAGGAAATCCACACAGGCAGGGGGAGAATGTGCAAATGCCACACAGGCTGGAATCAAACCCGGGTCCCTGGCGCTGTGAGGCAGCAGTGCTAACCACTGAGCCACCGTGCTGCAGTTATTATTACCTTGGAGCTAGACAGTTGTGGGTTTAAGTCCCATAAGCTGGAACTTGAGCACCGAATCTTAGTTGATGCCCTGGATGGAGGGGGCATTGTCCTGTGGTTGAGATTTTAAACCAAGTCCAGCTTTCAGGTGAATGTAAAAGATATCGTTATGATTGCAGTTTGTACTACTACTGACCAAGTCAGACAGGAATCTGGCTTAATGGATCATATTTTGATTTGTTTTGGTTTTATCATAGCATCTCAACAACACAGAAAGTGGCCATTCAGCCTATCAAGTCTGCATTGACCCTCCAAAGACCATACCACCCAGACTCTGTATCCTCACATTTACCATGACTATCCATTCATATATAGTGTATTGTTCTCATCAATATTGAGACTATTAAACATTACCTTAATCACAGGCTCCACAAAGGATCAAGCTGGAGGTTGTGGTGAAGCTTTCATGACTTCCTTGACACACTGGGCCATTAGTCAATTGACACAAGGTAGAAATTCTTAAGGTGCAATGCTTTATGAGAACTCATACCATGTGTCAAAGCATCCTCAGGTCCACACTGATGACAAACCAATCATCGTATGCAGAATGAACTGCCAGAGGAATTAATAGATGCAGGTACAGACACAACATTTAAGACATTTGGACAGGTACATGAACAGGAAAGACTTAGAGGGAATAGGGCCAAAGGCATGTAAATGGGACTAGTTTAGTTTGGGAAACTTGGTTAGCATGGACGAGTTGTGCCAAAGGGTCTGCTTCCATGTTGTATGACTCTATAACCCACCTAACCTGCGAATCCCAGGATACCAGGGGGCAATTTAGCATGGCTATTCTACATAACCTGCACATCTTTGTGGGATGAAACTGTAGCATGTTGCAGAAACCCATACAGACATAGGGAAAACATGTAAACTCCACACAGACAATTACCCAAGGCTGGAATTCAACCCAGGTCCCTGGTGCTGTGAGGGAGCAGTGCTAACCACTGAGCCACCGTGCTACCCTGAATGGTGTCTCACTAAAACATAAGCATGCAATGCTGCAGGGTTTGCTTTAGCAATAAAACAGAAGTTTATCAACAAAAGAAATGAAGATGAAGTTGAATAAGCGTTACAATATAATGGCACTATTTCAAAGAAGAGATTGCCCCACACCCCATGTGCTGGACTTTGCTGGTGAGGTTAAAGTCTTGTGGTGTTGCTGTCCAAGTAATCCAGGCTGGATGGCTGCTTTATAATGCAGAATGGGTATAACAGCACTGGCCCAGATCCTGTACCAGCTGAGGTGACCACGAAGGCAATGCAGACTCAACCTCACTTTTGGTGACCATCAGGATAGACTGAGCTCTCTCTCCATCCTGCAGGCACTCTGCCTCTATTCCAGATGAAGGGCTTTTTCCAGAAATCTCGATTTTCCTGCTCCTCGGATGCTGCCTGAACTGCTGTGCTTTTTCAGCACCACTCTAATCTAGAATCTGATTTCCAGCATCTGCAGTCCTTGTTTTTACCTAGCAATTGCTGAATCCTGCTCACATCCAATAAATAAATAAGTAAATCTTTCCCTTCTTCCACACCTGCAATTCATCTCATTCAGCCTGATTCCTTCATGTCCGTTCTGCCAGCATGTGATTCTATGGATGGCTCACCTCTGCTCCCTCAGCCATTTAACGCTTTCCCATGAATGAGCATCAGTGCTGAGAAATTATCTAAGTGCCTCACACCAATTCAATTGTAAGCTGCATCATACTGGAATCTGGTCCTGTGGTGCCCCCGAAAATCCATACACATGCATTAGCAGGTAATTTTGTTTCAATTCATTCACGGGATGAGGGTGTCGCTGGATAAGCCAGCATTTATTGCCCATCCCTAATTACCTGGAGGGCAGTTAAGAATCAACCACATTGCTGTGGGTCTGGAGTCACATGTAGGCCAGACTAGATAAGGGTGGTAGTTTCCTTCCCGAATTGGCATTCGTGAACCAGATGGGTTTTCTTGACAATGGAGTCATGGTCATCATTAGATTCTTAATTCCAGATTTTAAAATTGAATTCAAATTCCATCAACTGCCGTGGCAGAAGTCGAGTCCACATCTGCAGAACAGTTCTGGGGGTGGGGTCTGTGGATTAATATCCAACGATAATACCATTAGGCCATCACCTCCCCACAGTGGTCAGCAATCGGGAGTGGCAATCTTTCCTTATCTTTTCCTTCAAGCACAGGATACTGAAGCCAAATGACAATTTGCTATCAGTAGCCTTGCTGACATCAAATCAAGAGGAGGCCTTTCAGCCCCTTGAACCTATCCCCACATTCTGTGGATGATGGCTGATCTGCATCTGAACTCTGCCTGCCCTTTGCTCCATCGTCTTTAATAGGCTAGTGAGCGAAATAATCAAGCAGTGATTTAGACTCCTTTGGTTCTCTACTTGTAGGGAAAGATAGTTCACTCACAGTTAGCTACAAGCGTTGGCAGGATTGGTTTTTTTCTGGTGCCAATGTACAATGTGACAGTGTGTGCTATATCACAAAGACATCACAGTTTCTCTTAAATGTGATACACTTAAAAAAAAAAACAGGAAATCAGACAGAAAAACAGAAATTGCTGGAAAAACTCAGCAGGTCCAGCATCTTCTGTGGACACGAAGTAGAGTTAACGTTTTGAGTCCCTTCTTCAGAATTTAAAGAAAACTTTACCAGAATAGGACAGCTTTTAAAATACTCTGTGCATTTGCAATTTGGAATGGAAAGAGTTAAAATTGCCGTTCTGTACATTTTGCTGCTGGGTGTGTTTGGAGATTATCAGATTAAATGGTCACTTATTAAAAAGATGAAAGTGTAGGGAGAGGATTTATAAACATGATGCAGTTCGGGGCCCAAAGACAATACACAGTCGAACTCTCCAATCTTAAAGCACATGATGCTGTAAGTATCTCTGAGATACCACATGACCTTAACAGATTGACTGAGCTGATCTTCATTCCTAACCTTTGCCCTTGTCTTGATCAGCAGCAGTCAGGCTGCGATTATTCAATTAGGGAAGGGCTTTGCTTGCAGCTTTCATCCAGTAAGGACCCAATTAATCTCTCGAACAGTGTGGGAGGAACCTACTCCAAATGCCTCAGTTGGTGTATGATGGGACAGATCACCATTTGATTTGGTGATCCTAAAAGATTGAACAGAATTTTGCCTTTTGATGTCAAAGTTGATTGGGTGTCACAGTCACCTATGTGACAACATTTTATTTCATTCATTTGTGGGGCATTTACTGCCCATCCCTAATCGCCCTGGAGAAAGTGGTGGTGAGCTGCCCTCTTGAGCTCATCTGCTGTGGATTGAACCACAATACCATTAGGGAGGGAATTCCAGGACTTTGACCCAGTGACAGTGAAGAAATAGTGCTATATTTCCAAGTCGGGATGGTGAGTGGCTTGATTGGGAACTTGCAGGTGATGGTATTCCCATGTATCTGCTGCCCTTGTTCTTCTAGATGGAAGTGGTCATGGATTTGGAAAGTGCTGTCTAAGGATCTTTGGCAAATTTCTTCAGTGCATCTCGTAGATGATACGGACTGCTGCCAGTGAGGAGGGAGTGGATGTTTATGGACTGGACAATCAATGGTAGGCCTGCAATCAAATTGAGGACTCTCAAAGGTGGAGGACCATTGATAGGCCTCCTGGGATTGAAAGAGCTGCAGATGGAGAGAGGGAGGCTACCTCAACTTTGAAGGACTATCTGGATTACCAGATATCCCAGTTTCCCAGGGAGAAGCTCATTCATGAAGAAGGACTTATGCCTGGAATGTCGATTCTCCTGCTGCTTGGATGCTGCTTACCTGTAGTGCTTTTCCAGCACCGCACTCCCGATCCCAGTTTTCCCAGACTGTCCAGTTTTTCACTAATCATTCCAGGGACCTGGTGGGCTTTCCTCAAATTGTTTGAATGTTGTGATTTTCAGTTTCCCTGAGAACTCCACGCTCATACTCAAATCACCGTCAGCAAACCCACAAAGGAACCTACTTTGCAGCCAGGAATTGGAAAGCCACCCACTCTAGACCTGGAGACAGTAATGCTCGGCACAGCTGACTCTAGTCATTGGCATTGGGAGCCAGGAGACAATCAACGTCTGGGTTTGAGGGACCAAATGGTCTATTTCTGCTTTTGTTTTGTATGTCCATCTGTTGAGATTCGATTGAAAATCCTGAGTTATTAAACTGCCCCTAACTGTGCCAGCTAGTCACTGTTTCACAGAGAAGCAATTGCATAAAAGGAAAGAGGAAAGTTGGCATGGGATCCAGATCTGATGACTAAAGCATGACCCTTGCTGGGAAGCACTCATACGGAAATATACAGTGAGGGCAGGATCAGGACAGGTAACAGACCGCTCAGCTCAGTAATGCACGGTGAAGCCAACATGAGTAACTGTCAATTATAACCGAACGAATGAATCCCTTTGGGGAGGCGTGGGGTAAAAAGGGAGATAACTTGGTGAAATATAGTATTACAAATCCTCCCTTTCTCATTTCCCTGTTTACTTCTGTCAGCTCCCCATCCCTTCCACGACTCTCCCAGCCTTACACAAAAGACACACTGGCCAGCTGTTCCTCCTCTCTCAATACTTCAGTATTAGTAATGCTGCTCATGAATTAAAAGCTTCAGATCTGCTAAAAAGAAAGCTCTTTCATTGCACTTTTGAAAAATTTAAAAAGGGTTGAATTCAAAACCACTTATTTTAATTTGTGTTTTATGTATAATTTATAATTCGCATTGCCTGTGAAATTAACCTCCCAGTCCTCTGTGGGTGCCATTTAGATGTTCAACACCTGAACTCAAAAACTGCCGGCGCACCGTGCACTGTGGTAGATGTGTTTAATCCCCTCTCTGAAATTTGGAGGAGCATATGAGGGGAGAGACACATAATCGAGGCTAACACTCCACTGATGGACTGCTGCACTGTTGGTGCAGTTATAGAGTCATAGAGATGTACAGCATGGAAACAGACCCTTCGGTCCAACCCGTCCATGCCGACCAGATATCCCAACCCAATCTAGTCCCACCTGCCAGCACCCGGCCCAAACCCTTCCTATTCATATACCCATCCAAATGCCTCTTAAATGTTGCAATTGTACCAGCCTCCACCACATCCTCTGACAGCTCATTCCATACCCGTACCACTTTCTGTGTGAAAAGGTTTCCCCTTAGGTCTCTTTTATATCTTTCCCCTCTCACCCTAAACCTATGCCCTCTAGTTCTGGACTCCCCGACCCCAGGGAAAAGACTTTGCCTATTTATCCTATCCATGCCCCTCATAATTTTGTAAACCTCTATAAGATCACCCCTCAGCCTCCGACGCTCCGGGGAAAACAGCCCCAGCCGGTTTTATTGGATGAAACAAACAAGTGAGGTCCCATTTGCCTTCTCAGGCAGAAGTAATACTTCCTTTGTTGCACAAACCAGAAAGAAAAAAGCAGGGTTGGGTGGGGTGAGAAATTTGTTCTCCTTCATGGTCCCTCCAATATTCAAGCCACATCAAACACCACTGAGAATAGACCATCCCACTGCAGTGTATGGGATCTTTAAGCCCTTTGGCTTTGAACCTTCCTCCATTACAACGTAGACCAATGCTTCAACATCTCTTTATTTGGTTGCAAAGCACTCTGCGACATCCTGACATTGTGAAAGGTGCTATGAAAATTTAAGCCTGTGTCCCCTGGATTCTTGTACCCCACAGCTACAAGCCCTCACTGTCAAGTATCAGACAAAGGGAATAACCACATCAGAAGGGGTATCAAAGATTGGTTAGTGGTTATGGAAATTAACTCTGCAGTCAGCAAGCACAGGAGATATAAACTCAAAGGGAGGGGTTAGTTTGGTGGGGGCATTTACCAAAAAAATGTCTTTCATGGGAATGTGGGCATTCTTAGCAGGGAGAGCATTTATTGTCCGTCCTTAATTGCCCTTGAACTGAGTGGCTTGCTAGGGCAGTAAAGGGTTATCTCGACGTGGGTCTGGAATCACATCTAGGTCACAGCAAGTAAGGATGACAGATTTTCTTACCAATAGGGCATTAAGCTGCTGAGTTTTTCCAGCAATTTCCATTTTTATATCAGGTTTCTTTCATCCACAGTCTTTGTTTTACTTTAATCAATCATATCAGGTTTTTACAATAATCATGATCGCCACTCCAAAGACTAGCTGTGAGTTTTATGAATTATGATTTAATTAATGGAATTTTAAATACCAGCAGATATTTGATGGCATTTAAACCTAGGCCCCAGACGTGAATCCTCTTGATTAGGATTTCTGCAACATGACTAGCACCCATTGATTTGATATAAGGAATGGCAGTTGGAAAGCAAAATTCAGGAGAAATGTAAACAAAGTCTGTGGTCAGAGGGTTAATTTGCACGCAGCAATGGAAAAGCTGGCACTAGGGTGCCAGTTGCTCATGTTAACACCAGGTACTGAGGCACTCTCTGCTCATTATTTGTTGAACATATGTTGCGTGACTTGTCACAATTGTTATAGTGCCTGAGCTGGACAGGCCAGTCATTAGTTTAACACTGAGAAGCTGTTTCATTGTGTTGGAATTGGTTGATGTTTGAAATGAAGTGAGTTGTTGCTATCTACTGATCCATTTCACCTTTACGATTATGAAATCATCGGAAGGGGGCAAGAGGGTTGTAATTGGGGGCGGCATGGTGGCTTAGTGGTTAGCACTGCTGCCTCAAAGGACCAGAGTCCCAGGTTTGATTCCAGCCTCGGGCAACTGACTGTGTGGAGTTTGCACGTTCTCCCCGTGTCTGCGTGGGTTTCCTCCAGCTGCTCCGGTTTCCTCCCACAGTCCAAAGATGTGCAGGCCAGGTGGATTGGCCATGCTAAATTGCCCCATAGTGTTAGGTGCAGTAGTCAGAGGGAAATGGGTCTGGATGGGTCACTCTTCGGAGGGTCGGTGTGGACTGGTTGGGCCGAAGGGCCTGTTTCCACATTGTAGGGGAATCTAATCTATAAGTTAATTGAGACCTTCTGCTGACATTACAAAACCTAGCGAAGCACATGTCATTTTTGACCTCCCAAGTTTAAACATGGTTTCGTTCATTCTGTCTGCTATTGATTCTGAAATGGAAGGGGAGATGATGGCCTAGTGGCATTATTGCTGGACTGGTAACCCAGAAATCCAGAAAGAACAAAGAACATTACAGCACAGGAACAGGCCCATTGGCCCTCCAAGCCTGCGCCAATCCAGATCCTCTATCTAAACCTGTTGCCTATTTTCTAAGGAACTGTATCCTTCTGCTCCCTGCCCATTCATGTACCTGTCTAGATACATCTTAGATGATGCTATCATGCCCACACCTATGACCTCCATTGGCAACCCGTTCCAGGCACCCACCACTCTCTGCGTAAAGAACTTTCCACATATATCTTCTTTAAACTTTTCCCCTCTCACCTTGAACTCGTGACCCTTAGTAATTGAGTCCTCCACTCTGGGAAAAAGCTTCTTGCTATCAATCTTGGCTATACCTCTCATGATTTTGTAGACCTCAATTAGGACCCCCGTCAACTCCATTTTTCTAATGAAAATAATCCTAATCGACTCAACCTCTCTTCATAGTTAGCACCCTCCATACTAGGCAACATCCTGGTGAACCTCCTCTGCACCCTCTCCAAAACATCCACATCCTTTTCATAATGTGGTGACCAGAACTGTATGCAGTGTTTCAAATGTGGCCAAACCAAAGTCTCATACAATGGGAACATGACCTCCCATTCCTGTACTCAATACCCTGTCCGATGAAGGAAAGCATGCTATATGCCTTCTTGACCACTCTATTGATCTGCGTTGCCATCTTCATGGTACAATAGACCTGAACACCCAGATCTCTCTGTACAGTAATTTTCCCCAGGGCTTTTTCACATATTGTATATCTTGAAATTGATCTTCCAAAATGTATCACCTTGCATTTGCCCGAATTGAACTCCATCTGCCATTTCTCCGCTAAACTCTCCAATCTATCTATATTCTGCTGTATTCGCTGACAGTCCCCTTCACTAGCTGCTACACCACCAAACTTAGTATCATCTGCAAACTTGCTAATCAGATCACCCATACTTTCCTTCAGATCATTTATATAAATCACAGACAACAGTGGTCCCAGCACGGATCTCCATTTCGAGAAACTCCCTTCTACTACTACTGTCTGTCTCCTGTTGGCCAACCAGTTCTCTATCCGTCTAGCTAGTACACCTGTACCCCACGCAACTTCACTTTCTCCATCAGCCTACCATGGGGGACCTTACCAAATGCTTTACTGTATATGACATCTGTAGCCCTTCCCTCATCAATCAATTCTCAAAGAATTCTATTAAGTTGGTTAGACATGACCTTCCCTGCACAAAACCATGTTGCCTCTCACAGATAAGCCCATTTCCTATTCCTTAGTATCTTCTCCAGCAGCTTCCCTACCACTGACGTCAGACTCACCAGTTTATAATTACCTGGATTATCCCTACTACCCTTCTTAAATAAGAGGACAATATGAGCATTTCTCCACTCCTCCAGAACCTCCCCATGTTCAAGGATGCTGCAAAGATATCTGTTAAGGCCGTAACTATTTCCTCTCTCACTTCCCTCAGTAACCTGAGATAGATCCCAACTGGATCTTGGGACTTGTCCACCTTAATGCCTTTTAGAATACCTAACACTTGCTCCCTCCTTATGCCGACTTGACCAAGAGTAATCAAACATTTATCCCTAGCTTCAACATCCATCATCTCCTTGGTGAATACCGATGCAAAGTACCCATTAAGAATCTCACCCATTTTCTCTGACTCCATGCATAACTTTCCTCCTTTGTCCTTGAGTGGGCCAACCCTTTCTCTAGTTACCCTCTTGCTCCTTATATACGAATAAAAGGCTTTTGGATTTTCCTTAACCCTGTTTGTTAAAAATATTTCATGACCCCTTTTAGCCCTCTTCATTCTTTGTTTCAGATGGTCCTACATTCCTGATATTATTCCAAAGCTTCATCTGTCTTCAGTTGCCCAGACCTTATGTATGCTTCCTTTTTTTCTTTTAGCTAGTCTCCCAATTTCACCTGTCATCCATGATTCCCTAATCTTGCCATTTCTATCCCTTATTTTCACAGGAACATGTCTCTCCTGAACTCTAATCAACCTCTCTATAAAAGCCTCCTGCATATCAAATGTGGATTTACCTTCAAACAGCTGCTTGCAATCTACATTCCCCAGTTCCAGCCAAATTTTGGTACACTTAGTCTTCCCCCAATTTAGCACTCTTCCTTTAGGACCACTCTCGTCTTTGCCCATGAGTATTCTAAAACTTACAGAATTGTGATCATTATTCCCAAAGTAATCCCCACTGAAACTTCAACCACCTGGCTGGGCTCATTCACCAACACCTGGTCTAGTATGGCCCCTTCCTGAGTTGGACTATTTACATACTGCTCTAGAAAATCCTCCTGGATGCTCCTTACAAATTCTGCTCCAGCTAGACCTTTAACACCAAGTGAATCCCAGTCAATGTTGAGAAAATTAAAATCTCCAATCTCCTATCAGCATCACCCTGTTGGTCCTACATCTTTCCAAAATCTGTTTACATATTTGTAACTTTATCTCACACTCGCTGTTGGGAGGTCTGTAGTACAGCCCCAACATTGTGACCACTCCCTTCCTGTTTCTGAGCTCTGCCCATATTGCCTCACAGCTTGAGCCCTCTGTAGTGCCCTCCTTCAGCACAGTTGTGATATCCTCTCTGACCAGTAATGCAACTCCTCCAACCCTTTTACCTCCCTCTCTGTCCCGCCTGATGCATCTATATCCTGGGACATTTAGTTGCCAATCAGGCGCTTCCCTCAACCAAGTCTCAATAATACAAAAACATCATACTCCCAGGTACTAATCCAAGCCCTAAATTAATCTGTTTTACCTACTACACTTCTCACATTAAAACAAATGCACCTCAGACCATCAATCCCTTTGCGTTCATCATCTGCTCCCTGCCTACTCTTCCCCTTAGTCAAGCTGACTTTATTATCTAGTTCCTTACAGGTTTTAGTTACCTCTTGACTGTCCAGTAACCTCCTCATTTGGTTCCCATTCCCCTGCCACATTAGTTTAAACTGTCCCAAGCAGCGTTAGCAAAAGCACCCTAAGTAGATTGGTTTCAGTCCGGCCCAGGTGTAGACCTTCCAATTTGTAAAAGTCTCACCTCCCCAGAATTGGTCCCAATATTTTAAAAATTTGAACCTCTCCCTCTTTCACCATGCATTCATCTGCTTATTATTTCATTTCTACTCTGACTAGCATGTGGCACTGGTAGCAATCCTGAGATTATCACCTTTTGAGGTGCTACTTTTTAACTTGGCTCCTAACTCCCTAAATTCTCCTTTTAGGACATCACCCCGTTATTACCTATATCATTGGTGCCTATATGCACCACGACAACTGGCTGTTCCCCCTCCCCCTTCAGAATGTTCTGCAGCTGATCTGAGACATCCCTGAACGTGCACCTGGGAGCCAACATGATTCGGGAGTCTTGCTTTCGATCACAGAACTGCCTATCCACACCCCTTACAACTGAAACCCCTATGACTACAGCCCTTCCACTCTTTTTCCCACCCTTCTGTACAGCAGAGCCAGTCACGGCGCCATGAAACTGGTTACTGCAGCATTCCCCTGGTGAGCCATCTCCCCAAACAATATCCAAATTGTATACCTGTTTTGGAGGGAGATGACCTCAGGGGACACCTGCATTGCCTTCCTGCTCTTTCTCTGCCTTTTGGTTACCCATTCCCTTTCTCTGCCTTTTGGTTACCCATTCCCTTTCTCCGCCTTTTGGTTACCCATTCCCTTTCTCCGCCTTTTGGTTACCCATTCCCTTTCTCCCTCAGCAATCCTAATCTGCTGTGTGACCAATTCACTAAATGTGCTGTCCACGACCTCCTCAGCATCACAGATGCTCCAAAGTGAGTCCATCCGCAGCTCCAGAGCCATCATGCGATTTAACAAGAGCTGCAGCCGGACACACTTTCTGCACGTGAAGGAGTCAGGGACATCAGCAGTGTCCCTGAGCTCCCACATTGAGCAAGAGGAACATAACACGGCTCTGAGATCGCCTGCCATTTTTAACCTTTAAGCTTCATAGAACAGTATAGCACAGAACAGGCCCTTCAGCTGACGATGTTGTGCCGACCACTGATCCTGATGTATGCACCCTCAAATTTCTGTGACCATATGCATGTCCAGTAGTCTCTTAAATGTCCCCAATGACCTTGCTTCCACAACTGCTGCTGGCAACGCAATCCATGCTCTCACAACTCTCTGTGTAAAGAACCCACCTCTGACATCCCCTCTCTACTTTCCTCCAAATAGCTTAAAACTATGACCCCTTGTGTTAGTCATTTCTGCCCTGGGAAAGTCTCTGGCTATCGACTCTATCTATGCCTCTCATTATCTTGTATACCTCAATTAGGTCCCCTCTTCTCCTCCTTTTCTCCAATGAAAAACGTCCGAGCTCAGTCAACCTCTCTTCATAAGATAAGCCCTCCAGTCCAGGCAGCATCCTGGTAAACTTCCTCTGAACCCTCTCCAAAGCATCCACATCTTTCCTATAATAGGGCGACCAGAACTGGATGCAGTATTCCAAGTGCGGTCTAACCAAAGTTTTATAGAGCTGCAACAAGATCTCACAACTCTTAAACTCAATCCCCCTGTTAATGAAAGCCAAAACACCATATGCTTTCTTAACAACCCTGTCCACTTGGGTGGCCATTTTAAGGGATCTATGTACCTGTACACCAAGATCCCTCTGTTCCTCCACACTGCCAAGAATCCGATTCTTAATCCTGTACTCAGCTTTCAAATTCAACTTTCCAAAATGCATCACCTCGCATTTATCCAGGTTGAACTCCATCTGCCACCTCTCAGCCCATCTCTGCATCCTGTCAATGTCCCGCTGCAGCCTACCACAACCCTCTATACTGTCAACGACACCTCCAACCTTTGTGTTGTCTGCAAACTTGCTGACCCATCCTTCAATCCCCTCATCCAAGTCATTAATAAAAGTTACAAACAGTAGAGGCCCAAGGACAGAGCCCTGTGGAACACCACTCACCACAGACTTCCAGGCAGAATATTTTCCTTCTACTACCACTCGCTGTCTTCTGTTGGCCAGCCAATTCTGTATCCAGACAGCTAGGTTCCCCTGTATCCCATTCCTCCTGACCTTCTGAATGAGCCTACCATGGGGAACCTTATCAAATGCTTTGCTGAAGTCCATATACACCACATTCACAGCTCGACACTCATCAACTTTTCTAGTCACATCCTCAAAGAACTCGATAAGGTTTGTGAGGCATGACCTGCCCCTCACAAAGCCGTGTTGACTGCATTTAATCAAGCCATGCTCTTCCAGATGGTCATAAATCCTATCCCTCAGAATCCTTTCTAACACCTTGCAGACGACAGACGTGAGACTTACTGGTCTGTAATTGCCTGGAGTTTCCCTATTTCCTTTCTTGAAGAGAGGAATTACATTTGCCTCCCTCCAGTCCTCAGGTACGACTCCAGTGGAGAGCGAGGATGCAAAGATCTTCGCAAGTGGTGAAGCAATTCCATTTCTCGTTTCCCAAAGCAGCCGAGGACAAATCTGGTCTGGGCCTGGCAACTTGTCAATCTTAATATTTGACAAAATTTTCAGCACATCAGCTTCCTCTATCTCTATCCATTCCAGCATGCACACCTGCTCTTCAAAGGTTTCATTCTCTACAAAAGTTTGTTTCTTTCGTAAAGACAGAAGCAAAAAACCCATTTAGGGATTCCCCTACCTCCTCAGACTCCACACACAAATTCCCTATGCTATCCCTGATCGGCCCTACTCTTTCTTTGACCATTCTCTTATTACTCACATAAGTGTAAAATGCCTTTGTGTTCTCCCTAATCCGTTCTGCCAAGCCTTTCTCGTGCCCCCTCCTGGCTCTCCTCAGACCATTTTTGAGCTCCTCCCTTGCCTGCCTGTAATCCTGTAGAGCTGAGCTTGACCCTAGCTTCCTCCACCTTATGTAAGCTACCTTTTTCCTTTTGATGAGAAGCTCCACCGCTCTCGTCATCCAAAGGTTCCTTTATCTTACCGCTTCTTGCCTGTCTCAGAGGGACATATTTATTCATCACTTGCAACAACTGTTCCTTAAACAGTCTCCACATTTCTATAGTGCCTTTACCATGGAACAATTGCTCCCAATCCATGCTTCCTAACTCATGTCTAATCGCATCATAGTTTCCTCTTCCCCAATTAAATATCCTCCCATTTTGCCTAATCCTCTCCTTCTCCATAGCTATGTAGAATGTGAGGCAGTTGTGGTCACTATCACCAAAATGATCTCCCACCACAAGATCTGATACCTGTCCCGGCTCGTTTCCGAGCACCAAGTCTAGAATGGCCTCTCCCCTCGTCAGCCTGTCAACATACTGAGTTAGGAAACCCTCCTGAACACACCTTATAAAAACAGCTCCATTCAAATCTTCTGCTCGAAGGAGGTTCCAATCAATATTGGGAAAGTTAAAGTCACCCATTACAACAACTCTACTACGTCCACACTTTTCCAAAATCTGCCCACCTATGCTTTCTTCCATCTCCCTGCTGCTATTGGGGGGGCCTGTAGTAAACCCCTAACGAGGTGACGGCTCCCTTGCTGTTCCTAATTTCCACCCATACTGACTCGGTAGGCAGATCTTCCTCGACAATGGATGCTTCTGTAGCTGTGATACCCTCTCTGATTAGTAGTGCTACACCCCCTCCTCTTTTTCCCCCGTCCCTATTCTTTTTAAATGCTCTAAACCCTGGAACATCCAGCAACCATTCCTGCCCCTGAGAAACCCATGTCTCTATTATGGCCACAACATCATAGCACCAGGTACTGATCCATGCTCTAAGTTCATCACTTTTATTCCTGATACTCCTTGCGTTAAAGCAAACACACTTTAACTGATCCCTTGGTTCTTTCCCAGGAAAATCCTTCCCACTAGCTGGTCTACCTCTTGCTATTGCCTCATCTGCATCAACTCTCACCTCCGGTATACAGCTCAGGTTCCCACCCCCCTGCCATACTAGTTTAAACCCTCTCGAACTACTCGAGCAAACCTTCCACCCAGGACATTATTTGGAGATGCTGGTGTTGGACTGGCCCAGGACATTGGTCCCCTTCCAGTTCAGATGCAACCCATCCTTCTTGTACAGGTCCCACCTTCCCCAGAAGGCATCCCAATTATCTACATATCTGAAGCCCTCCCTCCTACACCAGCTGCGCAGCCACGTGTTAAGCTGTGCCTGCTCCCTGTTCCTCGTCTCACTATCTCGTGGCACCGGTAGTAAACTAGAGAACATTACTCTGTTCGTCCTGCTTTGCAGCTTCCATCCTAACTCCCTGAAATCACTTTTTATATCCTCGATCCTTTTCCCGGCTATATCATTAGTGCCAATATGTAACACGATTTCTGGCTGTTCGCCCTCCCCTTTTAGAACCTTATACACCCGATCGGAGACGTCCCGGACCCTGGCACCAGGGAGGCAACGTTCCTTCCGGGAATTCTGATCCTGACCACAAATCTCCTGTCAATTCCCCTATTGAGTCCCCTACCACGAGTACTTTTCTATTCTGCCCCCTTCCCTTCTTTGCCACAGTGTCAGGCTCATTGCCAGAGAACTGACTGCTATGGCTTTCCTCTGGTAGGTCATCCCCCTCAGCAGTATCCAAAACGGAATACTTATTGCTGAGGGGAATGTCCACAGGGGATCTCTGCACTGTCTGTCTGTCCCCTTTCCTCCCCCAAATTGTAACCCATCTATCCTTGTCCTGAGCCTTAGGAGTGACCAACTCCCGGTAACTCCTCTCAATTACCCCCTCAGCCTCCCGAATGATCCGTAGTTCATCCAGCTCCAGCTCCAATTCCCTAACACGGTTTTCAAGGAGCTGGAGTTGGGTGCACTTCCCGCAGATGTAGCCAGCGGAGACGTGTGCCCTGTCTCCCACCTGCCACATTCTGCAGGAGGAGCAAGCAACTGCCCTAGCATCCATACCCGACTTATCTGAACACCCACTCAGTACTAAAGTAGAAAGCTTAGTTCAAGTTGCTATAAAATTAATAACAAACTTATATTCAGTAGAGGAACTTCAATTAGTTTTAACTTAGAAAAATGAAAAAGGAAAGACAAGAAAAGTTTTGCCAATCACACAATAAGTAAAAAAGAAATAGAAAACCCTTACCTTATCAACACTCGAAAGAATACTTTTTTTTGGTTAGAGGAGGAGGGTGGGTGGGAGACACTTAAATGTGTAGCGTCTCGGGTTCAGCTGCTGCCCAAATATATCGGTTCACTCACCTTCCCAGAGCGCAATTTGACTGCTCCTACTCAGCTCCTCACTCACCACTCTCACTGCTCCTGAAAATGAAGGCTGCTGACGCTCAAGGTAAGTCTTTTTAAGATGGAAATTTACTTTCCCAGCAGCCCTCTGGTCCTTGCTCTTGCTGCTCCCGAAAATTAAGATAATGTTCTGGGGACCCGGGTTTGAATCCTGCCACAGTACATTGTGGAATTTGAATTCAATTAAAAAACTAGAATTAAGAGTCTAATGCTGACCATGGATCAATTGTTAGGAAAAACCCACCAGGTTCAATAATGTCCTTTAGGGAAACTGCCATATTTACCTGGTCTGGCCTACATGTTGACCCCAGACCCACAGCAGTGTGGTTGACTGTTAATTGGGCAAAAGTGAGGGCTGCAGATGCTGGAGATCAGAGTCGAGAGTGTGCTGCTGGAAAAGCACAGCAGGTCAGGCAGCATCCGAGGAGCAGGAAAATCGATGTTTTGGGCAAGAAGGGCTTTTGCCCGAAATATCGATTTTCCTGCTCCTTGGGTAGTGCTTGACCTGCTGTGCTTTCCCAGTGCCACGCTCTTAACACTATTAATTGGGCAAGATGAGTAATAAATGCTGGCTTAGCCAGTAATGCCTTTATCCTTGAAATGAATAAAACAAGAATAACTTTTTTTTAAAATGTGTAAACAATTAGGGATTCTCATCTGGTATCCATCATTCAAATGTCATGTACTAGGCATCACAGCAGAGTAGTGTGGATGTGGCAAAGAGACTGTAACTCCCACTACATCAAACTGAGGTGAATAATACATGAACAGAAATTGTTGGAGATACTCAGCAGATCTGGCTGCATCTGTGGAGAAAAACCAGAGTTACTGTTTTGAGTCCAGTGATGCTTATCTTCAGAACTGAAACATTAGCTCTTTTTCTCTCTCCACTGATGCTGCCAGACCTGCTGAGTTTCTCCAGCAATTTCTGCTTTTGTTTCAGATTTCTGAAATTCTTTGCTTAATTTTAGTGAATAAAACATGTTTTCTTCACTTCTCACATCACCTCGATGTTGTGGGAGCAGGGAACGGTGTAATTTCAAACAAAAAGGCTTTCCTTCAGCAGCAGCTAATTGCTGGAGGTTTATTTCACAATTAACTTATTTTACCTTGCATTTGCAAAGTGGACAGTCAGTGTGAACAGATTATACTGTTCTGATTGGGAGACAGCCAATGTTGGGAGATTGCGTATTTAACTCTTCCCCTGCCCTATTTATCTCTGGGCCATGCCTCTATCATTCCTGAGGCAGTGGAAAATTGTTAATCTTAGACTTATTACAACTCCCCTTTTGCAGCTTGGCTGCCACTGTTTCCCTACAGAATGGGAATATACTGACCCTCTGCCTACTTGGCTTGTCTCAGAAAATGAACAGCAAAAAACACTCGACGACCCAGATTAGCGGAAAACCATCCAAATGCTACTTAGTGATCTCTGGAAGTGTGTGAAGTGTGGCGCTGGAAAAGGCACACCAGGTCAGGCAGCATCTGTGGAGCAAGAGAGTCGGTGTTTCGAGCATAATCCTTCACCAGTCCCGATCAAGGGTTATGCCCGAAACGACGACTCTCTTGCACCTCAGACGCTGCCTTACCTGGAGTGCCTTTTCCAGCACCACATTTTATTGACTCTGACTCTCCAGCATCTGCAGTCCTCACTCACTCCCTGTGAGTGAATATCAGGCAAGGCCAGGCACTTGTTTCACCACAGGGGAACAAGGATGAAAGGATGCCTCAGGTAGACTCAGGGGTTGTTGGATATCTCTAACACCAACATAGATAGGTTCTTGTTAGGTAGGGGTATCAAGGGCTATTGGGAGGTGGAAGGGAATGTCAAATTCAAAACGCAGACAGATCAGCCATGATCTCATTGAATGGTGGTGCTGGCTTGAGAGGCCAGATGCCAATTCTGTTCCTATTTTGAATTTTTTTATGATACCAAGCCTAAGTATCCCATCTAGTCAAATTAGACATCTTTCGCTATGTGATCTTAACCTGCCTTTTTAGCTGTTAATGTTATGCTTCTTAATTCCTTTTGGCATCAGCCTGGTCAAGTTGGAACCATTGCTGCCTCTGAGCTTGGACTTTGTGAATTCAAGTCTCACTGCAGAGACTTGAGCTGAATGTTCATACACCAATGTAGCACTGAGGGAGTGGTGCACTATCAAAGCTTTTGGATGAAAGGTTAAAGCAACGCCCAGTCTGTTCTCTCAGACAGATGGAAAAGACTAGTTCAAAGACGTGTAGGTGAGTGTCTTTGCCAGTATTTATCCCTCAGCCAATTATCGAGTTATAGAGTCATTCAGCACAAAAATAGATTCTTTAGTTCAGCTGGTCCATGCTGACCATAATCCCAGACTAAACTTAGTGCATATCCCTTCAAACATTTCTTACTCCTGTACTTATCCGAAAGATTTTTAAAACTTGTAACTGTACCTGCATCTACCACTTCCTCTGAAAGCTCATTCCACATACCAATCACTTCCTGTCTAAATAAAAAGTTGCTCCTCATGTCTTTTTAAAACCTTGCTCCTCTCATCTTAAAAATAACCCCCCCCCTCAATTCTTGAAATTCCCCACCCTAGGGAAAAGACATCTGCCATTCACCTTGTCTATACCCTTCATGATTTTACAACCCTCTATAAGGTCAACCCTCAACCTCCTTTGTCCCAGAGGAAAAGTCCCAGTCTATCCAGCCTCTCCTGATAACTCAAACCTCTATTCCCATCAACATCCCGATAAATCTTTTCTGAATCCTCTCTAGTTTAATAATATCCTTCGTATAACAGAGTGACCAGAACTGTCCAGTACTCCAGAAGAGGCCTCACCAACAGCCTCAACATGATGTCCCAGCTCAAAGGTCTGAACAACGAAGGCAAGCATGCCTAACACTTTCTTAACCACCCTGTCTACATGTGAGGAGAAAGTGCCTGATGAAGAGTTTATGCCCGAAATGTTGATTCTCCTGCTTCTCGGATACTGCCTTGCCTACTGTGCTTTTCTAGCACCACACTGTCTACATGTGATGAACTTGGACTTCACCAGTTTCTTCATCCCCCCTCCCCCCACCTTGTCTCAGCCGGATCCTTCCAGCCCGGCACCGCCTTCCTGACCCGCAGTCTTCTTCTTGACCTCTCCGCCTCCACCCTACTCCGACCTATCACCCTCACCTTGACCTCTTTCCACCTATCACATTTCCAACTCCCCTCCTCCAAGTCCCTCCTCCCTACCTTTTATCTTCTCCTGCTGAACACTCTCTGCTCATTCCTGAAGAAGGGCCTGTGCCCGAAACGTCGAATCTCCTGTTCCCTGGATGCTGCCTGACCTGCTGTGCTGTTCCAGCAATAAAGTTTCAACTTTGATCTCCAGCATCTGCAGACCTCACTTTCTCCTCCTACATGTGATGCAAACTACAAAGAATTATGTGCATGGACCCCTAGGTCTCTCTGTTCTACAACACAACCCAAGGCCCTGCTGTTAATTGTATAGGTCCTGCTCTTGTCCAAATTGCATTTATCTTGCATTTATCCAAATTAAACTCCATCAGCCATTCCTCAGCCAATTAACCCAATTGATCAAGATCTCTTTGCAATCTTAGATTTGATTTCAGTCCTGATCTTGCCTTTTACCAGTTCACCTGATGAGGGCTTTATAACTAAATAATCCAGTTGACCTGGTTATTATTGCACTGTTGTGTGTGGGAGCTTGCTGTGTCAAACTTCTTACATTGAAATGATGACGTGGCATAATGAGATTCATGTATAGCATGGTGATGAAATTGATCACATGACTCTGGCATCAGCAAAGAGTGAAGACATCAGCCTAGAACATACAGATGAAGGGGGAGGTCTTTGACACCACGCTAGGGAGCGGTACTTAAGAACATTTTATGTGCACATGTAAAGAAAGGGATCTTACCATACATAAGGAGATCATGAGCCTTATGTTAGGTCAGAGGAACAAACACCTCAGGGTCAATGTGTGTGCCATGTCCCACAGCCCGAGATACTCCAGACTAATATCTCAATGTATAGTATTGGCTGGAAGCACAAAATCTACGTTTCTCATTGACTATAAAGAATGTTGGAATGTCTGGTGGTTGTGAAAGGCATTGTAAGTAATGAAAACAGAAATTGCTGGAAAAACTCAGCAGGTCTGGCAGTATCTGTGGAGAGAAAACAAAGTTGATGTTTTAGGTCAGTTACCCTTCTTCAGATCTGATGGTTGCTAGGGAAATATTGGCATTTATGCAGAAGATTTGATGGAGGGAGGGGGGAGCAGTAAACGACAGATGGAGATAGAGCCCAACGAGAGTAAAGCAACTGGACAAAGGACTGGGTAAAGATCAGCCAGGGAGAATGAATAAGCTGCTAATTGCAACTATTAGTAGCTGACAATGTTAAAAATCACACAACACCAGGTTATAGTCCAACAGGTTTAATTGGAAGCACACTAGCTTTCGGAGCGACGCTCCTTCATCGGGTGATTGTGGAGGGCTCAATTGTAACACAGAAATTATAGCAAAAATTTGCAGTGTGATGTAACTGAAATTATACATTGAAACATTGATTGTCTGTTAAGCCTTTCATCTATTATAATACAGTGATAGTTTCACTTCTTTCATGTGTAAATCACAAAACCCTTTTTTTTAAAAGTTGCATTCTCGGGTTAGCTGTTAATAATAGTGATAGCTAGAGAGTGTGTGTATGTAGCTATTCCTACATACACACACTCTCACATACACACGGACACAGGTACACACAGACGCACACACAGACACCCACACACACCCTTCTAGACACACACAATCCCACACATGCACCCCCTCACAGACTTAAGACACTCTGCACTCACTATACACACACACACAACCCCCACCCCAGACAGACACACACACACAGACAGACAAAGACCCACATGCACACATATATTTTGTGTGGTGAATTTGTACTTGAAGAGTTACATTGCACTTTACTCAAAAACTGCATACATTCATGAAGAACTCTGAGCTCAAAAACTGCATGAATTTATGTAAAACTCTGTTATCTCACTTTTTAGATTAGAATCAATCTAAACATCAGGTCATAGACAGAGAACACGGGGGCTAACACCTTCGACATATGAGGTAAAAACAATAACTGCAGATGCTGGAAACCAGATTCTGGATCAGTAGTGCTGGAAGAGCACAGCAATTCAGGCAGCATCCAACGAGCAGCGAAATCGACGTTTCGGGCAAAAGCCCTTCATCAGGAATAAAGGCAGAGAGTCTGAAGCATGGAGAGATAAGATAGGGGAGGGTGGGGGTGGGGAGAGAGTAGCATAGAGTACAATGGGTGAGTGGGGGAGGAGATGAAGGTGATAAGTCAAGGGAGGAGAGGGTGGAGTGGATAGGTGGAAAAGGAGCTAGGCAGGTCGGACTAGTCCGGACAAGTCAAGGGGACAGTGCGGAGCTGCAAGTTTGAAACTAGGATGAGGTGGGGGAAGGGGAAATGAGGAAGCTGTTGAACTCCACATTAATGCCCTGGAGTTGAAGTGTTCCGAGGCGGAAGATGAGGTGTTCTTCCTCCAGGCGTCTGGTGGTGAGGGAGCGGCGGTGAAAGAGGTCCATGACCTCCATGTCCTCGGCAGAGTGGGAGGGGGAGTTGAAATGTTGGGCCATGGGGCAGTTTGATTGATTGGTGCGGGTGTCTCGGAGATGTTCCCTAAAGCGCTCTGCTAGGAGGCGCCCAGTCTCCCCAATGTCGAGGAGACCGCATCGGGAGCAACGGATACAATAAATGATATTAGTGGATGTGCAGGTAAAACTTTGATGGATGTGGAAGGCTCCTTTAGGGCCTTGGATAGAGGTGAGGGAGGAGGTGTGGGCACAGGTTTTACAGTTCCTGCGGTGGCAGGGGAAAGTCCTAGGATGGGTCGTAGGGGGGCATGGACCTGACCAGGTGGTCACGGAGGGAACTGTCTTTGCGGAAGGCGGAAAGGGGTGGGGAGGGAAATATATCCCTGGTGGTGGGGTCTTTTTGGAGGTGGCGGAAATGTCGGCAGATGATTTGGTTTATGCGGAGGTTTGTAGGGTGGAAGGTGAGCACCAGGGGTGTTCTGTCCTTGTTACGGTTGGAGGGGTGGGGTCTGAGGGCGGAGGTGCGGGATGTGGACGAGATGCATTGGAGGGCATCTTTAACCACGTGGGAAGGGAAATTGCGGTCTCTAAAGAAGGAGGCCATCTGGTGTGTTCTAAGGTGGAACTGGTCCTCCTGGGAGCAGATACGGCGGAGGCGGAGGAATTGGGAATACGGGATGGCATTTTTGCAAGAGATACGATGGGAAGAGGTGTGATCCAGGTAGCTGTGGGAGTTGGTGGGTTTGTAAAAAATGTCAGTGTCAAGTCGGTTGTCACTAATGGAGATGGAGAGGTCCAGGAAGGGGAGGGAGGTGTCAGAGATGGTCCAGGTAAATTTAAGGTCAGGGTGGAATGTGTTGGTGAAGTTGATGAATTGCTCAACCTCCTCGTGGGAGCACGAGGTGGCACCAATGCAGTCATCAATGTAGCGGAGGAAGAGGTGGGGAGTGGTGCCGGTGTAATTACGGAAGATCAACTGCTCTACGTAGCCAACAAAGAGACAGGCATAGCTGGGGCCCATACGTGTGCCTATGGCTACTAGCTATCACCATTGTTAACAGCTAACCTGAGAATGCAACTTTAAAAAAAGGGTTTTGTGATTTACACATGAAAGAAGTGAAACTATCACTGTATTCTAACAGATGAAAGGCTTACCAGACAATCAATTTTTCAATGTATAATTTCAGTTACATCACACTGTAAATTTTTGCTTTAAATTCTGTGTTATGATCGAGCCCGCCACAATCACCTGATGAAGGAGCGTCGCTCCGAAAGCTAGTGTGCTTCCAATTAAACCTGTTGGACTATAACCTGGTGTTGTGTGATTTTTAACTTTGTACACCCCAGTCCAGCATCTCCAAATCATAGCTGACAATGGGTTGTGAGTAGCCATCCGTGTGACGACAAGGCCTGGAGTTTGGGGATTGGGATAGGGACATGGGAGAAAGTGCTCAAGCCTAAACTTGTTGAACTCAATACTGAATCCAGAAGGCTTCAGGGTCCTCAAGTGGAAAATGAGTTGCTCTTCTTCCAGCTTGAGCTGAGCTTCACTGGAGCAATGCAGCAAGCCTGAGACAGAGATGTTCACCAGGGAAAAAGATGGTGTTGAAGTGGCATGCAATGGAAGTTCAGGGTCTTTTTTGCAGACAAAACATGGATGTTCTACAGTGACGCAGTCTGCGTTTTGTTACCCCAGTATCGAGGCGACCACATTGTGAGCAGCGAATGCAGTAGATTAGGTCGAATGAAGTGCAGGTAAAGTGCTGCTTCATCTGAAAGGTATGTTTGGGGCCATAGATAATGAGGAGGGGGGGAAGTAAAGGGCCAGATGTTACACTTTCTGTGATTGCGGGTGAAGGTACCTTGGAGCTTTGGGGGTTTGTTGGGAATGAAGGAAGAGTGGACCAGGAATCTCCCAGAGGGAACAAGGGAAGGGAGGGGAATATGAGTTTGGTGGTAGCATCCCACTGGAGGTGGCTGAAATGGGGGGAAATCAGCAGGGGAGGCAATGGTCTCATGGCAGATGGTGGAATTTGAATTTAATAAATGTCAGGAATTAAGAGTCTAATGCGACCATGAATCTAATGTCGGTTGTCAGGAAAAATCCACCTGGTTCACTAATGTCCTTGAGGGAAAGAAACAGCCATCCTTACCTGGTCTGACCTACATGTGACTCCAGACCCACAGCAATGTGATTAGATTAGATTCCCTACAGTATGGAAACAGGCCATTTAGCCCAACAATTCCACACCGACCGTCCGAAGAGTAACCCACCCAGACCCATTCTCCTACATTTGCCCCTGACTAATGCACCTAACACAATGGGTAATTTAGCATGGCCAATCCACCTGACTTGCATATCTTTGGATTATGGGAGGAAACCCACATAGCCATGGGGAGAACTTGCAAACTCCACACAGACAGTCACCTTAAGTGGGAATCGAATCCGAGTCCCTCACGCTGTGAGGCAGCAGTTGAGGGCCCTTGTCAACTACAGTGCAGGGGAATCCTCAGTTGAGGAAGAAGGTGGACATTTTGGAGGCTCCCTTGTTGAAGTTGGCATCATCAGGACAGAAAATGTAAATATAATCCTTTCTTTGATTTTTTTTGGAATATAGGTACACTCTTCAACGATGAAAATGCTTGCAATGTTAAAATGTGCCACGTATATGTGCACACTGTTGTTAGGGCTGTGTGTGTGCAGAATGACCCCAGGGATAAGTAATAGAGGGGTGAAACTCTCACTAAAGTAACACTTCAATTTAGTGACAGATGCCTCATTACGGTTGTGCTACATTCCAGATGAATTTAATCTGCTCTTGCTGGCGGTTGCTATGGATATGTGCCTCTCTGTTACAGCTCCAGATTGGTGAGTCACAAGCTGTGAAGTTGAAAATGAACTGTGTTTGTTTCCTGCAACTCAAGGTCATTTCACTTTGTGGCTTGCTTCAGGTTCGAAGAAATGAGGTGGAAAGATGTTCCTGGGTACACTGAGGGGAGGAGAATGGTGGGTAATGGACTGTAAGTAGTTCACTTGCAGACATCCGGAATCATTGTCATAGATTGGAATTTAAAAGCATGCCGTCAAAGAGAGGACTGAACTCCTACTGCTTCATGGTGATTAGTGCCTTGCGATAGCTTCAAATCTAGTCCAGTTGTGACTCACAGGAGCCAATTCCCTATGGTGACCGAGGATGGAATTATAGCCGATCAATAGAAAGATAAATCACCAAATCCTGTGATATTTTAATATTGAGTATTTAGTAGCATAGTGTTTATATTACTGGACTTGGAATTTCGAGACCTGCATTACTGCATTGGGCAGGACATTTGGGTGGCAGTGTTTTAGGTAGTGAAAGAGTTCGAGGAGAAAGTGAGGACTGCAGATGCTGGAGATCAGAGCTGAAAATGTGTTGCTGGAAAAGCGCAGCAGGTCAGGCAGCATCCAAGGAACAGGAGAATCGACGTTTCGGGCATAAGCCCTTCTTCAGGAATTCCTGAAGAAGGGCTTATGCCCGAAACGTTGATTCTCCTGGTCCTTGGATGCTGCCTGACCTGCTGCGCTTTTCCAGCAACACATTTTCAGTAGTGAAAGAGTTGCCAGATAACAGCTCCGTGCAGCCATTTTACGTTCAAAAGGGTGATAAGAGTGAGTCTGGGGTGAAATCTTGCCTTAGAGAGAGTTGGGGTAGGCGGTGTATGCCTCTGACGAACATAAAGGTAAAGACATCACATTCTTACCAGATCATAGGGTTGCTCTTTAATGAGAGAGGGAGAGGTGACTGGTGGTGATTTAGCCTGAGGGTCACCACACCTCAGGTGAGGGGGAAAGTTGAGAAGGAGAGTCCTTCATGGTAACCTCAGCTGGTGCAGGAATTGAATCCACGTGTTACTCTGCATCAAGAGGTAGCACTATGGCTCAGTGGTTAGCACTGCTGCCTCACAACGTTGGGGACTTGGGTTCAATTCCAGCCTCAGGTGACTGTCCATGTGGAGTTTACATATTCTCCCTGTGTCTGCGTGGGTTTCCTCCCACAATCCAAATCCAAAGATGTGCAGGTTAGGTGGATTGGCCATGCTAAATTTCCTGCAGTGTCCAGGGATGTGTAGGTTAGGTGGATTAGCCATGGGGAAATGCAGGGTTACAGGATAGGGTAGTCTGAGTGGGATGCTGTTCGGAGAGTCAGTGTGGACTTGTTGGGTCGAATGTCCTGTTTCCACAATGTAAGGATTCTATAAACAAATTTGCCTATCTGGAATGGGTCTCCCCCTGCCAGTGGGTAAAACAATAGAGGACGAAGCACTTTAATATTCATTGGCCTCTGAAGGTCATTAATAGGCCAAAGGGAGGGCAGGCTGCCTGACACCCCCACTTCCATTCCTGGGAGACAGGTCAGTCTGCATTTAATGAGCACCCCACCTTCAATTCCACCAGCAGGGCACTAGAACATTCTGTCCATAAAGTTCACATTTAACTGGGGAGTTCAAATTCAGTTACATAAGAAGATAGGAACCAAAAGCAGGAGTAGGCCTTTCTGTCCCTTGAGCCTGCTCCACCATTTGATACAATCATGGCTGATCATATATTGGCCTCAAATGCACTTTCCTGCTGGCTCTCCAGATCCCTTCAACCCATCACGAATTCAAAATTGTCTACCTGCTCCTTAACTTTATTCAAAGTCCTAGCATTGTTGGGCCAAATGGCTTGTTTCCACATTGTAGAGATTCTATGATTTCATTCATTGGCATGACAGCCCCTACATATTGCAAATTGAAAATAATTGGCGTGAAAAGCTAGGATCAGTGATGGTGACCATAATAAAAACTCATCTGGTTCACTAATGTCCGCAGCAGAATGGGTATCGTCCACCTTTACTCGATCCGGCCTTTGTGTGACTCCACACTCCAATGTGGTTGACTCAGAAGTGGTCTAACTAGGCATAGCCATGAAGGTAGCTCAACTTCTCAAGGGCAATTAGGGATGGGCAATAAATGATGACCTTGCCAGCAACATTGAAATCCTTTGAAGGGCAGGATACATAAAGAGAGTGTTATAGTTGAATTGACAGATCTCCCCATCTGTGGTGTCCAGTAAGCTTCAAAGAGCTTCAAACCTGCAGTTAATAGGCAAAAGAATCTGACCAGAGTCCCTGCTTTGAAACTTTCACTGTACCGAATTACTAAAACCCACTCTTAATTCTATTTTCTTTCAGCAACTAACACTTTAAACTACTGAAAGTGACATTACCTTGTTACTCTAGCACAATCTCTAGGCAATTATAGTCCTTTTAGCCATCAATCCACAGAAACTTCCAGCTTCCAAAGGCTTTCCATATGAATGTTTTGTTATGGAGTTATTTGGAGCAATTGTCTTTCCTTGGTTTCATTAATTGACAGTAAGTTCTTCTTCAATGACTCTTGGCCTCGCGAAGACAAAGCTCCTGAAATCCGTAGATGTATATGGATGTGTTTCGATGTGCTATCTGTTTAAGATATTTTACTGACTCGTAAGGAAGCCAGTAATCTGACCTAAAATAGTTTCCTCTGCCATCTTAACCAAGGTGAACTGAAACACATTAACCTTGGCTTTGCGTAGAACTGATAATTGGCTATCTTTGACCTCATTTTCTTTTAACTTAGAAACAAATACTTTAAAGCATGACTTTGTATGACTCGGTACCTTCAATTCCTTTCCGAGTCTTTGGCAGACTCTCAGTCTACTCATTGAAAACATAAAGTTTGCTACTATTGTCTCTAAGCATATTCTCAGTAAACCTTCATGTCTGATAACTAAACCAGCAAGGCTTATTGTCAGGTAGATGGATTTCCCCTCACTTACTCTTAAATTAAAGCTACAGTCCTCAATTTTAATGTTATAAACTTCATAATGGCAGCATGAATCATTTCTATGTATCCCCTCATTTTGATTTATCTTTTACAGTCTGGGTCTTTTCATATTTCTTGCTTAGGTGGGAACTTGCATGAATAACCACCAACATTGACACACACTCAGTGCAACTGCTCCAAGTGTCTCACGGTCCCAGCAAACACTACAAGTATTGACACAATGCTGGGGCCCTCTGCAAATACTGGTACATTCCCAACAATCATAACAAATTTGACATTGCTCCAGGCAACCTCTATGAATATTGCCGTGTAGAGTGTTTGGCAGTTGAGGAGGTGAGGCACAGGGTGTGAAGCAGCTGAAGCTGTAAGGCAGAAATGTGAGGCAGTTGGAGGTGTGAGACAATGGGGGGTGTGAGAAATTTGAGGAGAAGGGTAGTTGAGAGAGGAAGAAATATAAGGTTGTTGAGCATGTGAGACTTTTCGAAAACTTAAAATGATTGTAGATTTCCATGCGTCAGAAATGCATTAGTGAAAGCCTGGAGCAGGCTGTCTATTGATCCCTTGACCATGAAGACCCAGGGAGTGGAGAGAACATGTAAGCAGGAGGTTCTATTATCATAAATATTAGTCTGCAGAACATCTTCAAAATAAAACTTTAGTGATTAACAAATGCTAAATGCACTCCATTGAATATGTGCTGACCAGCTCTGGCTCTGATTAAGTCAGGTCACAATTTTAAAACTCTCATCCTTGATTTCAAAATCTTCATTGTCTTGCATTTCTCTAGGTCTGTAATCTGCTCTGCTGTCCCCATAAACCTTTGAGATACCTGCCTTCCTGTAATCTGGGCTCTTCAGGATCTTTGATTTTAATCACTTCAATTTTTGGCCATGCCATCAATTGCCCAAGGAACTTTGGAATTCCCTCCTCAAATTCAAGAATCGCATTTGTTTTCCTTCTTTGCACTTCTTAAAACTTGCTTTTTGGAATGAGCAAGTGCCTTACATTGCATTTTGTGCCTCATTGTCATATTTTGTTTCTTAATGTCACTGTGTGGTGCCTTGGGACATTTATTATTGATAAAGGTGCTACATAAATGCAAGCTGTGGAGACTTCACTACATTCAAACATTTTGAACACTTTATAAGACAGAAATTTTACAAACATTGTTCATCCAAATTCTTGCAGTTGAATTTTCTACCATTCTGTGCTTAAACGTTTTATGTTCTAATGCTAATTTTTTCTTTCAAAATCAAATTGACATTTTGGTGACTGGCCAAAAGTGGAAAAGTGTTATTTTGGGACGTGATTTGAATGGAGTCATCTCAGTTTTAGTCTCTCAGTATGTCCATCGTACAGCGAATTCCCTGTACACCACCAGTACTCAGATCACAGTGACTAGTGAACCTGTGTGCCTCAAAATACTTGGAAGTCTGGATTATTAGTCTTGTCACATTATTATTGCAGAATCAGATCCTGCTTTTCCTGTCACTGGCAAACCTCAATGCTCAAATATTTTTCTTTAATTGCACTGTTGTGCCTTGTTGGCCCCTCTCAGTGGCACTTCTGACACAAATGTGGAATATACTATAACACACTGAACCTATCTAAACTCTCCATGATACAAAGTATTTTAGATAGCGGTCCTCAAGCAAAGTATTGGCTGGGCCTTGATGCACTGTTAGTAACACATTGTGTATGTACAGGTAACCTGATGACATTAATAATTTATTTTGTTAGCAACAAAGAAATCTTGAAAGCAATCAAGACTGTTTAAGTTGGCTGATCTCCCAGCTTGTATTGATTCCCAGTTCTGCTTGTGCTAATACAGGAGCAATAAGACCCACTATGCGAGCTTTTCATTGAACCAGCAATTAACGGCTCCGAAACTTCAGCCCCATTACTCAGCCCTTTATTTCAAATAAACAATCGATTTTCTGAAAAAATACAGAACAAGCTTAAAAAAAAGGGATAAATCAGTCAATGTAATAAGAGGCCAGGTTGTAATTCAGGAGGGGAATTGCGAGGAGAACATAAGGAGGATTGCAAAGGGATACAGAGAGGTTAAGTGAAGAGGCACGAGTCTGGCGGATGGAAAGGTGGGCTTGTCCATTTTCCTAGGAAGAATAGAATATAGATAGAGTGGTTAAGAAGGCATTTAACATGCTTGCCTTCATTGCTCTGACCTCTGAGTATACAAGTTGGGACGTTATGTTGGGATTGTAAGGGACATTGGTGGGGCCTCTTCTGGAGTATTGTGTCGAGTTCTGGTCGTCCTGTTATCAGAAAGTGATTATTAAATTGGAGAGGCTTCAGTGGAGATTTGCCAGGATGTTGCCAGGAGTGGAGGGTGTGAGTTATGCAGGGAGGCTGGATAGGCTGGGACTTTTCTTGCTGGAGTGTATGAGGTTGAGGGGTGGCCTGGTGGAGGTTTACAAAATCATGAGGAGTGCAGATAAGGTGAATGGCAGGGTTTTTTTTCCCTACAGTGGGGGATTTCAAGATTGGAAGGTATATTTTAGGGTGAGAGCAGAAAGATATGGGGGGGGGGGGCAATTTTTTTGCAAGGAGATTGGTTTGTGCGTGCGGTGGGCTTCCAGAAGAGGTGATTGATAGGATGCAGTTACAACATTTGGGAGACATTTAGATAAGTAATGGATGGGTAATGTTTGGAGGGATGTAGACCAAGCAGAAGCAGGTGTGACTAGTGTAGTTTGGGATTATGGTTGGCATGGACTTGTAGCATGTTATTTAAATTGAGAAAGATTATAGAACACATTGGTACAGAGGGATTTGGGCGTCACATGAAGTTAGCATGCAGGTACAGCAATTGATTGGGAAAGCAACTGAAATGTTGGTGGCTTCTGCAAGAGGAATAGAATATAAAAGTAGCGAGGCTTTGCTGTAGTTATACATGGTGTTGGTAAGACAATTTTGTCTCATTTAATAAAGGATGTAAATACATTAAAAGCAGCTCAGAGAAGGTTCACTGAAATGATGGTGGGGAATTATCTAATGACGAAAGGTTGGGCAGCCTGGGATTGAATCCATTGGAGTCTAAAATTATAGAAGGCAATCTTACTGAGACTTATAACATCCTGAGAGGACTTCACAGGGTAGATGCTAAAATAGTTTTTCTCCTTGCGGAAAAGATTAGAATTAGGGGACACATTTCAAAATGGGGGGGGGGGGGGGGGGTCTCCTATTAAGACAGATGAGGAGAATTGTCTTCCCTCAGGGTCATGAACCTCGAACTCTCTTTCCTAGAGAGCAGTGGAGACAATCGCTGAGGGGCGAGGTCGATAGATTTTGACTAATTGGGAATAGAAATAGGTGGAGTTGATTAATTTTATTGAATGGCTTTGAGGTGGGGGGTTTGAACCACCTTCTCCTGCTCCTAATCGATACATTCATAACTGAACTTTCCCGATATTTCGCACAATTGCCTTCAAGCATGAAATATATAAGTGATATCGATGAAGACTCTGTCATGAACCATCTCAGGGTAAGCAGATTCTTGGAGGAAAAGAAAAATCATTTGTTAACACAACATCTAGTTTGAATTACGAAGATGGTCGACAGGTACGATGTCCCCTTTGGGTTAATAGGAACACAGTAGTTTGGGTATTAGTGGTTGACTTGAACAATGTTACTGTTTTGTCAAACCATACAGCAACATTTGAAATTCCAATTAAATTGTTTCAGTAGATCTACTTTTTGATCATTATTTTGGAGAATGTCAAGGCACATAGATGATTCAATATACTGAATTAAAGATTGATCGAGGAATTAAAGATTGATTGAGGATTGATTGTGCTTACCACTTACTCTCCTATGGTAACCGAAGTGCAAAATAGCACAAATCAACCCAAAATCTTCACTTAAGACTATCTAAGGTCTCATTACAAGCTATTATCTGCTTCCTTAACTGGGTAATGGCAGATTTCACAGATGAAGCTTCAAAGGGAAGAATGCCAAGAAATGATTGTGTGTCTTCAAAATCAAACGTTCACAAATTCCAGTTCCTGTCTGTCAGAACATGCAGTGAATTATCAATAGGAATTAGTATGTTAGGGGTAGTTTCCTAGAGCAATACATCATGCACCCAACAGGGAAGCAGGCTATATTGGGTAATGAGGCAGGTTAATAAATGACCTCTGAGTAAAAGATTCTCTAGGAAGTAGTGATCATAGCATTTAATATTATGTTTGAGAGTGAGGAACTTGGGTCAGAAACAACTGTGTTTAACTTGAATAAAGGAAATTATAATGAAATGGGGGTAGCTTTAGTTAAAGTGAACTGGGCAGATAGGTTTTCAGGAATGACAGTAAGCAAGCAGTAGCAGACACTTAGAATCATAGAATCCCACAGTGCAGAAAGATATTGTTTGACCCATCAGGTCTACAACGACCCTCTGAAGAGCATCCCACCCAGACCCAGTCCACCATTTATCCATGTATCCCCACTTTTACCATATTTAATCCACCTAAACTGCATATCCTTAGACACTACGGGGAAAGTTAGCATGGTCAATCTGCCCTAACCTGCACATCTTTAGACTATGGGAGGAAACTGAAGCATCCAGCGGAAATCCAGTCATACACGGGAGAACGTGTAAACTCCATACTGTCCCCAAGACTGGAATCGAGCCTGGCACTGTGAGGCAGCAGTGCTAACCACTGAGCCACTGTGTCACCCTTTTAAGGAGGTAATTCATGTCTCTCGGTAAAAATATATTCCGGTAAGGAGGAATGATTCTAAGAGAGGGAGAAACCAACATGACTAATCAAGGAAGTCAAGGAGAGTATAAAGTTGGAGGCCAAAGTCACTGATGACTCTGAAGACTGGGATCAATTCAGAATCCAACAATGGAAGACTAAAAAGATAATAAAGACAGAGAAAATAAACTAGGACAGCCAACTAGCGAGGAATCTAAAAACTAACAATAAGAGTTTCTTTAAATATATTAAAAGGAAGAGAGAGGTCAAAGTGAACATAGGCCATTTAGAAAATGAATATGGACAGTGTGGGGAGCAAGAAATTGGCAGTAGAATTAAAGTTAGTTTGCATCAGTGGAAGGTACTTTGAACATCCCATTAATACTAAAGAATACATTGAAGGAATTAAATATTGTCACCATAGGACAAACTAATAAGGCTAAAGGCAGATAAGTCCCATGGACTGATGGTTTCTAACCTCGGACACTAAAAATAGTAGCTACTGAGACAGTGGATGCATGGGTTGTAACTTTCCAAAAATTGTATACTGGAGAAGTACTAGAGGATTGGAAAGATGCTAATTTGACAGCTCTATTCAAAAAGGAAGGGAGGCAAGAGGTGGGTAACGATAGGCCAATTAGCCTAATGTTGGACAGGTATAGAAATCAATTATTAATAGCAACACATTTGGAAAATTATAATCTAATCAAATATGAAGGGAATTTGTGTTTAGAAGAATAAGTGGTGATTTCATTGAAACATATATGATTCTTGAGGGGCTTGACATGGTGAATTGCTGAGAGGATGTTTCCCCTCATAGGAGTCAAGGCTCAGAGGGCATAGGCTCAGAATAATGGGGCACCAATTTAAAACTAAAACGAGGAAGCATTTCTTTTCAAAGTGTTGTGAATCTTTGGAACTCATTGCCACAGAGAACTGTAGGAGCAGCATCTCTGCATATATTTAAGGATGAGATTCTTGATCAGTTGGAGAATCAAGGGTAATAGAGAAAGGGCAGGAAAGTAGATGTGAGGCATGTCAGATTAGCCATGATCCCATTGAATGGAGGAGGTCTGAGGGGCCAAATGGCCTACTCATGTTCCTACTTTTTATGGTCTTATGATTCACCAAGTACAATGGCCAGGGGGAGCAAAAAAGCAGGGAACCATTGCAAAATGCAATTTCAATTGACTACTTCAAATGATTCCAAACTGGGATCATTTTTGTGATGAAACATTCCCAAATAGAACCAAGCGACAGAAAAACCTGGAATGTCAGCTCCACTGTGATGAGTGGTAACATTGCAAATTGGATTTCTCCATATGGTTCAGAAGACAGGGCAAAAACATCTGCTTGGAAATAAACTACTGAAATGTGTTTGTGTATTCCTCTTGGAACTACAGCTAAGAAGCCCCATCCATAAATCTCCCTTTTGATGCTTTGATACCACAGGGGTCTCATAATGTAGGAAACATTCGACAGCAGAACATCAATCATACAGGATTCTGTGGCAGAGCTGCATTACAATTCATCAGGTTCAAGGAAGGGCTGTCTGAGTGTATGAAATTAGAAATTTAAATGGAATACCAAGGCAGAACAACTGTGTGCAAGCAAGCTTTTAGTTTAAACGAGCTTCAAGTTTATGTTGAAAACTATTAGGACTATCAGGCATGCACTGATTTTCTTGTACATCATGGAAACAAATACAGAGATGCACAATATACAACTCATGGCAAAATCCACATAGTTATACATTTTGTTCATTGAAATGCTTTTCAACCTCTGCCTATTTTATATGAAGATTTTTATAACCCGAGGGCACTTGAAATTGTTTTATGACCAGTTTTGTATCAGCAAATATACTTTATTTTGTGAAATATATTTATATTTGTGAAGGTATATTAAAATATCACAATGAATGGCTTACCTCTCCTACGTCGTGTCAACTCATTCTCTCCCAAAATTTGCTCTCAGCTTTTGTCTCCACCCAGTGACTGTGAAATTGAACAATTAATGTATACTCACCCTGTGTCTTTTCCAAAGAATTGAAATAACCTGGAAAGAAGATCGGCCAACGGAAGATGTTTGGAAGATAAAAACCTTTGCAACCTGTGGACTGTTGATATGAACTTTATTTCCCCAGTGTTTCCTCACGCCACCCATTATAACATTTTTTGTTTGTCTGCATGTGCAGTGGTTCTAAAAATGGGTTAAAGTTTCAATTAGTAGAGTGATTATTCATAATTTGGATATATGCAGCTGCAATTTATTTGTTTATAATAAATAGTAGATCCTTTCAAGTACAGGAACTTGTTCAGTAGTTTCTCACCATCAGATAGGGAAATTGGGGACTATAAGTATTTTGATTAAATCCTTATCTTTTGTGGTGTCACTGGAACTGCGCAGCTCCAGTATCAGTGCACTTTGCCATGTGAGTCGTGACAGGATCTGTGCTTTTTAGGCTGGGCAACCATTTACTATGCATCCTTGAAGCTCCTTGAGAAAGCAGTGATGACCTGCCTTCTTGAACTGTGGGAGTCCACTTGCTGTAGATACACCAACAAAAGGTGGGGATGGATTTCTAGGATTTTGTCCCAGAAATACCGAATGAATTGCTATATCGTTCCAAGTAGAATGGTGGGTAGATTATAGTTGAAGTAGTAGATGATAGTGTTTCAATATAATCTTCCCCCCTTACCTTTTAGATGGTTGTGGATTTGGAAGGTACTGTCAATGGAGTCTTTGTGAATTTTTATTGTGCATCTTGTTGATGGTACATCCAGCCACTATTGTGCATTGATAGTGGAGGGAATGAATGTTTAGTAGAAGTGGTGCCAATCAAGTGGGCTGCTTTGTCTTGGATGGTGTCAAGCTTCTTAAGCTTTATTAGCATTGCATGCATCTAAGCAACTGGGGAGTATTCCATTATACTCATAGAACATAGAACATAGAACAATACAGCACAGAACAGGCCCTTCGGCCCACGATGTTGTGCCGAACTTCTAACCTAGATTAAGTACCCATCCATGTACCTATCCAAATGCCGCTTAAAGGTTGCCAATGATTCCGACTCTACCACTCCCACGGGCAGCGCATTCCATGCCCCCACCACTCTCTGGGTACTCCTTGAATCTTGTTAGATAGTGGACAGCCTTTGGGGAGTTAGGAATTGAGTTATTTCAAGATTTCAAGCCTCTGACCTACTCTAATAGCCACTGTACTTATATGGCTAATTCAGTTCAGTTTCTGATCAATGGTAACTCTTAAGATCCTGATAATAGGGGATTGAGCATTGGCAATAACATTGAATGTCAAGGGGCAATGGTTAGATTCTCTTTTGTTGGAGATAGATCAATCCCTAACACTTCGGTAGTATGAATGTAACTTGCAACTTGTCAGCCTCAGAAATTATCCACGTTTTGTTGCATTTGGACATGGATTGGTCACACACAATCTGGAACCCCTTTTTTGATAAGCATGTTGAGAGGTTCACCAGTAAGGTTTCACAGTACTGCATAATGCCAACTATTGCAGCATGCACTTTGGGGAACCTAGCAATGTGAAGAAACATGATAGCTACATAATGTTTTTCTGCTGTGCAATAACTTTGCAGCTCTCTTGAAATAGGTTAGTTACTATTTTTATGCAGGCCCAGCTGGCTTCCTGGGAGATACTGCAAGAAACCATCGAGGTCTAATAGGCAATTGCATAAATGTTGAGTGCATTCATCAGCTTCACAGCATTATGCTGAGTTGTCCAGGTGTGTGTTCCTGGCTATGTACAAAGGAACCTCGATTATCCGAACGAGATGGGCGGGCACTATTTCATTCAGATAATTGATTATTCGCTTAATTGATTCAATGTCTTTCCTCTGGGGCTTGGAGTTTTCTGTAAAGTCTGCTCCCTGTTCAAGAGATAAGGCAGCATCACAGCGCATGTAAGCTTCGCCGCCCTCCTCCCCCAACCCCGTCCAACACCGCCCCCTTCCCCCCAGTTCTGTCACCCAACACCAACACCAACACCTCCCCCCCCCCCCGAACCCCGTGCAACACTGCCCCGTCCCCTCTCCGGGGCAACCGGACTGGACACCAACATTAAGACTGCTGCTACACTGCCTTTTCGAGAGTGAGTCTCCAAATACTGCGTGCGGGCGCGTGCACACACACATACATACACACACACTTTACTGCAACCTTTTGACAGGTTCGACCTTTGCCCTGTACAGGACAATGTTGGAGTGATCATCTGGGGCGGGGGCGGAGGGGTTTAGGATACACACCTGTGTAGAACTCCAGGGAAAGTGTGGGAGAGATAGAGAGAGAGAGAGAGATCTGTCATTTAGAGCCAGTGCCTGCGCTCCCAACAGTCCAGGACTGTTCTCGGCAGCACTTTTATTTACTGTAAAAAAAAGACGTGATCAGTGTTTCTGTTGGGACCTTGAGATCTCCTTCGGATAATCAGATTTTAGGATAATTGGTATTCAGACAATCGAGGTTCCTCTGTATTTTCACCATCTTCTTGCAAGCGGGCATCAGAGCCACCCGGCATTTGCCACGGGACTATGCCTACATCAGGAAACGATAAGAATTCATTTTTGTGTTTTAAACAGCAGTCGCAGCTTTAAACCCACAAAAACTCAGCAGCTGCCGGTCTGCCCACGTGACTGGGAGATAGGAGACAGAGGACAGATAGAATCCACACTAGACCAACATTACCCATGACTCATGGGCCAAAACTCCGGGATTAATTAAATATGGAAACCCATCTCCTAATCACATCAAGAGACTGACTGAAATACACACATACCCATCGATACGGAGCCATTCTGACACAAAGGACAGGCATCCACCAGACAGGTACGGACAGACCAATACACACCAACACCCCAAGGGAACAAAGGGGGGGTGCTAGCCCCTGCCCTCACAGAGAGAGACAAGCAGATAATACCCGGACCCGTTTTACATAAACCAATTAGCACCCTATTGTGCGTGCCCTACAACTCTCCTGGGACGGCAGGAAACAGCCTATTCGCACCTACTCCAGTGATGATGGGGAACTATCATCCCATTCATCCTCAAATCCCACACATCCTGACAACTAAAAGTATATAATATGAAGCTGCGCGCGGGAACAGCAGAGCAGCCGAGATTCGGACCTCGGCTGATCTCCGCCGGCGTTACTGCAGTAATAAATGTTACCGATTGTTGAACCGCACTCTGGGCTCGGACTGATATCATTTCATCCGCGCTAACATTCTGAAGGACAACTCGGAATGGTAAATAACCGGGGAGTTAGGAGGGCTAAAAGGGGCTATGAAATATCATTGCCCAGCAGGGTTAAGGAGAATTCAAAGGCATTTTATACATTTATTTAGGAGCAGGAGGGTAATTTGGGAAAGAATAGGCGTGCTCAAGAATAAAGGAGGGAGATTATGTGTGAAGCCAGAGGAAATGGGTGAAATCCTTAATGAGTATTTTACGTCAGTATTCACCAAAGAGAAGGATGTGAGGGATGTTTAGGTTACGGAAAGGTGTGTGAATACTCTTTGGCAGGGCAACATAACGAAAGAGGAAATATTGGGTGTCTTGAAATGCATTAAGGTAGACAAATCTCCAGGGGCAGATGGGATCTATGCAAGATACTGTGAGAGGCAAGGGAGTAAACAGCTGGGACCTTAACAGAATCTTTGCATCCTCTTTTACCTCACACAAGGTTCCAGACAACTGGAAAATGGCCAATGTTCTTTCCTTTTTTAAAAAGGGAAACAGAGATAATCCAGGTCATTACAGGTGAGTGAGCCTGCTGTCAACAGTGGCAAAGCAGTTGGAGAAGATATTGGCAACAGGATTATTCATATTTGGAAGTTATTGGACTTGTTAGAGATAGGCAGGATGGGTTTGTGCGTGAAAGGTCATGTCTCACCAACTTGATGTTGATGTTACCTACACGAACCTTAGTAAGGCATTTGATAAGGTATCTTGTGGCAGGCTGGTACAGAAGGTAAAGTCTCTCTGGGGTGAGCTGACTAAATGGATACAAAATGGGCTTTGTTATAGAAGACAAAGAGTAGAGATGGAAGGGTGCCTTCAGAATGAAGATCAGTGACTGGTGGTGTTTCACAGGGATCTGTGCTGGGACCTTTGTTGCTTGGAGGAAAGTATAGATGGTTTAATTAGCAAGTTTGTGGATGACACCAAAATTGATGGAGTTGCAGATCGTGAGGAAGATTGTCAAAGGATACAGTAGGATATAGATAGTTTGGAGACTTGGGCAGAGAAATGGCACTTAGAGTTTAATACAGACAAATGCAAGGTGATGCATTTTGGAATATCACATTCATGTGTAAATGATAAAATAAATGGTAGAGCCTTTAGGAGCTTTGACATAGAGGGATCTGGGCACACAGGTCCACAGATCCCTGAAAGTGGCAACACAGATGGATAAGTTGGTCAAGAAGGAATACAGCATGTTTGCCTTTATCAGCTGGGGCTTTGAATATAAAAGTTGGCAACTATAAAAAACTTTAGTTAGGCCACATTTGGAATATTGCCTGCAATTCTGGTCGCCTCACTACCAGAAGATGCGGATGCTTTGGAGAGGATGTAGAGAAGATTTACCAGGATGTTGCCTGATGTGGGTAGTTTTAATTACGAGGAGAGGTTGGAGAAACTCTGATTGTTTTCATTGGAAAGATAGAGGCTGAGGGTGGGACAACCTGGTAGAGATCTACAAAGTTACGAGAGGCATAGATAAGATGGATAGTCAGAGGCTTTTTCCCCAGGGTGGAAATGTCAACAACAAGGTGAGAGGGGGAAAGTTCAGGAGAGAAATGCTGGGAAAAGTTTTCACACAGAGTTGTGGGTGCATGGAATGCACTGCCAGCGGAGGTGGTAGCAGCAGACAGGTTAGCAACGTTTGAGGTGTCTCTTGACAGACACATTAACATGAGGCAAACAGAGGGATAGATACCGCAAATGGGCACTAAGTAGTGTGTCAAAATAAGGATTACAAATTGGTGCAGGCTTTGGGAGCCAAAGGACCTGTTTCTGTGCCCTATCCTATTGCATAAATACCAGCCCAGCCAGCAATACCCACATCTCAAAAGAAAAAATAATCTTTGGGTGTATTAGTTGGCGCATCTCCCTCATTTGGTGGAGACTTTTACCTTTTACCTTAGGCTGTTCACAGGATCTTCTGGGGAGTGTGCAGAGGAGTAATGTTGGAGGGAAATACAGTAGGACACCATCTACTTAAATACAACTCAATCTGCCTTCCTCTAATTTCACTGTCATATTGAAGGAAGCACTGCCAGTGATGCATGCACAACAAGATCCTACAAGCAGCGATGTGTATCTGTTTTATTGATTGTTGGATAATTGAATACTCCCAATTAACAATTTGAAATCCTGAAGCTGGATACTTAAAACACTTAGCACTGGTTGGAGCAGAAGATTTCCAATGGTTTCAGAGGCCATCAGGAAGGTTTTGAGACTAATTCTCAATTCCAGTGAATAGAAATCTGGCTTAAAACTATTCAGCCAGCTCTTTGGATTGTTTTATTCATTTGAACACTTCCACCATCTCAAAGCATACTAAACCTCTTCATATTTGTTTCCAAATTCTCCTTGATGTAATAGGATTACCATTGCTGTTTATGATTAATTACAAGTAAATACCACAATTATGGGCGACAGTCAAAATGATGGTCACAAACCCAAACAGACCAGTCTTATAATTAGAATCCACAAATGATATTGTGAGGAACATGATTTTTTTTTACTAATAATTCATCAAAGCATAAGAAGTAGGAGCAAAATGGACCATACAGCTGAATTTGATCTCCTTTCAACAGACAATGGTTGATCTTATATCATCTCCATTTTCCCTACCCCATCATCCATGTAGTCTTTGGTATCGAAAAGTCTACTACTCTCCATCTTGAATGTGCTCAATGACTGGGCATCCATAGTTCCAGTTAAAGAATTCCAAATATTTGTAACCCTTTGAGGAATTTTCCATATGGCTGACCTCTCATTCTGACATTGTGGGTGAGACTTTTGTCAGGGAGACTTGATAAAATTTCTAAAAACTATGTAGGTGAGGCTCTGACTTCCCCCACCAATGAAATATGTTAGCTCTCATTTCCAACATATTTCATTGGTGGAGGCAAGGGGTCGAGTGCGAATCATATGAGAGAAACCTAAACTCTACAGGGACATTTGAACTCTAAGTTCAAACTGACCTAGTTCTGGACAAAAAATCTGCAGATGCTGGAATTCAAGGTAGACAAGCAGGAGGCTGGAAGAACACAGCAAGCCAGGCAGCATCAGGAAGTGGAGAAGTTAACATTTTGGATGTAATCCCTCTTTAGAACCCTGAAGAAGGGTTACACCTGAAATGCTGACTTCTCCACCTCCTGATGTTCCCTGGCTTGCTGTGTTCTTCCAGGCTCCTGCTTGCCTACCCAGTTTTTGCTATTGCAAGGGTCCGAATCCATACTGTAGGAAAGTCACAATTTTTTAAAGAGATGGTGTAAATTCCTATGAAGAGAAGAATTGTGAAACTGTCCAGCTGTGAAATTATTCAATTCACCTTTCCTTTGAAAATTAAAAATATAAGGCTGGCAGTGTCTACGAGGATCGAAATGGTTGCTTTTCCAGCAGTTATTATAGGTGTTTGTTGACATTTCCCTAATGTTTTGAACCAGACCAAACCCCCTCAAAATATATTAAAATATAGTCTAGACACTTTCATATTTTTAATTTTAAAGGTAAGTGTAAGGTGCTGTGTTCCCGATGCAATTCAATTGGTCCAACTGCTCGACTTGAAACAAAACACACTTTAACTAAAATACAGACAAAATAAGAAGTGAATGAATAAAGAAAATAACTGGCTTAATTTTAACTCTATTCAAATATTTTAAACAAAATAACAGATATATTAACTACAACTAATTAACTGTTTCAATATAATAACATCCCATAAACGCCCTTAGCAAAGGCAAATTCAGTAAAATAGAATGTCTCACATGCAATTCTAGCAGCAGGATGCGAACCCCAGCTTTTAGCTGTAACAGAGAGAAGAATAACAGCTTCCATATTCAGATTCAAGATCCGAGCAACTACACTGAAGGCTAAAACTAAAAAAAAAATCCGGATTCTGTGGGAGCTTGACGCTACCCGTTCAGGCTGCTTAGACTATAAGACATAGGAGCTGAAATTAGGACATTCAAGTCTGCCCAGCCACTCAATCATGGCTGATAAGTTGGGGGTAGGGGAAGGTAGCTGCGAATGCAATTGGTAGATGAATATGGGGGGTGGGGGAGGTGATAAGTTGGAGATGAGGTGGAGCGGATGGATGGAAAAGTGATGGACAGTTCAAAGAGGGCGGTGCCAAGTTGGAGGCTATGTGGGGGGGGGGGGGGGGGGGGGAGGGGAAATGAGGAAGGATGAAATCCATGTTGATCCAGTGTGGTTGCAGGATCTCAAGTCAGAATATGAGGTGTTCTTTCTCCAGGTGTCAGGTGGTAAGGGTTTTGTGATGGAGGAGGCCCAGGACCTGCATGTCCTTGGCAGAGTGGGGGTGGGGGTGGGGAGTTGAAGTGTTCAGTTACAGGTTGGTGGGGTTGGTTGGTATGGGTATCCCAGTGTTATTCTCTGAAATGATCGTAAGTTGGCATCCTGTCACCCCAATGTACAGGAGACCACATCAGGTGCAACAGACGCAGTAGATGACATTGGTGGAGGTACAGATAAATTTCTATTGGATGTGGAAGGATCCTTTGGGGCCTTGGACGGAGGTGAGGGGGAAGGTATGGGAGCAGGTTTTGCACTTCCTGCGGTGGCAGAGGAAGGTGCCGGGAGTGGGGTGAGGGCGGGTGGGGAAGTGGATCTGATAAGGGAGTCACGGAGGAAATGCATTCTCCAGAATGCTGATGGGGTGGGGAACATATATCTCTCTGGTGATAGGGTCCAATGTAGGTGGCATTGGTGGGGTGGAAGGTGAAGACCTGTGGGTTCTGTCCTTGATGCATTGGGAGGGGTTGAGTTCAAGGGTGGAGGTGTGGGAAGTGGAGGAGATGCACTGGAGGGCATTGTCGACTACAATGGGAAGGGAAATTCCAATCTTGGAAGGAGGAGACCACCTGGGATTTCTAAGGTGGAATAATGGCTGGCGTTTTTACAGGAGGCAGGGTGGGAGGAGGTGTACATAAGGTAGCTGTGGGAGGCTTGTAGTAGATGTCTGTGGTTAGTCCGTCACCGGAGATGGAGATGCAGATCAGAGGAAGAAGGGGAGATTGGAAGGAGAAGTTGTTAATGGTGAGAACCAGTTCAGCCAGGCAGATGAGGGTGTCAATGGAAGGGTACTGGTTGGGAGGGGAAGAAACGGAGGGCTTGAGTATAAGTCATTTTTTATGAATAAAGTATTTGAAGGGATTTAAATGTTTTGAATGAACTTTTACGAATGTAATTACTGTAACAAAATTAAAATATAAATATCTATTACAGATTTTATGCCCTTCATCTCAGTATAGCTACTGAGCTTTGCTATTGGTGGATCATTATCAATGCTGATAGTGGTGAGGGGACGAGGGTTGACTTAATTTGGCATGTAAGCTAAAAGGGGGTGGCTGGAGAGCATCTTAACATGCACTATTCCTGGCATAAGTTGCCACTCAGAGGATATCTGCCAAAAAGACCACAATCTCTTGTGCCTCCACCATCTTTACAGGTGACCATATACCTGGACAAATGTTGGAAACTGGCTGTTGCACTTCACATTCTGGAATAGTGGTGCTGGAAGAGCACAGCAGTTCAGGCAGCATCCAATGAACTGCTGTGCTCTTCCAGCACCACTAATCCAGAATCTGGTTTCCAGCATCTGCAGTCATTGTTTTTACCTTGTTGCACTTCACTGTCAATGTAATGGTACAGCCTTCACAAATCCATGCTGCTCACGGCACATGGCTGATACTCCCTCATACTCTCAAACCCATTCTCTCAGCTGAATCCATGTAACAGCTCAGACTATACTTTACCTGTCCTTAGCTACATCCTATCTAAAAGCCCTCAGTAGGTCACTGTTATTCTGTCCCCAGTGCCCACTGGAGACCCATATCTTGTCATTGTCTAGTAAGGAAATATCACAGTCAGTAATTGGACAAATTCCAAACACAAGTTTTTACTTATATCCACTAAAAGGAACAGAAACAGAAGAGAGATATATTAATTTGCATTGTGGTTGCAAATTAAGTGCTGGCATTATGAACAATGACTATTTTCCATTGTATAATGGTCTACTCAATTCAGCTCCCATATACTGATGAGGGGGGTTGTCAATCAGGTCTTGACTGACTTGTAGCACTACACACAGCTGAGAATTTATGGTCAACGGGAACTTCTGCCCCAATATCTTCCTCAGAAGAAAACTTCTCCAGTTTTAAATATCCAGCACAACACTTCATTGCCTGCCTATACCAGGACGATATGACACATTTCAGTCTATACTGAAGAGTGACTCCTAACCTCCAAAGACCAGACCAGTCGAATAGCATATTCAGCAGCTACATACTCAGCTCCAGCACAGCCCTTGTCAAAGCATGGGTTGCATTCTACCTCAATTTGAGTTCTAAAGAGGAATCTTTGGACTTGAAACTTTAACTGTCCTATTTTCAAAGCTGCTACAATACATCCAGCATCTTCTGTTTTTATGTCAGATTTCCAGCATCTGCAGTATTTTGCTCTTATTTGACTCCTTATTTTAGATTTGTTCGACAGGAAAAACAACCTCAGTGTCTACCCTCTTCATTGTTCTAAAGTCATATAGGTTCATTCTAATCAATCATTTCACATAAAACTCTTCTACTCACTTTATGATTCTATCACAAAGGATTTCTCAAAATTAAGCCCCTCTCGTAGTTTTTCGCGAGAGCTCTTAAATCCTGGAATAGTTCCCCATCTTCAGACAAACTTGGGAATCTTCTTAAAAACTATTAATATAACTTATGGCAACATCACTTTGGACTGAATATTTGGAGAAGATGTTAAAATGTTATCATATGTTTGCTCTGCTTGACTGACTCCAGCATCTCTATATCAAGTGAGCATTAAAATACAAACAAACCGGTAGATCTTACTTTGCATTTTTCAGTGTTTGATTTTGATTGATGCTCAGGATGTTGACTCTAGCTCTGCTGATCAGCTGCTTGGTTACAGAAAGCAGGTGTGCAAGGACATGATATTTCCACTGACTTGTTTTTAAAAAAAGCATTGTAGTCAGGCCCAGACCATTTCCAACAAAACAGCATACACTACTTCTAAAAAGAGGCAAATGCTATGTTAAACGCACAAAGCACACTAACTGAATAAAACAATTGCAGCACTACAATTACTGAATAGTTTATACATTATCCTTCACAAATATTTGCATTATGTAAAAGCATCTGTAGTAGAACTGGTTTTATGGCATTGAACAATTTAAAATAATTCATTGCTCAGTTGATTCAATTTTGGTAATGAAATATGAATCTCAAAACAAGGAAAGTAATAATTTTAGAGTCAAACAATTAACATGGCTTCAGCATTGAATACTGTTTTTATCTGCTCATACAACTGTTACTAGGATGGTCTACCTTTGCAAGGCTACAATACCTTAATGACATTTTCATATTACTGAGAGGAAGATCTATACTTCAACTCCTGTGTTTATATTGTAAAATTTACAACTGCATCAAAGCAATAGGATCATGAATACATAAATATTTGAGTCAACAGGACAGGACAGGACAAGGGGGAAAAGATTTAGCAATGTTAACCAAGAAAGCCAATCCATCATTCACTCTGATGATAAAAACTGCACGATTAATCAAATATAAAAGCATGAAACCTAATTTCCTGTCTCAAAAGAATGTTAATCAAATTTCAATTTGGAATGGAAGCAGAAAGAAAAGCATGTGGCTAGAATGATGCAAAGTGACGAAGAATCTTTGAGCATCCCAATGTGGATCTGCTTCTGAACAATAGGTAAGTTGCTGGGCTCAGTGCAGCTTCACACGACCTTTTGAAGATCCACTAATTAAGTTTACGAACCAATAGTCAATAAATATTGCTTTATCCTAGAAAATATAAAGATAACTGGTGATTTTTAACACCAGATTGTTTGATTGTTAAGTTTGCCTCCAGATATATTGAGATGGTGGTGCTTTGCAAGGAGTAATTTTGGGGCAAAAATGTATGTAACGTGACATTTTTCTCCTTCGCATTCTTTATTCACAACAGTTTTCAGACAGACTTGTGAAGAATGATACTAAAGTAAATATACCAGTTTTAGGCTACAGAAAGCTAATCTACCAAGAGGTTCAGATTTGTACTCAGTACACAAAAGCAGTTTTTTTAAAAAAGAGAGGGCGATGTTACATGAGCATCATTAAAAGTACTAAAAATTAAAAAAAGAGAAAATAATAATGTAATAGAGACAAGTAGATAAGTAATTTGGTTTACATGAGACTTTATATTTGAGCCTCATATACAAAGGGATTGTTGTCTATTTTAGATGATCATTATGAATGCCTGAATAATAGATTGACCCAACATCAACTATCCTTAGGAAGCCACTTTGTGAACGAGACACAGATTCCTACCTCTGAATGCTCCTAAGGTTATGAAGTAATTCTTGTTTTACATCTAATTAAGAAAGACTTACATTCAATATTATTAGTTTTTTAGTAGCAACATGTTTAATTCACAGAAATAAGAAAGCAAAATTGGTTACATCATTGAAGATATTACACAAATTAGGCTCTTGGAGTGATATCATTGTGTGTCTGGCTCATATAATTGCATTTTTAAAACTGCACAGTACTGACTGTAATGAATCAGCTGAAACAGATATTTTACAGGCACAACCTAACAATGATAGAAAAAACATTTCCAGTCTCAATTAAATCAATTAGGGAATGGAAAATTTAACATTTGACTTTTTTTGAAATGAATGGGTGCTTGCAGGAGCCATCTGATACTTTCTCCAAGGCTTTATGGGCAAGGCTGGACAATGAGCGACATCAAGCTAGTCAACCATTGCCCGAAATGTTGATTTCGAAGCTCCTTGGATGCTGCCTGAACTGTTGTGCTCTTCCAGCACCACTAATCCAGAACATGGAGTACATCCGTCAAGTCCAATCTGGCTCATACCCCTCCGCAACTACCACACAAGCGCATTTTCAAGCAAAAGCCAATAGTTCAAGGTCTGGAATATGATCCTCAGCTCTGAGTAAGGTGATCTATAATGCCCTAAATGTGCACCTTCTAATCCACAAGTTTGTAGAATGATAAAATTGTTACCTTCAGGTAAGAGTTAGTACAAAGCTACAAAATGCAACATTTTATTTCGGAAGAAAAAAAAACTCAGTACATATTTCCAAAAATCTAATCATTGACACAATTTGAAATGCCCTTTTCTCCATTTTGACCAGAAAAGTAAAGGTTTGCTAAAAATACATTAAGTTCTCCTGTAGGACCGAAAGGTGACTAATGCATGGCTAGTGCTGTAATAAAACATGTATTTGCTTTCATGTCCTTACAAGCAAATTCTTAAGTATTCTCTTGTTATGAAGCCATTCGTTTGGGCATCTAGTTACGAAAGACTTTGCTTGCACCGAAATTAGTGCCTAGTAGCAAATCATTCAAATCACTGGAATAAAAAGAAATAAAATTGTAAGATCATAGAAGACACTTTTCAGATGATTCCACAAAACTGTTAACAATGCAGCTTGACTCCAATTCAATTATTTTATATCTAGCTCAAACAACTCTAACCTAAATCTGATTTTGATGAAAATGTTTCAACAGTTTGAGACAAAATAGAATATCCATGTTGCATTACAAATTTATTGATTTTACATTGTTGAGTTTTGTACACTATTCATGGGGTTAGGTGGAAAGAGAGAAATTAACATCTCTTTTTCTTCCATTCCTGTGAAATCTGTCTATTAAAATAACATTGCTAAAATCAATAAATTGTGCATGAAAGTGCTCATATTGGCTATACTAAGCAGTTCAATAAAACAGACGATAACATTGGGTAGAGCTGATAAGGTTTAGCTAACATCTTTCTCTGCTAGTTCATACTCTAAAATCTAGCCCATGAGGTCATTTTTCTTGCACTTGCCCAGGGAATAATAGTCAACAGGTTATTCAAACACTTGGATGCCACACAGTATGCTTCTGACCACACAGCTACCATAGGTTAATTGATAATCATTAAGAAAGCCTGGAGAATTTTCTAATCTGTTAAATACGGTGCAAAAAAGTCAATAACAATGCCCTTATTGCAATCCAATTCAAATTAGCTAACTCATCTGTGTTGGGATAAAGTTCGACACTTCCTTATTTGTGAAACCTATTTTTCTATTCAACCTATTCAGAAGGGACATCTTGTGGCACAGAGATAGAGTCCCTACCCTGAATAGGGAGGCCTGGGTTCAAGTCCCAACTGCTACAGAGGCACAGTCGAAAAGTGTGGTGCTAGAAAAGCACAGCAGGTCAGGCAGCATTCATGGAGCAGGAGAGTCGACTTTTCAGGCATACTGAAACGTTGACTCTCCTGCTCAGTGGATGCTGCCTGATCTGCTGTGCTTTTCCAGTGCCACACTTTCAATTATGCCTCTCCAGCTTCTGCAGTTCTCACTTTCTCCTGCTACAGAGGCATGTAATAACATCTCTGAACAGACTGATTAGAAAAATAAGTTAATTAAAAAAAAACTGGACAGCCTCTGCACCATAAGAAGGCCCCTCAATGAATACTGGCTAAACTCACTGACTGATCAGTAAATTCTTGCACCTCATTAAGAATGGGTCATTATCCTTTTCAAATATTTCATACCATAGGATTAACTTTATTGAAGTTTATTTAGCAGGTCTCTTGGTTTTCCAGAGTAGATGGCTGGACAATGGAAAATCTATTTCTGGGGGCAGGGAGTAGCATTGGCAGTGGTAATGTCACTGGCCTTGTAATCCAAAACATAGGCTAATATTCTGGTTACATGGGTGCAAATCCCTGTACCACAGAGTGCAATTTGAGCTTCTTATTTTATTTCTTATCGACCTAATCCTAATCCAGTCACCATCAGTTGTTTTAAAACACTTCGTTCATTAATGTCTTTTAGGGAAGTAAATACATCATCACCTCTTGGTCTGATCTACATGCAACTCCAGACTTACAGCAATGTGATTCTTAATCACAAGGAAGAGCAATGAATGCTGCCTAGCAAGTGATGCCCACATCCCAATAATGAATAAAGAAGAAACTATCATGGTGCTCTTTTTTGTCTTCATTGATAACGCAAGTTCCATTGTCCAGGCATTTACTGTCATGTTTATGTATTGCAAAAGTACAAAAGAAAGAAAACAGCTTTTCCTTGCACTGAGACTATATTGATTAATCACTAGAGAGATTATTGCAATGGTATTTGCTGAATAATACTGTCTAATCAGATAATAAAAGAAATTAATTTTCGTCCTGCAAGCAAAATTACTGTGGAATAGGCTATAATTATTATTATACCTCACTGTCAATCAGGTCTCTGTTTCTTATACAGCATTGAATGAACACAGAATTTTGTTCCATAAATATTTTGAGTCTTTTACCTGAAATCAATCTCCCCTTCCTTATCTTTGTCCAACAGAATCATTAGCTTATCCTGTTCAACATCATTCAAAGGGACTTTAGCATTCTGCAATAAACAGGAGTTGTCACTTTATAAACAAGCAAACATTATCTTTGTTTTGTGCAAAGAGTGATGTGAAAGAAATCAAAAAGCTATGTTTCAACTTTGCAGCAGATAAAGACAAAAGAACTGACTGGAGGCATGTAAGAGTATCTGGACTCTGGTTTCCAGCATCTGCAAACCTTGTTTTTACCTAGTTGATTTTAACCCTACTGCGAATCATCTTGCAAGGATGCCTGTCTTGTGATCTATATGGACTTCAGTAAAGCGTTCGACAAGGTTCCCCATGGGAGACTCATTAGCCAGGCTATATCTCATGGAATACAGGGAGAACTAGCCATTTGGATACAGAACTAGCTCAAAGGTAGAAGACAGAGGGTGGTGGTGGAGGGTTGTTTTACAGACTGGAGGCCTGTGACCAGTGGAGTGCCACAAGGATCGGTGCTGGGCCCTCTACTTTTTGTCATTTACATAAATGATTTGGATGCGAGCATAAGAGGTACAGTTAGTAAGTTTGCAGATGACACCAAAATTGGTGGTGTAGTGGACAGCGAAGAGGGTTACCTCAGATTACAACAGGATCTTGACCAGATGGGCCAATGGGCTGAGAAGTGGCAGATGGAGTTTAATTCAGATAAATGCGAGGTGCTGCATTTTGGGAAAGCAAATCTTAGCAGGACTTATACACTTAATAGTAAGGTCCTAGGGAGTGTTGCTGAACAAAGAGACCTTGGAGTGCAGGTTCATAGCTCCTTGAAAGTGAAGTCGCAGGTAGATAGGATAGTGAAGGCGGCATTTGGTATGCTTTCCTTTATTGATCAGAGTATTGAGTACAGGAGTTGGGAGGTCATGTTGCGGCTGTACAGGACATTAGTTAGGCCACTGTTGGAATATTGTGTGCAATTCTGGTCTCCTTCCTATTGGAAAGATGTTGTGAAACTTGAAAGGGTTCAGAAAAGATTTACAAGGATGTTGCCAGGGTTGGAGGATCTGAGCTACAGGGAGAGGCTGAACAGGCTGGGGCTGTTTTCCCTGGAGGTCGGAGGCTGAGGGGTGACCTTATAGAGGTTTACAAAATTATGAGGGGCATGGATAGGCAAAGTAGTCCCTGGGGTTGGGGAGTCCAGAACTAGAGGGCATAGGTTTAGGGTGAGAGGGGAAAGATACAAGAGACCTAAGGGGCAACCTTTTCACGCAGAGGGTGGCATGGGTATAGAATGAGCTGCCAGAGGATGTGGTGGAAGCTGATACAATTGCAACATTTAAGAGGCATTTGGATGGGTATATGAATAGGAAGGGTTTGGAGGGATATGGGCCGGGTGCTGGCAGGTGGGACTAGACTGGGCTGGGATATCTGGTCGGCATGGACGGGTTGGACCGAAGGGTCTGTTTCCATGCTGTACATCTCTATGCCTCTAAGTTTTCCTCCTCTCTCTACAAGAATTTCAGTGAGTCTCTCTCACTGCAACCCCGCAGGTCATCTCCTCTGCCCTGAAGCTCTTCAACCATGTCCTGAACCAGAGTCACCTCATTTCCCCTTTCCTCACCTCACCCCAGCTCCAACATTCCAGCTCAGCACCACCCTCATGACCTGTCCTACCTGCCTATCTTCCTTTCCACCTATCCACTCCACCCTCTTCTCTGACCTATCAGCTCCATCCCCACCCCCACTCAACATATTGTACTCTATGTTACTTTCTCCCCACCCCCACTCTGCAGGCACCCTGCCTCTTTTCCTGATGAAGGGCTTTTGCCCGAAACTTCGATTTTCCTGCTCCTCGGATGCTGCATGACCTGCTGTGCTTTTCCAGCACCACTATAATCTAGACTCTGGTTTCCAGCATCTGCAGCCCTTGTTTTTACCTAGAATGTAAGAGTATTACAGTCTGAATTTTCATATTGACTGGACAAGTCAGATGGGCTTGGGTAACATGAAATTAATTTATAGGGTGCACCAGGGATTGCTTCTTAGAGCAGATGGAGTTTAATGTAGGAAAGTGTTCAATCACGTACTTTGGTAGTAAGAATCAAAAGGCAGATTATTATTTAAACATCACACGATAACAAGTTATAGTCCAACAGATTTATTTGAAATCACATGCTTTTGAGTATTGCTCCTTTGTCACACTTCACCTGATGAAGGAGAAGTGCTCTGAAAGCTTGTGTGATTTAAAATAAACTTGTTGGACTATAGCCTGGTGTCATGAGACTTCTGATTTTGTCCATTCCAGCTCAACACCAGCACCTCCACATCATTATTTGAATGGTGAGAAAGAGAGACCAAAAAAATGCACAGCACAGAAGGATTTGGCTATTTTTGTGCAGAATACACAAAATGTTAGCATGCAGATGCAGCACATAATTAAGACAGGAAATGGAATTTTGGCGTTTATTGCTAAGAGGTTGAAATTTAAACATAGGGAAGCTTTTTTTATTGTATATGGTGTTGCGTGAGGCTGCACCTGGAATACTGTTGACAGGTTTGGTCCCTGTATTTAGGAAACAATGCACTGGCATTGGAGGCAGTTCAAAAGGGATTCATTGCGCTGATCGCTGGGATGAAAATGTTGAGTTATCAAGAGATTGCAGAGGGTATAGACTGGGAATCCTTTCTACTCTTTTTTGAAAGAAGGCAATGGAAATTTTATGGGCAGCACAATGGTTAGCACTGCTGCCTCACAGCCCCAGAGACCCAGGTTCAATTCCCACCTCAGGCAACTGTCTGTGTGGAGTGTGCACATTCTTCCTGTGTTTACGTGGGTTTCCTCCGGTTTCCTCCCACAGTCCAAAAATGGGCAGGTTACGTGAATTGGCCATGCTAAATTGCCCGTAGTGTTAGGTGAAGGGGTAAATGTAGGGGAATGGGTCTGGGTGGGTTGCTGTTCGGAGGGTCGGTGTGGTCTTGTTGGGCCAAAGGGCCTGTTTCCACACTGTAAGTAATCTAATCTAAGAATGACTAATCATGTTAGGCCTGTATTCATTAATTTAGAAAAATGAGGGTGATCTTACTGAAACATACAAGATTCTGAGGTGGCTTGACAGGATAGATGCTGAGATGTTTCCGGTAGTGGGAGATAGTTCTAGAATAAGGGTATACTCATTCAAAACAGATGCAAAGAAATTTCTTTTTTAAGAGAGCAGTGAATATCCAGAATTCTCTATAGCATAGAGTTATGGTGACTAGATTGCTGAAAGTATTTGAAGAGAAGAGAGACAGATCTTGAATTTTAAAGAGTTAGAGGCACAAAAGTTGAGACTTGGGGCAAATCAGCCCATGACCTTGTTGAATGTTAAATGATCTTCCCTTGCTCCTATTTATTGTGCTCTTATTAATTCCAGAGGGCCGCACAAGTGAATGCCCTTAATATCAACGAGAGTGTTTGACCAAGTGTACCACCAAATATTTCATGTTACTTTCAAAATTAGTTGAAACAGCTGCTTCATTATTTTTAAGCATGTCAAGACCATGGCAGATAAAATGAAACTGTAAGGTGCTCAGTATCATTAAAGGAAATGTTGAGCATATTAAAAAAAGGTTAGGCAAAAAGTTTCCTTCTACAAGTAATTTCATTTTGACAAATACTAAATTGGAAGAATTTCACAAGATAAAAACACTTCAAGATGAATCCAAGTTATTTGAGTATTTTTATATGTGTTTTTCGAGATGGTCTGCTTATGGAACTTTTGCTGCATTTCATTATGAAGAATGCAGTGTAATACTGACCTCCAGTGATGTCCGGAACTCCTTTAAATTAATAAATCGGTTCTCAGTTATATCGAAGTTGTCTAAGAAATGTTCCAACTGTAGATGGTGCACCTTCATGAATTCTTTCAGTTTAGTAAGGGGATCGGCCTGCGACAAATGTTAAAGAACTACAAGAGTCACTTGCAATGGAAAAGTGATATATGCTTAATAAAACTCCTCAGATTTCTTTTCTGCTACTTTTCTGGATTTTTTTTTTCTCCTGTCAGTGTTTACCTTTCCATTCTTCTCTGCAGTACAGCCCATTGGTCACTCACATATCAATGGTGGCAGGGTGTCTCAGTGGTTAGCACTGCTACCTCAGTGCCAGGGGCCCAGTTCGATTTCAGCCTTGGGCGACTGTGTGGAGTTTGCACATTCTCTCAGTGTTTGTGCGGGTTTCTTCCAGGTGCTCTGGTTTCCTCCCACAATCCAAAGATGTGCAGGTGAGGTGCAAATGTAGAGTAATAGTAGGGTCATGGGTCTGGGTGGGATACTCTTTGGAGGGTCGGTGTGCATTTGTTGGGTCAAATGGCCTGCTTCCACACTGTAGGGATTCTATGATGATCTCTGTGAACTCAGAGAAAATGTTTGAACAGAATAATTACAACCAAATCTGTCCTTGTCCTTACCTACTATTCACAATTTTCTACTTCCAGTGGGAGTGAGTGATAGTGGTGGAGGGGAAAGTAAAAAGTGTCACTGGAAGTCAACCAGGAGCAGGAGCCCTGAGTGATTATCTCCTCTGAAACCAAGGCTACATGCTCTATGACAATCTCTAACTCAGCAATGATTTGGAATATTGTGTATCCATAAATCTAAAGTTATGATCAGATAAAATGATACTTGTGGGAGTACTACAACAGATTTTCAAAGAGGTAGCTGCAGGCATTACTGCAATTTCATAAATATTTACATTAAACATCTACACAAAGCATTAATTTGAATTTTATGTAAAGTATCTTATGGTTACAACCATTTTGATCGTGAAAGATTTATGGGCTGTAAAAAACCTGAGAAGATATTTTATGTGACTGAATTTAACAAAATGAATTGAAAAGCAGCAAAATAGGGATAAAGATTACAAATCTGTCTAGGTCACACAGGAAGAAAAAATAGCAGTGCGATTACTTTTGGATTGTAGGAAGTGCTGGTATGGATAGGACATGATGAAATGCCTTCTTCAGTAACTGGAAGGAAGTCCAGCACACATTTGAGGCATAGAATATGCCCACCAATTATGTTGAGCTACCTCTCCATATAAATAGAGAATTACGCGGGCATGGGGGTGGTCCCGTCGGCCTACGCCGACGACGTGCTCCTCACTTTCACCAACCCAGCTGACCTGGGGAGTTTGCGCGAGTGCCAGGCCGTGTACTCGGCGGCGTCTTCCGCCAGGATCAACTGGGCCAAATGTTCCGGACTACTGGTCGGCCCGTGGCGGGTGGACTCTCTGCCGGAGGAGTTACGGGGGTTCAGCTGGAGTACCACCCATCTCCTCTACCTGGGGGTCTACCTCAGCCCGGCTGAGGAATCCTGGCCGGCCAACTGGCAGGAGCTGGAGGCCAAAGTCTCGGCTCGCCTAGGCCGCTGGACAGGACTGCTCCGAGTGCTATCTTACAGGAGTCGAGTGCTGGTCATAAACCAGCTGGTGGCCGCCATGCTGTGGTACCGGCTGGTCACTTTGGTCCCTCCTCTTGGCTTTGTCGCTGGCATCCAGAGAACGTTGGTCGATTTCTTCTGGGACAAAAAGATGCACTGGGTCGCCGCGCAGGCTCTGAGTCTCCCTATTGAGGAGGGCGGTCAGTCGCTGGTGTGCGCCCGCACCCAGGTCGCGACGTTCCGCCTTCAGACCTTGCGGCGATACCTTTACGTCGAGCCTCCTCCTAGATGGTGCGCCCTGGCGACGTATTTTTTCCGCCAGGTGCGTAACCTCAACTACGACACGCAGCTCCTGTTCGTCGACCGTGACGGTTTGCAGGTCGCCCTCAAGACGCTGCCTGTCTTTTACCAGGACCTGATCACTGTCTGGAACATGGTCGAATCGCGTCGCGCCTACCCTCCGGCTGGAGTAGCGGCTGTCGTCAGGGAGCCGTTGCTCAGGAATCCGCACCTCCGTACTCGCGGGTTCGAGTGGCTGTCGGAGGAGAGGGCCGCGGCGGCGAGGGTGACCAGGGTCGGGGACGTGCTGGGTGCCGGGGGCCTGGGCTGGACGCTGCCGCAGGACATAGCAGGCAGGGCGGCGGTAGACGTCCAGTACGTGGCCACCGCCATCCGACGCCTCAAAACGGCGGTGCTCGGACCCGACGTAGTACACCAGTTGGAGGACGCTCAGGTGTGCGGTGGGATCCCGTCCGAGCTCACCCCAGCCCGGACGGAATTTCACATTGGCCCCAAGGTCCCGTACTTCCCGCGGGAGCCTGTGCCCCACAACCTGAGCCGCCTCCGAAATTTTAACTTTGTTTTGTTTCGGGAGGTGAAAAGGAGAGCCCTGTACCGACTGCTGCTGCACACCATCCACCTCTTCTCCCTCATCCACCGTCCGGACACGCCTTGGCGTGCCCATTTGCCACCGGGCGGTGGGGATCCCCAGTGGAGGGCTCTCTACGCGGGAGTCCTCCCCCTTTCTCTCGGGGATCTGGGGTGGAGGGTGCTGCACGCAGCAGTCCCCTGCAACCGCAGATTGCGGTGGTTCACGGACTCCCAGCCCAACTGCTTGTTCTGTGGCGCTGTGGAGTCCGTGGACCATGTATATATTGGGTGTGGGCGTTTGCACTCCCTTTTTGATTTCCTTAAAAACCTTCTCCTCTGTTTTTGGCTGCACTTCAGTCCCACGCTCCTGATCTTTGGGCACCCGGTACGGAGGAAGGAGGGCAGGTCTGAAGACCTCCTCGTGGGTCTGCTCCTGGGCCTGGCCAAGCTGGCCATCAACAGGTCCAGGCAGCGGGCCGTGGAGGGGGTCGTTAGGGCCGACTGCCTGCCCCTCTTCCGCGGTTATGTTAGAGCCCGGGTGTCCTTGGAGAAGGAGCACGCGGTGTCCACCAACACCCTGGAGTTGTTCAGGGAGAGGTGGGCGCCGCAGGGAGTGGAGTGCATCATTTCTCCCTCCAACTCTATTTTGATTTAGTCCCTACCCTCCCCTTCACTGTTTTGATCACACAGCACTGCCCTTTGATGTGAAGGGCAGTGTTTGTCACTGGCCACCCGGGTGTTTTCCTATCTTCCTGGTGGTGGAAATTGAATAAAGATTGGTGCACTTTGTGTCTTTCACTGTGTCTCACACCTGCACACACACACCATGGGTGCTGGGGATAAAATAAGCAAAAAAAAAAAAAAAAAAAAAAATCCCCCCCGGTCTCTCTGGGGAAGAGGCACCAAAAAAAAAAGAAAAAAAAAAAAAAAAAAAAAAAGAAAAAAAAAAAAAAAAAAAAAAAAAAAATAAATAGAGAATTACGCGGGCATGGGGGTGGTCCCGTCGGCCTACGCCGACGACGTGCTCCTCACTTTCACCAACCCAGCTGACCTGGGGAGTTTGCGCGAGTGCCAGGCCGTGTACTCGGCGACATCTTCCGCCAGGATCAACTGGGCCAAATGTTCCGGACTACTGGTCGGCCCGTGGCGGGTGGACTCTCTGCCGGAGGAGTTACGGGGGTTCAGCTGGAGTACCACCCATCTCCTCTACCTGGGGGTCTACCTCGGCCCGGCCGAGGAATCCTGGCCGGCCAACTGGCAGGAGCTGGAGGCCAAAGTCTCGGCTCGCCTAGGCCGCTGGACAGGACTGCTCCGAGTGCTATCTTACAGGAGTCGAGTGCTGGTCATAAACCAGCTGGTGGCCGCCATGCTGTGGTACCGGCTGGTCACTTTGGTCCCTCCTCCTGGCTTTGTCGCTGACATCCAGAGAACGTTGGTCGATTTCTTCTGGGACAAAAAGATGCACTGGGTCGCCGCGCAGGTTCTGAGTCTCCCTATTGAGGAGGGCGGTCAGTCGCTGGTGTGCGTCCGCACCCAGGTCGCGACCTTCCGCCTTCAGACCTTGCGGCGATACCTTTACGTCGAGCCTCCTCCTAGGTGGTGCGCCCTGGCGACGTATTTTTTCCGCCAGGTGCGTAACCTCAACTACGACACGCAGCTCCTGTTCGTCGACCGTGACGGTTTGGAGGTCGCCCTCAAGACGCTGCCTGTCTTTTACCAGGACCTGATCACTGTCTGGAACATGGTCGAATCGCGTCGCGCCTACCCTCCGGCTGGAGTAGCGGCTGTCGTCAGGGAGCCGTTGCTCAGGAATCCGCACCTCCGTACTCGCGGTTTCGAGTGGCTGTCGGAGGGGAGGGCCGCGGCGGCGAGGGTGACCAGGGTCGGGGACGTGCTGGGTGCCGGGGGCCTGGGCTGGACGCTGCCGCAGGACATAGCAGGCAGGGCAGCGGTAGACGTCCAGTACGTGGCCACCGCCATCCGACGCCTCAAAACGGCGGTGCTCGGACCCGACGTAGTGCACCAGTTGGAGGACGCTCAGGTGTGCGGTGGGATCCCGTCCGCGCTCACCCCAGCCCGGACGGAATTTCACATTGGCCCCAAGGTCCCGTACTTCCCGCGGGAGCCTGTGCCCCACAACCTGAGCCGCCTCCGAAATTTTAATTTTGTTTTGTTTAAAGAAATAAAAAGAAGAGCCCTGTATCGACTGCTGCTGCACACCATCCACCTCTTCTCCCTCATCCACCGTCCGGACACGCCTTGGCGTGCCCATTTGCCACCGGGCGGTGGGGATCCCCAGTGGAGGGCTCTCTACGCGGGAGTCCTCCCCCTTTCTCTCGGGGATCTGGGGTGGAGGGTGTTGCACGCAGCAGTCCCCTGCAACCGCAGATTGCGGTGGTTCACGGACTCCCAGCCCAACTGCTTGTTCTGTGGCGCTGTGGAGTCCGTGGACCATGTATATATTGGGTGTGGGCGTTTGCACTCCCTTTTTGATTTCCTTAAAAACCTTCTCCTCTGTTTTTGGCTGCACTTCAGTCCCACGCTCCTGATCTTTGGGCACCCGGTACGGAGGAAGGAGGGCAGGTCTGAAGACCTCCTCGTGGGTCTGCTCCTGGGCCTGGCCAAGCTGGCCATCAACAGGTCCAGGCAGCGGGCCGTGGAGGGGGTCGTTAGGGCCGACTGCCTGCCCCTCTTCCGCGGTTATGTTAGAGCCCGGGTGTCCTTGGAGAAGGAGCACGCGGTGTCCACCAACACCCTGGAGTTGTTCAGGGAGAGGTGGGCGCCGCAGGGAGTGGAGTGCATCATTTCTCCCTCCAACTCTATTTTGATTTAGTCCCTACCCACCCCTTCACTGTTTTGATCACACAGCACTGCCCTTTGATGCGAAGGGCAGTGTTTGTCACTGGCCACCCGGGTGTTTTCCTATCTTCCTGGTGGTGGAAATTGAATAAAAGATTGGTGCACTTTGTGTCTTTCACTGTGTCTCACACCTGCACACACACACCATGGGTGCTGGGGATAAAATAAGCACTACCGCACTTAGGTGGTAGTGTGGGGGTTAAAAAAAAAAAAAAAAAAAAAAATTAAAAAAAAAAAAGGAAAAAAAAAAAAAAAGAAGAAAAAAAAAAAATAAATGGGGGAAAGGTGGGAGGGGCGGGGGCTTGCTGGGTCTGTATTGTCTGCACTTTTGTATGCAACGGTATTGTCTAATGTATAAATGTCATAAAAAAAAAAAGAAAAAAATAAATAGAGAATTACGCGGGCATGGGGGTGGTCCCGTCGGCCTACGCCGACGACGTGCTCCTCACTTTCACCAACCCAGCTGACCTGGGGAGTTTGCGCGAGTGCCAGGCCGTGTACTCGGCGACATCTTCCGCCAGGATCAACTGGGCCAAATGTTCCGGACTACTGGTCGGCCCGTGGCGGGTGGACTCTCTGCCGGAGGAGTTACGGGGGTTCAGCTGGAGTACCACCCATCTCCTCTACCTGGGGGTCTACCTCGGCCCGGCTGAGGAATCCTGGCCGGCCAACTGGCAGGAGCTGGAGGCCAAAGTCTCGGCTCGCCTAGGCCGCTGGACAGGACTGCTCCGAGTGCTATCTTACAGGAGTCGAGTGCTGGTCATAAACCAGCTGGTGGCCGCCATGCTGTGGTACCGGCTGGTCACTTTGGTCCCTCCTCCTGGCTTTGTCGCTGACATCCAGAGAACGTTGGTCGATTTCTTCTGGGACAAAAAGATGCACTGGGTCGCCGCGCAGGTTCTGAGTCTCCCTATTGAGGAGGGCGGTCAGTCGCTGGTGTGCGTCCGCACCCAGGTCGCGACCTTCCGCCTTCAGACCTTGCGGCGATACCTTTACGTCGAGCCTCCTCCTAGGTGGTGCGCCCTGGCGACGTATTTTTTCCGCCAGGTGCGTAACCTCAACTACGACACGCAGCTCCTGTTCGTCGACCGTGACGGTTTGGAGGTCGCCCTCAAGACGCTGCCTGTCTTTTACCAGGACCTGATCACTGTCTGGAACATGGTCGAATCGCGTCGCGCCTACCCTCCGGCTGGAGTAGCGGCTGTCGTCAGGGAGCCGTTGCTCAGGAATCCGCACCTCCGTACTCGCGGGTTCGAGTGGCTGTCGAAGGGGAGGGCCGCGGCGGCGAGGGTGACCAGGGTCGGGGACGTGCTGGGTGCCGGGGGCCTGGGCTGGACGCTGCCGCAGGACATAGCAGGCAGGGCAGCGGTAGACGTCCAGTACGTGGCCACCGCCTTAAAACGGCGGTGCTTGGACCCGACGTAGTACACCAGTTGGAGGACGCTCAGGTGTGCGGTGGGATCCCATCCGCGCTCACCCCAGCCCGGACGGAATTTCACATTGGCCCCAAGGTCCCGTACTTCCCGCGGGAGCCTGTGCCCCACAACCTGAGCCGCCTCCGAAATTTTAACTTTGTTTTGTTTAGGGAGGTGAAGAGAAAGGCCCTGTATCGACTGCTGCTGCACACCATCCACCTCTTCTCCCTCATCCACCGTCCGGACACGCCTTGGCGTGCCCATTTGCCACCGGGCGGTGGGGATCCCCAGTGGCGAGCTCTCTACGCGGGAGTCCTCCCCCTTTCTCTCGGGGACCTGCGGTGGAGGGTGCTGCACGCAGCAGTCCCCTGCAACCGCAGATTGGAGTGGTTCACGGACTCCCAGCCCAGCTGCTTGTTCTGTGGCGCTGTGGAGTCCGTGGACCATGTATATATTGGGTGTGGGCGTTTGCACTCCCTTTTTGATTTCCTTAAAAACCTTCTCCTCTGTTTTTGGCTGCACTTCAGTCCCACGCTCCTGATCTTTGGGCACCCGGTACGGAGGAAGGAGGGCAGGTCTGAAGACCTCCTCGTGGGTCTGCTCCTGGGCCTGGCCAAGCTGGCCATCAACAGGTCCAGGCAGCGGGCCGTGGAGGGGGTCGTTAGGGCCGACTGCCTGCCCCTCTTCCGCGGTTATGTTAGAGCCCGGGTGTCCTTGGAGAAGGAGCACGCGGTGTCCACCAACACCCTGGAGTTGTTCAGGGAGAGGTGGGCGCCGCAGGGAGTGGAGTGCATCATTTCTCCCTCCAACTCTATTTTGATTTAGTCCCTACCCTCCCCTTCACTGTTTTGATCACACAGCACTGCCCTTTGATGTGAAGGGCAGTGTTTGTCACTGGCCACCCGGGTGTTTTCCTATATTCCTGGTGGTGGAAATTGAATAAAGATTGGTGCACTTTGTGTCTTTCACTGTGTCTCACACCTGCACACACACACCATGGGTGCTGGGGAAAAAATAAGCACTACCGCACTTAGGTGGTAGTGTGGGGGTTAAAGGGGGAAAAAAAAAAAAAAAAAAAAAAAAAAAAAAAATATATTGGGTGTGGGCGTTTGCACTCCCTGTTTGATTTTCTGAAAAACCTCCTCCTCTGCTTTTGGTTGCACTTTAGTCCCACGCTCCTGATCTTCGGGCACCCAGTACGGAGGAGGGAGGGCGGGTCTGAAGACCTCCTCGCGGGTCTGCTCCTGGGCCTGGCCAAACTGGCCATCAATAGGTCGAGGCAGCGGGACGTGGAGGGGGTCGTTAGGGCCGACTGCCTGCCCCTCTTCCGCGGTTACATTAGAGCCCGGGTGTCCTTGGAGAAGAGGCACGCGGTGTCGACCAACACCCTGGAGTTGTTCAGGGAGAGGTGAGCGCCGCAGGGTGTGGAGTGCATTATTTCTCCCTTCAATTCTATTTTGATTTAGTCCCTACCCTCCCCTTCACTGTTTTGATCACACAGCACTGCCCTTTGATATGAAGGGCAGTGTTTGTCACTGGCCACTCGGGTATTTTCCATTGGTGGTGGAAATTGAATAAAGATTCGTGCACTGTGTGTCTTTCACTGTGTCTCACACCTGCACACACACACCATGGGTGCTAAAAAAAAAAAAAAATAAACAGGGACTTTTGCCACCGGGCGGTGGGGATCCCCAGTGGAGGGCTCTCTATGCGGGGGTCAGAAAAGGTAAATGGAGAATTACGCGGGCATGGGGGTGGTCCCGTCGGCCTACGCTGACGACGACGACGTGCTCCTCACTTTCACCAACCCAGTTGACCTGGGGAGGATGCGCGAGTGCCAGGCCGTGTACTCGGCAGCGTCTTCCGCCAGGATCAACTGGGCCAAATGTTCTGGACTACTGGTCGGTCCGTGGCGGGTTCAGCTGGAGTACCACCCATCTCCTCTATCTAGGGGTCTTCCTCAGCCCGGCTGAGGAATCCTTGCCGGCCAACAAGCAGGAGCTGGAGGCCAAAGTCTCGGCTCGCCAAGGCCGCTGGACAGGACTGCTCCGAGTGCTATCTTAAAGGAGTCGAGTGCTGCTCATAAACCAGCTGGTGGCCGCCATGCTGTGGTACCGGCTGGTCACTTTGGTCCCTCCTCCTGGCTTTGTCGCTGACATCCAGAGAACGTTGGTCGACTTCTTCTGGGACAAAAAGATGCACTAGGTCGCTGCGCAGGTTCGGAGTCTCCCTATTGAGGAGGGCGGTCAGTCGCTGGTGTGCGTCTGCACTCAGGTCGCGAGGTTCCGCCTTCAGACCTTGCGGCGATACCTTTACGTCGAGCCTCCTCCTAGGTGGTGCACCCTGGCGACGTAATTTTTCCGCCAGGTGTGTAACTTCAACTACGACACGCAGCTCCTGTTTGTCGACTGTGACTGTTTGGAGGTCGCCCTCAAGACGCTGCCTGTCTTTTACCAGGACCTGATCACTGTCTGGAACATGGTCGAATTGCGCGGCGCCTACCCTCCGGCAGGAGTAGCGGCTGTTGTCAGTGAGCCGTTGCTCAGGAATCCGCACCTCCGTACTAGCAGGTTCGAGTGGCTGTCGGAGGGGAGGGCCGTGACACCGAGGGTGACCAGGGTCAGAGATGTGCTGGATGCTGGGGGACTGGGCTGGACGCTGCCGCAGGACATAGCGAGCAGGGCAGCGGTAGACGTCCGGTACATGGCCACCGCCATCCGACGCCTTAAAACGGCGGTGCTCGGTCCCGATGTAGTTCACCAGTTGGAGGACGCTCAGGTGTGCGGTGGGATCCCGTCTGCGTTCACCCCAGCCCGGACGGAATTTCACATTGGCCCCAAGGTCCCGTACTTCCCGCGGGAGCCTGTGCCCCACAACCTGAGCCGCCTCCGGAATTTTAATTTTGTTCCCTTTCAGGGAGTAAAAAGTCGGGCCCTGTACAGACTGCTGCTGCACACCGTCCACCTCTTCTCCCTCATCCACTGTCCGGACACGCCTTGGCGTGCCCATTTGCCACGGGGCGGTGGGGATCCCCAGTGGCGAGCTCTCAACGCGGGAGTCCTCCCCCTTTCTCTCGGGGATCTGGGGCGGAAGGTGCTACACGCAGCATTCCCTGCAACCGCAGATTGCAGTGGTTCACGGACTTCCAGCCCAACTGCTTGTTCTGTGGCGCTGTGGAGTCTGTGGACCACGTGTCTATTGGGTGTGGGCATTTGCACTCCCTTTTTGACTTTCTTAAAAACCTCCTCCTCTGCTTTTGGTTGCATTTCAGTCCCACGCTCCTGATCTTCGGGCACCCGGTATGGAGGAGGGAGGGCAGGTCTGAAGACCACCACGTGGGTCAGGTCCTGAGCCTGGCCAAACTGGCCATTAACAGGTCCAGGCAGCGGGCCGTGGAGGGGGTCGTTTGGGCCGACTGCCTGCCCCTCTTCCGCGGTTACGTTAGAGCCCGGGTGTCCTTGGAGAAGGAGCACGCGGTGTCCACCAACACCCTGGAGTTGTTCAGGGAGAGGTGGGCCCCGCAGGGAGTGGAGTGCATTATTTCCCGCTCCAACTCGATTTTGATTTAATCCCTGTCCTCCCCTTCACTGTTTGATCACACAGCATTGCCTATTGCGAAGGGCGCTGCTTGTCACTGGCCACTCGGGTGTTTCCTTTCTTCCTGGTGGCGGAAATTGAATAAAGATTTGTACACCTTGCGTCTCTCGCTGTGTCTCACACCTGCACACCCACAACATGGCAGTTGGGGAAAAAAAAATAAGAGGGAGGTAAGGCAAGGCAAGGCAAGGCAGGAAGGCAGACAAGGAAGGAAGGCAAGGCAAGGCAAGGCAAGGCAAGGCAAGGCAAGGCAAGGCAAGGAAGGACGGCAAGGAAGGAAGGAAGGCGGGAAGGAAGGAAGGCAGGAAGGACTGCAGTAAGGAAGGCAGGAAGGAAGGCAGGCAGGAAGGCAGGCAGGAAGGCAGGCAGGAAGGAAGGCAGGAAGGAAGGCAGGAAGGAAGGCAGGAAGGAGGCAGGAAGAAAGGAAGGCCAGGAAGGCCAGGAAGAAAGGAAGGCCAGGAAGAAAGGAAGGCCAGGAAGAAAGGAAGGCCAGGAAGAAAGGAAGGCCAGGAAGAAAGGAAGGCCAGGAAGAAAGGAAGGCCAGGAAGGCAGGCAAGGCAGGCAGGCAAGGCAGGAACGCAAGGCAAGGAAGGAAGGCAAGGAAGGAAGGCAAGGAAGGCAAGGCAAGGCAAGGCAAGGAAGGCAAGGCAAGGCAAGGCAAGGCAGGAAGGCAAGGCAGGAAGGTGGGAAGGCCAGGAAGGGGGGCAAGGGAAGGGGGGCAAGGGAAGGGGGGCAAGGGAAGGGGGGCAAGGGAAGGGGGGCAAGGGAAGGGGGGCAAGGGAAGGGGGGCAAGGGAAGGGGGGCAAGGGAAGGCAAGGCAAGGCAAGGCAGGAAGGCAAGAAGGCACGGAAGGTGGGAAGGCCAGGAAGGAAGGCCAGGAAGGAAGGCCAGGAAGGAAGGCCAGGAAGGAAGGCCAGGAAGGAAGGCCAGGAAGGAAGGCCAGGAAGGAAGGCCAGGAAGGAAGGCAAGGAAGGAAGGCAAGGAAGGAAGGCCAGGAAGCAAGGCCAGGAAGCAAGGCCAGGAAGCAAGGCCAGGAAGCAAGGCCAGGAAGCAAGGCCAGGAAGGATGGCAAGGAAGGATGGCAAGGAAGGATGGCAAGGAAGGATGGCAAGGAAGGATGGCAAGGAAGGATGGCAAGGAAGGATGGCAAGGAAGGATGGCAAGGAAGGTCGGCAAGGAAGGTCAGGAAGGAAGGCAAGAAAGGCAAGCCATGCAAGGCAGGAAGTAAAGAAGGCAAGGAAGGAAGGCAGGCAGCAAGGAAGGCAGGCAGGAAGGAAGGCAGGCAGGAAGGAAGGCAGGCAGGAAGGAAGGCAGGCAGGAAGGAAGGCAGGCAGGAAGGAAGGAAGGAAGGAAGGAAGGAAGGAAGGAAGGAAGTAAAGAAGGCAAGGAAGGAAGGCAGGCAGGCAAGGCAGGCAGGCAAGGCAGGCAGGCAAGGCAGGCAGGCAGGCAAGGAAGGCAGGCAAGGAAGGCAGGCAAGGAAGGCAGGCAAGGAAGGAAGGAAGGCGGGAAGGAAGGCAGGCCAGGAAGGAAGGATGGCCAGGAAGGAATGCCAGGAAGGATGGCAAGGAAGGATGGCAAGGAAGGATGGCAAGGAAGGATGGCAAGGAAGGATGGCAAGGAAGGATGGCAAGGAAGGATGGCAAGGAAGGATGGCAAGGAAGGCAAGAAAGGCAAGCCATGCAAGGCAGGAAGTAAAGAAGGCAAGGAAGGAAGGCAGGCAGCAAGGAAGGCAGGCAGGAAGGAAGGCAGGCAGGAAGGAAGGCAGGCAGGAAGGAAGGCAGGCAGGCAGGAAGGAAGGCAGGCAGGAAGGAAGGCAGGCAGGAAGGAGGGAAGGCAGGAAGGAGGGAAGGCAGGAAGGAGGGAAGGCAGGAAGGAGGGAAGGCAGGAAGGAGGGAAGGCAGGCAGGCAAGGCAGGCAGGCAAGGCAGGCAGGCAAGGAAGGCAGGCAAGGAAGGCAGGCAAGGAAGGCAGGCAAGGAAGGCAGGCAAGGAAGGCAGGCAAGGAAGGCAGGCAAGGAAGGCAGGCAAGGAAGGAAGGAAGGCAAGGAAAGAAGGCAAGGTAGGAAGGAAGGCGGGAAGGAAGGCGGGAAGGAAGGAAGGCGGGAAGGAAGGAAGGCGGGAAGGAAGGAAGGCGGGAAGGAAGGAAGGCGGGAAGGAAGGAAGGCGGGAAGGAAGGAAGGCGGGAAGGAAGGAAGGCGGGAAGGAAGGAAGGAAGGGAGGCAGGCCAGGAAGGAAGGCCAGGAAGGCAGGCCAGGAAGGAAGGCAGGCCAGGAAGGAAGGCAGGCCAGGAAGGAAGGCAGGCCAGGAAGGAAGGCAGGCCAGGAAGGAAGGCAGGCCAGGAAGGAAGGAAGGCCAGGAAGGAAGGAAGGCCAGGAAGGAAGGAAGGCCAGGAAGGAAGGAAGGCCAGGAAGGATGGCAAGGAAGGATGGCAAGGAAGGATGGCAAGGAAGGATGGCAAGGAAGGATGGCAAGGAAGGATGGCAAGGCAAGGCAAGGAAGGAAAGGCAAGGCAGGCAAGGCAAAGCAGGCAAGGCAAGGCAGGAAGGCAAGGCAGGAAGGCAAGGCAAGGCAAGGCAAGGCAAGGCAGGAAGGCAAGAAGGCAAGGAAGGAGGGAAGGCGAGGAAGGAAGGCAAGGAAGGAAGGAAGGCAAGGGCCAGGAAGGAAGGCCAGGAAGGCAGGCCAGCAAGGCAGGCCAGCAAGGCAGGCCAGCAAGGCAGGCCAGCAAGGCAGGCCAGCAAGGCAGGCCAGCAAGGCAGGCCAGCAAGGCAGGCCAGCAAGGCAGGCCAGCAAGGAAGGCCAGCAAGGAAGGCCAGGAAGGAAGGCCAGGAAGGAAGGCCAGGAAGGAAGGCAAGCAAGGAAGGCCGGCCAGGAAGGAAGGCCGGCCAGGAAGGAAGGCCGGCCAGGAAGGAAGGCCGGCCAGGAAGGAAGGCCGGCCAGGAAGGAAGGCCGGCCAGGAAGGAAGGCCGGCCAGGAAGGAAGGCCGGCCAGGAAGGCAGGCCGGCCAGGAAGGCAAGCAAGGAAGGAAGGAAAGCAAGGAAGGAAGGCAAGCAAGGAAGGAAGGAAGGCAAGGAAGGAAGAAAGGCCAGGAAGAAAGGAAAGGCAAGGAAGGAAGGCAGGCAAGGAAGGCAGGCAAGGAAGGAAGGCAAGAAAGGAAGGCAAGAAAGGAAGGCAAGGAAGGAAGGCAAGGAAGGAAGGCGGGAAGGAAGGAAGGAAGGCGGGAAGGAAGGAAGGAAGGCGGGAAGGAAGGAAGGAAGGCGGGAAGGAAGGAAGGAAGGCGGGAAGGAAGGAAGGCGGGGAAGGAAGGCGGGGAAGGAAGGCGGGGAAGGAAGGCGGGGAAGGAAGGCGGGGAAGGAAGGCGGGGAAGGAAGGCGGGGAAGGCAAGGCAAGGCAAGGCAAGGCAAGGCAAGGCAAGGCAGGAAGGAAAGAAGGCCAGGAAGGAAGGAAGGCCAGGAAGGAAGGAAGGCCAGGAAGAAAGGAAGGCCAGGAAGGCAGGCAAGGAAGGAAGGCAAGGAAGGAAGGCAAGAAAGGAAGGCAAGGAAGGAAGGAAGGAAGGAAGGAAGGAAGGCGGGAAGGAAGGAAGGAAGGCGGGAAGGAAGGAAGGCGGGAAGGAAGGAAGGCGGGAAGGAAGGAAGGAAGGCGGGAAGGAAGGAAGGAAGGCGGGAAGGAAGGAAGGAAGGAAGGAAGGCGGGAAGGAAGGAAGGAAGGCGGGAAGGAAGGAAGGAAGGCGGGAAGGAAGGAAGGAAGGCGGGAAGGAAGGAAGGAAGGCGGGAAGGAAGGAAGGCGGGAAGGAAGGAAGGCGGGAAGGAAGGAAGGCGGGAAGGAAGGCGGGGAAGGAAGGCGGGGAAGGAAGGCGGGGAAGGAAGGCGGGGAAGGAAGGCGGGGAAGGAAGGCGGGGAAGGAAGGCGGGGAAGGCAAGGCAAGGCAAGGCAAGGCAAGGCAGGAAGGAAAGAAGGCCAGGAAGGAAGGAAGGCCAGGAAGGAAGGAAGGCCAGGAAGAAAGGAAGGCCAGGAAGAAAGGAAGGCCAGGAAGAAAGGAAGGCCAGGAAGAAAGGAAGGCCAGGAAGAAAGGAAGGCCAGGAAGAAAGGAAGGCCAGGAAGAAAGGAAGGCCAGGAAGGCAGGCAAGGCAACGCAAGGCAAGGAAGGAAGGCAAGGAAGGAAGGCCAGGAAGGAAGGAAGGCCAGGAAGGAAGGCCAGGAAGGAAGGCAAGGAAGGAAGGCAAGGAAGGAAGGCAAGGAAGGAAGGCAAGGAAGGAAGGCAAGGAAGGAAGGCAAGGAAGGAAGGAAGGCAAGGAAGGAAGGCAAGGAAGGAAGGCAAGGAAGGAAGGCAAGGAAGGAAGGCAAGGAAGGAAGGCAAGGAAGGAAGGCAAGGAAGGAAGGCAAGGAAGGAAGGCAAGGAAGGAAGGCAAGGAAGGAAGGCAGGCAAGGAAGGCAGGCAAGGAAGGCAGGCAAGGAAGGCAGGCAAGGAAGGCAGGCAAGGAAGGCAGGCAAGGAAGGCAGGCAAGGAAGGCAGGCAAGGAAGGCAGGCAAGGAAGGCAGGCAAGGAAGGCAGGCAAGGAAGGAAGGCAAGGCAGGCAAGGAAGGAAGGCAAGGAAGGAAGGCAAGGAAGGAAGGCAAGGAAGGAAGGCAAGGAAGGCAGGAAGGTAAGGCAAGGAAGGCAGGCAAGGAAGGCAGGCAAGGAAGGCAGGCAAGGAATGAAGGAAGGCGGGAAGGAAGGAAGGCCAGGAAGGAAGGAAGGCCAGGAAGGAAGGAAGGAAGGAAGGCCAGGAAGGAAGGCCAGGAAGGAAGGCCAGGAAGGAAGGCCAGGAAGGAAGGCCAGGAAGGAAGGCCAGGAAGGAAGGCCAGGAAGGAAGGCAAGGAAGGATGGCAAGGAAGGATGGCAAGGAAGGATGGCAAGGAAGGATGGCAAGGAAGGATGGCAAGGAAGGATGGCAAGGAAGGTCAGGAAGGAAGGCAAGAAAGGCAAGCCATGCAAGGCAGGAAGTAAAGAAGGCAAGGAAGGAAGGCAGGCAGCAAGGAAGGCAGGCAGCAAGGAAGGCAGGCAGCAAGGAAGGCAGGCAGGCAGGAAGGCAGGCAGGCAGGAAGGAAGGCAGGCAGGAAGGAAGGCAGGAAGGAAGGAAGGCAGGAAGGAAGGAAGGCAGGAAGGAAGGAAGGCAGGAAGGAAGGAAGGCAGGCAGGAAGGAAGGCAGGCAAGGAAGGAAGGCAGGCAAGGAAGGCAGGCAAGGAAGGCAGGCAAGGAAGGCAGGCAAGGAAGGCATGCAAGGAAGGCAGGCAAGGAAGGAAGGAAGGCAAGGAAAGAAGGAAGGCAAGGAAAGAAGGCAAGGAAAGAAGGCAAGGAAAGAAGGCAAGGCGGGAAGGAAGGCGGGAGGAAGGCGGGAAGGAAGGCGGGAGGAAGGCGGGAAGGAAGGAAGGCGGGAAGGAAGGAAGGAAGGCGGGAAGGAAGGAAGGAAGGGAGGCAGGAAGGAAGGCAGGCCAGGAAGGAAGCCCATGAAGGCAGGCCAGGAAGGAAGGCAGGCCAGGAAGGAAGGCAGGCCAGGAAGGAAGGCAGGCCAGGAAGGAAGGCAGGCCAGGAAGGATGGCAAGGAAGGAAGGCCAGGAAGGATGGCAAGGAAGGATGGCAAGGAAGTTCAGGAAGGAAGGCAAGAAAGGCAAGCCATGCAAGGCAGGAAGGAAAGAAGGCAAGGAAGGAAGGCAGGCAGCAAGGAAGGCAGGCAGGAAGGAAGGCAGGCAGGAAGGAAGGCAGGCAGGAAGGAAGGCAGGCAGGAAGGAAGGCAGGCAGGAAGGAAGGCAGGCAGGAAGGAAGGCAGGAAGGAAGGCAGGAAGGAAGGAAGGCAGGCAGGCAGGAAGGCAGGCAGGAAGGAAGGCAGGCAGGAAGGAAGGCAGGCAGGAAGGAAGGCAGGAAGGAAGGAAGGCAGGAAGGAAGGAAGGCAGGAAGGAAGGAAGGCAAGGAAGGAAGGCAAGGAAGGAAGGCAAGGCAAGGCAAGGAAGGCAAGGAAGGAAGGCAAGGCAGGAAGGCAAGGCAGGAAGGCAAGGCAGGCAAGGCAAGGCAGGCAAGGCAAAGCAGGCAAGGCAAAGCAGGCAAGGCAAGGCAAGGCAGGAAGGCAAGGCAAGGCAAGGCAAGGCAAGAAGGCAAGGCAAGGCAAGGCAAGGCAAGGCAAGGCAAGGCAAGGCAAGGCAGGAAGGCAGGAAGGCAAGGAAGGAGGGAAGGCGAGGAAGGAAGGCAAGGAAGGAAGGCAAGGAAAGGCAGGAAGGCCAGGCAAAGCAAGGCCAGGCAAAGCAAGGCAAGGGCCAGGAAGGAAGGCCAGGAAGGCAGGCCAGCAAGGCAGGCCAGCAAGGCAGGCCAGGAAGGCAGGCCAGGAAGGCAGGCCAGGAAGGCAGGCCAGGAAGGCCGGCCAGGAAGGCCGGCCAGGAAGGCCGGCCAGGAAGGCCGGCCAGGAAGGCCGGCCAGGAAGGAAGGCCGGCCAGGAAGGCAGGCCAGGAAGGCAGGCCGGCCAGGAAGGCAAGCAAAGAAGGAAGGCAAGCAAGGAAGGAAGGCAAGCAAGGAAGGAAGGCAAGGAAGGAAGGCCAGGAAGGAAGGCCAGGATGGAAGGCCAGGAAGGAAGGCCAGGAAGGAAGGCCAGGAAGGAAGGCAAGCAAGGAAGGAAGGCCAGGAAGGAAGGCCAGGATGGAAGGCCAGGAAGGAAGGCCAGGAAGGAAGGCCAGGAAGGAAGGCCAGGAAGGAAGGAAGGCCAGGAAGGAAGGCCAGGAAGGAAGGCCGGCCAGGAAGGAAGGCAAGCAAGGAAGGAAGGAAGGCAAGGAAGGAAGAAAGAAAGGCCAGGAAGAAAGGAAAGGCAAGGAAGGAAGGCAGGCAAGGAAGGCAGGCAAGGAAGGCAGGCAAGGAAGGCAGGCAAGGAAGGCAGGCAAGGAAGGCAGGCAAGGAAGGCAGGCAAGGAAGGCAGGCAAGGAAGGCAGGCAAGGCAGGCAGGCAAGGAAGGAAGGCAAGGAAGGAAGGCAAGGAAGGAAGGCAAGGAAGGAAGGCAAGGAAGGAAGGCAAGGAAGGAAGGCAAGGAAGGCGGGAAGGAAGGAAGGAAGGCGGGAAGGAAGTAAGGAAGGCGGGAAGGAAGTAAGGAAGGCGGGAAGGAAGTAAGGAAGGCGGGAAGGAAGGAAGGAAGGCGGGAAGGAAGGAAGGAAGGCGGGAAGGAAGGAAGGCGGGAAGGAAGGAAGGCGGGAAGGAAGGAAGGCGGGAAGGAAGGCGGGAAGGAAGGCGGGAAGGAAGGCGGGGAAGGAAGGCGGGGAAGGAAGGCGGGGAAGGAAGGCGGGGAAGGAAGGCGGGGAAGGAAGGCGGGGAAGGAAGGCAGGCAAGGCAAGGCAAGGCAAGGCAAGGCAGGAAGGAAAGAAGGCCAGGAAGGAAGGCAGGCCAGGAAGGAAGGCAGGCCAGGAAGGAAGGCCAGGAAGAAAGGAAAGCCAGGAAGAAAGGAAGGCCAGGAAGAAAGGAAGGCCAGGAAGAAAGGAAGGCCAGGAAGAAAGGAAGGCCAGGAAGAAAGGAAGGCCAGGAAGAAAGGAAGGCCAGGAAGGCAGGCAAGGCAGGCAGGCAAGGCAACGCAAGGCAAGGAAGGAAGGCAAGGAAGGAAGGCAAGGAAGGAAGGCAAGGAAGGAAGGCAAGGAAGGAAGGCAAGGAAGGAAGGCAAGGAAGGCGGGAAGGAAGGAAGGAAGGAAGGAAGGCGGGAAGGAAGTAAGGAAGGCGGGAAGGAAGTAAGGAAGGCGGGAAGGAAGGAAGGCGGGAAGGAAGGAAGGAAGGCGGGAAGGAAGGAAGGAAGGCGGGAAGGAAGGAAGGAAGGCGGGAAGGAAGGAAGGCGGGAAGGAAGGAAGGCGGGAAGGAAGGCGGGAAGGAAGGCGGGAAGGAAGGCGGGAAGGAAGGCGGGGAAGGAAGGCGGGGAAGGAAGGCGGGGAAGGAAGGCGGGGAAGGAAGGCAGGCAAGGCAAGGCAAGGCAAGGCAAGGCAGGAAGGAAAGAAGGCCAGGAAGGAAGGCAGGCCAGGAAGGAAGGCAGGCCAGGAAGGAAGGCAAGGAAGAAAGGAAGGCCAGGAAGAAAGGAAGGCCAGGAAGAAAGGAAGGCCAGGAAGAAAGGAAGGCCAGGAAGAAAGGAAGGCCAGGAAGAAAGGAAGGCCAGGAAGAAAGGAAGGCCAGGAAGGCAGGCAAGGCAGGCAGGCAAGGCAACGCAAGGCAAGGAAGGAAGGCAAGGAAGGAAGGCAGGCCAGGAAGGAAGGCAAGGAAGGAAGGCAAGGAAGGAAGGCAAGGAAGGAAGGCAAGGAAGGAAGGCAAGGAAGGAAGGCAAGGAAGGAAGGCAGGCCAGGAAGGAAGGCAAGGAAGGAAGGCAAGGAAGGAAGGCAAGGAAGGAAGGCAAGGCAGGAAGGCAAGGCAGGAAGGCAAGGCAGGAAGGCAAGGCAGGAAGGCAAGGAAGGAAGGCAAGGCAGGAAGGCAAGGCAGGAAGGCAAGGCAGGAAGGCAAGGCAGGAAGGCAAGGCAAGGCAAGGCAAGGCAAGGCAAGGCAAGGCAAGGCAAGGCAAGGCAAGGCAGGAAGGCAAGAAGGCACGGAAGGTGGGAAGGCCAGGAAGGAGGGCAAGGGAAGGGGGGCAAGGGAAGGGGGGCAAGGGAAGGGGGGCAAGGGAAGGGGGGCAAGGGAAGGGGTGCAAGGGAAGGGGGGCAAGGGAAGGGGGGCAAGGGAAGGGGGGCAAGGGAAGGCAAGGCAAGGCAGGAAGGCAAGAAGGCACGGAAGGTGGGAAGGCCAGGAAGGAAGGCCAGGAAGGAAGGCCAGGAAGGAAGGCCAGGAAGGAAGGCCAGGAAGGAAGGCAAGGAAGGAAGGCAAGGAAGGAAGGCAAGGAAGGAAGGCAAGCAAGGAAGGCAAGCAAGGAAGGCAAGCAAGGAAGGCAAGCAAGGAAGGCAGGCAAGGAAGGCAGGCAAGGAAGGCAGGCAAGGAAGGCAGGCAAGGAAGGCAGGCAAGGAAGGAAGGCAAGGAAGGAAGGCAAGGAAGGAAGGCAAGGAAGGAAGGCAAGGAAGGAAGGCAAGGAAGGAAGGCAAGGAAGGCAGGAAGGTAAGGCAAGGAAGGAAGGCAGGCAAGGAAGGCAGGCAAGGAAGGCAGGCAAGGAAGGCAGGCAAGGAAGGCAGGCAAGGAAGGCAGGCAAGGAAGGAAGGAAGGAAGGCCAGGAAGGAAGGACGGCCAGGAAGGAAGGCCAGGAAGGAAGGCCAGGAAGGAAGGCCAGGAAGGAAGGCCAGGAAGGAAGGCAAGGAAGGCAGGAAGGTAAGGCAAGCCATGCAAGGCAGGAAGTAAAGAAGGCAAGGAAGGAAGGCAGGCAGGAAGGAAGGCAGGCAGGAAGGAAGGCAGGCAGGAAGGAAGGCAGGCAGGAAGGAAGGCAGGCAGGAAGGAAGGCAGGCAGGAAGGAAGGCAGGAAGGAAGGAAGGCAGGAAGGAAGGAAGGCAGGAAGGAAGGAAGGCAGGCAAGGAAGGCAGGCAAGGAAGGCAGGCAAGGAAGGCAGGCAAGGAAGGCAGGCAAGGAAGGAAGGAAGGCGGGAAGGAAGGCAGGCCAGGAAGGATGGCAAGGAAGGATGGCAAGGAAGGATGGCAAGGAAGGATGGCAAGGAAGGATGGCAAGGAAGGTCAGGAAGGAAGGCAAGAAAGGCAAGCCATGCAAGGCAGGAAGTAAAGAAGGCAAGGAAGGAAGGCAGGCAGCAAGGAAGGCAGGCAGGAAGGAAGGCAGGCAGGAAGGAAGGCAGGCAGGAAGGAAGGCAGGCAGGAAGGCAGGCAGGCAGGAAGGAAGGCAGGCAGGAAGGAAGGCAGGCAGGAAGGAAGGCAGGAAGGAAGGAAGGAAGGAAGGAAGGAAGGAAGGAAGGAAGGAAGGAAGGAAGGAAGGAAGGAAGGAAGGAAGGCAGGAAGGAAGGCAGGAAGGAAGGAAGGAGGGAAGGCAGGAAGGAGGGAAGGCAGGAAGGAGGGAAGGCAGGAAGGAGGGAAGGCAGGCAAGGAAGGCAGGCAAGGAAGGCAGGCAAGGAAGGAAGGCAAGGAAGGAAGGCAAGGAAGGCAGGCAAGGAAGGCAGGCAAGGAAGGCAGGCAAGGAAGGCAGGCAAGGAAGGCAGGCAAGGAAGGAAGGCAAGGAAGGAAGGAAGGCAAGGAGGGAAGGAAGGCGGGAAGGAAGGCGGGAAGGAAGGCGGGAAGGAAGGCGGGAAGGAAGGCGGGAAGGAAGGCGGGAAGGAAGGCGGGAGGAAGGCGGGAAGGAAGGAAGGCGGGAAGGAAGGAAGGCGGGAAGGAAGGTGGGAAGGAAGGAAGGTGGGAAGGAAGGAAGGCGGGAAGGAAGGAAGGCGGGAAGGAAGGAAGGCGGGAAGGAAGGAAGGCGGGAAGGAAGGAAGGAAGGAAGGCGGGAAGGAAGGCAGGCCAGGAAGGAAGGCAGGCCAGGAAGGAAGGCAGGCCAGGAAGGAAGGCAGGCCAGGAAGGAAGGCAGGCAGGCCAGGAAGGAAGGCAGGCCAGGAAGGAAGGCCAGGAAGGATGGCAAGGAAGGATGGCAAGGAAGGATGGCAAGGAAGGATGGCAAGGAAGGATGGCAAGGAAGGTCAGGAAGGAAGGCAAGAAAGGCAAGCCATGCAAGGCAGGAAGGAAAGAAGGCAAGGAAGGAAGGCAGGCAGCAAGGAAGGCAGGCAGGATGGAAGGCAGGCAGGAAGGGAGGCAGGCAGGAAGGAAGGCAGGCAGGCAGGAAGGAAGGCAGGCAGGAAGGAAGGCAGGCAGGAAGGAAGGCAGGCAGGAAGGAAGGCAGGCAGGAAGGAAGGCAGGCAGGAAGGAAGGAAGGCAGGAAGGAAGGAAGGCAGGAAGGAAGGAAGGCAGGAAGGAAGGAAGGCAGGAAGGAAGGAAGGCAGGAAGGAAGGACGGCAGGAAGGAAGGCAAGGAAGGAAGGCAAGGCAAGGAAGGAAGGCAAGGCAAGGCAGGAAGGCAAGGCAGGCAAGGCAAGGCAAGGCAGGAAGGCAAGGCAAGGCAAGGCAAGGCAAGGCAAGGCAGGAAGGCAAGGCAAGGCAAGGCGAGGAAGGAAGACAAGGAAGGAAGGCAAGGAAAGGCAGGAAGGCCAGGCAAAGCAAGGCCAGGCAAAGCAAGGCAAGGGCCAGGAAGGCAGGCCAGGAAGGCAGGCCAGGAAGGCAGGCCAGGAAGGCAGGCCAGGAAGGAAGGCCAGGAAGGAAGGCCAGGAAGGAAGGCCAGGAAGGAAGGCCAGGAAGGAAGGCCAGGAAGGAAGGCCAGGAAGGAAGGCCAGGAAGGATGGCAAGGAAGGATGGCAAGGAAGGATGGCAAGGAAGGATGGCAAGGAAGGCAAGAAAGGCAAGCCATGCAAGGCAGGAAGTAAAGAAGGCAAGGAAGGAAGGCAGGCAGCAAGGAAGGCAGGCAGCAAGGAAGGCAGGCAGCAAGGAAGGCAGGCAGCAAGGAAGGCAGGCAGCAAGGAAGGCAGGCAGCAAGGAAGGCAGGCAGCAAGGAAGGCAGGCAGGAAGGAAGGCAGGCAGGAAGGAAGGCAGGCAGGAAGGAAGGCAGGCAGGAAGGAAGGCAGGAAGGAAGGAAGGCAGGCAAGGAAGGAAGGCAAGGAAGGAAGGCAAGGAAGGAAGGCAAGGAAGGCAGGCAAGGAAGGCAGGCAAGGAAGGCAAGGAAGGAAGGCAAGGAAGGAAGGCAAGGAAAGAAGGCAAGGAAAGAAGGCAAGGAAAGAAGGCAAGGCGGGAAGGAAGGCGGGAGGAAGGCGGGAAGGAAGGCGGGAGGAAGGTGGGAAGGAAGGCGGGAGGAAGGCGGGAAGGAAGGAAGGCGGGAAGGAAGGCGGGAAGGAAGGAAGGCGGGAAGGAAGGAAGGCGGGAAGGAAGGAAGGCGGGAAGGAAGGAAGGAAGGAAGGCAGGCCAGGAAGGAAGGCCAGGAAGGCAGGCCAGGAAGGCAGGCCAGGAAGGCAGGCCAGGAAGGCAGGCCAGGAAGGCAGGCAAGCAAGGAAGGAAGGCCAGGAAGGAAGGCCAGGAAGGAAGGCCAGGAAGGAAGGCCTGGAAGGAAGGCCAGGAAGGAAGGAAGGCCGGCCAGGAAGGCAAGCAAGCAAGGAAGGAAGGCAAGCAAGGAAGGAAGGAAGGCAAGGAAGGAAGGAAGGCAAGGAAGGAAGGAAGGCAAGGAAGGAAGGAAGGCAAGGAAGGAAGGAAGGCCAGGAAGAAAGGAAAGGCAAGGAAGGAAGGCAGGCAAGGAAGGCAGGCAAGGAAGGCAGGCAAGGAAGGAAGGCAAGGAAGGAAGGCAAGGAAGGAAGGCAAGGAAGGAAGGCAAGGAAGGAAGGCAAGGAAGGAAGGCGGGAAGGAAGGAAGGAAGGCGGGAAGGAAGGAAGGAAGGCGGGAAGGAAGGAAGGCGGGAAGGAAGGAAGGCGGGAAGGAAGGGAGGCAGGAAGGAAGGCAGGAAGGAAGGCAGGAAGGCAAGGCCAGGAAGGAAGGCAAGGCCAGGAAGGAAGGCAAGGAAGGAAGGCAAGGAAGGAAGGCAAGGAAGGAAGGCAAGGAAGGAAGGCAAGGAAGGAAGGCAAGGAAGGAAGGCAAGGAAGGAAGGCGGGAAGGAAGGAAGGAAGGCGGGAAGGAAGGAAGGCGGGAAGGAAGGCGGGAAGGAAGGGAGGCAGGAAGGAAGGCAGGAAGGCAAGGCCAGGAAGGAAGGCAAGGCCAGGAAGGAAGGCAAGGCCAGGAAGGAAGGCAAGGCCAGGAAGGAAGGAAGGCAGGCCAGGAAGGAAGGAAGGCAGGCCAGAAAGGAAGGCAGGCCAGGAAGGAAGGAAGGAAGGCAGGCCAGGAAGGCAAGCAAGCAAGGAAGGAAGGCAAGCAAGGAAGGAAGGAAGGCAAGGAAGGAAGGAAGGCAAGGAAGGAAGGAAGGCAAGGAAGGAAGGAAGGCAAGGAAGGAAGGAAGGCAAGGAAGGAAGGAAGGCAAGGAAGGAAGGAAGGCCAGGAAGAAAGGAAAGGCAAGGAAGGAAGGCAGGCAAGGAAGGCAGGCAAGGAAGGCAGGCAAGGAAGGAAGGCAAGGAAGGAAGGCAAGGAAGGAAGGCAAGGAAGGAAGGCAAGGAAGGAAGGCAAGGAAGGAAGGCAAGGAAGGAAGGAAGGAAGGCGGGAAGGAAGGAAGGAAGGCGGGAAGGAAGGAAGGCGGGAAGGAAGGGAGGCAGGAAGGAAGGCAGGAAGGAAGGCAGGAAGGCAAGGCCAGGAAGGAAGGCAAGGCCAGGAAGGAAGGCAAGGAAGGAAGGCAAGGAAGGAAGGCAAGGAAGGAAGGCAAGGAAGGAAGGCAAGGAAGGAAGGCAAGGAAGGAAGGCAAGGAAGGAAGGCGGGAAGGAAGGAAGGAAGGCGGGAAGGAAGGAAGGCGGGAAGGAAGGCGGGAAGGAAGGGAGGCAGGAAGGAAGGCAGGAAGGCAAGGCCAGGAAGGAAGGCAAGGCCAGGAAGGAAGGCAAGGCCAGGAAGGAAGGCAAGGCCAGGAAGGAAGGAAGGCAGGCCAGGAAGGAAGGAAGGCAGGCCAGAAAGGAAGGCAGGCCAGGAAGGAAGGAAGGAAGGCAGGCCAGGAAGGAAGGAAGGAAGGCAGGCCAGGAAGGAAGGAAGGAAGGCAGGCCAGGAAGGAAGGAAGGAAGGCAGGCCAGGAAGGAAGGAAGGAAGGCAGGCCAGGAAGGAAGGAAGGAAGGCAGGCCAGGAAGGAAGGAAGGCAGGCCAGGAAGGAAGGAAGGAAGGGTGGCAAGGAAGGGTGGCAAGGAAGGGTGGCAAGGAAGGGTGGCAAGGAAGGGTGGCAAGGAAGGGTGGCAAGGAAGGATGGCAAGGAAGGATGGCAAGGAAGGATGGCAAGGAAGGTCGGCAAGGAAGGAAGAAAGGCAAGCCATGCAAGGCAGGAAGGAAAGAAGGCAAGGAAGGAAGGAAGGCAGGCAAGGAAGGCAGGCAAGGAAGGCAGGCAAGGAAGGCAGGCAAGGAAGGCAGGCAAGGAAGGCAGGCAAGGAAGGAAGGCAAGGAAGGCAGGCAAGGAAGGAAGGCAAGGAAGGCAGGCAAGGAAGGCAGGCAAGGAAGGCAGGCAAGGAAGGCAGGCAAGGAAGGCAGGCAAGGAAGGCAGGCAAGGAAGGCAGGCAAGGAAGGAAGGCAAGGAAAGAAGGCAAGGAAAGAAGGCAAGGAAAGAAGGCAAGGAAAGAAGGCAAGGAAAGAAGGCAAGGAAAGAAGGCAAGGCGGGAAGGAAGGCGGGAGGAAGGCGGGAAGGAAGGAAGGCGGGAAGGAAGGAAGGCGGGAAGGAAGGAAGGAAGGCGGGAAGGAAGGCGGGAAGGAAGGAAGGAAGGGAGGCAGGAAGGAAGGCAGGCCAGGAAGGCAGGCCAGGAAGGCAGGCCAGGAAGGCAGGCAGGCCAGGAAGGCAGGCAGGCCAGGAAGGAAGGCAGGCCAGGAAGGAAGGCAGGCCAGGAAGGAAGGCAGGCCAGGAAGGAAGGAAGGAAGGAAGGGAGGCAGGAAGGAAGGCAGGCCAGGAAGGAAGGCAGGCCAGGAAGGAAGGCCAGGAAGGAAGGCCAGGAAGGAAGGCAGGCCAGGAAGGAAGGCAGGCCAGGAAGGAAGGCAGGCCAGGAAGGAAGGCAGGCCAGGAAGGAAGGAAGGAAGGAAGGAAGGCAGGCCAGGAAGGAAGGCAGGCCAGGAAGGAAGGAAGGAAGGAAGGAAGGCAGGCCAGGAAGGCAGGCCAGGAAGGCAGGCCAGGAAGGCAGGCAAGCAAGGCCGGCCAGGAAGGAAGGCCGGCCAGGAAGGAAGGCCGGCCAGGAAGGAAGGCCGGCCAGGAAGGAAGGCCGGCCAGGAAGGAAGGCAAGGAAGGAAGAAAGGCCAGGAAGAAAGGAAAGGCAAGGAAGGAAGGCAGGCAAGGAAAGCAAGGAAGGAAGGCAGGCAAGGAAGGCAAGGAAGGAAGGCGGGAAGGAAGGAAGGAAGGCGGGAAGGAAGGAAGGAAGGCGGGAAGGAAGGAAGGAAGGCGGGAAGGAAGGAAGGAAGGAAGGCGGGAAGGAAGGAAGGAAGGAAGGCGGGAAGGAAGGCGGGAAGGAAGGCGGGAAGGAAGGCGGGAAGGAAGGCGGGAAGGAAGGCGGGAAGGAAGGCGGGAAGGAAGGCGGGAAGGAAGGCGGGAAGGAAGGCGGGAAGGAAGGAAGGCAGGCCAGGAAGGAAGGAAGGCAGGCCAGGAAGGAAGGCAGGCCAGGAAGGAAGGAAGGCAGGCCAGGAAGGAAGGAAGGCAGGCCAGGAAGGAAGGAAGGCAAGGAAGGAAGGCAAGCAAGGAAGGCAGGCAAGGAAGGCAAGCAAGGAAGGCAGGCAAGGAAGGCAGGCAAGGAAGGCAGGCAAGGAAGGCAGGCAAGGAAGGCAGGCAAGGAAGGCAGGCAAGGAAGGAAGGCAAGGCAAGGCAAGGCAAGGCAAGGCAAGGCAAGGCAGGAAGGAAAGAAGGCCAGGAAGAAAGGAAGGCCAGGAAGAAAGGAAGGCCAGGAAGAAAGGAAGGCCAGGAAGAAAGGAAGGCCAGGAAGAAAGGAAGGCCAGGAAGAAAGGAAGGCCAGGAAGAAAGGAAGGCCAGGAAGGCCAGGAAGGCCAGGAAGGCAAGGAAGGAAGGCAAGGCAGGAAGGCAAGGCAAGGCAAGGCAGGAAGGCAAGAAGGCACGGAAGGTGGGAAGGCCAGGAAGGACGTCCAGGAAGGCAGGCAAGGAAGGCAGGCAAGGAAGGCAGGCAAGGAAGGCAGGCAAGGAAGGCAGGCAAGGAAGGCAGGCAAGGAAGGAAGGAAGGCAGGCAAGGAAGGCAGGCAAGGAAGGCAGGCAAGGAAGGAAGGAAGGCGGGAAGGAAGGAAGGCGGGAAGGAAGGAAGGCGGGCAGGAAGGAAGGAAGGCAGGCCAGGAAGGCAGGCCAGGAAGGAAGGCAGGCCAGGAAGGAAGGCAGGCCAGGAAGGAAGGCAGGCCAGGAAGGAAGGAAGGCCAGGAAGGAAGGAAGGAAGGAAGGCCAGGAAGGAAGGAAGGAAGGAAGGCCAGGAAGGAAGGAAGGAAGGAAGGCCAGGAAGGAAGGAAGGAAGGAAGGCCAGGAAGGAAGGAAGGAAGGAAGGCCAGGAAGGCCAGGAAGGAAGGAAGGCCAGGAAGGAAGGAAGGCCAGGAAGGAAGGAAGGCCAGGAAGGAAGGAAGGCCAGGAAGGAAGGGTGGCAAGGAAGGAAGGCCAGGAAGGGTGGCAAGGAAGGATGGCAAGGAAGGATGGCAAGGAAGGATGGCAAGGAAGGATGGCAAGGAAGGATGGCAAGGAAGGATGGCAAGGAATGTCAGGAAGGAAGGAAGAAAGGCAAGCCATGCAAGGCAGGAAGGAAGGAAGGCAAGGAAGGAAGGAAGGCAAGGAAGGAAGGAAGGCAAGGAAGGAGGGAAGGCAAGGAAGGAGGGAAGGCAAGGAAGGAGGGAAGGCAGGCAGGAAGGGAAGGAAGGCAGGAAGGGAAGGAAGGCAGGAAGGGAAGGAAGGCAGGAAGGGAAGGAAGGCAGGAAGGGAAGGAAGGGAAGCAAGGCAAGGAAGGCAGGCAAGGAAGGCAGGCAAGGAAGGCCAGGCAAGGAAGGCCAGGCAAGGAAGGCCAGGCAAGGAAGGCCAGGCAAGGAAGGCCAGGCAAGGAAGGAAGGCAAGGAAGGAAGGCAAGGGAGGCAAGGCAAGGAAGGCAGGCAAGGAAGGAAGGCAAGGAAGGCAAGGCAGGAAAGAAAGGAAGGCCAGGAAGAAAGGAAGGCCAGGAAGAAAGGAAGGCCAGGAAGAAAGGAAGGCCAGGAAGAAAGGAAGGCCAGGAAGAAAGGAAGGCCAGGAAGAAAGGAAGGTAAGGCAAGGCAAGGAAGGTAAGGCAAGGCAAGGAAGGTAAGGCAAGGCAAGGAAGGTAAGGCAAGGCAAGGAAGGTAAGGCAAGGCAAGGAAGGTAAGGCAAGGCAAGGCAAGGAAGGTAAGGCAAGGAAGGTAAGGCAAGGCAAGGAAGGTAAGGCAAGGCAAGGCAAGGAAGGCAAGGCAAGGCAAGGCAAGGAAGGTAAGGCAAGGCAAGGAAGGTAAGGCAAGGCAAGGAAGGTAAGGCAAGGCAAGGAAGGTAGGCAAGGCAAGGAAGGTAGGCAAGGCAAGGAAGGTAGGCAAGGCAAGGCAGGCAAGGCAAAGCAGGCAAGGCAAAGCAGGCAAGGCAAGGCAAGGCAAGGCAAGGCAAGGCAAGGCAAGGCAGGAAGGCAAGAAGGCAAGGAAGGAGGGAAGGCGAGGAAGGAAGGCAAGGAAGGAAGGCAAGGCAAGCAAGGAAAGGCAGGAAGGCCAGGCAAGGGCAAGGAAGGCAGGCCAGGAAGGAAGGCCAGGAAGGAAGGAAGGCCAGGAAGGAAGGAAGGCCAGGAAGAAAGGAAGGCCAGGAAGAAAGGAAGGCCAGGAAGAAAGGAAGGCCAGGAAGAAAGGAAGGCCAGGAAGAAAGGAAGGCCAGGAAGAAAGGAAGGCCAGGAAGAAAGGAAGGCCAGGAAGAAAGGAAGGCAAGGCAGGCAGGCAAGGCAGGCAGGCAAGGCAAGGAAGGAAGACAAGGAAGGCAAGGCAAGGAAGGCAAGGCAAGGAAGGCAAGGAAGGAAGGCAAGGAAGGAAGGCAAGGAAGGAAGGCAAGGCAAGGCAAGGCAGGAAGGCAAGGCAAGGCAAGGCAGGAAGGCAAGAAGGCACGGAAGGTGGGAAGGCCAGGAAGGAAGTCCAGGAAGGCAGTCAAGGAAGGCAGGCAAGGAAGGAAGGAAGGCGGGAAGGAAGGAAGGCGGGAAGGAAGGAAGGCGGGAAGAAAGGAAGGCGGGAAGAAAGGAAGGAAGGAAGGCAGGCCAGGAAGGCAGGCCAGGAAGGAAGGAAGGCCAGGAAGGAAGGAAGGCCAGGAAGGAAGGAAGGCCAGGAAGGCCAGGAAGGAAGGAAGGCCAGGAAGGAAGGAAGGCCAGGAAGGAAGGAAGGCCAGGAAGGAAGGGTGGCAAGGAAGGAAGGCCAGGAAGGGTGGCAAGGAAGGATGGCAAGGAAGGATGGCAAGGAAGGATGGCAAGGAAGGATGGCAAGGAAGGATGGCAAGGAAGGATGGCAAGGAAGGATGGCAAGGAAGGAAGGAAGAAAGGCAAGCCATGCAAGGCAGGAAGGAAAGAAGGCAAGGAAGGAAGGAAGGCAAGGAAGGAAGGAAGGCAGGCAGGAAGGGAAGGCAGGCAGGAAGGGAAGGAAGGCAGGAAGGGAAGGAAGGCAGGAAGGGAAGCAAGGCAAGGAAGGCAGGCAAGGAAGGCAGGCAAGGAAGGCAGGCAAGGAAGGAAGGCAAGGAAGGAAGGCAAGGAAGGAAGGCAAGGAAGGAAGGCAAGGAAGGAAGGAAGGCAAGGAAGGAAGGCAAGGAAGGAAGGCAAGGAAGGAAGGCAAGGCAAGGCAGGAAGGAAAGAAGGCAAGGAAGGAAGGCAAGGCAAGGCAGGAAGGAAAGAAGGCCAGGAAGGGAGGCCAGGAAGGGAGGCCAGGAAGGGAGGCCAGGAAGGGAGGCCAGGAAGGGAGGCCAGGAAGGGAGGCCAGGAAGGGAGGCCAGGAAGGGAGGCCAGGAAGGGAGGCCAGGAAGGCAGGCAAGGAAGGCAGGCAAGGAAGGCAAGGAAGGAAGGCAAGGAAGGAAGGCAAGGAAGGAAGGCAAGGCAAGGCAGGAAGGAAAGAAGGCAAGGAAGGAAGGCAAGGCAAGGCAGGAAGGAAAGAAGGCCAGGAAGGGAGGCCAGGAAGGGAGGCCAGGAAGGGAGGCCAGGAAGGGAGGCCAGGAAGGGAGGCCAGGAAGGGAGGCCAGGAAGGGAGGCCAGGAAGGGAGGCAAGGAAGGGAGGCAAGGAAGGGAGGCAAGGAAGGGAGGCAAGGAAGGCAGGCAAGGAAGGCAGGCAAGGAAGGCAGGCAAGGAAGGCAGGCAAGGAAGGCAGGCAAGGAAGGAAGGCCTGGAATGGAAGGCAGGCAAGGAAGGCAGGCAAGGAAGGCAGGCAAGGAAGGCAGGCAAGGAAGGCAGGCAAGGAGGGAAGGGAGGCCGGGAAGGGAGGCCGGGAAGGGAGGCCGGGAAGGGAGGCCGGGAAGGGAGGCCGGGAAGGGAGGCCGGGAAGGAAAGAAAAGGAGAATTACCCGCGCACGGGGGTGGTCCCGTCGGCCTACGCAGACGACGTGCTCCTCACTTTCACCAACCCGGCTGACCTGGGGAGGATGCGCGAGTGCCAGGCCGTGTACTCGGCAGCATCTTCTGCCAGGATCAACTGGGCCAAATGTTCTGGACTACTGGTCGGTCCGTGGCGGGTGGACTCTCTGCCGGAGGAGTTACGGGGGTTCAGCTAGAGTACCACCCAACTCCTCTACCTGGGGGTCTACCTCAGCCCGGCTGAGGAATCCTGGCCGGCGAACTAGCAGGAGCTGGAGGCCAAAGTCACAGCTCGCCTAGGCCGCTGGACAAGACTGCTCCGTGTGCTATCTTAAAGGAGTCGAGTGCTGCTCATAAACCAGCTGGTGGCTGCCATGTTGTGGCACCGGCTGGTCACTTTGGTCCCTCCTCCTGGTTTTGTCGCTGACATTCAGAGAACGTTGGTCGACTTCTTCTGGGACAAAAAGATGCACTAGGTCGCTGCGCAGGTTCTGAGTCTCCCTATTGAGGGCGGTCAGTCACTGGTGTGCGTCTGCACCCAGGTCGCGACGTTCCGCCTTCAGACCTTGCAGTGACACCTTTACATCGAGCCTCCTCCTAGGTGGTGTGCCCTGGCGACGTATTTTTTTCTGCCAGGTGCGTAACCTCAACTGCGACACGCAGCTCCTGTTCGTCGACTGTGACGGTTTGGAGGTTGCCCTCAAGACGCTGCCTGTCTTTTACCTGGACCTGATCACTGTCTGGAACATGGCCGAATTGCATCGCGCCTACCCTCCCGCAGGGGTATCAGCTGTCGTCAGGGAGCCATTGCTCAGGAATCTGCACCTCTGTACTCGTGGGTTCGAGTGGCTGTCGGAGGGGAGGGCCGTGGCGGCGAGGGTGACCAGTGTTGTGGATGTGCTGGCTGGCGGGGGTCTGGGCAGGACGCTGCCGCAGGACATAGCGAGCAGGGCAGTGGTAAACATCCGGTACGTGGCCACCGCCATCCGATGCCTTAAAACGGCGGTGCTCGGACCCAACGTAGTGCATCAGTTGGAGGGTGCTCAGGTGTGCAGTGGAATCCCGTCTGCGCTCACCCCTGCCCAGACGGAATTTCACATTGGCCCCAAGGTCCCGTACTTCCCGCGGGAGCCTGTGCCCCACAACCTGAGCCGCCTCCGGAATTTTAATTTTGTCTCGTTCAAGGATGTGAAAAGGAGGGCCCTGTATAGACTGCTGCTGCACACCGTCCACCTCTTCTCCCTCATCCACCGTCCGGACACACCTTGGCGTGCCCATTTGCCATCGGGCGGTGGAGATCCCCAGTGGAGGGCTCTCGATGTGGGAGTCCTCCCCTTTTCTCTCGGGGATCTGGGGTGGAGGGTCCTGCAAGTAGCGGATCCCTGCAACCGCAGATTGCGGTGGTTCACGGACTCCCAGCCCAACTGCTTGTTCTATGGCGCTGTGGAGTCCGTGGACCACGTGTATATTGGGTGTGGGCGTTTGCACTCCCTTTTTGATTTTCTTAAAAACCTGCTCCTCTACTTTTGGTTGCACTTTAGTCCCACGCTCCTGATCTTCGGGCACCCGGTACTGAGGAGGGAAGGCAGGGCTGAAGACCTCCTCGTGGGTCTGCTCCTAGGCCTGACTAAACGGGCCAAAAACAGGTCCAGGCAGCGGGCTGTGGAGGGGGTCGTTAGGACCGACTGCCTGCCCCTCTTCCGCGCTTACGTTAGAGCCCGGGTGTCCTTGGAGAAGGAGCACGCGGTGTCCACCAACACCCTGGAGTTGTTCAGGGAGAGGTGAGCGCCGCAGGGTGTGGAGTGCATCATTTCCCCCTCAAACTCTATTTTGATTTAATCCCTGCCCTCCCCTTTCACTGTTTGATCACACAGCACTGCCCTTTGATGTCAAGGGCACTGCTTGTCACAGGCCACTCGGGTGTTTCTTTTCTTCCTGGTGGTGGAAATTTGAATAAAGATTCATGCACCTTGTGTCTCACACCTGCAAACACTGCATGGGTGCTGGGGAAAAAAAAGGTTGTGAAAAAAAAAAGGAGAATTAATCCAGTAGGTCTGCTGCACCTCCTAGGGGTGAAATTACAGAATAGCGTTGTAGGGTACAAGAGTAGGTGACCTACTTGCCCTCAAGTAGTCATACCTGTTAAACTTTGTTTCATAATTAGATTGCTTCCATATGTTTGTCCTGGAACTTTGTGGATATATAGTTAAATCTCCAAAGTACACAATGTTTTTGGTGATTTTGCTAATTTTTGTGGTTAGAGAAGTTTTGAAAAACTACTCATGTAAAAATATATTAAGACTGTCCTTTGAGCAGAGGGACATTGACTTCCACTTCTGAGTGTTGTGAATTTTATTACCAACAGACAGGGAACTAAGGAAGTGATATAACAGAACTAATGATCCACTCTGAGAAATTGCTGTGCAATGGCAGGATGGGGAGAAACAGTCATTATGTTTTAAATGAAAGTACACATTGATAACACAGCACCGAGTTTACTGTTGCATTTGGTAGATCTTAAATTCATTATATTGCAAGGTAAAAGCCATGAGACTGACCATACTTAGGTAAATTGTTTCTTAGAGATAGCTGTAAAGCATTAGGTTGTGAAATAGATGACAATCAAGTAACATAAGCAGATGGACAAATATATTTCATTGTAATACAACCTGAAGAATTTATTTTACAGGTTGCTTTGCTTTAACGCGAGTTGTATCAGCATGAGATGGCTATAATATGATTGACGAATTGTGGACGTTGTTTGGATAATGCAAACTTTCTACTGAATGGCTATAGCGATTTTCGATTCGCAATCTTCTATAGCGTGATTTTCCATAGTACAATTTTCTACAGCGCAAAGTTGCAGAGGAACACAACTGTTGCATTATAACAACAACCTGTATATCATAAAACAGTAAGTATTGCGTGCTTGGTGAAGTGCATGAAACTACAGAAATTATTACTTTGACTGATATAAAACTAATGAGAACTTGTTTTACCTTAGATCTTGGTTTTTTGAACAGATCTGCATTTTTCTCATGTTTCACTACAAGCTTTGGTACATGTTGTTTTACATCATTGAATAAGTCCTCAAAATCCTTGTTAACTCTAATATCCTGTACAGAATTAAAAACATTCAAAAGTATAGTGATATGGAAGTATAGAAAGTACAAGGTAGAACACTGATTTAAGTTTCTAAGTGACTTAATAGCTCATGCCACTAAAGAATGTCAAACTCTCATAACTACTGTTGGAAGCTGGCTTTTAAAGTCTGAAATCTTTATGTATGGGACACCTCAAGATGCCATCATGGAGCAAAAGTTACTGACTAACCAACCTGATTCAATCCATTTGAACTCTAATCACTTATTAATAATTTGACTTCCATTTTGATGGTTTGGTCTGTAATACTTATAGACATAGAATTGGTAATTGAAAAAAAACGTTAAGCAGATTGATTGCTCAATATTCTAATCTTTCTTCATTTGTACCAACTACCAAATAAAAATAAATTTGATTAATTTGTATCTAATTAAATGAATATTTTGATTGTTTGAAAACATTCAGAATTTTCTTTGTCTTATGTGCATGTGACATAAAATGCCACACTGCTCTGATCATTATGAATAAAAGATGATGCAATAAATAAACTTTAACTGTATGTGCTAAAGTAAGTGCTCAAGTGGGGTTTGAATCTACAGTCTTCTGACCTAGAAGAGAGGATTTTATCAGAGAGTCAAGACCGATATTCTCCCTCTACCTTTTTAGTCAGATGATGCCATGTTCAAGTCCTACTCCAGACAGAAGCCTACATAACTTAGTCTGAAACCTTTATTGCTGTACAATAAGTGATACTACATTCCAACTAAGGTGTTAAAGCTAGTCCCTGTCTGTCCTCTCAGAAGGATGTAAAACACGTTCTTATTGAAGCTAGTTCTTCCTTATGTTCTGGCCAAGACCTCCCCCTCTACCAAAATCACTAAAATAGTTCTGAGTATTTATTTTGCTGCTGCTTTTGGGATCTTGTGTATATTGACTGTTATGTACTTTAGTTGAAGTACCAGATTTGGGATATCGTCAGGATATGAAAGGTGGAAAGAAGATGAATATAAAATAATCACAACATTTTTATAGTGTGGTTAGAAAAAAATCTCTTCACACATATAGCAATTACAATGTGGAATTGTCCATCACAAACTCTTAAAGCTGAGGCCATAAATTGTCTCAGGTGGGATTTAGTTAGTTGAATGGAAAGGAGGAATTAAAGTGATGAGTGGAACAGTCGGGTTGGATAGAAATAGTCTTCCCAACTCCACAGCAATTTTGATTGTTACTGTGATTTCCGATACTCCCTGTATCTATACCTCACTTATCACCAGCTGTTATTTCCTTTCCTCCCTATGACTTACCAGATGCTACTGCTTACAAGGCAAGCAGCCTAAAATTGAATCCTTCTGAAGGGCAAGCTACCTGGCAATGTACAGAAAATGCTGCAAGGTGGGCCAGAATAGTCATACGAAATCCAAATTCGACTTTCGGCAGACACTGGGCCTCTGCATTCTAGATTTTGTAATGTTTCCAAGTATTATTGAATTCTCTTTGCTACTGCTTGTTACACAAGAAATCCACAAAATACATGATTGATTATTATTCAAGGGTGACAATGTCAGCTAAAATTTCTTCCACCAGAGACTGCAAACTAGGACACAGTGTAGAACACTGCTGAACAGCAAGACTTTGCAGTCTTCACTATTGAGCTGGTGAATACTAACCTGATGACTCTTTCTCTTGTACACAGAATCTGAGACTTGCAGCCAGAAGTGTAGATTTAGTATAGATAAGGAATTGACACTGATGAAATAGGCAATCAGATGATATAGAGGTGGAATTGCTTCCTGGCATATTTGACTAAAGGAGACTTACAATACATTAACTGGCTGAAGAGTAAAATGATGATTATGTCAGAGGTTCTGTCATGAGACAAGTATGCTAACAAAACATCAGAAACAATTGGCAGGTTTGAATTTCCTTGCTTAAAATGTTGCCTCAGGTGATCATTTTTATTATGATCTTAGACATACTGTATGCTCCAATGAGTCTCCTCCCACTCTACTTCAATCAAACCTCCTTTCAACCCATTCTTCTACTTCATTATTGCTCACATATTTATTTAGCTTCATCATATTTTACTCTTTTGAATGGATCTCAGCAACCTCCATCTTTTTACCCTAGTGCAAATTATGAAGAGTTGTTAGGAATTCCTGGAATTCACATGGTGGAGACCATCCAATTCCTGCTCTATTCCTGATGAAGGGCTTTTGCCCGAAACGTCAATTTTCCTGCTCCTTGGATGCTACCTGAACTGCTGTGCTTTTCCAGCACCACACTAATCTAGAATCTGTTTCCCAGCATCTGCAGTCTTTGTTTTTAAACCTAGGAGACCACCCAATCCCAATTCTGTCATTTACATGAAGGTGCTATTATGAGAGAAGGCATTTCTTCTGAACTAAACTAAATTTTGCTTTAGTGAGATATACTTAAAGTGGATTGTGCTTAATACATGAGTGGGGCAAATTTGATAGGTCTTTCAAAGAGCCATCATAAGGATGAGGAAAACAGTGGTTCTTCATTTTATGACTGTACGTTACAGCTTCAAAATGTTTTCTGTAACTGTACCGCAGTAATGGTGAACCTCTATTAGCCTTAGGACAGGTGTGGCTCAACAGTACAAATCAAAAATGGAAATGCCTCTTCAGTTAGTAAAGTTTCATGGAAAAAAAAAGAGCATGTTATGGACAGAACTGAGGAAGTAGTACGGGAAATGAGTCAATTATATTTTTAGATGAGAGAGAGGGAAAGGAAAAAAAACCAAAGAAAACCTTACATTTATATAGTGACTATTGTGAAAATCAGGCGATTCAAAGCGCTTTATAACGTATGAAGTACTTTGAAATGTACTCATTGTTGAACTACAAAGTATAATTTATTAAAGGAGCAGAATATACTTACAGAGAAATCCAAAAATTCTATGGCACTTTTTGGATTTTCTTTTAAAGCTTTCAATATCCCGTAACAGCCAGCACTCTGCATTGGATTTCGGGCCATCTACGAACATAAATTACAAGAGTTTAATTACTCAAAAGTGACATTTAGAATGATTAAATCACCTTTTCAATGTACACTCCTATACTCCTCTTCTCTCCTCTGTTAACACCTGCAGCCCATTCCTATTTTGCTCCGTGGCAATTCTTCTTAACAAATGATGAATTAGTGTGTTATTTCACATCAAATACAAGATTCATCATGTTTTCATCCAACACTCATGTCTTCACTTTAAATATGCCAAGCAGATGATTTTACTCAGTCTTTGTCCAAGGTTCCCATCATGTCAGATGCCAACCTTCAACCAATTCAATTCACTCCATATGATAATCATGAAATGGCTGAGTGCACTGGACATGGGTAAATTATAGCTGCTGAAATGTACTAAATGCAGTTCTAAAGACTTGTGCACCAGATCTAGTTGTAGCGTGAGTCAATCTGTTCTAATGAAACTACAACTGACATTGATTTGATAGTAAAGAAAAAAATGCCCAGGTATATCCACCCACAAAAAGAAGGACAAATGCAATTGGACAAATTTCTATCAGTTCATTCTTGATCAAAGTAATGGAAAAGGTTACCAACTACATTGGCAAGCAGCAGTTGCAAATATGCTATTCACTAATACTCTGTTAGGATTTTGCCTGTACCATTCAGTTCTGAACCTCATAAAAGCCTATGTTCAAATATGGAAAAAAACCAATCAATTCTAGAGGTAAGGTGAGAGTGACTACCCTTGATGTCAAGGCAGTTTTCAATCAGGTGTGGTGCCAACAAGCCAGAGTAAAACTGAAATCAATGGGATCGGAGAGATTAACAACCTACTTACAATAATAAATGGTATTACTGTGTCAAATTTGTCTTGAATCAACTTCCTAGGATCACAACTGACTAGAATTTAACTGGATTAGCCACTTAATCACTGTAGCCATTGGAACAAATCAATTTCTGGTATTTAGTATGAATTACTGTTGTCATCACTATTCAAAACCTACCACTTAAGGCGCAAGTCAGGAGGGCCATGGGATTTTTTTTTAAACTAGCCCAGATAAGTCTAGCTGTGCCAATGTTCAGGTAGCTTCACACCACCGAGGACAAAACAGCTTGCTTGATTGATAGCCTGTCCAATACCTCAGACATTCACTTCCTCAACCACGGTATACTATGGTTACACTATAAACTTACCAACATGATGCATTTCACAGATATTTCTTCCAAACCCATAACATCCACTACTTAGAAGAGTAGAATGAGCAGATATTTGGAACACTATTATCTCCAAATCATACACTTTCTCTACTCGGACATAGTTGCTTCATTGTTGCTAGGTCCATATTCTGCAACTTCCTCCCTAAGAGCGCTGTGGAATGCTTCCACCACACAAGATGCAGGGCTTCTAAATAAATCACCCCACATTTTTGGGCAAAATAGGGATGGTCAATATATGCTAGTTTTACTAGACATTCTTGAGGATGAATTAAAAAAAAGGGATACTGGATAGGAATTGGGAATGGGAACCCCTGGCTACTTTTTAAAAAAATCTAAACTTAAGTGCTGTAGACGTGCGTGACTGCCGAGATCAACTAACTGAGCAGAGACTAGAGATTGCCAATATACTAGCCTTGTTCTTTGATACAGCACCCATCATTAGAAGGTTGTTCATAACTATTAAAGATAATATGTTTTAGATAAGCCAGGTAAACTGAATTCCATGGAGCATGCGGAAATGGATATAAATAAATTCCATGGCATTGCTTGAACAGGAGAAGGCTAAGTCTTCCAGTGCCTTGGCTAATATTTTCTTTCAACCAACACCACTGAAACATATTTGAGCAGAATTTACCATCACAATAACTGTAAATAAACCTCATTTTTATGGATATTACACACAGCATTCCAAGAGAGAACAGAGATGTGATCTGAAAATGATATCTTGCTGTTTGCCCCACTGTTCAAATGTCTTCAACGGTTTGGAGTTTATGTACTGGTGCAGTAGATATGAACTTAAAATTTGCCATAGAAAGCTCGTTTATATCTATCTCAAGCATCCTTTTTAATGACATGAAAAATAGCTATGACTGCTAAATGCACTGAAATTAATCATTGCAAGTGCACAATGTCATTTTTTCAGTTTAAACTGTTAAATTCAAATAAACTCACTTTCACAAAAAAATTACTTTGCTCTTTCTCACTTAATCCTACCTTTGTCTCCCTCTTTTTATTTTGAAAGAACCATGATGCCCATTCTCTCCCTTCTTTGTCATCACCTTCCAAACTGCAGCATACATTTTGTAAGCAGACTGTACCTCTCCTGTTAAGAGGCATTGGTTGCCTTTGAGTAGCATTTTGGCCTCTTGATATTAACCCTCTCAGCCCCATAGAAACACTTGCACGTGAATTATTGCAATGCAGAAGTAGCAGTGATTTTATGTAACATCTGAGCGAGTCCTAACTGAGCAAGAAGTCTGTGTACTCCACCTTTTTCACCTTATCCAATTTCTAGATAGAGATTTCTTGAAGTTATGGATTTAATAATTAAATGAATGGTTGGATCGATCTATTCCAATGAGCCATTTGAGTAGCATATACCAGTTTGGAAATATACTTACATTAAGTACAATTAGTGTGTTATTGTTTCTCAGTCCCATTGATAACCATACTGCTCCTTCTGGAGAAATACGATTGTTACTGTAAAATGAAACCAAAATATAAATCAGAAAGCTTTAAAATCTCAAATCCATAAAATTGATCTGGATTTGGTGATTTAAAACAATATGATATAATTACAAGACAAAAAATACAAGTTAAGTTTATCATGATTGTTGTTATACATGTTGATTACACTTCCAAGTTAAATCACAAAAATCCATTTTCTTTTACTTTAAACAAATTTAATACAGTTGGTTCCAATGTTGCTTTAGTCATGTAGTTGTGTATTTAAACTCCAGGGTTGGAGTATACATAACAAACGGTTAATAGTATAGAGCAGTATTAAAGGAATGCTGCATTATCGGAGGTGTGCTCCTTTGAAATATATGGTACATGCCTGTAGTGCATTAGAAATGCCATTGACGTTACTCAAGCAGGAGCTCACCAGCTGTGTGAAGGGCAATATTCTCCCTCAATCAACACAATCAAAAACAAATGAATTAGTTGTTCATCTCTTTTCCATCTGAGAGTTTATGCTATGGGCAAAATGTTTGCAGCATTTGTCCATATAATTTGCAAACACATCGAGAGATGTCATAAAATGTCAGCTAAATGTAAATAATTCACTTTTTCATACAAAAACACTGTTCACTGTCCAGTCAAGTTCACATATCCTCTAGATTACAAAAATATTTCATAGCATTCTGCAATAGCTAATTGCTCCTGAAACTGGTTATGGAATTCAGGGTTTTTTTTTCATTTTAATAATGACGAGTGAAAAGCTACTGTTACTTCTTTTTTGTTCTGTAAATTAAATCTTAAAATTCAGAATTTTAATATTTCACAGGACAGCCAAGAAAATCTACCACCTATTATCATACTGAGTCATACAGACCAAAGACGTCATAAGTTTGTACTTGAATATACGTGACAATAAGATCTGAAATCTAGAGTTCCACTTTGTACTGAATGGGATTAAGGAAGTGGGGAGTGGGAGACTGATTAGGGCTCCATTCTCAGTTGTGAACCAATCCCTTTGGCTGGTAGTGCTTGTATGCAGATTTTGAGTGAGATTAGTCTTGGCTATTGACATTAATTGTTAGGTCCTCACAAAAAGAATGACAAGAAGGATATAGTAGCAAAGGCTTAAGATGCCTAGCATGAATCAGTGTTTTTAGAACAGTGGATATGCAATTTAAAAAAAGAGATCATTCCAATTGAGTTCCCTTCAAAGTCATGCACATGGAAAAGCTCTCATTCACTGATACTATCATGCTGCAAGGCCATTCATTCTCTTTCCACCAGAGAACAGATTTCACAGGCCCAGAGTTAGCTGAGCAGCTTTTATTGTAGCATGTGTTATTAAACACAATCATATTAATAGACTGTGCCGTCCATGTCTGTGGCAGTATGTTACATCAGCTGATCACCATATCCACTCCCAGTTTGTGTCTTAAAATAAAGACTTGTAGGGAAAGAAAGTCAGTCTGTGCGAACTCCAAATGGTCATTTCAATAAATTGCAACCTATTTCATGATAGCCTACAAAGAAACTGCTTTATACAAACAGAAAAATGGTACCCAATCTGGATTAAAAGAAGGTAGGTGTTGACATACCTGATATTCAGTTGCTCAAGCACATTATTAACTTTAAGAGCGATGCCAAGGGCTTTTGCACCCTCATTCCCAAATCCATTATAGGACAAATTCAGTATTTTCAGATAAATATTATCCTGGGGGGGGGGGGTAGGGGAAGAAAATAGATTACACTCAACTGTTTTTCTAATTGCAGGAATTGTCAACCTTGGTCAATTCAGTTTCCTCGACTGGGCATCAGATTCAAGACATATTCACCACAGAGCCTCAAATCTGGCTATCTGAAAATTAGTGATGCACGAAAACCAAAGACCTTTATGAACTGCTATGTATTAATTTTAATTGTTAGTAGATGAATATTATTAACTTGCAGGCTTGTTGCAATAGATGCTACACTAGTTATTGCCTTCATGCACATCTTTTCACGTACTTTGGATGGTCTGATCAACCCTTTACTCAACTTGACATCAACCACTCAACCCAAACTGCTGGGCCCAAAAACCAGCAAGATCTGAAATGGACTTGGTTCCAAAGTTGCCAAATTTGAGACACTGAATCAAATCTTCTGATCTGGATTTGAATCCCTATTCCGAAAGAAAAAAGGGGTCTTCACAGCCTACAGTGAAGAAGATCAACATTGAATCATATTCTCTTTATTAGCATGCCAATTCTGTCGCTTAAATCTCACAAAAAGTCACCTTCTTTCAGAAGTTGTCAAAGTAAGTAAGTGTGTGAAGTAGGCGAGGGAAGGATGGCAGTGTGCCAATTGGAGAAGGAGGGGTAGATGAAGTGGAGTTGGATGGCAGATGGGTAATGCAGTGCTTAGGATAAGTCAAGTCGGGGTGGGGTGGGGTGGGGAATATGTTTAAGAGTTGGAGAGATGTAGAGTCTTTGGAAGGATTTGGAATGAGATGCCAGCAAGTCTGGTGTGACGTGGGGATGCAGGCGAGTGGGGGTGGGGCAGGACAATGGTGATGCTGCTGTTTGGTCCAGTAAGGTTATATCAGAGGTGGTGAAGAGGAATGGTGACAGGTCTGGGGTTGAGTCGGGGAGTTGAGGCAAGGATGGGGTGTTCAGTTATACAGCCATTGAGTTATAGAGATATACAGCATGGAAACCTACCCTTCGGTCCAACTCATCCATGCTGACCAGATATCCCAAGTAAATCTAGTCCTATTCAATAGTAGTTGGCCCATATCCCTCTAAACATTTCCTATTCATGTACCCATCAAGATGTCTTTTAAATGTTGTAATTGTACCTGTGTTACAACATGGGGTAAACCCCTCTGCTAATTTAAAACCCGTTACGCAGAAAAGATTTATCCTGTGAAAATTTTTGAAAATTCGAGCAGCCAAGCACTATTTAAAGTAAAACTTAACAACTTTATTTCTTGAAGTATGACAGAGAATAAATAACTAATAACTATTTACAAGTCCTTCCTCTAACCTATCTTTTACCTTCCTCTTCTACAAAAATAGTCCGATAAAACTCCCAACTAAGATTTAGAAGACAAAACTTCTTATCTCAAAACCAGGCAGCTTTCAGTTTTTTCTGTATTCCGGTCTTCTTTTTGGGGATTCTGCTTCACAGGTTACTGATTGATAAAGGTACTTTTAAGAGAGCTATTTTTCAGATAGTTTTTACATGCTGATAGCTTGGCAGTTCTCCTCCCAAGTGTTCAATTTTCCCCAGTATTATACACCCAACGCATCAGATTATGTCAGTGGCTTTTAAAATTGTCATTTTACTAAATTCAAACTGGATTAGAGTTTGGTATTTTTTGGGGTATAATTTAAACTGATTGGCCTAATTTGAATCAGTTTTGTCATTTCCAGGCAACCAGTCCAGTAGCTAGAGCACATTGTATCTTTTTTCAGAACACTTTGTGCTGTCAGGTATTTTTTTCTAGCTTTTAACTCTCTTAAAAAATGTACAGTACATCCACATCTTCATAAGACCAGCCTCCACCACTTCCTCTCAAAGCTTATTCCATAATGCACCACCCTCTGCATGAAAACATTGCCCCTTAGGTCCCTTTTAAATCTTTGCCCTCTCACCTTAAACATTTAAAAGACATCTTGATGGGTACATGAATAGGAAATGTTTAGAGGGATATGGGCCAACTACTGTTGAATAGGACTAGATTTGGACACCTCTACCCTGGGAAAAAGACCTTGGCTCTTCTCCCTATCCACACCACTCTTGATTTTATAAACCTCTGTACACCTCAGCCTCCTATATTCCAGGGGAAAAAAAAACAACACCCTGTTCAGCCTCTCTCTATAGCTCAAGCCCTTCAACCCTGGCAACATCTTTGTAAATCTTTTCGGAATCCTTTCAAGTTTCATAACACCCTTCCTATAGCAGGGAGACCAGAATTGCATGCAGTATTCCAATACTGGCCTAACCAATCTCCTGTACAGCCTCAACAGGACCTCCCAACCCCTATACTCAATGCACTGACCAATAAAGGAAAGCATACCGAACACCTTCTTCACTATCCTACCTATCTGGGACTCCACTTGCAAGGAATTATGAACCTGCATTCCAAGGTCACTTTGTTCAGCAACACCTCCTAAGACCTTGCCATTAAGTGTAGAAGTCCTGCCCTGATTTGCCTTTTCAAAATGCAGCATCTCACATTTATCTAAATTAAACTCCATTTGCCACTTCTCAACCCATTGGCCTACCTGATCAAGATTCCGTTGTACTCTGAGATAACCTTCTTCGCTGTCCATTACATCTCCCATTTTGGTGTCATCTGCAAACTAACTAACCATACCTCCTGTGTTCACATCCAAATCATGTATATAAATGATAAAAAGTAGAGGACCCAGCACTGATACTTGTGACATACCATTGGTCACAGGCCTCCAGTCTGAAAAGCAAACCTCCCTCACCACCCTCTGTCTTCTACCTTCGAGCCAATACTGTTTCCAAATAGCTAGTTCTCCAACTATTCAGCCAAGAGTTGGACCAGATTTTAATTACTTCAACATTTCCTAAAATTATTCCCCGGATAACTATTCAAGTCAGTCAGTCAGTCAAAATCATCTCAAGTCTCTGACACTAATTTAGAGTTGGGACTTTGTGGAGGGTTTTAGATGCCGGGTAACTGATTATTGGGCCTTTATATATCCTGGGTAATTCAGGTGAAATCAACTGCATTGAAACTTCAGCACTTGGTCCTGATGTACACCTCAAATCTATGCTGCTACAATGATTATCTGCCAAGTGGAAGATCTTGGCCATTGTACCTGTATTTGCAACTCAAATGCATGTTTTAACAAATCAGTTCAGTTTTTTTGCGTCTTAAAAGCTGATGAGTAAAAAGCTGTTTGTGAATAATAATGAGACCAACAGTGTGAAGCTGAAGTGCCCTGAAAGACTAATATTGTAAGGCCTGTTTTACATACTTCAAATTTTATTTGAATTTGAAGTCAACAGTAATATGAAATGTAAAGAAACCTATGCTTTTGGACTGTGTTTTAGGACAGGCTCTGCTTTGTGGCAGAGGCTGAGTCCTGGTTAGAGGATGCCAAGGGATAGATTGGTAGCACTCCTGTGTGTTGTGTGAGAATCCAATCATGTGACCTAGTTGCAGCATTAAGTCTAGCCTAGAACGAAATTAGTCCGCACAGAAGATTAGCAGCAGTTGTTGGCAGAAATTCAGCTGGAGAGCTAAAACAATGTCTGAGCTAGGCTCCGAAATGAAGTCTGGCTGCAGTATTAAACAAAATGATTGAGTAGCTGTATGGTGAGCAGTCACTGGAACTGGAATATTCTTGCATGATAACTTATTACCTCCAGGTTGAGTTAGAATTGCTGTTAAAAGAAAAATAAGAACCTAAATGCTCGAAGGAGTGGGGCTGAAATCCTTTGAGGAAGATAGAATTTGATGGACTTTATAACTCATGGCAATTGGTAAACTTTAGGTGGACTATTCAATCAATATGTAAGATCTGAATTAGTTGAGTCTGTCATTTATGGGGTGGGATATAGCTTATATTTGATCACAAATTGCCTGTTAGTTGATGCTAAACTCATTAATTCTAGATGTTAAACTATAGTATGGATAATATTTATTGAAATTTCAGCACCTGGTCTTGATGTACACCTCCAATCTATGTTGCTACAATGACTATCTGCCTCTATAATTATAACTCTATTAAAAATCTGTTTAACTAAAACTTTGAAACTTTTTTGGTTTTCATCAACTGCAACTTCTAATTTTCACTATAAACTACTGGACCCTAACTGGATTGTAACAAAATTAGACTGAGGTTAAAAACAAACTGCTGATTTTATAATATCCTACACCCATTGCCAACAATGATACTAAGAAATACTTATCGAATTGAATTTCCTCAAATATTCTGCTAGACAACACAATAACAACGGTGCTTGGTGAAACCTTATTTGGAATACACGAAATTGTTTTTGCCAATGCTGCAGATTTGGCTAGAGGCTGGTGTGCATTTGATTTTCCCTCTTTCACAGAACTGTTGCTCTGTTCTGTCTATTACGGCATGTTTACACAACAAAGACACAGTGCATTGAGGAAGGATTCCACAAAAGGGATGAGCCAACCATGGTTATTCAGAATAGTTAAAGAGGGCATCAAATTCAAAGAAAAACAGAAAATGTGGAAAAGATTTGTGCTAAGCCCAAGGATTGGGCAAGTTTTTAAAAGCCAACAAAAGACAACCAAAGAAAGATAAAAAGAGGAAGGAAATAAACTTTGAGGAGAAACTTGTATGTAGATTAGATTCCCTGCATTATGGAAACAGGCCCTTCAACCCAATAAGTCCACACCAACCCTCTGACGTGTAACCCACCTGAATCCGTTTCCCTCTGACTAATGCACCTAACACATGAGGAGAATGTGCACATAGACAGTCGCCCAAGGCTGGAATCGAACCTGGGTCCCTGGCACTATGAGGCAGTAGTGCTGACCACTGAGCCACTGTACCACTCTGTGATATCAAGTAGTATCAAGGCACACAGCAAGAGCTTCTTTAAATTTATATAAAGAGAGAAGCAAAGTTAACATAGGTCTCTTTAGAGATTGAAGCCAAAAAGAAAATGGAAAGAGCAGAGGAGTTGAAAAAATACTTGGTATCAATCTTCACAGCAGAAATCACCATTGACATTCAAAAATTATTAAATAATCATGGGGCAAAAAAGGCAAAGAAATAAATACAGCTGTTGAGAGGAAAAAGTGCTAGTGAAACTAACAGGGCAAAAAGACCAACAAGTATCCTGGCCTGATGGGATGTATCCTAGGATATTAAAAAGAAGTAACTAGTGACAGTGGGTGTACTAGGAATAAACTTCCAAGAATCCTTATATCCTGGAAAGGTGCCAGAGGATTAGAACACTCCCAATATAACACCTTCATTTAAAATAGTAAGGAGACAAAACAAAAAGCTATAGGCCAGTTAGCTTAATGTCATTTATTAGAAGAGTATTAGAATCTATTATAAAGGAAAAAACAGAGCATTTATGAATACAGATCAAGCAAAGTCAGCATGGCTTCATGAGGAAGGAATGATGCCTGACAAATTTACTAGAATTCTTTAAGTGGTAAGAAACAGGATGGATAAAAAGGGGAAGCAGGGGACATAGTATTACGCTACACATTAAGCTACTTAAAAGTACAATAGCCTATGTTGTTTGAGGTAGTAGCTTGGATAGAGGACTGGCTAACTAATAAAAGTCAGAGAGTTGGATTGATGGAGGGTGCATTTTCAGGATGGCAACCTGTGACTAGTGGAGTAATACAGGGATCAAGATTGTGGAATGTGAATGTACTATAAGGCAAGTTTGTGAACATCATAAAAAATGGTGGGAAGGCAAATAGTGAGGATGACACAAAGAATATGTAGACCATAGACAAGTTAAGCAAGTGGTTAAAAACTCAGTAGATTGAATATAAAGTCGAAATATGAGGTTTGGCAGGAAGAATAGAGGAAGTGAATATTATTTTAATAGACAATGACAACATAAAGCTACAGAACAGAGGGATTTGGAAGTTCCTGTCCAAGAACTTCAAATCTAGTATCTGAGTTCAACAGATAATAGGGAAGGTAAATAGAACGTGGGCCTTTATTTCAAAGGGAATTGACTTTAAAACTAAGGAGGTCTTGCTAAAACTGTACAAGTCACTGGTCAGACCATAACTAGAATTCTATGAACAGATTTAGGCCTCTTATGTAAGGAAAGATATATTGGAATTAGAGGGCAGTCCAGAGGAGGTTCACTAGGTTGATAGCAAGTATGAAAAGATTGTCTTATGTGGACAGGTTGAATAGACTGGGCCTGCACTCATTAGAATTTTGTAAGTGGAAGAGACAACCTTACTGAAGCAGACAAAATTCTTGGGAAACTTGACAGAGTAGCTGTGGAAAGGTTGTTTCCACTTGTGGAAAATGTAGGGCCAGAGAGCATAATCTCAGTTTAAGGAGTCGCACATTTAAAATAAGGATGATGAGGAATTTCTTTTTTCAGACAGTAGTAAATCTGTGGATTCTTTACTGTAGACGGCTGTTAAGGTTGGGTCATTAAGTATGTTCAAGGCTGATATAGACAGATTTTTAAATCAATAGAATAATTAAGGCTTATATGGAAAAGACAGGAAAGTAGAGTTGAAAATTATCAGCTCAGCTATGACCACCTTGAATGTCCTGCTTCAGCTCCTTTGTCTTATGCTTTAAGAACTAATGGGGAATTCCAAGTACCATTCACATACAACTACAGCATGACACAGCATTTTATAACAACACAATGCTGAAATGTAAAACCTTAAATATGCTAAATAAAGGACTCTTGATAGCAAATGCCTAATTCTTAACATCAAAGGTTATTGAAGAAATCTGGATATGCTTTAACTGCTGTAAGCAAAAACAGTGCCACATGATTGCTTATTGGAGTGCATTGCAATTGAGGGAATATCTTATTTAATCTAACATTTCATCAAATAAGAATGTGTAACTAGGTGGAAACACAGGAAAGATTTAGATCACAGTGTATCACTAAAATGAAGTTTGATTAGCTTGTTAATATCATCTGATATTATGATCTTGAAATATCCTCAAATCTTTTAATTCAAATTCAAAAATTTTTTATATATAGTAATCATGTTAAATCATAAAACAGAATTATGCATGAATATTTGTGGGTTAGAGTGAGACAATATAAATACATACAATTTAAACTTAAGTAATGTTGAAATAAATTTTCCTCTGCTCTGCCCTCAAATAGTGCTGGAATAATAATGCAGAAGAAAAAAACTCAGTGGATCATTGAATATATTCAAGGGGAGTCAACAGATTTTTGACCTACAAGAGAGTTGAGTGTTCTGGGGAACAGGCAAGAGACTGTTTTGAAGTTCTGATCAGATATGCCACAACCTTCTTGAACGGCACAGAAACCTTGATGGGCCAAACAAACTCTTACTGCTGCTACTTCTTGAGTTCCCTAGATAAATAGTAATCTGTTGCTGCCAAACATTTTCTGTAGATTTTCTTTTCTCTGGTGACTACAACTCTGTGCCTATACATGGCATAGAAAATACACATTACATGGGATGAAATGGTTTTACATATTGACTTCCATTCTGCATTTACAATGCAGAGGAAGATAAGACAGCCACCATAAAGAAACTGGTACTGATATTTCCTGAGTTGTCTGTCTTAAAAAGGTATGGTCTGGCTAATTTCTTTATTTTTGCCAGTTTTATATCTAGGGTGGTGCTGCATGCTTGAAACTTTTATTGAATGGTGTAGTTCATTTAAGTATACTTTGTTCAGTGGCATGTCTTTGGCTTGTCATCTTCTAAAGTTTTATGCTGAGCCAGTCACTTTGCAGTTTCTGGTCGTGATGGCTTGCCATTGCTTTCCACTCTCAAGCAAGGCGAGGAGGCAGATCCAAATGTCTAACCCAATTGAACAGGAATCTCAACCACATTAGTCATCTTGCTAACTAACTCCAAATGTTGCAATTTTTTTTAATTTGCTTTGAATTTACTAATGATTTACTATCCATATTGCTGCCCTGTACACCATGATGTGCATATATTTTGATAACGTATAACTATAATTATTCATCTGAATACAGACATTGGAATTCCCATTGCCTTGCAGTACTCACGCTGAGGCCTTCTGCTACTGCTGTACAAGCCTTCCCACGTAGATAATTCCAACTTAGGTCCAATTCTATTATCCCACTGTTATCTGCTAAAGCATTTCCAAGTTCTTCACCTTTACAAAGTAACAAATAAGTTATTGAAGCTTGTAAAAAAAAATTAATAAACTGTATAAAACTTGATAAATACTGGAGGTTAGTTAGAACTCCAGCTACTGAGAAATTGTAGAAGACGGGAAAATTGTGTGTCAGCAAGTCAGATATTTACCAGAGGGGTAGATGTATGGTTAGCTTTACAAACACATTAGATAACAGTGATGAACAGGGAAAGACCATTAATCCATCCAGAATCTTCCATGCAATTGTAAATCGTATTCTAGATCATGGAATCCCTAAAGTGTGGAAACAGGCCATTGGCCCAAGTCTACACCAACCCTCTGAAGACTAACCCATCCATCCCCACACCATATTACTCTACATTTACTCCTGAATAATGCACCTAACCTATACATCCCTGAACACAATGGGCAGTTTAGCATGGCCAATTGACCTAACCTGCACATCTTTGGACTGTGGGAGGAAACTGGAGCACCCAGAGGAAACCCACGCAGACATGGGGAGAACGTGCAAACTCCGCACAGACAGTTGCCCAAGGCAGGAATCAAACCTGGGTCCCTGGTGCTGTGAGACAGCAGTGATATCTACTAAGCCACCATGCCACGCTGTAGAATAGAATTATAAAGCACAGAAATACTTCATTCAGCTCACTGAATATGCAGCAGCACTGTTAGAGGGCAATCCAGTTAATTCCATTTCTTGCAAATAGTTCTCCTTCAGGTATTTATTGAATTCTCTTTTCAAAGCTGCTCTTGGAACTATTTGGACCATTTTATTAGTAGTACTTGGTAAATCCAGACATTAGTTATGGATCTGTGAATATGAACTCTTATCCATTCAAAACAGCTTCTCCTTTTCTCATTAATGGGATGGGTGGCCAGGTCAGCATTTACTGCCCTAGTTGCCCCCAAGAAGGTGGCAGTGAGCTGCTGCTTGAACCACTGCAGACCAGTTGGTGTAGGTAGATCCATAAAGTGGTCAGGGAGGAAGTTCCAAGGTTTTGACCCATCTAAACGAAAAGGAAAGCAATATGTCCAAACCAAGAGAGTGGATGGCTTGAAGGGGAATATGCAGGTGATGGCACTCCCATCTCTCTAGTTGTTGGGAGTTAAGTGCTTGGAAGTGCTGTCAAAGGAATCTTGGACAGTTGCTGTAATGAATTTGGATACAGATATGGTGTTACTGTTAGTGGATGGAATGCTGATCAAGCAGGCTGCTATCCTGGAGGTGTCAATTATCTTGAGTGATATTGGAGCTGTACTTATCCAAGGAAATGGAGGCTATTGCATCATACTTAAAATGGTGCCTTATAGATGGTGGTCAGAGTTTTGGGGAGTTAGGAAGTGTTATTCACTGCATAAGTCCTTGCCTCTGACCTCCTCTTGCAGTTATTTTATTTGTATGGTTGATTCAGTTCCTGTTCCTGACTAATGCGAACACTGAGGATTGTGGGGATTCCAAAATGATAATGCAATGGAATATCAAAGAAGATGGTGAGATTCTTAGAAGGTTTTTAGCACACAAAAAGGCCACTTGCACAGTGTGTTTGCAGTTGCTGAAACATGAGCCACACAACTTTTTGGGAGGTGGTCATTACCTGGCCTTTGCCTCGCATGAATATCACTTCCTACTTATTATATTATCTCTGAATATTATCAAGGTCTTGATGTTTATTGATACAATCCAATTTAGTAGCCGAGGAGATATGAATGCCATTGAACATTGTGTGATTAGCAGTATCTGACTTACAATGGAAGGAAGGTCTTTTAGAAGCAGTTGAAGATGGTTGTGCATTGAATACCATTCTTAGGAACTGCTGCAGTGATATACTGGCACTAGAATGATTAACCTCAAACAGCCACAACCATCTTCTTTTATGCTATGGTTCCAACAGTGGAAAGTTTTCCCCGATTCCCAATTAATTTAACTTTACTAGAGCTCCTTGATGCACTCAACCTTTCTATGTAATGACTTTACCAAATCTACAATAAACAAGCAGGTTGTCCAGATACTACATACAACAAAAATAGATAAAGCCCTTTGCCTTAGTAAAGACTGATGCAAAGTACTTTGGCAAAGCACTCTGTCTGTTTGCACTAACAGATTTCCATTACGGATCCTAATTCATTTCATTGCACCTATATAGTTTTAATGTTGGTATGCTTTTAGAGGACCTTATATTTTCATTTTTTTTGGTGTTCCTAATTTATTCTCATTGTTTCTTCTCTTTCTTGAGTGAGAAGAAAATTCAGAAAATCTCAGACCAAATGGGAGGAAAGAAAATCAAGATACTTCTCTCCTGATTCCCTTTCCTATTAAGAATAATCTAGATCACTTTTACCATGATAAATCAGTGCTGACTTTCAGAAGTATTCTTCATCATATCCAGAAACAGACCTTTTTGAGGGAATTCACTGCACAAGTGAGAAACCAGTTGAGAAGTTCATTATCTTTTGGAAAAGAACCAATAGATAATAAACTGGATTGACTCTTATACAAGTTGAAATTCTGCCTCCATTACTTCCTATAATCTACTTAAATGGAGAAAATTGTCAAAACTGAATACAATTTTTTCCTTTGATCAGAGCATCCCAATGCCTACATTTGTCCAAAGTAGAAGCCCTAGCTCTTTTCACTTACCTCGATAACGTCCATTACAATGTACAATAAAGGTACATTGGGTTTTCAGCACAGCATAATATTTATTGGTGTTCAAATAACTTATGAAACCTGAACATTAAATATTGGGAGGAGAGTTCAGTTGCATGGAAAATTATGGAAAAAGATTTAAGGATGGGGAGTTGGGGGAGGGTGAAGTGAGGTAAGGTGCTCAGAGATTATCAAGCCTTTTCAGAAGGAGTAATAGGACAAAAGAGTATAGAAAAGGGTCAGGAATCTAATCTCAGGGAAGGCAGATGACAGGATGTGGCTGCAAGGGTATCGGGGCTAAGAACTAAATATCCAAGGATATGCATCCTATTGAAAGAATAAGCAGATGAGCAGTTAAGGCACAGTGAAGGAAAAAGACCATGATGGGAATTATATAAGGCATCCGAGCAGGATTCCGGACGTGAGGAAGAAAATTAATCAGGAGATAGAAAAGGCCCGTCAGAAAGGCATTACCATAATAATTATGGGAGTCCTCAATGTGCAGGTGCACTGGGTAAATCAGATTGGTAGCAGATACAAAGAAAAGGATTTGGTGGATTGTCTACAAAATAGATTTTTGTTTTGGAGCAGCTTTTGGAGACCCTACTTGGGAACAGGAAATTCTGGAATTAGTGACATGTAATGAGGCAGACTTGATTAGGGAGCTTAAGGTGAAGGAATCCAGAGGGGACACTGACCATAATATGATAGAATTCACCCTGTAGTTTGAGAGGCAGAAACTGGAATCAGACGTAGCAGTATTACGACTGAGTAAAAGTAACTACGTAGAGATGAGGGAGGAGCTGGCCAGAGTTGATTAGCAGGGAAGGCAGTGGAGCAGAAATGTTAGACATTTCTAGAGAGAATTCTGGAGACACAGTAGAAATTAATCCCAAGAAGCACTAGAGGGGAGGATGAGACTGACAAGTGAGGTCAGGGACAGCTTAAAAGAGAAGAAAAAGCATACAATGTGATGAAGATGAGTGGGAAGCCAAAGGATTGGGAAGCCTTTAAAAACCAGAGGATAACTAAAAATGCAATAAGTGGTTTAAAAAAATGAAATAGGAGAGTAAGTTATCTAATAAACCAAAGAATTCAAAAATTTTTTAAAATATAACTAAGAGGCAAGTGTGGACACTGGATCGTTCATCAGACAAATCTGTTAGAATTATTTGAGGAATAATTAACAAATTAGACAAAGAAGAGCTAATGGAAATGATCAATTTAGATTTCCAGAAGAACTTTGACATGGTTCTCTATGGGAGGCTGCTAAATAAGAGCCCATGGTGTGAGCGGCAAGGTACTGGCATGGATAGAGGATTGGCTGACTGGCAGAAAGCAGAGCAAGGGTAAAGGTAGTGTTTTTAGAATGGCAGATGGTATCGACAAGGTAGACTAGTTAGACCTCATGGAATACAGGGAGAACTAGCCATTTGGATACAGAACTGGCTCAAAAGATAGAAGTCGCAGGTACATAGGATAGTGAAGAAGGGGTTTGGTATGCTTTCTTTTATTGGTCAGAGTACTGAGTACAGGAGTTGGGAGGTCATGTTGTGGCTGTACAGGACATTGGTTAGGCCATTGTTGGAATATTGCGTGCAATTCTGGTCTCCTTCCTATCGGAAAGATGTTGTGAAACTTGAAAGGGTTCGGAAAAGATTTACAAGGATGTTGCCAGGGTTGGAGGATTTGCGCTATAGGGAGAGGGTGAATAGGCTGGGGCTGTTTTCCCTGGAGCATCGGAGGCTGAGGGGTGACGTTATAGAGGTTTATAAAATCATGAGGGGCATGGATAGGTGTGTTGTCTTCCCGGTGCCAGGGTGCAGGACATCTCTGACCGGCTTGAAAGGATATTGGAGCGGGAGGGGGAGGATCCAGTTGTTGTGGTCCACGTTGGGACTAACAACATAGGCAAAGCTAGGGTGGAGGACCAGTTTGGGGATTATTGAGCACTAGGAAGGAAATTAAAGTACAGGTCCTCAAGGGTCATAATCTCTGGATTACTGCCCGAGCCACGTGCCAATTGGCATAGGGATAAGAAAATTAGGGAAGTAAACACGTGGCTAAGGGATTGGTGTGGGAAAGAGAGATTCCATTTCATGGGACATTGGCATCAGTTATCGAACCGGGGGGATCTGCACTGTTGGGACGGTCTCCACCTGAACCGATCAGGTACCAATGTTCTAGCGAAGAGGATAAATAGGGTGGTCAGTAGGACTTTAAACTTCTGAGTTGGGGGGAAGGGAAAGTGAAAGCGACAGAGAGTATGGAGTTAAATGGAAAAGATAAGCGGCAGGATAGCATATGTGCAGGCAGATTTAAACTTGAGACAGACTGGGAATGCAGCAAAAAGGAAGGATAACTTAGGACATCTTATGACTTCCAATATCTCTAATGATAAGAAAGTTAGCATGAAAGCACTTTACCTGAATGCTCGTAGCATTCGTAACAAAGCAGATGAACTAATGGCACAGATGATCGTGAATGATTATGATGTGGTAGGCATCACATAGACGTGGTTACAGGGGGGTCAGGACTGGTAGTTAAACATCCAAGGATTTTCAACTTATCGAAGAGACAGGGAGGTGGGCAGAGGGGGCGGGGTTGCCTTGTTAGTTAAGAACAAAATTAAATCTATGGCACTGAATGACATAGCATTGGATGATGTGGAGTCTGTGTGGGTGGAATTGAGGAACCACAAAGGCAAAAAAACCATAGTGGGAGTTATGTACAGACCTCCTAACAGTGGTCAGGACCAGAGGCGCAACATGTACCAGGAAATAGAGAAGGCATGTCAGAAAGGCAAGGTCACGGTGATCATGAGAGGCTTCAATATGCAGGTGGACTGGGTAAGTAATGTTGCCAGTGGATCCAAAGAAAGGGAATTCATGGAATGCTTACAGGATGGCTTTTTCGAACAGCTTGTCATGGAGCCCACAAGGGAGCAAGCTATTCTGGACCTAGTGCTATGTAATGAACCAGACTTTATAAAAAATCTTAAAATAAGGGAACACTTAGGAAGCAGTGATCATAATATGGTAGAGTTCAGTCTGCAGTTTGAAAGAGAGAAGGCAAAATCGGATGTAATGGTGTTACAGTTAAATAAAGGTAATTATGAGGGCATGAGAGAGGAACTGACGAAAATAGACTGGAAGCAGAGCTTGGCAGGGAAGACAGTAGAGCAAAAATGGCAGGAGTTTGTGGGTAAAATTGAGGACACTGTACAGAGGTTCACCCCCAAGAAGAGAAAGATTATCCGGGGAGGGATTAGACAGCCATGGCTGACAAAGGAAGTCAGGAAATCTATCAAAGAAAAAGAGTGATCCTATAAAGTGGCCACAAGCACTGGGAAATCAGAAGATTGGGAAGGCTACAAAAACAAACAGAGGATAACAAAGAGAGAAATAAGGAAGGAGAGGATCAAGTATGAAGGTAGGCTAGCCAGTAATATTAGAAATGATAGTAAAAGTTTCTTTCAATACATAAGAAACAAACTTCAGGCTAAAGTAGACATTGGGCCACTTCAAACTGTTGCTGGAAGCCTAGTGATGAGAGATAAGGAAATAGCAGGAGAACTTAATAAGTACTTTGCATCAGTCTTCACAGTGGAAGACATGAGTAATATCCCAACAATTAAAGGGAGTCAGGGGGCTGAGTTGAGTATGGTTGCCATTTCAAAAGAGAAAGTGCTAGAAAAGCTAAAAGGTCTTAAAATTGATAAATATCCTGGCCCCGATGGGCTACATCCTAGAGTTCTGAGGGAGGTGGCTGAGGAAATAGTGGAGACATTGGTTGAGATCTTTCAAAAGTCACTGGAGTCAGGCAAAGTCCCGGATGATTGGAAGATCGCTGTTGTAACCCTCTTGTTCAAGAAAGGATCAAGACAAAAGATGGAAAATTATAGGCCAATTAGCCTAACCTCAGTTGTTGGTAAAATTCTAGAATCCATCATTAAGGAGGAGGTTTCTAAATTCTTGGAAGAGCAGGGTCGGATTAGAACAAGTCAACATGGATTTATTAAGGGGAGGTCGTGCCTGACAAACCTGTTGGAGTTCTTTGAAGAGGTGACAAGTAGGTTAGACTGGGGAAACCCAGTGGATGTGGTCTACCTAGACTTCCAAAAGGCCTTTGATAAGGTGCCACATGGGAGGTTGCTGAGCAAGGTGAGGGCCCATGGTGTTCGAGGTGAGCTACTGGTATGGATTGAGGATTGGCTGTCTGACAGAAGGCAGAGAGTTGGGATAAAAGGTTCTTTATCGGAATGGCAGCCGGTGACAAGTGGTGTCCCGCAGGGTTCAGTGTTGGGGCCGCAGCTGTTCACATTATATATTAATGATCTGGATGAAGGGACTGGGGGCATTCTAGCAAAGTTTGCCGATGATACAAAGTTAGGTGGACAGGCAGGTAGTACTGAGGAAGTGGGGAGGCTGCAGAAGGATCTAGACATTTGGAAGAGTAGTCCAGGAAATGGCTGATGGAATTCAATGTGAGCAAATGCGAGGTCTTGCACTTTGGAAAAAAAGAATACAAGCATGGACTATTTTCTAAACGGTGAGAAAATTCGTAAAGCCAAAAGTACAGAGGGATCTGGGAGTGCTAGTTGAGGATTCTCTCAAGGTAAACATGCAGGTTGAGTCCGTGATTAAGAAAGCGAATGCAATGTTGTCAATTATCTCAAGAGGGTTGGAATATAAAAGCACCGTTGTGCTACTGAGACTTTAAAAAGCTCTGGTTAGGCCCCGTTTGGAGTACTGTGTCCCCACACCTCAGGAAGGACATACTGGTTTCTAGAGCGAGTCCAGCTGAGATTCACACGGATGATCCCTGCAATGGTAGGTCTAACATATGAGGAACGGCTGAGGATCCTGGGATTGTATTCATTGGAGTTTAGAAGATTAAGGGGAGATCTAATAGAAACTTACAAGATAATACATGGGCTTGGAGAGGGTGGACACTAGGAAATTGTTTCCGTTAGGCGAGGAGACTAGGACCCATGGACACAGCCTTAGAATTAGAGGGGGTAAATTCAGAACAAAAATGCGGAGACATTTCTTCAGCCAGAGAGTGGTGGGCCTGTGGAATTCATTGCCGCAGAGTGCAGTGGAGGCTGGGACACTAAATGTCTTCAAGGCAGAAATTGATAAATTCTTGATGTCACAAGGAATTAAGGGCTACGGAGAGAATGCAGGTAAGTGGAGTTGAAATGCCCATCAGCCATGATTGAATGGCGGAGTGGACCCGATGGGCCAAATGGCCTTACTTCCGCTCCTATGTCTTATGGTCTTAAATAGACGAGGTCTTTGGGTGGGGGAGTCCAGAACTAGAGGGCATAGGTTTAAGGTGAGAGGAGAAGAGACCTAAGTGGCAACTTTTTCACGCAGAGGGTGATGCATGTGTGGAATGAGCTGCCCGAGGAAGTGGTGGAAGCTGGTACAATTGCAACATTTAAAAGGCATCTGGATGGGTATATGAATGGGAAGGGTTTGGAGGGATATGGATCGGGTGCTGGCAGGTTCGACTAGATCGGGTTGGGATATCTGGTTGGCATGGACAAATTGGACCGAAGGGTCTGTTTCCGTGCTGTACATCTCTATGACTCTATGACTAGTGGAGTTCCTCAGGGGTCAGTGTTGGGACCACAACTATTCATGTTATACATTAACGATCTGGATGAAGAAACAGAGCTTTGATACTACATTTCCAGATGACACAAAGGTAAATGGAGGGGCAGGTACTGTTGAAGAAACAGGGAGACTGCAGAAAGACTTAGATAGGCTAGGAGAGTGAGTAAAGAAGTGGCAGCTGGAATATAATGTGGGCAAGAGTTACGTACTTTGATAGGAAGAATAGATTTTTTAAAAATGGTTAAAGGCTTCAGAAATCCAAGGGATTTGGGTGTTGTAATTTATGATTCTGTTAAGGTTAACCTGGAGGTATAGTTGGCAGTTAGGAAGGAAAATGCAATGTACAATTCATTTCAAGAGGCCTAGAATATAAGAACAGGGACACACTAAAGAGACTGTACAAGGCTATGGTCAGACTGCATTTGGAAATTATGAGCAGTTTTGGGCCCAGTATCCAAAGAAGGATGCGCTAGTCTTGGAGGTGATCCAGAGCAAGTTTACAAGAATGATCCTGGGGATGAAGGGCAGGTTGAGGACTCTGTACTCAATGGAGTTGAGAAGGATGAGGAAGGAGTGGACTCAAACTTCCACAATACTGAGAGGCCTGGATAGATTGAACGTGGAGAAAGTGTTTCCACTAGTAGGAGAAACTAGGACTCAAAGGCACAGCCTCAGAGTGAAGGGACAACTCTTTAAAATGGAGATGAGGAATTTCTTCAGAAAGAGGATAGTTAATCTGTGGAGTCATTGCTGCAGAGGGCTATGGAGGCCAAGTCACTGAGTGTATTTAAGACAGACATTAATGTGTTCTTGATTGGTAAGGATCAAGAGTTACAGGGAGAAGACAGGAGAATAGGGTTGAGAAACTTTTCAGCCATGATCCGATGGCAGAGCAGACCTGATGGACCAAATAACCCAATTCTGTTCCTATATCTTACTGTTTTTAACAAACATACCTAATGTATTGCCGATTTTGTTGTGACTTAGATCCAAATATTTCAATTTATGTGAAGTGCTTATGGCCTCAGCCAGGTGCTCAGCAGCCTGATCATCAAAATGGTTCCCAGAAAGGGTAGCTCGCAAGAGTGTTATATTTTCCATGAGCATGGAGGAAATTGCTTTCGCCCCATCAACTCCCAACTGGTTGTCTGATAAGTCAACATCTGTAAAAATTAGAAAAAGACACAGGAGTGGTTAATAATGATTGGCTTCCAATTTATGTTAAAATTAAAAACACCAAGGTTTCAGTATTTTAAATTAAGCTTTTGATTCCTAATGAGTAGTTCACGTCTGATCCTGGTTTTATTGCACATTTTTAGCAGATGTCTACTGAAGTGCATTTTTCAGCAAAAGTCACTGGATAGAAATCAGAATCCAAAATCCAGGCTAACATCCCCATTTCTTACATTAGGAGACCAAAGCCATCTGGGAACCCTTAATTAGCTAAATTGAAATCACAACTTGGGACTGTAGTGATTGGAACAGGGTCAGTCAGGCAGACCTCATAGAATACAAGTTCCCTGATTGAGGCTGTTAATCTGGTCCAATCAGGGAGCCCTGGCTGATTGACATTCCTATTTATATCTGAGGTTCTGTTGACTCAAAGTTGGCTCTGAGATAGCTAAATCAGTATCAAGGACACGACATGTGTAAATAAAGGGTGATGGAATACCAGCCTCGATGAAGTTATTTCAGTGACATGAAGTTATTTTAATGACAGAAAAGCATATTCCTGAAGAAATTCAATCACAATAGTCATCTTTAAGTTGGGGTAAGCAATTCTAGCAGAAGAAACAGTCCAAACTTTGAAGGCAGGCTTAAAGATATAGCCTACAGCTTTACTAGATACTAAACTGTTCAGGGTCCCATTTGATTATAGGACCACCCCTCATGCAACTATAGGGATATCTCCAGCAGAATTGCTTTTGAGTAGAACACTCCGCACCAGGTTAAACCTGATCTTTCCAGGCCAGGGGCTGGAGTAAAAAACACAATCAGGAATTCCAACATCAAAAGCAAAACTCCACTAAGTGAGACAGACAGTTTACGTCAAGGGTTGAAGCTTGGCGTAGGAATTACAGGAATGGCCATACCTGGGTAAGAGACATGGTCGACACGAGGTCAGATCCAGTGATATATAAACTTCAGGTCGGTGTGATGGTCCTGAACAAGCACATGGACCATATGAAAATTGCAAACTTGCAAACTGTGTAGAAGAAAAACATGCCTGCGTCCTCGTGTGCCTTTTTGTCAGTTCTTCCTCTCTATAAAGCATTGAAGATACCTCAGAATTGGAAATGGGCAGGATGGATGGCACCATCACCACATCTTTGCTGCCTGAAGGGATGAATTCCCCCCCCCCCATCCCCCGCCCGAGATGTTCTGGGTGCAAGAGGCAAGCTACTGTGTGTTACATGTCATCTGTATCAGAGGCAGAGGCAGAGTTGGAGGAACCTGACCCAGTGCTAAAATGCCCCAGGAGGATCTACATAAGGAAAGAACTGACTGATGTCATCAGACTCAGACAGGGAGGGATGTAATGATTATAATGGAGGTCAGGCAGATGGACATCATTGAATAAGAGTTCCCTGATTGGACCAGATTAACTGCCCGAATCAGACACCCCTATCTGACAGATCTAAACAGGAGTTTCAGAGTTTCCGTTCACTCAGAGCTGGCCCTGAGGAAGCTGGATCAATGCTGAAAATGTGTTGCTGGAAAAGCGCAGCAGGTCAGGCAGCATCCAGGGAACAGGAGAATCGACGTTTCGGGCATAAGCCCTTCTTCAGAAAAGGGCTTATGAAGCCTGAAGAAGGGCTTATGCCCGAAACGTCGATTCTCCTGTTCCCTGGATGCTGCCTGACCTGCTGCGCTTTTCCAGCAACACATTTTCAGCTCTGATCTCCAGCATCTGCAGACCTCACTTTCTCCTCAAAGCTGGATCAATGTCAAGGACACTCCATGTGCAAATAAAGATGGACTTGGTGACAGGGTACTGGCCTCGAGTTATTTCAAGGATTGCTGGTTTTTAAAGCTTAGTGTCAATAATATGGTGCATTCTGCACTATAAGCTAAGTGGGTGGGGAACTTGAAACTAATAATTAGAAGTCAAGGCAGAAATCAGGTGAATCAAAAACGCACCAACAAATATTTTATATTTACAAAGAACTTACCGGGGGTATTTGTACTCCAAAATTACAATGTCACATAGAAAAAACATCAATGATCAGAAATAAGATTTTAAACTAGCACACAGTAAAATTAATCCACTCTAACATTGCAAAACAATGGGCAATGGTTTCAGGTACTGATCAAGGTATATAGGTGTAGAATATTGCGCTGCTGGCTGGCATGCTGCTTAGCAATCCTCACAAGGTGGGTAACCTACTTCCTTAACAGGCCACTAATTAGGTCTATTGTCAGTTGACAACTGGATTTTCCAGGTGTGCAGAAGCAGAAAGGAACAGTGTAGCTGACTGAAGGTGGCCTTCTCACAGTCGACCAGGGCAGTCAGTGCACTAGGTAGGCTTTGTGAACCTCCTCAATAGGGGCCTAGTTGCCAAGTTGAAGAAATGGCACCTACACATTGCAATTACCATCTCCCTTAACTTGAAACACAAGTCTGCTTCCCTATTGGTTCTTCAGCTTTCACGATCAGTGGCTGATCACACCTCTGGCTACTAACTGGACTGGAAAATTCGCATCAGAGTGACTTCCTCAGAAGTGTGGGGTCAGCAGCCAATCCTCCCCCATCTCAACCATTTGAGATTGATGGTAGGATTCTAAAGCTCACAGCCAAAATTTAGTTCAAACACACAGCTAATCAGAAGCTGCTTTTTACCAAATATGACATTCTTGTCCAATGAGGTTGATGAACTGAATCCACCAATTGAGTTTTTAAACATTGTCCGATGTGTTCCTAGTTCTCTAGCTCCCTCCAGAAAAATGCATATCTTACAGGAGATAATGTCACAATGGAATTATGTGGCAAAACGTACAACACAGTGCTCTGCAGGATCAGGGTATTACATTAAAGATAGTACTGAGATATTTAAACCTGTAATGTAACAATTTTCCATCAGCATTTCTGTAATAGCTCTGGCACCCTCTGCCTCCAGCCAGTTATCCTTCAGATTTAACTTGGTGATTGAGGTGTTGGTTATCAGAGAAACAGAAATTGCCTTGGCACCCTGAAAGTAAAAAAAAAAGTGAAGTGAATTAGTGAAATTTCTCTATTCCAGAGGTGAAGAGAGTGTGTCAGCCCCTGACATCAAGGCTGCATTCAAGGAGCAAAACTGGAATCAATAGGTAGCAGGAGGCACATAGGAAGGTGGTTGTGGTTGTTGGATATCAATGACTTGAGCTCCACAACATCTTTACAGGAGTTCCTCAGAGTAGTGTCTTGGCACAACATCTTCAGCTGCTCCATCAATGACCTTCCTTCTGTAAGGTCATGAGTGGGAATGTTCACCAAAGATTTAACAATGCTTGTACCATTGACCATTCCCAAGGCATGTTCAAATGCAACCAGATCTGGACATTACCCAGACTTGGGATGACAAATAGCAAGTAACATATGGGCAGGCTATGACCTTTGCCAATAACAGACACCCACAGCCCCTTGATATTCAATAGTGTTACCATCACTGAATCCCCCACTATCAACATCCTGGGGGGGGGGGGGGGGGGGTCACCATTGACAAGAAACTCAATTGAATTTGCACATCCACAGTGGCTACAAGCGCAGGTCACAGGCCACAGGAATACGGTGGAGAGAAACTCACCTCCTGAATTCCCCAAAGCCTGTCCACTATCTACAAGACACAACTTGAGAGTGTGATGGAATAATCCCCACTTCCCTGGATGGGTGAAGCTCCAACACCATTCAAGACAAAGCAGCCTGTTTGATTGGCACTACATCCACAAACATCCAATCCCTCCACCAATAATGCTCAGTAGCAGTAGTGTGTACTATCTAAGAGATGCACTGCAGAAATTCTCCAAAGATCCTCAAATCCTTCTAAACCAATGACTATATAATTTATAAGGGCAAAGATACATGGGAACACAACCACATGTAAGTCCCATCATAGCGACTCACAAACATGACTTGACTTCACTGTCACTGGGTCAAATTCCTGGAATTCGCTCCTTAAGAGCATTGTGGGTCAACCCACAACAGGTGGATTGTAGAGGCTCAAGAAGGCTCATCACCGTATTCTTCTCAAGGGCAACTACGAACAGGCAATAAATGCTGGCCAGCCAGCAAGGCTCACATTGCCTTACTTGAGAGATTTTACAAAATACACAAAACAGTAATATAAAATTGACAGTGAGACTACCAAAATGTGAAACACTTGCTGCAATGAAGAAAGGTGATGTTAGTTTTGTCCAACAAATCACTGAAAAATGTGTTTTTTTGTCTTTTGAATGACATGACAAACTCTCTCAGATGGATGCGAAATATTCCATGGTGTTATTACAAGGAACAGAGAAGTTTTCCTCAGTGTCCTGGTCAATATTGATCTCTCAAACAACACCATCACAACAGAATATTTGGTCATTATCACAATGTTGTTTGCAGGAGATTGTTGTATGTTACAGTTAAAATACAGACAAAATAAAAAGAAAATAATTGGCTTTAACTGTAACTATAAAAATGCTTAAAATAGTTAATGAACTACTATGAATTAACTGTTCCAATATAATAACATTCCATAAACACAACCTTGGCAAAGGCAAATTCAATAAAACAGATTGTCTTACATGCAATTCCAGCAGTAGGAGAACCTCAGAATTTAGTTGTAACAAAGAGAGAGGAATATGAGCTTTCACGTCCAGCTGGATGTAAGTTTGCTCGCTGAGCTGGAAGGTTCATTTTCAGATGTTTTGCCACCATACTAGGTCACATCATCAGTGATCCTCCAGTAAAGTACTGGTGTTAGTGATCTGCTTTCTATTTATGTGTTTAGGTTTCCTTGGGTTTGTGGTATCATTTCCTGTGGTGATGTCAATTCCTGTTTTTTTTCCCCTCAGAGGGTGGTAAATAGGATCAAAGTTGGTGTGTTTGTTAATAGAGTTCCGGTTGGAATGCTATGCTTATTGGACTTCTTGTGTATGCCTCTGTTTAGCTTGTCCTAGGATGGATGTCTTGTCCCAGTTGAAGTGGTGTCCTTTCTCATCTGTATGTTAGGATACTAGTGAGAGTTGTCATGTCTTTTTGTGGTTAGTTGATGTTCATCTCACTAGTATCCTAACATACAGATGAGGAAGGACACCACTTTGACTGGGACAACACATCCATCCTAGGACAAACCAAACAGACACACACCAGAATTCCTAGAAGCATGGCATTCCAACCAGAACAAACACATCAACTTGGACCCCATTTACCATCCTCTGAGAAAAAGAACAGGAAATGACATCACCAACCGAAGGAAACCTAAACACATAAATAGAAAGCGGGTCACTAACACCAGTGCTTTACCAGAGGTTCACTGATGATGTTACCTAATGTGATGATGGAATGTCTGAAAATGATCTTTCCAGCTTAGTCAGCAAACTTACATCCAGAACCTCAACCTAAGCTGCAAATCTTCTCAAAACTCGCTTTCACATCCAGCTTCAAGACCTCAGCAACTGCAGCACGCTTAAACCAATAATCCTGGTTTTTAGAATTTGACCCTACCCCATTCATGCTGCTTCTATTGTCCCAACTTTAAAAGTCCCACGGTCTCATAAGCTGTTTATTGGCTTTGGAGCAGACTGGTCATCACCTCTACATCAACCTTCCTTCACAAAATATACCTCTTAAAACCTTTGTATCACCACAAAAATGCTTCAGAAATCTTGTGGCCACGAATGTACTATGTAAATTCAAGTCAGATTTTTTTAGACTGGTAATATGATATTGTCTCAGTTTGAGAAGCCAAAGAAGTCAAATGCAATTTTCATCATATTTCCTTTGTACGCAATAGCTCACCAGTAAATCAAATGAAGCGTCAGCAAATTAAAGAAAAATACAGGTTGCAAAACAATCAAGTGCAGTCAACCATAAACCTCCTCAATCTTACCCACAACTTTTATTATAGTACAATCTAAGCATAATGTTGTAAAATAAATGATAATCAGATAGGGCGGGCAGTGGAGGAGATGTTAACTTCAGTCCTGGGGGGTGGTAGTGACAATATTGCTGCTGGTGGAGGAGAAAGTGTGGTATCTCCACTGCCAAACACCATTTATCACAATTACTTCAAAAAGACAAATATTCAGCATTTTGATGAGAGAAATAATACAAAGTTTCATGGTAATGACTCTTTCTGACTGAAAATGCTGGAAACATTCAACTTAGCCATTTATCACAAAATAACATGCATCACCAAAAACAAAGCAAGGCTTCGCTACTACTAGTGCATCAAATGTAACTGATGCCAAGAAACCACAACATAAATCATAACAAATAAAATCATAATATCATAAAACATCAATGAAAATTTACTAAATGGTCCTAATGGTAGGATCTCAGCATAACTAACAATGCTGGAAAATATACCAAATAGTATCAAAAGTCAACATTTCCAAGATTGAGAAGGAAAAGCTCCAGACCTTCTGATTCTAACTTTTCTGAATAAATTTATCATTGGAAATTCTTCCCAGTTTTCAAAAGATTCTGCCACAGCAACAATTATGATTTTATATCTCTTAGATTTTTACAATTCTGATATTATACAATTTGTTGTAGCTGTAGCAATAGTTCACACTCCATGTACTCCCTTTGAAGATAAATATTTTCACCTGACATGTACAAGATTATGAAGGTTTGGTTTCCAAGGAAAAACAAGCTAAATTTGGACACAAAACCCTGATAAGAAATGATGAAATACAGTGCAATAAAAAGAATTTTCAAGATATTAAGTTATTTTAAAGTGATAGTCTTCTTTACAGACTGGACACACATCTCTTTTCCCATAGTATATATTTAGTTCTCAAATTTAGGGCTCAGCCAGCTATTTTTAAAAAGGTGGTCATCCATTTTTACATGTTTTGCAGAAATTGTATATTACGAATTTTGGGTGCAAACAAGATTGACTTGACTACTCTGCTTTCTTCCTGTAGTTGAATACCGAGCATATCATTGCAAGGAGTCCATGCTTTCAGGGAGGATGGCAGGTATGAAAAATCTCAGGATCAAAACAAGGCTTTATAAAATGAAGTATAAACAAAAGTACTTGAAATAAAAGTATAAGCTTAGGAGGTGGTTCTGTTTTGACAAATAAAAGAAATTGTTGACTGTTGAACTGACATCTTTATAATAAGTTTGTCTTTACGTGATTTTTTTGATCACTATCTCAATGTGTATTTGGATAAGATTGATAATATTAAGTAGGTGTTAATGATACTTTAAAAGGCCTGCTGATGGAACAAAAGTTTTATTTCCCCAAAGATTTTCAAGTGGATATGTTTTGATCAGGAGTTCCACACTTGTTCTGGTTATTATTTAGCTTATTGGATATATTTAAAATGGGTACGGAAGGGGCTTGAATAAAAATAAAATATTGCAGATGCTGGAAATTTGAAATAAACACAGAACATACTGAAGGAACTCAGTAGTCCTGGCAGCATCTGTAGAGAGAGAAACAGAGTTGACATTTTGAGTACAGTATGACTCTTCTTTAGAAGTAGTGCAGAGTGTTATCTGCACCCTTTTCTAGTACCCAATGAAAACTGCGAAATGCCAGGTGTCCGAGGATTCGAACCTGACCATATTTTAAGCAGCTCTGGATTTGTTTCAACTCTGAAAACATCTGGGATGAAGAGTCAGGACGAGATAAATGGGCAGCAGACTGTCAATAACAAGAGCGTATCAGTTCTTTTAAAAAAATAAATGTAAACAATTTTAAAATTTACCTGAGGGCCAAGCCCATAATGCATCATAACGAGTTCTGTTTGATTCATGTTCCGCAGGAAGGAAGAGATTGGTACCACACCATATGTTTCACATGCTTGTTTATACTTGGTTTTCCCTGTGTGATCATAGGCTTTCAAAACCCCTTCTGAAATAGAACATTGCAAATTTAATGAAGGTCTTCTGGTGTACTGTAGTGGTAGTTTCCCTACCTCTGGACCAGATGGCACCAGTTCAAGTTGTATCTGCTCCAGAAATGTGTCATAACATGTATGAAGAGATTTACACATAACACTTAGAAATTTAACAAGTTTTATATTACAATAATGAAATGCAATATGCTATACCCTTATTTAAATTAAAGCTGTAGTTTTAATACAACCTGTCACAACACAACTGTTCTGATATTTGTGTGAAAATTCTTCACGCTCATATATAGCAAAGTTGCCTTGTTGCTGCATGATTTTAGAACATGACTTCCTCTGTAGTATCACCCAAGTAATCATTCTTTATGAACCTAATTAGCTATTTGGTTGATGGGGTCACCAGATCTGAAGTGAAACAAACTGTCACTCAACACTGACAAATGCACATCTTCCTGCAATGGTTCTATAGGCCAGTAATGAAGAATTGAAACCCCGTTCCCCCTTTCTGGGGACTTGAAGGTACGCTTCTGTTAATTCAAACCAGGAATTGAACTGAAGCATTTTTAATGAGTTTGGCTCAATCACAACTGCTTTACTAATTGATGCATTGAAAACAGAGATTTTAAGATAGGTTTTCCTCTTTCCTTTGTTACTGTTGCTGCTGACACCAACTCGTTTATTTTTCTAGTTATGGGATTTGGAAACTGGACCATTATTTCTTGCCAGTTCCTAGTTTTTCTTGAGATGGTGGTGGTTAGCTGTTTTTTTGAACTATTGCAGTCCATGTGCTGTAGGTTGACCCACAACATTGTCAGAAAGAGAATTCCAAAGTTTGAGCAACAGTGAAGGCACAGTGATATAATTCCAAGTCAGGATGGTAATGATTCTCCAATAGTTGTGTACATGCAATTTCTGAATACAACATAGCAATAGCGAACAAAGAACATAATATCACAGTACAAGGCTCTTCAGCCTTTGATGTTGCGTCGCCCTGTGAAACCATTCTGAAACTCATCTAACCTACACAATTCCATTCATGGCCATATGCCTCACCAATGACAATTTAAATGCCTGTAAAGTTGGCAAGTCTGCAACTGTTGCAGGCAGTGCGTTCCATGCCTCTACTACCGAGTAAAGAAGGTACCTCTGACATCCCTCAATGTGAAGCTACGCCCCCTCATGCTATCCATCACCATCCTTGGAAAAAAGCTCTCACTGTCTACCTGATCTAACCCTGATTATCTTTGATGTCTCAATTAAGTCACCTCTCAACCTTCTTCTCTCTAGCGAAAACAGCCTCAAGTCCCTCAACTTTTCCTCATAAGGCTTTCCCTCCATAGCAGGCAATATCCTTGTAAATATCCTCTGAACCCTTTCCAAAGCTTCCACATCCTTCCTATAATGCGGTGACCAGAACTGCACGCAATACTCCAGTTTTGCACAGCTGCAGCATGACCACATGATTCCAAAACTAGATCCCTCTCCTAATAAAAGCTAACGTATGCCTTAACAGCCCTATCAACCTGGGTAGCAACTTTGAGGGATCTATGTACATGGACACACATCTCTCTGCTCATCTACACTACCAAGAACCTTACCATTTGCCCAGGTCTCCGCATTCCTGTTACTTCTTCCAAAGTGAATCACTTCACACTTTTCCACATTAAACTCCATTTGCCATCTCTTAGCCCAGCTCTGCAGCTTATCTATGTCCTTCTGTAACAACATCCTTCAGCACTACCCACAACTGTACCACAATTATGTCGTTCACAAATTTACTAACCTATCCCTTCTATGCCCTCATCCAGGTCATTTATAAAAATGACCAACAGCAATGGACCCAAAAGAGATCCTAGTGGTACACCACTAGTAACTGAACTCCAGGATGAACATTTCCCATCAACCACCACCCTCTGTCTTCTTTCAGCTAGCTGATATCTGATCCAAACCACTAAATTGCCCTCAATCTCATGCCTCTGTATTTTGTGCAGTAACCTACCATGGGGAACCTTTTCAAATGCCTTCCTGAAATTCATATACATCACATCAACTGCTTTACCCACATCCATCTGTTTGGTCACCTTCTTAAAAGAACTCAATAAGGTTTGTGAGGCATGACCTACCTTTCACAAAACCGTTTTGACTATCCCTGATCAACTTATTTCTATTGAGATGATTATAAATGTTCTCTCTCTCATAACCTTTTCCAACACTTTATCCACAACCGAAGTAAAGCTTGCTGGTCTATAATTACTAGGGTTGTCTCTACTCCCCTTCTGGAACAAGGCAACAACATTTGCTATGCTCCAGTCTTCTGGTACTATTCCTGTAGACAATGACAACATAAAGATCAAAGCCAAAAGCTTGGCAATCTCCTCCCTGGTTTCCCAGAGAATCCTAGGATAAATCCCATCTGGCTCAGGGGATTTATCTATTTTCACATTTTCCAGAATTTCTAACACCTCCTCCTCGTGAACCTCAATCCCATCTAGTCTAGTAGCCTGTTTCTCAGTATTCTCCTCGACAGCATTGTCTTTTTCCAATGTGAATACGGATGAAAAATATTTATTTAGCCCTTTCCCTAGCTCCTCTGACTCCACACACAACTTCCCATTACTGTCTTTGATTGGCCCTAATCTTCCTCTCCTCATTCTTTTATCTCTTATGTACCTTTAGAAAGCTTTAGGGTTTTCCCTGATCCTATTTGCCAACAACTTCTCATGTCCCCTCCTCGCTCGTCTTAGCTCTCTCTTTAGGTCTTTCCTGGCTACCTTGTAACTCTCAATCACCCTAACTGAGCCTTCATATCTCATCCTAACATAAGCCACCTTCTTCCTCTTGACAAGAGATTTAACTTCCTTAGTAAACCACAGCTCCAGCGCTCGACAACTTCCTCCCTGTCTGACAGGCACATACTTATCAAGGACACACAGTAGCTGTTCCTTGAATAAACTCCACACTTCTATTGTGTCCATGCCCTGCAGTTTCCTTCCCCATCCTAAATAGAAATCTTGTCTAATCACATCATAATTGCCTTTCCCCCTGCTGCGGCTCTTGCCCTCCAGTGTATACCTATCCCTTTCATCGCTAAAGTAAACCTAACTGAATTATGGTTATTATCACCAAAGTGCTCACCTACCTCCAAATATAACACCTGGCTGGGTTCATTATCCAATACCAAATCTAATGTGGCCTTGCCCCTTGTTGGCCTGTCTGCATACTGTGTCATCAAACCTTCCTGCACACAATGGACAAAAACTGACCCATCTAAATTATTTGAACTATAGTATTCTCAGTTAATATTTGGAAAGTTGAAGTCCCCCATAACAACTACCCTGTCATTCTCACTACTATTGAGAATCAGCTTTGCTATCCTTTCCTCCACATCTCTGGAACTAATTGAAAGCCTAGAGAAAACTCCCAATAAGGTGACCGCTCCTTTTCTATTACTAATCTCAACCCATACTATCTCAGTTGATGAGTCCTCAAATGTCCTTTTCGCAACCACAAAACGGTCCTTGATAACAACTCTTTTATCATCTTCTCTGTTTTTACTGAAACATCTAAATCCCGGAACTTGCAACAACCATTCCTGTCCCTGCTCTACACATGGGTCTGGACCTGGGGTTTTGATGTTGAGGCCATTTCAGAGACAAGCCGCAAGTTCACCCACTTTATTTCAGATGCTCCTAGCGTTAAAATAGACACACTTTAAACCAACATTTTGCTTGTCGGTGGCCTCTTGCAACCCTGAACCTTTATTTTGGATCTGCCTACGCTCAAGCTCCTCTATACTCGAATTACAATTTAGGTTCCCACTCCCCTGCTGAATTAGTTTAAACCCACTTGAAGAGCATTAGCAAATCCCCCCTCCAGGATATTGGTACCCCTCTGGTTCAGGTGAAGACCAAACATCCTGTTCGCAGAGGTCTCACCTACTCCAGGAAGAGCTCCAATTATCCAGGAATCCAAAACCGTAGCCATGTGTTCAACTCCTCTCTCTCCCTATACCTCACCACGCTAGCACGTAGCACAGGTAACAAACCAGAGAGAACTGTTTGTCCTAGCTCTTAGCTTCTACCCTAGCTCCCTGAATTTCTGCCTGAAATCCCTATCTCTCTTCCTACCTATGTTGTTGGTGCCTATGTGGACCACGACTTGGGGCTGCACCCCCTCTCCCGCAAGGATCCTGAAAACACGATCAGAGACATCACTAACCCTGGCATCTGGGAGCCAACACACCAACTGCAAGTTTCTCTTGTTCCCAAAAAACCTCCCATCTGTCCCCCTAACTATGAAATCCCCAATACTAATGGTCTGCTCCTCTTTCGCCTTCCTTTTGGAGGAACAGGGACAAACTCTGTGCCAGAGACCTGTGCCCCATTGCTTACACCTGGCAAGTTCCACTTCCTGAATGAGCTGAAGTGATTGACATAGTGAGATAGTATTCAAAGTTAAATAACCAGGCAACAACTGGAATAACTATTGCCCCAGTTGACTGCTCTATTTAGGCAGGAGTGAAAACTTGGATCAATTGCACTCCTTAATTCAAATATGGAGGCCAATTGTGCTCCTATTTGGAAAACAACGGTTTATTGAATTATTATGGCTTTGTGGGAGAATTACTAGACTCCAGAGACCCAAATATCATTCTAGAGACCCAGTTTTGTGTCCTATCATGGCAGATGTTATAATTTGAATTTAAAAGGGGCTCTTGTGATGCAGACGGAGGGTCCTACGTGTGGACCGACAGAACCTTGGCCTGCGTTCAAATTCCATCTGCCCCAGAGCTGTGTAATAACATCTCTGAACAGGTTGATTAGAAAAAAGTTTTTTTTTAAAAAAAAGACACTGAATCATTACAATCATTAACCTGGTATCTTATTCATGTTTATGGTGCACTGTCACATCAAACAGTGGAATTACCCACTAAAACATGGAGATTATTTCTTGGGTAGTTTTTTAAGCCTTCATGCTTTACTGAAGAAGTTTCATTATCTTTGATTGCACCTCCCATTGTTTGGGATGTATTTTGGGCTTCTCATTAATCCAGTGGCATTCTTAATTTTTCTTACCATCCAGATCTTCATCTAATCCTCCATTATCGAGCATTTCATCATCAGAAATATCCTCAAATAATTCAGATACTTTGTGGATAGGTGTCTCATGTGTGCAGATTTCTTCTGTGTGGTCCTTTGCCTGAAAGCTGCTTTGCACTCGAGTAACTGTCTGGAAAGTGTAAAATTGAAACGAAATCAGATTAACTAGTCTACATTAGCCTCATATTGGAAATTATACCAGCAAATCACAGACCTATTAAATGTTCCATCACAATTTTAAAAAAAAATCATTTGTGGGATGGGTGCTGCTGGCTGGACAGCATTGATAGCTCATCCCTATTTACCCTTGAGAAGATGGTGGTGAGCTGCTGTGTTCAATCGCTGCAGCCCATTTATTGTGCAGCCACGATGCTGGGAGGGAGAGAATTACAGAATTTTGACATAACGACCGTAAAGGAACAGCGGTATAGTTCCAAGTCAGGGTGGCGAGGGGCTTGGAGGGGGACTTGCAGGTGGTGGTGTTTCAAAGTACCTGCTGCCCTTCTCCTTCTGGATGGAAGTGGTCGTAGGTTTGGAAGGTTCTAAGAATCTTTGGTGAATTTCTGCAGTGCATCTTGGAAATAGTACATACTGCTGCTACTGAGCTTTGGAGGTGGAGAGATTGAATGTTTGTAGACATGATGCCAATCAGGCATGTTGTTTTGTTCTGGATGATGTCAAGCTTCTTGAATGTTGTTGGAGGTGCACCCATCCAGGTAAGTGGAGAGGATTCCATCACATTCCTGACTTGTGCCTTGGAGGTGGTAGATAGATTTTGGGAGACAACTTACTCGCCGCAGTATCCTTAGTCTCTGACCTGCTCTTGGACCAGTGTTTTTTTTTAAAATATATTTATTTATTAGCAAATTTTTTTAACTTCACAAACACATAAAATTATTGAAAAATACAAATCGGCATAATAAAAAGAAAAAACCCACAAATTACAATACAACGACTGTCTACTAACTACTAACCTACTCCTTGCAAGGCAACACCAATAAATAAGCAAATAACTAATAGATCAAAAAAAAAGAAAAGTAAAAAATAAGAACAATACAGAACAGCTATGCTCGGCGTAAAAACTCCCAAACAAAGGAATGGGAGCATTGTATATATATCCGTATTAACTCAGGAGACCCCCTTCAGGGCCCAGGGCTCGACAAACCTAACCGTGCTGTTTAAACAAATGCCTTAGTTAAGATAGTTGACAAATCTATACCCAAATAATTCAAGTAGGGCTGCCATGTCTTATAAAAATGGCCTGTTGTGTGGTAAACCATGTTTGTAAAAAGGTCCAAGGGAATGTGCTCCAGAATTAATTTCTACCATCCCAGCAAGCCCAGTGGGTTCTCAGACACCCAGCTCATCGGAATATTCTTCCATGCACAGTATGCAAGAACATTAAATAGTTTCTTCCCACGTCCGTCTAAAGATAGTAAATTCGGTAGACCTAAGAGGAGAGTTATCGGGTCTACTTTGACTTCAGTCCTCAATAGCCTCTCTCTCTCCTGCCACAGCTCTCCAATAAACACGGAGCTTGGGGCATGTCCAGAAGCAATGGATAAGAATGCCTACACTTATTTTACATTTGGGGCACACTGAAGATGCCCCTTTTTTTTTTTTTTAAAAACTTCACCAGATGGTCCACTGCCATATGAACCCGATGCAGAACTTTTAACCGCATAGCGCATGCCCTATTACAGATTGAGATCTTTCAAGTATTCTCCCATATGTTTTTCCATGTTTGAGAAGAGATCTCCACTCCTAGCTCTTGCTCCCAGACCTCACATAACCAGTTAATATCCTGCCAGGCCCTGCCACCCAGCAGGTGATAGAGGGCACTAACCAAAAGGGTGCTTGTGGAATGTAGCAACAACCTCTTTGTATGGGGCTTATAGAGCTTAGTGAGAAGCGTAGTCTTCTTCTGGGTGAAATCCCTAACCTGAAAAAAAAACGGAAAGGATCTCTGCTGGGCAACCCGTATTTGCGGCTAGGTTGCTCAAAAAACATCATAACCTCCCCTCAAACAAGTCTCCCAAACTAGAAACTCTTCTCGCTGCCCATAGTTTGAGCTTTGAGTCCATCATCCCTGGTCAGAACCCTGGCATGCCAACTATAGGCGTAAGTGGCAAAGTCTTGGATAAGCGACCTCACTCTGACACATTGCCCTCCACGCCTTGACTGTACTAATGACAATGGGGTTCCAGCAGTGGTCCATAACTGTCTTCATCTTATCCATAAACAACAGGTTAATAAGGGGGCACTTTGCCTAGGAGGCCTCGATATCCAGCCATATTGAGTTTGGATCGTTACCTACCCAGTCGCAGACAAAGGACAGCAGGGAACCCGATTGATACCTCCTGATGTCTGGGAAATCAACTCCTCCCCCTCCTTAAGGCAACTGCAATTTAGTAAGTTTGATGGGGGCCACCCATGATGCCAGACAAAAGAACCAAACCATCCCATAAGCTTCCGCAACGTTGACCTGGGAAAAATTATAGGGAGAAAGTGAGGTCTGCAGATGCTGGAGATCAGAGCTGAAAATGTGTTGCTGGAAAAGCGCAGCAGGTCAGGTAGCATCCAGAGAACAGGAGAATCGACGTTTCGGGCATAAGCCCTTTCCTGAAGAAGGGCTTATGCCCGAAACGTCGATTCTCCTGTTCCCTGGATGCTGCCTGACCTGCTGCGCTTTTCCAGCAAGACATTTTCAGCAAACATTATAGGGAGCATACGCATAGGATAAAGCAAACGAGGAAGAACATTCATCTTAATGAGAGATATTTGGCCCAGCCATGAAATTGAAAGAGCCTCCCATCTCTGGAGATCCCGCCTAATATTGTCAAGCAAGTGAGCAAAGTTAGTCCGAAATAACAGATCAAACTTGGAGGTAATTAAAATGCCTAGGTATCGGAACCCTGCCCGTGACCACTTAAAAGGGAACTTAGGGCCTTGAGGTTCCTCCGATTTTGCAAAGTTAATCTTATTTCCTGAAATAGCCCCAAATGAATTGATACATGGGATCAAATGGGGTACTGATGTCATCGGCTTGGATAAAAACAGAAGGACATCATCCGCATACAGTGTAATCTTGCATGCCGTCGATCCCACTTCCGAAGCGGTTATGTGGATGTTCTGACTATTGGACTCTGCCAGCGGTTCTATCACCAACGTAAACAATAGAGGTGTACTGCTGTGCTAGTTGTTCCTACAAAGATCCCCAGGGTAGTGGCTTTGAGTATTCTTTAGAGATTCCTCTTGCTGTGAACAGAGTTGATCATATTATGCCTGGGCATGTGAAAAATGAATTCTGATGTAAACCTGTAATCTTACCATAACAGGATGCATTGCATCTTTAGTAATCCAGCTGTGGTATCTGAGCATTCTTAGTTACAATGTTTGGGTCTCGGTGGGTTACTCTTCGGAGGGTCGGTGTGGACTGATTGGGCTGAAGGGCCTGTTTCCACACTGTAAGGAATCTAATAACGGTGAGAGGGGGCAGCCTTGCTGACTATCCTTACCAATCCTAAAATTCTCAGGCTTCACCCCATTGGTGATGACTGCAGACAGAGGGTGGCGATATAAAACCTCCACCCACCTAACAAAGACCCCACCCAACTCAAACTGTTCTAAGACATAAAAAAGATACGGCCATTCCACACAGTCAAATGCTTTCTCTGCATCGAAGGAAATCACCAACCCCTGAATCGATCGTTGCTGACAAACTTGGACCATATTCAGCAACCTTCTGATATTATTAGAGGACTCATGGCCCCTTATAAAGCCTCTCTGGTCCTCTTCAACAATATGGGGCAACACCTATTCCAATCTCAGCGCCAGGATCTTAGACAGAATCTTGAAATCTGAATTCAATAGAGATGGGACTGTATGAGGCACAATCCTCGGGAACCTTCTCCTTAAGAATTAAGGAAATATTAGCTTCTCTCAAAGATGGTGGTAGGCATTCATGGATATAGGAGTGATTATACATCTTCAACATCGGCCCCGACAGGATCCCTATAAACTCCTCATAAAACTCACCCGGGAGACCATCAGGGCCAGGCACTTTCCCACTCTGAATCTGCCTAGCTGCCTCCTGTATTTCCTGAACTGTCAAGGGGCATTAAGGAGAGAGGCCTGTGCCAAGGTTACCCTTGCGAGGTCTAGGTTCTTAAAAAAGGCCTCCATTTTAGCACTCCTGTCTCGCAACCTTCAGACTGATACAATTCAGAGTAAAGTCTCCAAAAAGCCTCATTCGTCATTTTAGCATTGTATGTAAGGACCCCGGCGCTGTCTCTGATTGCTATATTGGACTGGGGAGCACACTTTTTCCTAGTCAGGTATGCTAAATACTTCTCCGGCCTACCCCCATACTTGAACAGCCTTTGACTAGCAAAAGCAAGTTCTTTCTTCACGTTTTGTGTCAGTATTGAATTCAAGGCAGCCCAGAAGGGCCTTGATCCTGCTGTAGCTTAGTCACTGAAGGCCGCGCAAAATATGCCGCCTCGGCAGCTTTCAACTGTGTCTCAAGGAGATGCTGCTGTTCCTCCTTCAGTAGTTTCCAGCTAGCCGAATAGGAAATAGCTAATCCCCTAGCAAAGGCCTTAGTGGTCTCTCATAGCATAGACAGACTACTAGCCGTGCCTGAGTTGATAGTCAAGAATTCCTGAAATTCTTTCAAAAGGTATTCCACAAATTTGGAATCCTTAAGGAGAAAAGGGTCTGCAAACCTAGCCCCTCACTCTTGGCCTTAACTTCCAAATAGACCACTGAGTGATCAGAGGTAGCTATATTCCCAATTTTGCAACCCATAAATCGAATCCAGAAGGGCTGAGGGAGCCAGAAAGAGATCATTCCTAGTGTGACATTTATGTGGGTTTGAAAAAAAAAGTGAAATCCCTGCCGGTAGGGTGAAGACATCTCCAAATATCCACCAACCCCAACTCCTCGCATAAGTCAGCCACCTGCTTGGCCTGTGAAGCACTAGTTGGGGGCCCACTAGGCATCCTGTCCACTGTCGGATCCAAAAGACAATTAAGATCCCCCCCATAATAATGTGCTGTGTTCCAAAGACACTCAGCTTAGTGAAAGCAGTAATCAAAAATTTGAGGGGATGCACTGGAGAACAGTAGACATTTAAAATGCCATATTTCTCGACCCCCGCCTGCCCCCCGCCATGAATCAGGCTTTAATTATCACAAACCATCCCTGCTCATCTTTCACCTGCTCTAATAAAGTAAACAGAAGATTTTTCTGGATTAAGTACAGCCACTCCCCTACTTTTAGTAGTAAAGGATGAAAAGAATACTCGGTTATAACCCCCCCCCCGTTGTAACTTCAGGTGTTCGCCAACATCAAGATAGGTTTCCTGCAACAAAGCGATATCAACCCTTTCCCTCTTAAGGTTAGAAAGCATTTTTTTCCTTTTAACAGGCGAATGACTTCCCTTGATATTCCAGGTGGACTATTTAATAAGACACTTAGCCATATCCCCTTTCAGACACCCTTGAACCCCTGGGAGGGGGAACCCTGCTTACAAAGCGCCAAGCACAAGTAAATAAAGACTCAGAGTCAAAGAATTGCGTATACAAAACCTACTCTATCATAACTACAAACAACCATCACTACCAAAAAATTACAAAGAAAACCAACTATAAAACCCTGAATAGAAGACTCTTCCCCCTGCCCACCATACACACCTCTTCCTTCACAGCTCCTTCAAATCCAGACTGTGCCCTTGCCTTAGGCAAGAAGAAAAAAAAAAGATGATCCTAAAATCAAATGAAAAAAGACAAAGTCAGGATGAGCACTCCACCCATCCCTGGCTTCATGTCACCCCTACTTGTGACTAAAAGAGAAACAGCACAAACAAAATAAAAGGGGAGACAACAAAGAACATCCACAAGATTTCCCATATAAAATCCAATTTCATATATAAAAAAAAATGAACTTATTCAAAGTTTTTTTTCAAAAAAGAAATTAGGGAGAAAGAAAGGAATAAAAAAAAAATGGAAAACAAAGGAAAAAAAGAGAACAAACATTAACAGTATTCTTCAGGCTAGTTCATCTATTTTAAAGTGTCGACAAAGTTTTTAGCTTTATCCGCTGAGTCAAACGTATAAACTGCGTCCTCATGGCTGAAACGGAGACTGCAGGGTACCTCATGGAGTACTGGATGCCCAGATTGCTCAGCCTCTTTTGAATTAAAGCTGCAGAGAAATCCTGGAAAAACATGATTTTTGACTCCTTGTACAGCAGTGCCTGCGGATCATTTCCAAGTCATCAAGAGGCTTCTATTACTTTTTGCTTGTCATTATATGAGTGGAAGTGCACTAGGACCGGGCAGGGGAGCTGTACTGGCCCTGACCTATGCACTGTAACCTGATAAGCCCTTTCAATCTGCAGCCTGCTGGACTTGATGTGAAGGCTCAAAACCTTTGGCAGACAGCTTTCAAAGAAGCTGACTGGCTGCTCACCTTCCTTACCTTCAAGAAGCCCAACAATTTTGAGATTTATCTTCCGACCTCGATTTTCGAGGTTGTCGATATGGTCTTGCAAGGCCCGCACCTCTCGCTCCAGCACCTGGATGAGGACTCCATCACAGCTTCCGAAGCCTTAGTTCGACCAACCACCTCCTCGAGCCACTCCCAGAGGCCCTGGATCTCCTGCTCATGCTTCTGAAGCATGGATGCGATAGGTTGGACCTGGGCATGAATCTCCCCACGGAGCTCCTCAATTACAGCCCCAACTTTCAAGGCAAGTCTCACCATCGCCGCAGCCAATTCCTGTGAGTCTGTCAGGTCCCCAGGGGGTTCAGGAGAGGCTGCCATCTCAGGTATGCCTGGTGCTACAGGGGAGTGTCCTCCCTGCAGCTGTTTGCTAACTCCTTTTCCGTTTGGCATCCTTCCCACCCCAAATGGGTGTTCTGCAAGGTTTTAAACTAGTAATTCCATCAGATAAGTTGGCCAGGGATGGCAAAAAACACCAGTATGCCTTGGCTGTTCGACAGAACTGTCCACAGCAGTTTTACAGAATCGCCGCCATCTTGCTGAGTCCACTGTGTTTATGAGTTGAGTCCAATTGAGTTTCTGGTCAATGGTAAATAAAAGGGTGTTGAGAGTGGGGGAAAGTCAGTAATGGTAATACCGTTGAATGTCATGGGGCGGTGGTTGTAGTGTCTCTTATTAGTGATGAAAAGAATTTCAGCAATTTCACTTAGAAACCTGACCAAAATAAACTATATACCAAGATCCTCATCTACAGTTAATTTACAAGAGCAGATGATGGAAGGAAATGTGCCAGTTGCCCAGTAAAAGGAAGACTCATTAAGATATTGATTCTTTGCTAGCATGTAGGATGTTGATACAGATGTGGGCATTATTTATGTTCAAACCTTGATCTTTAGCATTGGCAAGTGGCTTTATGAATGAAAGCTACATAAGTTGAAATATAAATGGTGCAAGTTTTGTTACAGTTGTACAAAGCTCTGATTTGGTATTTGTTTGAACTGTGGACAATCCTGGCAGGACAATTGTACGTAAAGCCCTTCCAAAGATGGGTTGCAACTTCGAGCATTTGAGAGCTTTACAAAATGCAGGTAGTTACAGTTCTGCATTGACAATAACACTGAGTAAAGTAATTGTAAAACTCTGGTAGTGTACAGCTTAAAACATTGCTCAATGACAAGATGTTGAGGCTCTCAGAAGATTAGGTTGCACATTTCTTTCATGTCCTGATGAGTGCAAGACAAAGTGCTCTGACTGTGTCTTTTTGAAATGTGAAAGCAATTGTATGTGAAGAATTTCAAAGTGTCAAGCAACTATTCTGTTGAACAATGGAACACATAAGCAATAGTTTCAATAGATTGTTCATCCAACAATTCAAACCAGACCTGGTCATAATGGTGTACTTTAATAAATGGATAAACACTGTTGAACCCTCTCCTAGTACCATTTGGAGGAAAGGTTTCCTCAGTGTCCTGGCTAATTGTTATTTTTTTAACTAATTTAAAAATATATCCAGGATCAGGTATTCAATGTCATTTGATAGACTTTACTGTGCATATTCTCCACAATAAAATGTCATAAAGAAGTTCTGGCATTATCATGTTGCTGTTTGTGAGAGTTTCCTATGAGCAATTTGACTACCAAATTTCCTATAATACAACAGAGACTATACATCAAAAAGTACTCCATTGGCTGCTAATACTCCAGCAGTTGTGAAAACCTTGGAGTAAGCAATTGACATTATTGCCTTCTGAAAGTTACGCTTAGACTGGTTTCCTTGTGAGCAAGGGTATTCGACTCAACAATGTTAAAATATAAAATCCTAAATTATGGCATGCATTGCACCTATGAAAACAAAAGTGTTTTATGGGGACTGAGTAGCTTTAGGACATGGGAGGACCCCACCATACAAATTTAAGTATTTACTTCCTACTTGTGGCAGAGTGGTACTATCACTAGATTAGTAGAGCCATAGAGAGATATACAGTATGGAAACAGACCCATTGCTCCAACTCGTCCATACCAACCAGATATCTTAACATAATCTACTCCCATTTACCAGTACTTGACCCATCCTATTCAAACACCCATCCAGATGCCTTTTAAATGTTGTAATTGTACCAGCATCCATCACTTCTTTTGGCAGCTAATTCCATACATGCACTAGCAAAAGGTTGCCCCTTAGGTCCCTTTTAAATTTTTCCCCTAAACGCATGCCCTGTCGATCTGGACTCCCCCATCCCAGGGAAAAGACCTTGTCTATTTACCCTATCCATGCCCCTCATGATTTTATAAATCTTGTTATGACATGGGATTAACCCTCTGGCTTAATTTAAACCAGCAACACAGAACAGATTTATCCCGTGCAGTAATCTGTAAATTCGAGAGGGCAAAAAAAATTTAAAGTAAGAATTAACAACTTTAAGAAATAAAGTATAACAGAGAATAATTAACTAACAGCTACTTACAACTCCTTCCTCTAATCTAGTTTTTACCTTCACTTCTGTAATACTAGTCCGAGTAAGATTTACAAAACAAAACTTCTTATCTCAAAACCAGGCAGCTTTTGGTTCTTCTCTGTATTCCTGTCTTCCTGAAGAAGGGCTAATGCCCGAAACGTCGATTCTCCTGTTCCTTGGATGCTGCCTGACCTGCTGTGCTTTTCCAGCAACACATTTTCAGCTTCTTTTTGGGGATTCTGCTTCACAGGTTACTGATCGATAAAGGTAACTTTAAGAGAGCTATTTTTTGTGCAGTCTTTACAAGCTGGTATTTTGCAGTTCTCCTCTCAACTGTTCAATTTTCCCTGGTCATATATCCCCAAAGCATCAGATTGTGTCATTGGCTTTGAAGTTTGTCAACATACTAAATTCAAATGATTGGAATTTAGTATTTTTCATGGTATAATTTAAACTGATTGCCTGGAGACAAAAACAAATTCAAATTTGGCCAACCAGCTAATCGAGCTGTTCAACCAAATGTTACATTATATTTTTTTTCAGAACATTTGGTGCTGTCAGGTGATTCTACTAGCTTTTAACTTTCTTAAAAAGGTACAGTACACTCATCTTCATAACACCTGCCCCCTGAAGAATAAAGGGACCATCATAATGAAAAGATGAAAAGAAAGGGGTGGCACGGTGGCACAGTGGTTAGCACTGCTGCCTCACAGCACCAGAGACCTGGGTTCAATTCCTGCCTCAGGTGACTGACTGTGTGGAGTTTGCACATTCTCCCTGTGTCTCCGTGGGTTTCCTCTGGGTGCTCCGGTTTCCTCCCACAGTCCAAAAATGCGCAGGTTAGATGAATTGGCCATGCTAAATTGCCTGCAATGTTAGGGCTAGGGGTAAATGTAGGGGAATAGATCTGGGTGGGTTGCGTTTCGGCGTGTCGGTGTGGACTTGTTGGGCCGAAGGGCCTGTTTCAACACTAAGTAATCTAATCATATTTTTCTTTTTTTAAAAACACATTACCTTAATAACAGATTAATTTAAAGGTTCTGTTCGCCGAGCTGGAAGTTTTTGTTGCAAACGTTTTGTCCCCTGGCTAGGCGACATCATCAGTGCTTGGGAGCCTCCTGCGAAGCGCTTCTTTGATGTTTCCTCCGGTGTTTATAGTGGTCTGTCCCTGCCGCTCCCGGTTCTCAGTTTCAGCTGTCCGCTGTAGTGGTTGGTATATTGGGTCCAGGTCGATGTGTTTGTTGATGGAGTTTGTGGATGAATGCCATGCCTCTAGGAATTCCCTGGCTGTTCTCTGTCTGGCTTGCCCTATGATAGTAGTGTTGTCCCAGTCAAATTCATGTTGCTTGTTGTCTGCGTGTGTGGCTACTAAGGGTAGCTGGTCGTGTCATACCCAACATGAGCAAGACGAATGTAGTGTACAAAATACCATGCAAGGACTGCACTAAACACTATATAGGACAAACAGGAAGACAGCTAACAATCCGCATACATGAACATCAACTAGCCACGAAATGACACGACCAGCTACCCTTAGTAGCCACACACGCAGACAACAAGCAACATGAATTTGACTGGGACAACACTACTATCATAGGGCAAGCCAGACAGAGCCAGACTGAAGAAGGGCCTGTGCCCGAAACGTCGAATCTCCTGTTCCCTGGATGCTGCCTGACCTGCTGTGCTGTTCCAGCAATAAAGTTTCAACTTTGATCTCCAGCATCTGCAGACCTCACTTTCTCCCCAGAGAACAGCCAGGGAATTCCTAGAGGCATGGCATTCATCCACAAACTCCATCAACAAACACATCGACCTGGACCCAATATACCAACCACTACAGCGGACAGCTGAAACTGAGAACCGGAAGCGGCAGGGACAGACCACTATAAACACCGGAGGAAACATCAAAGAAGCGCTTCGCAGGAGGCTCCCAAGCACTGATGATGTCGCCTAGCCAGGGGACGAAACGTTTGCAACAAAAACTTCCAGCTCGGCGAACAGAACCACAACAACGACCACCCGAGCTACAAATCTTCGCACAAACTTTGAAGATTAATTTAAGTTCACCTTAAGTTGTTCACATATACATTAAATACATTTTAGATGAGATTTGTATTTATCAGTTAAATCTGCAACAATGTATCTGTGATTACATTCTTATGACCCACATGTATGATTTTTAAATTAAAAGTCTGGAACCTAAGACGCCAACGAAATAGTCTCATATTCTTGTCTTTAAAGCGTTCTAAGAATATAAGCGGATTGTGATCCGTGTACACAACCATTTAATATATAATACGAACAAATATTGTAAGGCCAGTCCCAAACTCAATAGTTCCTTCGATCACAGTATTTCCTTTGGTGGATGTTGATTTTCTTCAAAAAGTAACCAACTGGCAGTTTAATCCCATCCTCATCTTCCTGCAGGACTATAACTCCAACTCCAATGTCACTAGCATCGATGGCGACTTTAAAAGTTTTGAAAGGTTTGGTGCAGCTAAAACTGGTTTGGTGGTTACTATGGCTTTCAAATGATCAAATGCCTCCTGACATGGTTCTGTCCACCGAAACTTTGTTCTTCTTTAGCAAATCGGTTAACGGTGCTACTGCTGAAATTTGGAACAAATTTCCGATAGAATCTGCTGAGTCCTAAGAATTGAAGCACCTCTTTCTTAGAGTTTGGTCATGGAAATTCTTCAATGGCCTTCGTCTTTGGATTCTGTGGGGTCAACATTCCATGACTGATGTTATGTCCCAAGAACGTCACCTCTGCTTTCGCAATTTCAGTTTTGTTTAAGCTTATCACCAGTTTTGCTTCTCATAGTTGTTCAAAAGAGCTCTGCCAACTGTACCATGTGATCTTTCCAGGACATACTGAAGATCACTACATCATCCAAATAGACTGCACAGTCACAACTCTGTTCGTGAGTCTTTGGAATGTGGCAGGTGTGTTTTTCATTTCAAAGGGCATTACTTTAAACTGATATAACCCATTTGGGGTTACATAATGCATGGTTACTGGCAGGTATGTTTAAGTCCAACCTGGTGATGTAACTGGCTTGTCCGACTTTCTCTATATCGTCATTCAACCTAGGAACTGGATAGGAGTCAGATTTTGTAATAGTGTTGAACTTCCAAAAATCCACACAGAATCATTGAGTCCCATCAGGTTTGGGAACTAAGACGCTCGGCGAACTCCACTCGCTCTGGCTTGGTTCGATGATGTCCTTGTCGAGCATGGCCTCCACCTCCATCTGGACCTGTCTGGTTTTGAAAGGATTAAGCCGATAGGGGTGGTGTTTTATCAGAGCAATATTCCCTACGTCTGCATTAGTCCTCCCCATCTGATTCTTACACAGGTCCTTTTACTGCAGTAACAAATGTTTCAACTGCATTCTACGTTCCTGAGAAAGACAGCTTACTAATAACCTATCCCACTCCTCAAGGACTACTTTATTTTTTAACCTATTTTGAGGCACATCATCTGGATTGGATTCCTCACTCTGCGGGGCAGTAACTAACACCTGTTTCTCCAGTTCTTTCTCTCCAGTGTAATACGGTTTCAACATGTTCACATGACATATCCGATACCTTTTTTATCACCCCATCTGACATCTTTACTAGATAGTTCATCTGACTCAACTTTTTCTTAATTTGATTGGGACCACTAAATCCAGCTTTGAAGAGATCTCCAAGCACTGGTAACAGTACTAACATGTCATCCCCTTGGGAAAACATCCAAATCTCAGAACTTTTATCTGCCACCTATTCTATACCATGCCCTCTTTAGGTGCCGTTTAGCTAACTCACTTACTCAATTTAATCTCTCCCACACCTCCGATACATAATCTAAGTGCGAGATCTCAGACTTTGGTCCTGTCAATTTTTCTTTAATTAATTTCAAAGGACCTCTCACTTCATGCCCAAATGTTAACTCAAAGGGAGTGAACTGAGTAGATTCATTTAGGGCATCTCTGATGGCAAACAATACGAATGGGATACCTTTATCCCAATCGTTCAGGTAATCTTAACAGTATGCTCGAAACATGGTCTTCAAAGTCTGACGCCACCTTTCAAATGCTCCCTGGGATTCACAATAATACGCACTGGATTTAAAGTGCTGTATACCCAAGCTATCCATAACCTCCTTAAAACAGCCTAGCAGTAAAATTTGACCCTCAGTCTGACCGAATCTCTCTGGTATCCCATACCGTGTGAAGAAAGCTACTAACTCCTACTATCGCCCTTTTGCTTTGATACTTTGTTATGGTGTTGCCTCCAGAAATCTGGTAGACACAGCAATTATGGTTAACAAGAACTTGATCCCACTTTTTGTTTTAGGGAGGAGACCAACACAATCAATTATAACCCTTGTGAAAGGTTCTTTAAATGCGGGAATTAGCAACAAAGGTGCTGGTTTTATAACTGCCTGTGGCTTACCTACCATTTGACAAGTATGACATGTATGCCAAAAGTTAGCTACACCCTTGTGCATTTCAGGCCAGAAAAATGTTTTTGTACCTTACTCTGAGTCTTTCGTACCCAGAAGTGACTTCCTACAGCTAGTTCATGTGCTACCTGTATGCTACCAGCAACACAAGCTGGTGCACTTCGACCCCTTTCTCCTCTGCATGAACCAGTCGTGGTCTTCATTTTCATCTTAGGATTCTACCTTCCAGATAATAACCCTCCAGAATATTCTCTGCTTCCTTATTGGAGTACGCATCGACATACATATCTTACATCATCTTGTCTTGCTGTTGCAAGTCTCTTAGCCTTTCAGGACTAAACACATCTGTCTGACCCCCTGCCTGTTCAGGTCTTTCATGAGTATCTGCTTTTAGGGTATCTGCTAACTGAATCTCAACTCTTTGTTCATTCTCTTTACTTCTTGTTTTGCACAGTGACTTATGATAATGGGATCTGGTTACCACACAGAAATACCAGGATATTATCCCCTCAGTTCCTTGGTCTTCCTTGAGCTTCTCCACAACATGGGGAGTCCCTCCCATCTTGGACCCTGCCAAATAATTCACAAAACAAACTGAGTTCCTAGAACTAACACTCTGTCAATCATTCCCACTGTAACTCCCCAGCCTGGGGTTGGCACTCCAACCTGATCTTACATAGGGGAACGCGAAATTTCTATCCATCTATCCCACAAATTACCACTCTCTGATAACAGATCGGAAAGAGTGCATAGTCGCTCATCCCTTACTGTCAGCAACTGGTTAGATCCTGCATCTGTCAAAATTATAACTTCTTGCCCTTCTACCCCTGTTCTTTCTGAGTAAACTTTACCCACAGAGGCTAATCCTTTGTAGAGATCAGATACTAACTCCGTACCAAGACCCTGCCGAGGCTGTGCACTCTCCTGCAGTTCCTCAGCTCTTCGTGGGGTCTCCTTTATTACCTTCACTAATGCCACTTGCTTAGCTTCTTTTACCACATCTTTTCCCACAGAGCCTTTCTTTAACGACCTGCACTGTGACTTTGTCTCTCACCTTCTGGCAGTGAAATCACCGGCACTGGAATTTTCTGTGTCCCACTCCATTACAGTGAAAATACCTGAGGCTTTTCACCTCCTGTCCACCCTCTTGGGCTTCTTTATTATCCTGTGGTAAATTCTTACCAGTGTTCTCTACTCTTGGTTTAGTAGTTGCTATCTCCCTTTCTCCCAACTTAGAGTCATAGAAATGGACAGCATGGAAACAGACCCTTCAGTCCAACCTGTCCATGCCAACCAGATATCCCAACCTAATCTCGTCCCACCTGCCAGCACCCGGCCCATATCCCTCCAAACCCTTCCTATTCATCTAACAATCCAAATGCCTCTTAAATGTTGCAATTGTACCAGCCTCCACCACATCCTCTGGCAGCTCATTCCATACACATACCACCCTCTGCGTGAAAAAGTTGCCCGTTAGGTCTCTTTTACATCTATCCCCTCTCACCCTAAACCTATACCCTCTAGTTCTGGACTTTCCCACCCCAGGGAAAAGACTTTGCCTAGTTATCCTATCCATGCCCCTCAATTTTGTAAACCTCTATAAGGTCACCCCTCAGCCTCCGACACTCCAGGGAAAACAGCCCCAGCCTGTTCAGCTTCTCCCTGCAACTCAAATCCTTCAATCCTGGCAACATCCTTGTAAATCTTTTGTGAACCCTTTCAAGTTTCACAACATCTTTCCAATAGGAAGAACAGAAATGCACGCAATATTCCAACAGTGGCCTAACCAATGTCCTGTACAGCCGCAACATGACCTCCCAATTCCTGTACTCAATACTCTGACCAATAAAGGGAAGTATACCAAACGCCTTCTTCACTATCCTATCTACCTGTGACTCCACTTTCAAGGAGCTATGACCCTGCACTCCAAGGTCTCTTTGTTCAGCAACACTCCCTAGGACTTCACCATTAAGTGCATTAGTCCTGCTAAGATTTGCTTTCCCAAAATGCAGCACCTCGCACTTATCTGAATTAAATTCCATCTGCCACTTCTCAGCCCATTGGCCCATCTGGTCCAGATCCTGTTGTAATCTGAGGTAACCCTCTTCGCTCTCCACTACACCTCCAATTTTGGTGTCATCTGCAAGCTTACTAACTGTACCTCTTATGCTCGCATCAAAATCATTTATGTAAATGACAAAAAGTAGAGGACCCAGCACCGATCCTTGTGGCACTCTACTGGTCACAGGCCTCCAGTCTGAAAAACAACCCTCCACCACCACCCTCTGTCTTCTACCTTTGAGCCAGTTCTGTATCCAAATGGCTAGTTCTCTTTGTATTCCATGAGATCTAACCTTGCGAATCAATCAATCAGTCTCCCATGGGGAACTTTGTCAAACGCCTTACTGAAATCCATATAGATCACATTTACTGCTCTGCCCTCAATCTTCTTTGTTGCTTCTTGAAAAAACTGAATCAAATTTGAGAGACATGATTTCCCACGCACGAAGCCATGTTGACTATCCCAAATCAGTCCTTGCCTTTCCAAATACACGTACATTCTGTCCCTCAGGATTCCCTCCAACAACTTGCCCACCACTGAGGTCAGGCTCACCAGTCTATAGTTCCCTGGTTTGTCTTTACTGCCCTTCTTAAACAGTGGCACCACATTTGCCAACCTCCAGTCTTCTGGCACCTCACCCGAGACTATTGATGATACAAATATCTCAGCAAGAGACCCAGCAATCATTTCTCTAGCTTCCCACAGTGTTCTCGTGTACACCTGATCGGGTCCTGGGGATTTATCCACTTTTAACGTTTCAAGACCTCCAGCACTTCCTCCTCTGTTATCTGGACATTTTGCAAGATGTCACCATCTATTTCCCTACAGTCTATGTCTTCCATATCCTTTTCTACAGTAAATACTGATGCAAAACATTCATTTAGTATCTCCCCCATTTTCTGTGGGTCCACACAAAGGCCGCCTTGCTGATCTTTGAGGTGCCCTATTCTCTCCCTAGTTATCCATTTGTCCTTAATATATTTGTAAAAACCTTTTGGATTCTCCTTAATTCTATTTGCCAAAGCTATCTCATGTCCCCTTTTTGCCCTCCTGATTTCCCTCTTAAGTATACTCCTACTTCCTTTATACTCTAAGGATTCACTCGATCTATCTGGTTTATACCTGACATATGCTTCCTTCTTTTTCTTAACCAAACCCTCAATTTCTTTAGTCATCCAGCATTCCCTATACCCACCAGCCTTCCCTTTCACCCTAACAGGAATATACTTTCTCTGGATTCTTGTTATCTCATTTCTGAAGGCTTGCAATTTTGCAGCCGTCCCTTTACCTGTAAACATCTGCCTCCAATCAGCTTGCGAAAATTCTTGCCTAATACCGTCAAAAATGGGCCATTCTCCAATTTACAACTTCAACTTTTAGATCTGGTCTATTCTTTTCCATCACTATTTTAAAACGAATAGAATTATGGTCACTGGCCCCAAAGTGTTCCCCCACTGACACTTCAGTCACCTGCTCTACCTTATTTCCCAAGAGTAGGTCAAGTTTTGCACCTTCTCTCGTAGGTATATTCACATACTGAATCAGAAAATTGTCTTGTACACACTTAAGAAATTCCTCTCCATCTAAACATTTAACACTATTGGAAGTCCCAGTCGATGTTTGGAAAGTTAAAATCCCCAACCATAACTACCCTATTATTCTTACAGATAGCTGAGATCTCCTGACAAGTTTGTTTCTCAATTTCCCTCTGACTATTATTGGGGGTCTATAATACAATCCCAATAAGGTGATCATCCCTTTCTTATTTCTCAGTTCCACCCCAATAACTTCCCTGGATGTGTTTCCGGGAATATCCTTCCTCAGCACAGCTGTAATGCTATCCCTTATCAAAAATGCCACTCCCCCTCCTCTCTTGCCTTCCTTGCTATCCTTCCTGTAGCATTTGTATCCTGGAACATTAACCTGCCAGTCCTACCCATCCCTGAGCCATGTTTCTGTAATTGCTATGATATCCCAGCCCCTGTTCCTAACCATGCCCTGAGTTCATCTGCCTTCCCCTGGCATTGAAATAAATGCAATTTAATTTATTAGTCCTACCTTATCCCTGCCTGCCCTGACTGTTTGACTCACTTCTGTTCTCAGCTGTACCCGTCTCAGATCGATATCTTTCCTCACTACCTCCCTGGATCCCACCCCCCACTCACCTTACTAGTTTAAATCCTCCCAAGCAGTTCTAGCAAATTTCCCTGCCAGTATATATTAGTCCCCTTCCAATTTGGGTGCAATCCATCCTTCTTGTACAGGTCACTTCAACCCAAAAGAGATTCCAATGATCCAAAAAATGTGGATCCGTCTCCCATACACCAGCTCCTCAACCATGCATTCATCTGCTCTATCCTCCTATTCCTGCCCTCACTTGCTCGTAGCACTGGGAGTAATCCAGATATTACTACCCTTGAGGACCTCCTTTTTAAATTTCTGCCTAACTCTCTGTAAGCTCCCTTCAGAATCTCAACCTTTTCCCTTCCTATGTCGTTGGTTCCAATGTGGACAATGACCTCCTGCTGGCCCCTCTCTCCCATGAGAACATTCTGCACCCTCTCGGAGACATCCTTGATCCTGGCACCAGGGAAACAACACACCATTCTGCTTTTTCGCTGCTGGCCACAGAAACGTCTGTCTGTACCTCGGACTACAGAATTCCCTAACACAATTGATATCTTGGAAGCCGACGTACCCCCCGTTGCCAGTCTCAATACCAGAAACTTGGCTGTCTGTGCTACGTTCACCTGAGAATCCATCACCCCCTACATTTTCCAAAACAGCATACCTGTTTGAAATGGGTATAACCACAAACGACTCCTGCACTAGCTGCCTACCTCTCTTACCTTTCCTGGAGTTAACCCATCTATGTGACTGTATCTGAGACTTTCCCCCCTTCGTATAACTGCCATCCATCACATACTGTTGCTGTTGCAAATTCCTCATCGCTTCTGTCTGTCTCTCCAACCAATCTACTCGATCTGATAAGATTTATGGCATATATAATCCGCAGTAACCCTTAAACTCTCTTTAAACTCCCACATCTGACAAGAAGTACATATCACTGCAAAGGCCATTTTTGCTCCTTCACAATCTACAGACCCAGAAAATGACACTGTCTTATTCCTCTACAAACACTGCCCCAGGTTAAATTAATAGCTGTGGCTTATATTTTAAGCTTAATTAAGAGATTTCTCTCCAAAAACATATAATCAAGAAAGAACCCACTGTACTCACTAATATAGTCTTTCTCTTGGACAGACTTAAAACAACGATTAACTTACCTGATTCTGTGCTGTGAACTTTGCCCAACAGTTCCTCCAAGATTAGTTGTGAATTTCACCGTTTGTTAATTTTCCCAGATGCACTCCGATGTCCAGCGATACACAAATTCAAACAGCAAAGGCAGGTAACTATGCAGGTTCTCTCTCTCTCCCCTGCATTCTATTCTATCCCTCACAGGACAAACCTCTGACCAGAAGCTGGTCTTATGCACCAATGTGTACTCATCTGCTCATGCTGCTGCCCTTCTCACTTCCTGAACTTGTGTTCCTCCACGGGAATTCTTACCATCTCTGGAAGGAATTTTTAAACTCCTCCAGCATAATGATTTCTCTTAGAGCCTCAAAGGTCCTATCTATTTTGAAAGCATGCACCCATCGATCAAAATGACTATGCTTAATTCTTTCAAATACAATGAAAGTCTGACCTGGTTCCTTCTTTATGTTTCTGAACCACTGTGTATATGCTTCTGGTAGTATTCATAAGCAATTAAAATAGCCTGTTTAACCTCTTCATAATCTCTTGACATCTCATCCGAATATGCAGATAAGCTGCTGGTTTGCTGCGGGGGACTCGCCTCAGGCAGAGCCAGAGGTCAGAAGGAGTTGGGCACTTTCCACTGACCTTGCAGTTCGAGCACCTGGGCAAACTGCTGTGGAGCAGAAGAAGGCCTTGATTGCTTCATGCAGATACTGTGTATTAGAGAGATATAGAGAGTGATGCCATGACGGTGGGGGAATGCAGTTGGAGTGGGCACAGCTCAATACACAACATCTTCACCTCTTCCTAGCCTCCGAGAACAGCAAGAAGGATTCCCTGTCACACAGTGAGTACCAGGAAGAGGGAGGTAATCACTCCAGGAAGGGCTGGGCTGCTGAGCTGGAGGATTGCAAAGTTTGGATTTCTTGGGGTCTGTGTATTTGAGACAGAGAGAGGGACAGGGATGTGAAGGTACATGTTGTAGTGTTAGTGTCAGGCACTGCTCTGTCTTTTTCCAACACTCTGCTATCTGAGCCTCCCTCTTGGCCCAACTCCCTCTCTCTTGTCCCCAGGCATCTGAAACACACTTGAATGCATTTCCACAGAAACCGGCTGCACGCAGCTCTATGTGTATATGGCCCGGACTGGTTGATAGTGAGAGGAGCGCAGTGTTGGGGGAGGCAGTGTTCTTGTCAGAGAACAGTGGACAGAACGTGGCTTGCTTTGAGAGAAATATGCCTCTGAGGAGGGCAATGGGTGGCATAAAGCAGGATTTTCAAGTAAATAAACCTGCTACACTCACAGCCAATCCTCAGGGAAAGGCTGCTGCTGTTGCCATTCCAGAATATTCTCTAATTGTGGAATTCCCAACAAATTTCCTGAAGACCTTGATTGTTGTCTGTAGGCAGTTTGGATCAAACAGATCCAGAGAAGACATTTTGACTTGTGGAGAGAGCCCTTAATAACTCTCTCAACTGAGTCACAGTGGTAAACAATATATACCTGCATATACTTTAGAAAGATTAGGAATAGAAAAAGGGGGGAGAAAAAAAACCCAGCTGCACAGTGGCTCAGTGGTTAGCACTGCTGCCTCACAGTGCCAGGGACCCTTCTGGAGTTTGCACATTCTCCCAGTCTCTGTATAGGTTTCCTCTAGGTGCTCCAGTTTCCTCCCACAATCCAAAAATGTGCAGGTTAGGTGGATTAGCCATGCTAAATTGCCTGTAGTGTTCATGGAGGTGTTGGTTAAGTGTGTTCGTTAAGGGAAATCTAGAGTAATAGGGGTAGGGGAGTGGGTTTGGGTGGAATACTCTGAGGTGTGGACTGGTTGGGTCAAATGGCTGTTTCCACACTGTAGGGATTCTATGATTCTGACAATGCGGCAAATACCTTCACTAGCTCGGCCTACCAGTTTAGTCTGACCAAGCATTATCCATAAATCCTTGGACCACACCTAAGTGTTTGAGTAATTCCCTTAAAATTTCAGATTTACTTTTGTCCTTGGTTAAACCCTGGTTAAAACTTCTAAACTTTCTTGGCAAATTTGAAAAGCACCTTCAAATCCCAGAACCTCTTTAGCAATTTTAAGAGCCATTTCTCTCACTTTTACTTTAATCAACCACAAGCCACCAAAGGAAACAAATTGTTTCTCCTAACATTTACTTAAAGATCTAGGACACTAACCTGCAGGTGTTTAAATTTGCTGGGATTTTATGTACCCCCAAACCTATTCAAATCTGTCTAAATCAGTTCAAATCCCGATGATGAGCCCCCAACCTGTTACGACATGGGGTAAACCCTCCTGCTTAATTTAAACCAGCAAAACAGAACAGATTTATCCTATGCCGTAATCAGTAAACAACTACTTACAACTCCTTCCTCTAACCTAGCTTTTATCTTCCCTCTGTAATATTAGTCCGATAACACCCCCTGATTAAGATTTACAAAACAAAACTTCTTATCTCAAAACCAGGCAGCTTTCAGTTTTCTCTGTATTCCTGTCTTCTTCTTGGGGACTCTGCTTCACAGGTTACCGATCAATAAAGGTACCTTTAAGAGAGCTATTTTTGTGGCAGTCTTTACAAGTGGGTATTTGGCAGTTCTCCTCTCAACTGTTCAATTTTCCTTGGTCATATATCCCCAAAGCATCAGATTGTGTCATTGGCTTTTAAGATTGTCAACATACTAAATTCAAATGACTGGAATTTGGTATTTTTCATGGTATAATTTAAACTGATTGGCCGATTTTGTATCTGTTTTTGTCTCCAGGCAACCAGCTAATCCAGTTGTTCCACCAAATGTAACCTGTTTTTTCAGAACACTTGGTGCTGTCAGGCAGTTCTAGTGGCTTTTAACTTTCTTAAAAGTACAGTACACCCACATCTTCATAACAACCTCTATAAGGTCACCCCTCAGTCTCCAACGCTCCAGGGAAAAAAGCCCCAGCCTATTTGGCCTCTGCCGATATTTCAAATCTTCCAAACTTGGCAATCCTTGTAATCTTTTCTGAACCCTTCATGGATGAAAAACGTAGTCCAAATTTCTAAACAATATAGAAAAATTTGAACACTGACTGCCTCATAGTTGAGGATCCTAGCATAGCAAACTTTGTTTTAAGCAAACCTTATGAACTTGCACTCTCAATAAACCGGCAAAAAATAACCTCCTTGAAATACCCTAAGTTTACTGCATTATCGCAATCTCCGCAACGTTCAAGTAGCCAGTTGAGGCTGAGAGTGAGAAGGCTCGCTGCCATTAAGTTTTATTTAAGGCTAGGTTGCATCATTATTTAAGTGATTTATGCTGCAAGTAAAGTATAACAGTGATGTGTATACCTCCTGCATTATGTTTCTATTACTTAGTGTGTGTTTTTACACTGATCAAGAGATTCACATAATCAGTTGGAATATTTGAACAACCAGCACACTCCTATGCCCACAGATGCTAGTTATTGATAAGTTTTCTGTATCAGTACAGATATCGTGGCTGTTGAAGACACTCGTCCGAAGGCAGCACTTGTGGATCTCCGCATCAATGTCTGCCTTAGATGACAAGTGCCTCTCCAGGTTGGGGAATTGTTCCACATTTGGGAGGACTTCTCCTTTGATCTTAATGGAGGGACAGGCCAGATGCCCTGGGTCAGGTCAGGAAAGGACTTGAGTTGGTAATTTAGAACCCCAAGCTAATTTCTGGGGACAAAGGATCAATTCCCACCATGTCAGATGGTGAAATGTGAAATCATTGTAAAACATGTTGACCAGGTTAACTGCTGTTGATAGCCATTTAAAAAAAACAAACATTTTGTTAAATAATGTACTTTAGGGAAGGAAATCCATCATCCTTACCTGGTCTGGCTTACCTGCGACTGTATACCTACAGCAATGAGGGATGGGCACAGCCAGCCGACACCCACAAATAAAAATATAATTGTTGCACTTGTCAGTTGGCCTACTTGGGTCAGTTAGCTGGACAGTTTGTTTGCAACACACAGAGTGATATCAACACCATGGGCTCAATTTCCACACTGGCTGAGCTTACCATGAAGGGCTCTCCTTCTCAATCTCTCTCCTCACCTGAAAGATGGTGACCCTCCAATTATGCCACCACTCACCATTGTTAGAAATGGGGAAAAGTGTTGTTTTTGCAGATATAGAAAAAGCATACAGCAAAGGGGTACAGCAAGAGAACTATTAACTCTGCAGGTATTTAGGGAAGAGTATCTCTACTTTTCAGTGCATAATTATGGATAGTTAAGTACTAACTTCAATGTAGATTTATTAAAGAAAATAATTCCTTTTACCATAATGTTTAAAACAACAGTTTCAGCAAAAAGCTAAGATTACTGAAACATATAAGCGAAACATGAAAAAGATACATTGTTAAGATGTATGTACAAGAATGGAATGTACCTATGGATAATGAAAGAAGTTACAAAGGGGAACATTGAGATACGTGCAAGGGGGAAATTGCCAACTTGGAAAGAAAGGGGCAATGGGTGTGGAGCATAGATGAGAAGAGGCGAAATAGTAAGAGAGATTGGGTAATTAGGAGTCTGGAGAGATTACTTCACTCAGCTCAAAGGGTATAACTGTACATTAACCCAAGTTCTAATTTGCTTATGCAAGTGAAGCCCTTACTTGCAAGTTCGTAATAAATTGTCTTGTTTCCAGTTTTGGTGGTCTCCTCTAAATTTTATTGAATTTTGTTTCTAAGAGGAGAGCAGCACGATGCTCTGATAAGACATGGAGACCTTACCTGTGACTCTACTCCCGCGGTTGGCTCTTAAATACAAAAAAAAAAGGGACAGGCAACAAATGCTGGCCCAGGCTATGACATGCGGGAATATATGCACAGAATAACACATCGAACCTACTTTGAAGTCGACGCTGCCCCTGCTGTAAGAGTTGCGGGGTCTGCTGGGGGGCTTGCTGCTGACACCCCCGAGTTGATGTAGGTAAACACCTGCTGCACGAACCTTCTGAACTCCTTCTGTTTTATCCACCTTATCAGTCTCTCCCTCTCCCGCCTCTGCCCCAGCATCAGCATCTTCCTCGGAAGATTTCTCGGTGAGCACCATTGCCTTCAAACTGAGAGCAGAATTCAAACAAAAAAAAACTATCAATCTCCAATATCTGACAGCGTAAACTACTCTTCCTCCAAAAATTATAATAACAACATTATTATTATTGTTGTTGTTGTTGTTTACAATCCCGTTTCTCCCCCCCAGATAAGGGGGATACAGGTCATTGCCATACCTCCCAAACAACCCCTCAACCTGCCTTGATGATGAAGCGGTCCCCGCCCGTGTAATGACTGGCACCCGAGTTAACCAATAGAAGCTCCCATTATTGACATTCACGTGATCAATTGACCAATGGGAGTCTCTGAGGCGGGACTTGAGGCGAAGCAGCAAGTTCGATGGGCTCCCCGGTTGCCATGGCGACCGAAAACAATCCACTTTTCCCAAAGTTCCGCCTTTCCAAAAGTTATTCCCACCTCCTTTTAACAACCGCAGATGCGAAAGACGTCGAAAAAAAGTCGAATCCAAACCATCGCCCGTCCTCGTTTTTTAAAAAAATATAACGGTCAAAGCCCAACCGTCACCCCCTTCCCCAGAATTCCTTGCGTCAGCAGCCACGCTTTTTTGGGGGCGGGAGATAAATAAAACTTTTACGAATCCAAGGAGGGTTTAGAATCATAATGTCGGAGTGGTTTGTGTTTGCCCGCAAAGATATGATAGAATGATAAAAATATTTTGCTCGCGCCGTGGGTAGCAGTTGGGAGGGAGGTCAAAGGTGATAGTCAAAGGCGTGGTTGCAGCATGTCTGGGTTTCGGGCGGGAGAATGGGAGGGATGTAAACAGCTTTAAAGCGAAATCTCTTTCTATATCTGTAAAGGACATAAGATGTTTGTGTGTTAGATACTGCGGAAAGATAGGGTTAATTGTACACGTTGCCCTGAAGAGGTTGAGACTGAGTTGGTCTCTTGGAGAAAGACACTTTCTGGGGACCTTGTCAGCCTTCCCTTATATTATTTTCATCTATTGCCATTGATGTGGATTTACACTTTTTGTCCACACCTGGACCTTTTATATGTGCCTAATTGGCGTTTGATTCCATTCAGTTAGGTTTTTGTTTTGTTTTGCCGATGGGAAGCAAACTCAGTACCGAGTTGCGATGGGTTGAGATTTAGCACCAACTCTTTTTAATGCAGCAGAATAAACAATGACCATTTTCACCGAAAATCTCCCATAGTTTATGTCCACTGCTCTTTTTTTTTTAAAAAAAGTGGGGTTTAACATCTTTTGTTTTAATTCACCACGTCGCCGAGAATTGCGGAGAGTGGTTCATTCTCGCCTCCCCCACCTCCTCAAGCTCTTCTATTGTTATCATCATTTTTGTTTGGTCTCAAACCTACAATGTCGAAGGAGACCGTTACCAGCACATCCCAATCACAGTCCCAGAGTCAGTCCCAGTCCGCCTCGTCCACCAGCGGCACTGGATCGAGCAGCCTATCCTCAGCAGGCACTGTCATCCTGGATTCCAACCCTACCCAGGATCTTGCTACCATTCCAGAAGTGGAAGAATTGCCTAAACCTTGGGGACGCCTCTGGGCGCTAGAAAAAGGATTTTGGAACTTTGGTGAGTACCTTTAAAACAAAACCTTGTAGAACTTGTGCTTCAGGCAATTGATTCTGAAAGGTATCAACTGTTATGGATATGGCAAGAGCCAGCATCACTTCAGTTTTGATCTATCCTACGTGTTTTAGGTGCTTAAGAGTTGTGCTGACCTGAGCTTCTGAGTTTGGACTGGTAGTTAGGCATGTTCTGATCAACCCGTTCCCAGATGTTATTACACACTTCTGAAACAGGTAGAACTTGAACCTCGGCCTCTGCCCTTTTTTTTTCATTCGACCTTTTTGTATTGACACAAAGGGGAAAGTCAGCCAAACAATACTCCTGTAGGGAAGTCTGCTCTGAATTCTTGTAAAGTGGTGTAGATGTTTCTAAACTGGAAGCTTAAATTGAATTTTGCAGTAATTGCTCATAAACTGTAGCAAATCTGATTCTATTATTGGACTATTTTTCATTTATTTTCAATTTTCACTGTTTTTGATGTCAGCTAGATTATTTTTAAGAAACCTTCAAGTATAAAAGAAACACCTACAGAATGCAGTATTCCCTTTATGATGAAAATAAAAGCAACATTGCTATGTGCATTTACAATAAAAGGCGATAGTACTATCCGAAGGCTTTATAGTCGGATAAATAAATATTTAAAGCTCCCTTGTTAATTGAAGTCTAATATGTTGCCCATTCAAGTTTTGCCTGAGTGTAGTCTTTCTTGCAGGACTGGGAGGGTCAGTATTGTCAATAGGCCCTTGAATTTCAAATTCAAAATGCTTGTAACCTGTTCCATGTGTGGGCATTGTACACCAGGGTTTTAAAGCTTTTATCAATGTGATGGGTATTGTGTCCAGCTCACTAACCACCCTACATTTTCTTTGTGATTTAAGTTACCATTCAGTACCCCAAAACAGCTGTAATTTCTAGTCAGCTGTTTTAATTTGAGGTTTCTCCTTTTACTGAGTAGTTGGTGTAACTGAAGTTGGTCGAGGGGTAAATGCCATAAAGACATGAGAGGAGAAGGTTGTGGTGGTACAGAGAATTGATTATATAAAATGTATAAATTGTGTGGATTGAATTTTGTCATGGCTATAAATAACATCGAGATCTCGGTGGTGTTATGTTGGTACAATAGTAATGTTATTGAAGTGATAGCTTGAGACTTGTTCTGAGTTGAGAAAAATGAAATCAGATGTCTGAAATTATAAATATCACACTGTATTTGTTTACCTAAGGAGTCAGTACCTGAAAGGGCCATGTGCTTGTTTCTAAATTCTCATTTATGAAAAGGAAAGTAGTAAAGTATTGCAGGTCCCTAATCTCTGCAGTAATATAAATATTTTGGAACATTGTTCAGGTATTACAATACAAAGGTTGTACATTGAATCTTGTCTGATAAACCTCCCAAGTGCAAAATGAAGCTTAAAGTAACAATAATACTTTTTATAATTTAATTTTTGTTCATTTTTGAGTAGTGCTGTGGAAAGAAAGACACTATAAATCATATGTTGGAAGGAGGAATAGGCTGAAAAACAAAAGACAGTACCTGAAATATTGTGCACAATTTTGGTCCCCATGCTTGAGGAAGCAGACACTTCAGAGGACGTTCACTAGGTTGATTTCACAGATGAGGAGTTTGTCTTGTAAAAAGAGATTTAGCACTTCAGGCCTAAACTCTCTAGAGTTTAGAAAGAGCAGGTCATATTGAGATGTAAAGGATGCTTAAGGGGGTTGTAGATGTAGAAAGGATGTTTCCTTGTGTGGCCATCTAAAACAATGTCATAATTTTAAGATAAGGGGTAGTAATTAAAACAGATCAAGAGGAATTACTTCTCTCTCTGTTGTGACTTTCTGGAATTCACTACTTCAGCACAGGATGTATGCTGGGACATTGAATAATTTTGAGGAAATATACAGATATTTAATTAGTAATGGGTTGAAGGATTATGGGGAGTTAGCAGGAGAGTGGAGTTGAGGCTGTGATGATCATATCAAATGGTGGAGCAGGTGTGAGGTGGTGAATTAGGCATGAGTAGGCCTCTTCTTGCTCCTCGATATTATGTTCTAATGATCAACATTTTGATCCAGAAACATGGAGTAATAAACAGTTTTGGAATTGTCCTGAAAATGGTCTTGACATTGTGTAGAAGTTTTTGGTAATAAATTAACATATTTTAGATATAAACCGGTTTGAAGCACTGATACTAACCTTCAATGTTCATTTCATATTGTTGAGCTTCTGTTTTCAAAATTTTACAGGCTAATAATGTAGTGTCCGTTTTTGACCAAGTTTTAATTGGATGTTTCTGTTTGAGCCAGATTGAGGAAGCAAAGAGTGAGCAAATAAATGTGTCATCAAGCAAATGTCCTAATCTTGTGTGTTAGCAATTGACGAAGCAGCTGGCTTGCAACAGTGAGAGACACCTTAAATTAACCATCTTTTTAAACTTCTTTCCTTTTTGATTTATTTAAACATGAGGGTAGTTATTGAAATGATTTTGAAAAGCCTTGTGTACTTTGACAAGTATATAATACTTTGAAGTCAGATATTCAGATATGCTTTGTTTCCTGTTTTTATTTTTGTACACTTAATGATATTTGGTGGCTAGCTGCTGTTCATTGACAGCTTGAAACTTGTGGTGAGGTCAGATGAGGAGCACAAGCTATTTGGCTCAATGCCGAGTTAAGAATATTTGCAGAGAAATGTTGCTCATGGCCGATTAACTTAATTCAATTAGTGACAGTTTGTATGTAAGAATTTCTTCCAAACCTGGGTGATTTTTATTAGACAAAAATAACCAAAGAACCATGGATGTTGGAAGTCAGAAACCAGAACCGAAATTGTTGGAAAAGCTCAGCAGGTCTGGCAGTGTTTGTGCAGAGAAAGCACTGAAGGTTCTGAAGAACGATCACTGGACCAAAATGGAAATTCTGTATTGTCTCCACAGATGCTGCCAGACCCACTGAGGTTTTCCAGCGATTTCTGTTTTTGTTTCTGATTTTTTTCGTTGGGCTTGTCTTAATGTATGGTTCTGTGAGCACATTCACCCTCCAGCACCTCACTCAAAAATGTTTTTTATTTATCCGAGTTTTGATTTGCATTGATTATTCTAGGAGAGTATATCTTGTGGAAAGATATTTGAGAACTTTAGAGACATGGATTTGTCCATCCAATCACGTCTTTTTTTTTTGTCACAGATTGCTTAGATAACGAGTACTGGTTCGGAAGGGATAAATCATGTCACTATTGTTTTGATCATCCAGTGTTGAAGAGGAAGGAGCACTTCAAATCGTACAGCAAGAAACACTGCAGAATTATCAGAGTAAGCTATGACAACACTGTAGCTAGGACTATAAAATGACATTTGAAGGTTTCCTTTTGAGTCCGGTTGAATAGAATCTGAATGTCAGTTTATACGACCTATTGTTCTGAATCATATTCTGTATATGAAAACTAAGAAACGTAATATTGATTCATATTTGAACAAAATTGATTTGATTGCCTTTTTAAAATATGTCCTTGTTCGAGCATACGTGCAAGAAAAGTAACCTGATTGTGATTGCTGTGATGCCCCACACAGCTGCAGAATCTGTCAACCGTTGCTATTTGGAAAACTAATACTCAGGCTACTAGTGATGCAGAGACTGCCTCACCCAGGGCTAGTTTTCTGCCAGTTTTCTCCCCTAACTCCAAAGATGGTGGTTCCTTTCTTAAACAAAAATCACAAACTTGGAAATTCTGTATTGCGATCAGTATACGTTTATAAAGTTAATAATTGTAATTACTACTTTAATTTGCTTACCAATACTTCCTGAGGTTTGTGAAACATCGTGTCATACAGTGGAATTACAAACCAAGACCTGTTGAAATGCAGCTCATCTAATCTCAGTAGATATGGTTTATTTGGTACAGCCATATTAGTCCATTTTGAAATTATGCATCCTTTAAAGTGACTGGTGTCCTGGGGTGAATGCCTCTTTTATATCCTTCTGAAATGATGAACTTTTAACAGCTTCAGTTAAAATCATTGGGAATTCCAAACGAAATTTAAAAATCAATTAATGCAACATTTTTTGCCCATTTGGTTTGATTGTTGCTATTCTACCTGTATTCCTGTATAAGCTTAGAATAACCAATGCTAACATTGGCTGACTTTGTGGGTGGAAGCACACCGTTACACTTTAGCTCACATATACAAAATGGAATGTGTAGCATTGGTATAGATGTGCTACTTCCAGCAATTTTAGCAAACCAGTTCAATAATTGAAAGCGTACACCTCCGTTTCAGAATTTATTTCCTGGTCTTATTTAGGAAAAGGGCCCTGGAAGCACATTCGTAGTATTTATTGAAGATCACAGTTCGAATGGTACCTTCCTGAATGGCCAGATAATTGGAAAAGATCGAAGATTACCATTGTGCAACAATGCAGAAATTGCAATTAATCATGAATTACACAAAGGTAAAAACGTGTTTTTAATATATTGGTAGTTGGTCCAATTTGGTTGCATCTTTTCTGGACCTGCTTGCAAGTATACTTGGAAATTTGCTTCAAATATTTATCACTGACAAGGTTGTGCTTGGACTCGTGCCTTATGTTACTTTATGGCCGTTATCCATAAATACCTTTTATGGATTGGGAACACTTTCTCCATCCGTAGCTTGCGAGAACTCCAATTTTGGTTACTCCTTTGGACCAGGTTGATCAAGTGCAGGGATTGCTGATCTTTGTTATAATTCTTGTTGGATGCTAATTTAAGCAGTCTAGGTCTTACTAGTTTTAATTTTTGTTGGGGTTTGTCACATCAACAAACCGGTCATGTGCACCAGACGGGCTGAAATGATACTGAGAAACCATAATTAAGTGCCATAAATTTATTTGCAGGAAAGTGGGTCCAAAAGCTAAAAATTGAGAATTGGAAGTTGATGATCTGCTTTAAGTGAAACTACCAAAATTGAAAAGTGGACTAATTAAATTGCTCAAAATATTTCTTTTAGAAGTTAATCTGGAGGCTTCTGTTGATTTCTAAATTCACTTCTGTGACCTGGGGATTTAAATATTCCTGGGAGGCACTTAAAGAAGGAAGAGCATGGAAGCTTTCTGATTGTTATGCTTTACATTAGTCCCTAAACCAACATCATCAAAAGAGATCAATCATCTCATTGCTGTATGTGAATTAACTGGTGTGATTGTCTACTTTGTACAGTGACTATATCTCAAAAGTATTTTATTTGGATATCAAGCAGTTTGGAGCATGCTGAGTCATGATAGTGGATGCATGAATTCAAGTTAATACTTTTGAGATTGAAACCTTTTCAACATTTTCCTTAAGAGACATGCCTGTACTGGTGCTTGTGCTTCTTTTTAATGTAGGTGTTCAATGAATAGCAAAGTGGAACTTTCAGAATACATGCACTAGTACCTTACAATCTAGAGAAAACTCTCACAGTACAGATCAAAGCTTTGATCCTGCTATTCCGATGGCCAAATAGCTGTTGAAATTACACCACTCTTGCCTATGCTTTCGGACCATGCTGAATGCTTAAATGGCTGACTCCATAGGAACTGGTTAGGAAATTGAAACTTGTAATGACAACTCCTACGCTTCTGGAATCCTCTGTAAAAGGTTCTTTTAAATTGGAAACTTTTTGGAGTGTTTTGACTCAGTCAAACTTAATACAGGGGAACCTCGATTATCCGAATGAGATGGCCGGGCACTATTGCGTTCAGCTAATCAATTATCCGAGCCCCAACCCATTCCAACACTGCCCCTCCCACCCCCAACCCTGTCCAACACCGCGCCCCTGTCCACCCCCAACCTGGTCCAACACCGCACCCCCACCCCGCTCCCCCCATCTAGTACTGCCCCCCAGCCCTCCAACACCACCCCCACATCCAACATTGACTACCCCGCACCCCCGTCCCCGCAATCCTGTCCAATACCGCCCCCCCTCCCCACCCCCCCTCTGGGGGCCGGACTGGACATCAACAACAAGAGTGCTGCTGCTGCAGCTGCCGTTGTGGGGTAAGTCTCTAAATAGCGCGCACACACAACATTTTACTGCAACTTTTTGACACGTTCCACCTTTACCCTGTACAGGACAATGTTGGAGAGATTATCTGGGGAAGGGGGTAGTTGTTAGGGTACAACCCTCTGTAGAACTCCAGCGAAAATGTGGAGAGAGAGAGAGGGGGCGGGAGGTCATTCATTTGGAGATGGTCCCTATTTAATCACTGCAAACAAAAGACACGATCACTGTTGGAAACAAGTCTTTGACGTAATGTTTCTGTCGGCATAATCCGATTTTCACATAATTGGTATTCAGATAATCGAGGTTCGTCTGTAATTGCCCAAAGAAAGTGATAGGATGAAAAACTTCCTCTAACACCTGGGTGACTATTAATCTGGCCCCCTCAACCACATTTTGTTGTTTACTGTTGCCAGATCATTAGAAATCAATTCTTGCCTATCAGTGATTCAACATGGTATTTCTATGGCCAGTCTTTTGGATCCATGTTGAACTCCCTCCTTATTGCTCTACTCTAGACTGGGCAAAGCTGGAATGTGGGACAGCTCTTAATTAAGTTGATTACAGGTCAGTTAGCTAAAAAATGGAAGGTTTCTGTAAAACAGTGTTTTAAATGAGGCAGATGATTTACTCTATGTTTCTACTTCTAGTTTTTGTCTTTTCTGACCTCACAACTGATGACCAATTGAACTTGCCAAAAGAGTTCCGGGATAAATACATCATTTCAAAACCTCTTGGCTCGTAAGTATAAGTTATCTTTCATTCAAGCTCTAGAATATTGTAATATTCTTACCGACAACTGTACAATTGTTAGGAAAACACCAGACAGTAACCAACTGGAAAAGAAGCCAGTTGAGATCATTATTTTCTGCAGTGCTTGGATATTCCTATTAGCAGCAGTTTAATATTTCCTTTTTCAAAGATTTGCTGAACTCTTGGATTCTTCTCTACTTTCCCAAAATGATCATTCATCTATGTGATCTAAGTTTGCATGGGGTACCTTTTTGGAGGAAGAAGCATTTCAACTGAACTGACTACACTTTTAGTAAAGTTACCTGGATCGTGATGAGGGAAGCAACTCCAGTTGTTCAATGCTATTCCCCACCTAATTTGAAAAAAAACGAATCTAGCATCAAGTAGAAAATGTATTGACTGAATAAATTAATGTTGCTGTTGGAGAAATTAGCGCAATAAAGCAGAGACCACACAAGACAGATTGGGTGAAATTGATAAGCTGTTTGTTACAAGTGATATCGCTAGAAGAGAAATTGATGAGGCTGACACAGAACTGACCGTCTGTACAGGTGGATAAAGGGTTTTCTTCCTTGAGCTGAGGATACACCACAAAGGTATACAGGAAAGCCACACACACAGACCAAGTCCTGAACTACGAAAGCAACCACCCCAACACACCCAAAGAAGTTGCATCAAGACACTATTCAAAAGGGCCTCAACACACTGCAGTACACCAGAACTGCAAAAAGAGGAAGAAGAACATCTATACAATGTATTCGCCAAAAACGGATACCCGCACAATTTCATCAACAGATGCCTAAGGGAAAGACAACGGAACGAGGACATGCCGCAACCCAAAGGACTAGCCACACTACCATACATAAAGAGCATTTCCGAACTGACAGCCAGACTACTGCGACCACTAGAACTCATAACAGCACACAAACCAACAGCCACTCTCGGACAACAACTCGCCAGGACGAAGGACCCGATACCCAGCATGAGCAAAACCAATGTAGTGTACAAAACACTACATAGGAAAAACTGGAAGACAGCTAATGATCCGCATCCATGAATACCAACTAGCCACGAAACGACACACCAGCTGTCCTTAGTAGCCACACACTCAGATGACAAGTCACATGAGTTCGACTGGGACAACAGTACTATTATAGGACAAGCCAAACCGAGAACAGCCAGGGAATTCCTAGAGGCATGGCACTCATCCACAGATTCTATCAATAAGCACATCGATCTGGACCCAATATACCGACCACTGCAGCGGACAGCTGGAACTGACAACCAGAAGCGGCAGATACAAATCACTATAAATGCCGGAGGAAAGATCACAGAAACGCTTCACAGGAGGCTCCCAAGCATTGAGGATGTTACCAAGCCAGGGGACGAAACGTCTGCAACACAAATTCCCAGCTCGGTGAACAGAACCACAACAGCGAGCACCCGAGCTACAAATCTTCTCTCAAGCTCTGACCTGTCCTTTGTGTGGCTTTGGTATTCCTGTGTTTTCAGACTTCCCTTGGGCTTTGGGACAGCTGTGCTGACCGGGTCCAGGAAGCTTATTGTTAGTGTGTTTTGGGAACTGTATTCCCTTGTCTGCGAGTGACTATGGTTCTGTCTGGTTCCACTTGTCAGCTTGTTGGTCAATGCTGAGGCATTCTGGGTGCTTCTGGTACAGTTTGGCCAAGTTTGATTTCCTACATTCTGTGTGGGCGTACTGTGAGTAGGCAGGGTGGCAGATCTTTTCCCACAGTAGTGTAAACAAGCTCTGAGCTATAATACTCAGTTTTTTTTGTTGTGGAACTACACCATTTAAAATGAAGGATGGACAGTATATTCTTCTTGAATTGATTTTATTACTAATAAGTCTGAGTGCCATTTATAAACTCTGCAATTTCTTATTTCAGTTTAGCTCTTCATATATTGAAGTAGAGAGCTATCCAATTTTATAAATTTTCATCTCAAACTTGTAGACAAGGAGTCCCAGCACTGCACTTGCAAATTGTTATATTGTCAGCAGGTATAATCTTCAGTGTGAGGAAGACAAGTCCCTTCTGTAGCTTAGGTTTATGTGCAGTTTGTCTTATCCTTCAATATGTAATTTGGATTAATTTCTAATTTTACAATATTTTTAATGCTGCAGAGGTGTTTGTGGAGAAGTGAAGCTGGCATTTGAAAAGGCAAACTGCAAGAAAGTAGCTGTGAAGATTGTACATAAACCCAAATTTGCACAACTTGTGTCTGAACGAGGCGTAAGTATGACCAAATGAATTGCACAGTATCTGTGTAATCTAATCTAAATGTATTTTGTTTTGAAGCCAAAGGCGTTTAACACCATTAAAGTGAGGGAGCCTTCTCTGGCTCGGCAGTGTCTCTCCCCCAGGAGGTGCAGTTCCACTCCGGAACATCCCAGATGGCCTCCTACTTCAAGGATCACAATTTCCCCTCATGTGGTCAACAATGCCCTCTCGCGCATATCCTCCTAATCCCGCACCTCAACACTTGAACCCCACCACTCCAACCGCAACAAGATTAGAACCCTCCTGGTCCTCACCTTCCACCCACCAATCTCCAGATACAGCACATCATACTCAGCTATTTCTGCCACCAATAGTCAGACCCCACCACCAGAGATATATTTCTCTCCCCATCCCTATCAGCATTCCGCATAGACCATTCCCTCCGAGACTCCATTGTTAGGTCCACACACCCCACCAACCAACCCTCCATTCCTGACACCTTCCCATACCACTGCAAAAGGTGTAAAACCTGCGCCCCCCCCTCACCTGCATCCAAGGCCCCAAAGGGTCCTTCCACATCCAGCAGAGATTTTCATGAGCATCCATACACCTCATGTACTGTATCTGTTGCTTTTGCTGTGGTCTCCTCTACATTGAAGAGACAAGATGCCAACTTGTGAAACGTTTCTGAGAACAATGTGTCAAACAACCCTACCGCCTTGTGGCTGTCCACTTCAACCACCTCCACCCCCTGCCGCTGCCGGCGCCACCACCACCACTCCGCCAAGGACATGAAAGTCATGGGCTGTCTCCACCGCCAAATCCTAGTTACCTGATGCCTGGAGAAAGAATGCCTCATCTTCCACTGTGGGACTCTCCAACCACATGGCATCAACATCTATTTCACCAGTTTCCTCAACTCCCTTCTCTTTTTTTTTCCCCCACCATCCCAGATCCAACCCTCCAACTCTCCACCACCCTCTTGAACTGTCCCACCTCTCCACCTTCCCACCTGTCTGTTCCACCCTCCATTCTGACCTATCATCATCATCATCCCCCACCTACAAACACCTATTGCCTTTCCAGCTTCCCCCTATCCCACCACCACCACCACCAATATATCCCTCAGCCCCCTTCTCCCCATTCCCCACATTCCTGATGAAGGGCTTATGCCCGAAACGTCTATTCTCCTGTTCCTCGGATGCTGCATGACCTGTTGTACTTTTCAAGCCTTCTTGCTATGCAAGTTATTAAACTGAGTAGAAATCTGGACACTATTCAAAGTATGCTGTGAAAATAGTGCCAGGAGCACAGACTGCAACTGTTGATGAACAAGTTTAGGATTAAAATCTGGCAGTAGTCTCTAACAGACATTGTGAATACTGAACCTTGCAGTTCATTAAGAACTGGTTGGAATCTGTGGTTGAATGGGTCGGATGGGAGCTAGTGTTATGAAGATGTTCTGTCCAGAACATGATAGGGAATTCTCAACAAGGTATGGGGGAATTATTTGGTCAAAAAGTAATTTCCTGTATTAAAAATTAATTATCTTTGCTGTGAAGCAATGGCTAAAGAGAGGCTATGCAAGGCAGAGTTGATCTTTGTTGTATGAAATACACAATCAGCATGGAGAGCAGGTCACAAAATATCCTTTTAGTGTTTTGGGTTTTAGACTTTTGAATTGGGCAACAGGGAATGATATTATAGCAGGGTGGCTGAATTGCTATACCTTTCTCCCCTTAATTCCATCCAAGTTGGGGCAGCATGGTGGTTGTGATTAGCACTGCTGCCTCATAATGCCAGGGCCCCGGGCTCAATTCCACCCTAGGGCAACTGTCTGTGTGGAATTTGCGCATTCTCCCCCTGCCTGGGTCGGTTTCTGACAGTCCAAAGATGTGCAAATTAGGTAGATTGGCTGTGGAGTTATAGGGGGCAAGGGTCTGGGTTGGATGCTCTTTCGAGGGTTGGTGTGGACTCGATGAGCCAAATAAACTGCTTCCACAATGTAGGGATACTGTGATTAAGTTCTGAACCCTGCTTCAGGGATATCATACAGATCTCTACAGCAGAGTGAGGGCTTCTACTAAAGACTGTTAAATTTTCTACATGAGTGATTCTAGGAGAAAACAATATATCAACCACAACTGAAAAGTAACTTCCTCAGTTGGAGCCAAAACATCTAAATGCAATCTGGGGTAGTATTGACGTGATAACATTGTTGCTGGATTGGTAATCCAGAGACCCAGGTAATGTTTCGGGGACCTGGGTCTGAAACCCATCGCAGCAGATGGAATTTAAATTCAATAAAAGCTGGGACTGAAAGTCTAATAATGACCATGAAATATTATTGTGAAAACTCATCTGGTTACATTTAATAACCGTTTTCTGTTATTAAATGTAACTCCAAGCACACAGCAATATTGTCGACCCTGTGAAATGGCCTAGGAAACCTCTCTGTTGTTTGCTTAAAATGTCTTAAAAAGAAATGAAACCATAATATTGATGAAGGCACAATGTCAAACTCAGCCTGGTTGATTATGAAAAGTTGTCATCCTCAATATCTGGGGGCTAATGCCAAAATTGAGAAAGATGTCTCCAATTAGTCAGGTTGTTGTGTTTGACAGTCATACTTGTGCAAGTATACTTGCACACACTGTTCCGGGAAACAAAGCATCTCCCAGAATGTCCTGTCTCACTAACATGGTAAACTCACCAGAGGTGATAGCATTGTTTATACAGTCAGAATGTGAGTTGTCCTTTGAGTCCTCAACATTGATTGTGGACTTCGGGAAGCCCCCAGGTCAAACATGGTCAAGGAAGCCTCCTGCTGGTCACCATGTGATACCCCACCACTTCTGTTGATGAATGAATAGTCATCCATGTTGAACACCACTTGCAGGATGCACTGAAGGTGGCAAGGCTGCAGAATGTACTCTGGCTGAGGGACTTCATTGTCTATCACCATGAGCACATGACTGATGAAGCTTGTTGGGCCCTAAAAGACATAGCTGCTAGATTGAGTCTGAAGCAGGTGGTGACAGAGTAAACAAGAGGGAAAAACTACTTGATTTCATCTTCTCTAATCTGCCTGCCACAGATGCATGTGTCCCTGACAGACTGATCACTGCAAAGCCCACGTGAAGACTAAATCCTGTCTTCATACTGAGGATCTCCTCCGTCCTGTTGTGTCACATTATCACCATGCTAAATGATGGACTTCAAACATGTTTAGCAACTTGACTAGGCATCCAAGTGGTGCTGTGGGCAATCAGCAGAAGCACAATTGTATTTCAACACAATCTGCAACCTGATGATTTGGAAAATCCCCTGCGCTGCCATTATTGTCAAGCTAGGAGTTCAACCTGCTTTATTGAAAAGTGCAGGATGACTTACCAGGAGCAGTGCCAAGAATATCTAAAAACGAAGTGTCAGTTGGTGAAGCAACAGATCTGGACTAGCAGGTCGGACAGCATAAGCAGCAAGTGACAGACTGAGCTAAGCAGTTCCACAAACAATGGAATAAATTTAAATTCTGTAGTTCGATTACATACAGTCGTGAATGATTGTGGACAATTGAACAACTCACTGGAGGAGAAGATGCCATAAGTATCTCCATCCTTAATAAAGGGGGAACATAATACATTGGTGCAAAATATAAGGTTGAAGCATTTCCAGCAATATTCAGCCAGATGTGATGAGTAGATAAAATATCTGAAGGAGTGTCACTGGACCTGAAACATTGTCTACTTTCTCTCTGTGATGCTACCAGACCTGCTGAGCTTTATCTGCAATTTATGATTTTGTTTCTGATTTCCAGAATCTGGAATTCTTTGGCCAGTTTGATCAATTGCATGTGATAGCACAAAATGGCTGAAGGCACTAGTTTGCAAAGGCAATGGGCCTTGATAGTATTCCAGTAATGATACTGATGATGTGCTCTAAAACTTGCTTCACCACTAGCCAAGCTGTTCCAAAGCAGCTACAATACCAACACTTATCTGACAAGGTAGTTAATCAACCAGTTTTGTAGTGCATACAAATCAGGGCAAATCCAACCCAGCTGTTTACAGCCCCATCAGTCTTCTCGAGATCATCAGGAGAGTGATGGCAGGATAATCAGCAGTGCTATCCAGTAGCATCCTGCTCAGCAATAATCTGTTCACTGATGCTCAGTTTGGGCTTTACTGGGCCATTCAGCTCCTAACTTCATTTCAGCCATGGTTTAAATGTGGATAAAATAAATCTGAATGCCAGAGTTGAGGTGGAAGTTGACTGCCTTTGACATCAGGGCTGTATTTGATCAAGAATTATATCAAGAAGCCCTGGCAAAACTGGAGTGGGGGTGGGGGAGGTTGTGAGGAGAATTTTCTGCTCGCTGGAGTAAAATCTGGAGTAAAGAAAGATGGCTGTGATTGTTGGATGTCAGTCCTCTCAGCTCTATGATCTCTTCAGGGGTTCTTTGGGATATTGTTCTAGGTTGGACCAGCTTCACCACCTTCACCAATGACCTTCCGTCCATCATGAAACCAGAAGTGGGGGTATTTGTTAATAACAGCACAGAGTTCAGCAACATTTGTGACTCCTGTACTAATAATATCCAAATCTAACAAGACCTTGACAGTAATTAGGTTTGAGCTGATAAGTGCCAAGTAAATCTGGGTCCCACCAGTGCTGGGCATTAACTGTCTCCAACAAGAAATAATCTAACCGTCATGTGGCGGATTCAGCAATAGCAATGCCAGTATCATCATCCTGGGTGTTACCATTGACAGGAAACTGATCTGTACTAGCCATATTAAACTGATGCTTGAAGAGCATGTCTGAGTGCACAAATCCTGCAGTGATTAACTCATTTCCAGAATTCCCAAAGGCTGTCCACTATCTAAAAGGCATAGGTCAGGCATGTGATGGAGTATTCTCCGTTTGTATGGATAAGTGCAGCTTCAGCAACACTCAAGAAGCTTGATACCTGAAGCAGTTTGCTTGACAGACAGAAGTTGCACATTTAGTCCCTTCACCACAGGTGCACAGTAGTAGCAGTTTGTACCATCCACAAAATGCACTGCAGAAATTCATTGAAGTTCTTTCGACCACACCTTACAGATCCATGACTGCCATTTAGAAGTAAAAAGCAGCATTTACATGGGAATTCCAACACATACACCACAAAAAAGCAGCTCACCACCACCTTCTCGAGGGCTGGTAAGGATGGGCAAAAATGATCCAATCGGCAGTGCCCACATCCCATGAATTCATTTAAAAAATGTTGGAGGATCTTTACTGATTTTTTTTTTAATTTGTGTCTCTTATGACCAAGTTTAGCACCTGCTATTCTATCAATTTTTTTTCGCATACTTCGAGATTATATGTTTGTATGCACAAATAGAAGTTGAAATGGGAAATGAGATTTGTAATTTACAATATGTCTCATGGCTTTATAGTGTGACATTTATTCTCGTCATTTTACAGGGGCAGAGTAATAATTCTGATTGGACGAACCTCACTGGTGTCGGGCAATGTTCAGCATCTAAATGAATAGCAATGTGCTATTATGTCGCACAAACCTAAATGTCTGATTTGTTCCCTTTTAATGTATTGAATTTGATGATACCATCCGAGGCAATAATTAGTTGATATCGCTGTCCTCTGCTTCTGGGATTGGATGTGATTTAATGAGGGCATTTTAGAGATGTCAACAGACATTCACGTGTTTAGGCTTATACCTGTAGAATGACCACATTGCCCAGTTTACTTTTGATAGCATTTACAAGCAACAGTTAGTGCCTTTTGGAGCAGAACTTGACATGGGACATAAGTCAGAAGCCTCAAGAAAGAAAGTATTTAGATTACTGGCTCCATGCTTGTTGGTTACCCAAGTTGATGGCTGCATCCTTTCTAATTTTCACTAGAAAGAAAATTATGTATTTAAATAACTAATGGAGGAACATTTATTGTGAAAACCGAATTCTTTTTTATTTAATCAACCACAGGCTTTTTTACAATCTCATATACTTTATTCTCTTCTATGCATGCTTTTCCATTTGTAACAAGTGTGAGTATGTGTATGTGCTTGTTGAATTAAATATCAATAGTGTATGTGACCATGAGGGCTCTGACAATGAAATGATCAGAACTTTTCACTAGAGCTGCGAACTGCTTGAGCTACCAGATAGTAGATTTAACAAACATATCCAGGTAGCTGTAAATTCTGTATGGAATGTTTTCATGTAAACTAATATGCCAAATATTCTGTTAATTCTTCAGTCTCCATTGTGTACAAGTCAATCTAAAAATTGTTCAGCCATTCTTTTGTTTGCCAGTTTGCTCCTGAAACTCTGTCCACAAGCTGTTAAATGCAATGTATCTCCTGAGCGGGATAGTGTATATCTCATAGTACTCATTTTTCTGTAGGTGTGTCCTGCTCTAAAGTAATTGCTCTTACTGAGGAGTATGCTAATATATTAAAGGCTGCCAAATGTAATTGCAATTCCAGAATATTTGCATGTGATGGAACAGTTGACAATTCATTTTGATGCTGGAAGTCTTGCCTCTCATGCATACCATTCCTGCTTCGAACAGTCTTGATCAATCGATTAAAACTTTGGCCATTCTCATACTACGTGAATCAAGCTTGTTTGCATTGCACTGTTTTATTTCAAGTTTCTAATTAAATTCCGTTCCTCTGCAGGATGCTGCTGCAAAGTGTTCCACTTCAAATGTTGCAACAGAAGTTGAAATTCTGAAGAAATTGGACCATGTAAGTTACAGAAAGTGTCTACTTTATTGTATTGAAATATTAATTTCTGATTGATAAATACTGTTAATTTTTTTTCTTAAAGCCTTGCATAATCAAAATTGAGGAGGTGTTTGATTTTGAAGACTCGTTCTACATTGTACTGGATTTGTAAGTGTTACACATTTTTTTGGGTCTTACTTCTGTGGAAATTGCATTTTTTTTTTATACAGAGGAACCTTGATTATCCGAACGAGATGGGCAGGCACTATTTCGTTTGGTAATTGATTATTCGGTTAATTGATTCCCTCTGGGGGTTGGAGTTTTTGTGAAGTCTGCTCCCCATTCAGGAGACAAGGCAAAATCACACTGTGCATGAGACCCTGCCCGGCCCCACCCCACCCCCACCTGACCCCAATCCCGTCCAACACTGCCACCGCTTGCCTCCAATCCCACACCACTGTCCGACCCCCGTTTGCGCCCATGCACCCCGCCTGACCACCACCACCCCCTCACCCCACCCACCCCTTTCAGGGCAGCCGGGCTGTACACCAACAGTAAGACTGCTCCTGCCTTTGTGGGGTAAGTCACCAAGTAGTGCACATGCATACGCGCGCACAACTTTTTGACAGGTTCCACCTCTGCCCTGTACAGGGAATCATTGAAGAGATTATCTGGGGAAGGGTGGTTTAGAGCTCACCTTTGGATAATCTGATATTCGGATAATTGATGTTTGGATAATCGAGGTTCCTCTGCTTGTCCTGTTTCTTTCTGTAATGATATTGGTTGAACTAAAATAATTTTAATGACGTTAACATTCCTTTGGTCTAAAATGTAATAAATTGACACAAATCTATAGATCATTTAAACAGGCATCTGGATTAAGCAAGTTAAACATAAGTTTAAAAGGAAATACTTGTGCACTGATCAATTCCATGCATGTACATGTGTGAAATAACTTCCATCTATCTTTATCTTTGGTGTAGTCGGAGAGGGATCAAAATTAAGATTTTTTTTTTTAAAAACGTAGTGGAGGTACAGGGGAGAAAACTAAATGGTGAACTTATTGAGTATTTCACTAACACTTTAACTGCTGGAATGATTTTTGTTTTCCTCTTCAGACTGTTGATAAAAGTCTGTTTTCTGCTAATGTTGATTGCCTCTCCCCAGGTAAACTTAGTTTAAAACTACATAAAAAAAGTAAGGAGGAGGCCATTCTGTCCTCGAGATTGCACCACCATTCAGTAAGACCATGGTTGATCTGACTATAATCTAAAATTCATCTATCCCTGACGACCTTCTTAAAGGACTTGGCTTCTGCCACCTTTTCAGAAAAAGAGTTTTAACAACTCAGCATTCTGAGAGAAAACAATTGCCTCATCTATGTTAAATTTGAGATCTCTAATTTTTAAACAGTGATTCCTAATTGTTGAAACATCCTCTCCACATTTACCCTGTGAAAACCTTGCATGATCTTGTACTTCAAAACAATCACAACTTGCATCCAGTCGAGTTCAGGAGAGTAAGCCCTGTCCAACCTTTCCTTATCAGACTGCCTCCCACTCCAAAGTGTTAGTTTGGTAAACTTTCTATGAACTGTTTACAATATATTTACATCCTTCCTAAATCAAGGCAACCAGTATTCTACATAATATTTCTAGATGTGGCTTCATTAGTACCCTGTATATCTGAATGATATCTCCCTCTTTTTGTGTTGAATTTCCCTTGCAATAAATTATAACATCCTAATAGCTTTCCTCATTATTTACTGTGGAGGGAGACTTCGTTTTAATTTTCTTTAAAACTTGTCTTCGCTTTAATATGTTTAAAATGTTCTCCCATTTAAAGTATCATTCCACTTTTAACATTCCTTAATTCCTGGTCATATCTATTTTCATTGTGTGTAAAGCATTGTGTATAAAGCATACACCTCCACTTGTGCTGCTAGAGCTGACACCACTGACCTTATGGGAGAAAGTGAGGACAGCAGACATTGGATATCAGAGTCGGGAGTGTGGTGCTGGAAAAGCACAGCAGGTCAGGCAGCATCTGAAGGGTAGGCGATTCCTGATGAAGGGCTTATGCCCGAAACATCGATTCTCCTTCTTCTCGGTGCTGCCTGACCTGCTGTGCTTTTCCAGCACCACATTCGATAACTGTTTGTGTCCTACAGTCAAAAAATTTTGTTTGTTTCAAAAATTTCTCTGCTTGGGTGCTGAAGTAAACTTCATTTTCAATCTTAGTTTTTAAAATTTCTGTTTCTATCTATACTAATGGAAGAACTGCGGTCAATTATTTATTTAAAATAATTTTCTACTTTACAGATAGAGGCACAGTGGTCGAGGAACTTGCACTCGGCCAGGACTGTAAATTTACTTTAAAGACTTCTCTATAAGAATGGAGCCTGCTTTCTTTTCACTGAAGTTTTCCTTGTTTTATTTTGCATGTTATTTCAACCAGGAATGTATAGTGCTGCACACGTCTGGTGCAATGTTTCAACTTTAACACTTGGCTGCTCTACATAAACTTTGTCCTCTGGAACTTGACTCTAATTTTAACATTAGTTGCTTTGGGAAAGCATGATTCACTGCAAGTTGTTTCACTTAAAGTTGCAATTTCCAGGAATGCAGCTCCAACTTTAACCAAGGGCACCTTGTTCCTGCATACTTCCCTTTTGTGATCCATACACTAGGACATCCAGATCCCTCTGCTTTGCAGAGCTCTGTATTCCTTTTCACTATTTAGGTAATAAGTTTATTTTAAATTTCTTAAAGTAATTAGTCAATTTCACTTTTGCATATTACACTCTATTTGCCAGTTCTTTGCCTACTCAAGCATCTGTTGGTTTTCTTCGCAGCTTACCTTTCTGCCTTACTTTGTGTCATCAGTAAATTTAGCAATCATACCCTTGGTCCCTTCATATAAGTTATATAAATTGTAAAGAGATGAGGTTCCAACACTAATCCCTGTGACGCAGCACACATGTATTTTGCCAACCGGAAAAAGACCTGATTGTGTCTACTGTTTGCTACCTTTTGGCAACCCAATGTTCCATCAATGCCTAGATTCTATCACCTAAAGCATGAACTTTTATTTTCTGAAATAACCTTTGACATGGCACTTTATCAAATACCTTCTAGAAACTTAGCTATTAATGAAAGAAGAGACATGGAAATAATTTGCCTTGTGTTAAGAGACGAGGTATATTTTGCAATAGGCTACCTTTTTAATAGAAAGATACTGATGTGTCCGAAATCACAAAGTATGGAATGGAGATGACTATTAGCATAAAATGTTATTCAGATGTATGATCAGTGCATTTTTATAGCTGCTGCTTTGAATTTTTTGACCAATTTCATTTTTCACTTAAAGGAAACGGGATTATAGCATGCTTGCTGCAAAATTTGTGTATTAAGCATTATATCTCCGTTGAACTTGCCAAATGATCCCGGTGTGATTATTCGTACACAAGAATAGTTATATCCGGTAGCTACAATTCAATTGAATCTGTGTCCTGATTAAAATATGGTTGCACACAATTGGATAATTTCTCATTTGCACCCTTTGTCATATGCTACAAATAATTTTATTTTGGTATGAATTGGAGATTATCTTGTAAAGCTAAATAAATTCTTTTTGAGAAATTTAATCCTTTTTTTAAAGGATGGAAGGTGGCGAGCTTTTTGATCGAGTAGTCCGCTCGAAAGGACTTAAAGAACAAACGACCAAACTGCTGTTCTATCAGATGCTTCTTGCAGTCCAAGTATGTAGCTACAATTTGTATTATATGTTGTGAGCAACAAATGTAACAAATTTCTATGCTGATGAACTAAAAGCAGCTAACTCTTTATTTTGGTTTAGAAACATGTCTGTTATCTCAACCGCTATTCCTATCCTGCTTTTCTAACTAATTACTTCTTCTCCGGAAGGTGTTAGTTCATGTTGGAATATTGTCATGAATTCCAGCTGCCCATTCACTTATCAAAAGAACAAGGAGCCTGGGACTACATAATCCTTTCCTCACGTCAGCCTTTTCTCAGAGTCGTTACATAATGATCAGATTTAGGAATGATCACTATTTTCTTTTGCTTACTCCATTTCTCTTCCTCTGCCCCCAACCCATCACCATCACCACCACCAGGACCACACAAAGAACAGACTTGCTCTTGTGTGATAGAATGCATGTATGATAGGATGGGTACTCCCCACATGGCCAAGCACCTTCAGCTCATCCCCACAATACAAAGGATGGGTGGATGCCAAACCAATCAGCCTGCCCATCATGGTAAATAAATACCTAAGGTTCAGTAAAGTATGTAAAAAAAAAAACTCACTTAAGCCTTTCACTGAGCCAGAGATGTGTCATAACATGTCTGAATGTATAGTTTCAAACCCATTCTGACCACCCCCACATCAGAGATTCTCTGGCAGCTCAAAAGAATGCAGCTTCCTCCAGAGAGATGATGGCCTCACTCTACTAATCTGGGTTGTTTGCAATATGTTGTGGCACAGACTTATTTTACATCTGTGACTTTCCTTCTGGAGTGAGGTGAGCTTTCTCTGGCCCTCTAAATTTCTGCCACTGATTTTTGTTGAGAAATCCACCAACATGAATATAATAGTTTCATGAGACACTTTTCAAATGAACATTCTCATTTGTTTCTTCTTTCCTTACTCTGCTGATAAGAAGACATCTTTCTCTTCATGTGTTGCTAAAATTTTTTACTACTTAATTCCATTGCAGTGCCTCGTTGTCTTGCCGCACATCAGATTTAGTAACCTGTTACTACTGGCTTAACTTTATCTGAATTTCAAGCTTGGATCTCAAAGTATTTTGAACTTGTGGAATATTAATCTAAATAATGTAGTTTTCCAAATTAGTTTGCCTCAGAATTTAAACAAGCAGACATGTTAATTTGTGTCAGAAATATGGACTGCAAAAATACCAAGTTTTTTTTTTTAAAGAGTGGTGAAGTATGCATGAATTTTAAAATACCTTTTAACAGTTAATGCCAAGGATTTACTGGGGAAAAAAATAATAGCATGTAAATGATGTGCAAATTGATTAGTAAATCTTGTAGAAAAGAAGCAGTAACTGAACTGTCATAAGTTGCTAGCCAATTTTTGTATGATTTTCTTATTAGCTTTGTGAAACAGCATCATTCACCTTAACCTTCTGGTGATATTTATGTAGTTGTTAAGTTTGGTAATTGTTCCATCAATTCACCACGTAGAATGGTAGAAGTTGATGCAAGTACTCATTTAACAATGATAACGACTGCCAAACCACTTCTTTTGCCCAGAAAATGAAAATTTAAAATGTGGAAAGAAATTGTCTAGAGGTTCTGAGTTGTTGAAATTTTAAAAGTATCAAATTTTAAAATCAGCTCGTGCTCTGTCTCTCTCTCTCTCTCTCTCTCTCTCTCTCTCTCTCTCTCTCTCTCTCTCTCTCTCTCTCTCTCTCTCTCTCTGTCTGTGACTCTCTCTCTGTCTCTTTAAATCTGATTTGTCACTGAATTTACCCTCAGATCTCCTTATTTATTTTTCACTCCTTTTAATATAATTGTTAGGGACACATTTGTTCTTTACTCACCAAAGACATTTCTATATATAGTGTTGCCTTTACTGCATTCAAAAGGATTTTCTTAGATTAACCCATGTTGGTGAATATAACATTTTTCATTTATTTAATGCTGAGAATAGAATTTCCTGAGCCTGCAGTTCTAGGAGAGAGAGTTGGAATAAGAAATATAAAAATATTATACCAGCAGGTAGAAACTAAATCAGGCTATGAATTGACTATCACAAGAATAGGACTAGTATTACATATCCTGCTTCCTTTACTGAACTTGGCTAATTGCATTAAGTAGAATTTGAACCAATGTTACATAGTTTGGTGTTACACTAGACATTGCTAAGACACAGGAAAATTTATCTGTTACTCTTTCTCCCAGAACTACAAAGGTAGTCCTGTCTGTCTTCCACCAACTACAATTTAACATTTTACTGGAACCTATTTTAAACCTGAGAATTGACTTAATTACATCTGACTTTTAATGTGTTTGTACATGTGGTTGTTGAGGCTTAAACTTATTCGCATCTCATCAGCCTCCTAACGAATGGTCACACTGGTGAACTTCATGTGGGAGCACGACTTTGCATTGTCAAAACGCTACCAAAAGTTCCGAGGGGCCTAAGAAAAAAGACTCAGAAGTCTCAAAAGGTGATAAATCTCTAGTTAAATATCTAGTATTTAGAATTGTGAATTTTTTAACTCTTATTTGTTTTTAAAAACTGTCACTTGTTTTGATTCTGTGTTTGACAGTTTCATGTAATTTTATGGTTATGTCAAGGATGAGAAAAGGCCATCAGAACTATATGCTGCCTCCCATTCTTTGACAATTTTAACTCCCATATTCCAACCCATGATTCATCCTCCCTGCAGCCATAACCTAAGAGAAGGAAATTAAACAAATCTCTAGGATATTCTACCATTCTTGCCAAAAGCCCAAGTAGTTCCAAATGTTTTATTTATTACTTACTGCATTTTCTCCCTTTCTGCATGCTTAAAGTAGTTCATTTATTATTACTTGAAAGTTGTCATCTTTGCCCTCACCGAAGCAATTCTCTATCACAGGTAATTTACCTTGTGGGAAAAGTAAAACTGCAAGATCAGTTAAATTTTCCTTGTTTCTGTCCCTCTGAAGACCCTTTCTTGCCTTTTTTTATTTGTTTATAGTACACTGATACAGTCATATATCAGTGCCATTTTCTGTTATTTACCTGAGCTGGAAAATTTAATCAACTTTGCTTCCAATTTTCACATTACTCTCCCACTTTAATGTCATCATCTCTGCCTGTTTGCTTCTCCTTCTCGATTTCTCTGTTTCTGAGCCGAGGCTGCAAACTTGAACATCTACCTCCATGTCCTATTTCCTGTAAAATTCCATTCTATTCTGATGATGCAGTCTTCCATACCAGTACTTCTGACATCTCTTCCCTTTACCTCTGCTAAGGATTTGCCTCTCCCCACAACTCAACTGATTTTCCACACTTCAGTCATCCTCCTTCCCAGACTATCATAGGGTTTCTTAGTGCTCACCTTACACACAGCTAGCCTTAATTTCAGTTGATCATCCTCTAGTTTTGCCACTGTTGCCATCACCTAATCCATCTTCTGCTCCCTTTCCCAAGACACCATTCTGTATCAACAACACCTGCTTTATTTCTATCTCTCTCCCTCCCTCCCCCTCTCTCTCTTCCTGTTTCATTAATTTTCCAACTTCTTCCTGCAGTGACCCTTCTGTCCTTGACATCCTTTGGTTTTCCATTCAAACTCAACATATGCTCAAATGACATTTCATCTTTTAGTTCAATGCTTTACAGCTTTCTGGAATCAGTTTTACTTTCAACAGTTTCTGCACGGATATTCTTTCCTTTTTGCTTTACAGGTTTCAATTTTATTGTTTTCTCTCTCTGGATGGAAACTGTTCATCATTCTGCCTTTCACATCTCTTTTCGAACAATTATTTGTTTCTTATATGTTGACCATTCATTTTGTCCTTGTCCCACCAACTTCTTTGTTTAATATCTGTAGATTGCTACTTTTTCATAAACCATTTCTGTTCATCTTTATCCACCATTTCTTCTTTTCACTCACTTAAAAAAAGTTATTAAATTTCTAACTTTTTCTCTGGTTCTGGTATAAAATCGTTGACCTTAAAACAACTTTTTCTCCACTGATGCCATCTGATCTAAGTATTTCCTGCATTTTCTGTTTCTATTCCAATTATTTGTTTGACCTTTTAATTAACTCTGGTGTGAGCTGGCAAAAACTGCAGTTTAAGAAAGAATAATTGCTCTTTGAGATTTGGCCCACTGGCTCTTTGCAGGGCAGCAGGAAAAGGGCAATAAATGTGGCTTTGCTGTTGTTACTCCTCTCTTGAGAATATTTTAAAATTTAGGTGATATTGTTAGAGGTTGCAAGGCCAGAAGGGTTTACTTTTTTAGCCACAGATCAAAGAACTAGGAAGATAGGAAATCAGTGTGTTGAGTTGGAGAGGAGAGAGCAAGTGAATGCATTGTATCTTGTCTTGTAGGAAGCTTGAAACAAGACATTTAAAATCTGAAGCTCCATTTTCCTTGTCACTGCAGCAGACTCGATTGTTGTTAGTTCAATGTACAGTGATGCATTAGTGATTAATCTGGAATTCTGGATATTTATGTATGTCCATAGATTCTAAATCTCACAGGGATAATATGGCATAACAAAATATAATTTAGTTTAAAATTCAAAAGATCAGAGGACATTAAATTTTCAATCTAATTACAGTACCTTCATGAAAATAACATCACCCACCGAGATCTCAAACCAGAGAATGTACTGCTTGCGAACAATGAAGAGAACTGCCTCATTAAGGTAAGGATTATGATGCAGTTTGATGCCATCTACTGGTAAAACCGAAATAGTATTGAGAGTGTACCAAATGTAGTGGCAGTAAAACGATGCATTGAACATCAGCCACTGTTGCATTTCATCTACGTGGTATACGGACTATTTTACCCAGTTATCTTATTTCTGCATGAAATTTCGTTTGTAACATTCTGTAGCTGCACTGATTCTGATTTATGACTGTTTCTATATACTGGTATTTAAAATGACTTCACCCCATAACAATTTGCACCCTTGATATTAGGCAACATTCCAAAACTTCTGTTTATTGAAGACTTCCACCTTTGTTTTCTTTATCTTCTCATTGTGATAAGCTGGTTGATATCAACTGTTACTTGACCAAATGGCAATTTTTGTTACCATCTTCCTTTCTGGCTCTTAATTTTTAAATCTCATCCTCCTTGTGGATCTTGTTGTGCACCTGGTTTTAAATTACACAACACTGGCGGACCACAGCAAATCCTCACGGGAATGCAATGATCATGACTCAGACCAGACTAAATTTCCCTAGTTTACATTTTCCTATCACTAGCAGCCGTCCAGGTATAAGACCAGGGAACGTTGAACAGTTGGGAGGAGAACTGCCATGCCACCAGCAGATAGAGATTGCCTGAAAAATAGCTTTTAAAGATACCTTTATCGATTAGTGTCCTGTGAAGCATAATCCCTAAGAAGAAGAAAAAAAGACACTGGGAGATCCAAATAGAAGATTCGACAGCTGGCTGGGTTTGAAAACTTGAATTTTTGATAAATCTTAATCAGAGGTTATTATCAGACTAGTATTATAGAAGGGAAGATAGGTTAGAGGAAGGAGTTATAAATAGTTATTAGTTCATTATCTTTTAAGAAATAAAATTACTTTAAATAGTTCTTGGCCTCTTGAATTTTCACAGATTACTGCATGGGATAAATCTTTTCTGTGTTGCTGGTGTAAATTAAACAGGAGGGTTTACCCTGTGTTGTAACAATTGCCATTTCAGGACTAGTTTTATTTTCCAGATTTATTAATTTTCTTTTGAACTCCACCTTGCTTGGTGGAATTTGAACTGATTCCCCACTAGTCCAATGGTAAATGCATGGTGTTGTTGTTGCGTCTCCTTGGCCTACTATCCGCAGAGAAACAGCAATACGAATAGGTTAATCTGACCAAACTTGAATCCGATGTATTTCTAGTATTGCGTGCAGCAGTATGTGGGGTGAGTGGTGGTGTCCCTACCCCTAGACCAGGAGGCCTAGGTTCAAGTCCTGCCTGCTCCAGGGGTGTGTCATAATGTCGCTGAACAGTTTGATTACAAAAATAGGTTTAAATAAATAAAGAAGTTATCCTAATCATTTATATTAATTGAACTTTCCCTCTGCGCAGTTATCTCAAAAAAATTACCATTTAAATTTGCCTTGCTCCTTTACTCTTCAGTTGCTTGCAGATGTTGTGGCAAAGCCAGCATTTGTTGCCCACCCTTCACACATTCATATAATGGATGTTGAACCATGTTAAATGCTGTGTAAATTGTGAAAACTGCTGTGAAATCCATGCAAACTGTATTTAGTAATTGCTCCATTCTCCTTCATATAACAGAGAACATGGCAGTGCTTAACTGGAATCCTTCAATACATAACAAAGACTTGTCTCTTTAAAAAGCTAAATTTAATCTTTTCGAACACTATTTTTATTCTTTCTAAGATTACTGATTTTGGTCTGTCAAAGATCTTGGGAGAAACATCCCTGATGAAAACATTATGTGGAACACCCACCTATCTAGCTCCAGAGGTGTTGCTGGGTGCTGGAGCAGGAGGGTACTCCAAAGCGGTGGATTGCTGGAGCCTAGGAGTTATACTTTTCATATGGTAAGTCATTTGCTTTGCATGAATTTCATCTGATCAAGTGTTGGTTTTCGGATAGAAATTTTTTTGTACAGTGATCTAGTAAACTGAAGCACAATTAATTGCAATTTTCACTTTGTTTGAAGTGAACTGTTAGTTTGTAAACACTTGTGTGTTTGTAGTGACTTGATGGCATGTAGGACTTGCTTTGAAAAGCAGATGGCCAGTCTGTTTTTCTCTTTATAGTTGCTGCCAGACTTGTTGACTTGCTCCAGCATGGTTTTGTTTCAAATTTCCAGCATCTCCAGTTATTTGTCTTACTAGAATGCATCCACTATGGATCAAATCTTTTCTTTGTGGGCCAGTTAAAGTTATTGCTTCTTAAGAATATAGGAAGGTATAGCATCTGAAGGTAGGCTGCAATGTTTTTTTTTCTTGCCCATTTAAAAAAAAATCATTAAAAGACTGGCAACATGTGGTTTTGAACTGTGTGCAAATCAGAAGCTGGCATTGAGAATTTCATGTATTGCAATGTATGAACTGGAAGGCATAGGCTGAGTGGACTAGTGGGTCTTTTTCTGTGCACTCTTAACTGTACTTTCATATGTTTAGACATTCTTTGTGTTGTTTGTACTCTGTAGAAGTTCAAATAGGTAATTCTTCCTCTATGAAAAATATCAGCCGGAAAGTGTCTTAAAGTATATGTGGAGTTAATCTGTGTTTGAAATTAATGTAATATTAACTTGCTTAAACTTCAGAATGATTTATTAAGTTTTGAAAAGGACACAGTTCATCTATATTGATTCTTATGGCTTCTGAACAGATTTGTTTTATTAAATGGAGGGTGAACATAAGTTGTACAATTTGTTTTGACTTCTGTTTAAAATGCAGCTGCTATTTGGTAAGTGAGAAAGGAGGGCATGACCCTCCTCAGTAGATCATGAAAATTGGTGAATACTAAAGACCTCAAAAAGGTTTGGTCTTGCACTTGAGGCAACATTAATCCATATGCACAAAGACCAGATACTTAGCGATAATATAATGTTTCATAGGATGAATTTTTTTTGTCTTATTGCATATTTCAATCCAACAAAAGGAGCTTGGCATCCATGTCTTGTACAAAGTATTATTTTGGAAGAATATCTTGTGAGCAATTGGCAAAGTGAATAACCAAGTCCCTCTATAGTTACTAGAATGGAGACTGCATTTTGTTTTTCAGCTTGGGTGGGTATCCACCATTTAGTGATCAAATCAAAGACATGAATTTGAGGGATCAAATCATAAATGGACATTACAAGTTCATCCCGCAGTGCTGGGCAAATGTCTCTGAAGCAGGTAAGTGTAATTTGTAATTAAGGGAAAGGATTGAGTGAAATGTGATCAGCATTCAAAGCATTAAAACTTTATTAAGTCATCCTCTCTCTCTTTTTTCCCCCCCCCCCTCCCCATCTCTCTCTCTCTCTCTCTCTCTCTCTCTCTCTCTCTCTCTCTCTCTCTCTCTCTTCCCCCCCACCCCCTCCACCGCCAAATGTCTCCTCCTCCACTCACACCACCAACTTGTTTTTTTGTTTTTGCTATCTATGAACATTGGAATTCTTTAATGTTCAATTCAGTATTGACACTTGTGGAGAGTATTTGGGCAACATAGTTGCTATATAGAGGGATTACCAGTTTCTTTAAAGACAAAATGTAAGAAAGCAGAGAAAACTAAATTTAATAAAGATATTGATAATTTTTAGTAGCAAGATTTGAATGAAAGACACCAAATATTTAATGCTCATTCCCAACCTAAATTAAAGCTATGTTCCTTTATAGCTGAACAGATGGTTGGAAGCTGAGAATTTAAAAAAAGTAAAAAATTTGCACGAGGAATTAATTGGTAATGTTATCCTGCCTTTAAATGGCAACTTTATTTGTATGACTTTCTTCTGTACACAATAAATTTCCACCCTTATTTCTGCTTAGCAAAGGACTTGGTGAAGCAGCTGCTTAACGTGGACCCAAATAAAAGATTCACAACAAAAGAAGCTCTTAATCACTCTTGGATGCAGGTAGAGATGTCCTTTAAAATTATTGAAGCGTAGACACCAGCTGTTGTCTTGTAGTATTGCTCATAGCTGGTCGCTATAATCGTCATAACCCACTTGGGAAGGTGTGCTGATACGCAAACCCCACTATCAACTGGGGTGACCACAAGTTAATCAAACTACTCAAATCATGGATGATAATTAACTTATTAATTTAAATTTAATTAAAATTATTGAATGGTGGATCAGGCTTGAAAGGTCACACGAACTATTGCTGCTTTTGTTTCTTGGGTAGGCTTGGACGTTACCAAAAAAAAACTAAGTGAACAGACTAATGCATGTTATGGAGATAAGGATTAGAAATACTAGGAAATACATTTGTTTGATTTCTTTGCAATTTCAGAAAAGTTTAATTGTCTGTAGTTATTCTCTCAAATTCTGGAATTTTATACACCAGGCTATTCGGTGCATTTTGCCTCTGCCAGCTCTCCAAGACCCAACCATAAACCTTGTAATTTATCTAGATACATATACTTTTCCAAATACTCTGTTTGTATTTTGAATTTTTAAAATTCTATTCCATTAACTTTATATCTGGTGAATCATATTCTAACCACTACAGTGTCACCGAAGAGAGAAAAAGTTGCTGACCCTTTCCCTTTAAAATTATACCTGTTTAGCTTATACCAGACATAACCAGTCAAATTGTTTTATTTGCAGTCAGTGTTTAGAATTTTCAAGTTGCCTTCTGAATTTCCCAGCACTTACAAAGAAACCTCAGCTTTTTTGTATTAATCATAGTCAAAAACCTGGGTTTAAAGTAAGACTTTGAGACTAGATGGTGCTTTAACAGAGAAAGTGAGGACTGGAAGCAGACTTGAAAAGTGTGGCGCTGGAAAAGCAGAGATGAAGAGCTTATGCCAGAAACACCGATTCTCCTGCTCCTGACCTGTTGTACTTTTCTAGTGCCACACTTTTCAACACTGTTCTAATAGTCTAATCAATAATTCAAAGCAGTTTAATGTTGTCACTGCTTTCATCATCTCTGCTTGTGTTGTGTACAATCTGGTATCACATTTTTTTAAGACTGGCTTTATCACTTTGTCCTTGCACTTGAATTCACTTCTGCTTCTAAGATGCGTTGAAGCACACCTTTGAATATTAAATTTCACTTGACTGCTATCTCTCCAATCTGTTAATCTGTTCTCTCTACATATTATGGCAGTACTTTTAAAAAATCAATACATACACAAGATTCTGTGCATTTCATTTTATCAATATTTTTAGTACCTTTAAAAACTCTTTATTTTCTATTTATCAGAAAGACCTGGATTTAGCTAATTATTCACAACGTGGAGTAATTTTGTCCTATTTCATCTCCTCAAAATGAAAGGTTGCCTAGTCTGTAACTAACGCAGTTTATTTATTTGCACTGCTATTTCTCCAGTGCTTTGGTATAACATCCATATTCAAAAATCATTTGAAAGACTGGTCAGAGCCTTCGATATTATCTTGCCCCTGGGCTTTCCTCTGTGTTCTGGGATACATGCCAACATCTTTGAGATTTGGGTGAGGAACAGGGGTGTGTGTTGAATGACCGCCTCCTTTGTTGTAAATCCTTCCCACCTACACAAATGACGGTCAGTGACAACAGGAAAGTCAGTTATATGATGAAAGGTCAGTTATATGATGAAAGGAATATTAGGGCTTCTACCAATGCTCTCTATAGTTTCAAGTTACAACTTGTAAGTTATCACAGCAGCTTGAACTTAGAGGCAGGGTGGGGACCCAATTGGCTCTACTTTAAACCCAGGTTTTTGACTATGATCAGGACCTTGTTATGGTTGGAATGGGTTCAGGATTTTCCTTGGGTAATGCATCTTTTTTAAGTCTTGTTTTAATTTAAATTTCTTCATCAAAGGCAGTTTCAACTTTTAATTGCTTAGTTACTTTATAGAATTGTACATAGCTGGTATCATTCGATAGAAACTATTAATTTTTATCATGCTGAATTATGCTTCAAACAAGGATGAAGATATGAAGAAAAAAGCGAAACAGCTGATGGATGCCCGGACGGAATTAATGTTGCCCCTAAGCACAACTGATCAGGTAAGCAAAGCCAACTCTTGCAGCTATAATTCCATTCTCAACAGTGCTCGCTTTTGCTGTTAGCACAACTTTATTTATTCTTAATGCAGTGGGTGTTTGAAATACAAGAGGCTCACATGATTTTTGCCTTCAGGAATAAACATAATCTTCCATGAAATGAAACTTTTTAATACATGAGTCAGATCGGATTTGAAGTGCTGCATTCAGGTTTGGTCACCTTTGTGGTGAAAAGCATGTATGTGCAATAGTGGATCAAATTGTAGACCAGCTGAGACATTAAGGTTGATTGTTCTTTGTTTTACACAAAATAAACATGGGGTTTAAATATGAAATGAGATTCTTTGTTTGTCCACCTCCCCAATGTCCAGCAGTACCACTATCCAAATTCCATATAACAGAGCAAGCACACATGAACTGAATGGAGAATGCTGTAAATCAGCTGTGTAGGAAAGAGATGGTTTTGTTTTTACAGTAAGTCAACAGGGAAATGGAGGAGACAAGACCTTGCAGATGGACATCATCTCTGAAAGTAGGATAATTGTTGAATTTGTCGATGTTCCCCAAGGTCCTGTGAAGCTTTGCAGCTGTAGGCTAACAGTTGGTTTTGTTAGATATTATAACGTTTTATTGTAATATTAAAGTACACTGTAAGTGTTGATGGACTCCACATGATGTAACATACCTAAATTATGGGATCCCCTCTAATCTCTGCTGTGCTTTTATGGCATAAATTGTTGGTTTAAATTTATGGCACATGTTTTGGCAGCTGCTATGGATCTAAATCTGTGATTTGCATCTCTTCGGAACCCTTCTTGCCTTTCGAATTTTCCCATTGCCTGTTTGAATGCTTTGCCTCTTTCACTTCATACTGAAACTTTCATCACTTGTCTGCTTTCCATACTCTGTTGCTAGTTCATAGAATTATACAGTTAGAGAAGACACCATTCAATCCATTATGTTTTTAAAAAACATTGATTTAATTTGCTGTGCTTTCCTTGTTTTTTCCTCTCGTACATATATTCAGTTATCTTTTGCAAGCTACTATCTAGTCTGCTTTCAACTGTGCCTTCCAGATTATCATAGGGTATTTTTAAAACAAATCCATCCATCTACTTTGCATACTGCTGAATGTCACACTGGTGCTAAGTTTACTGCTAAACGACATGACCAATCTGTTTTTTAAACCTTTCACGCTGTTCTGGTTCTTTTGCTGAGCTTGAGTCCCTCTTTCAGTAAACTCACAGCTAACCTAAATGTATCCTATATCATTCTCCTAAAGCTTATGAGTAGCAACACAGTGACATCTAACTTCTGAAGATTGGAATTTTCATTAGACAGAGGAGCTTAGGTATTCTAGTGTATGAGTCATGTAAAGTTAATATGCACTCCCTTATAGGTCTGCCTTGCAGCACATGGACTGTGGCCATTCAAGAAGGCAGCTTAACCACCACCGTCTTAAGGGCAACTAGTGTGCACAGAAGTTCAGAGGGTGTTTACTAGATTGATTCCTGGAATAAGTGGGTTGTCCTGTTGTGAAAGGTTGGACATGTTGGGCTTGTTGCCACAGCACTTTAGAATGATGATTGCAACTTGAGTGAAGTGTTCAAGGTTCTGCATGGTCTTGACAGGTTGGATGTAGAAGGGATGTGGGTGTTACTCCAGAACCAGAGGACACTTATTAAATTGGAGATTGCCATTTTAAGATAGAGACAAGAATTGTTTTTCTGAAGCTTGAGAGAATTTGGAACACTGCCTCCAAAAGTGGTGGAGGCAGGTTCACGTCTCAAAGGTGGATTAATCCCCTTCCCAAACAAATATCTAATGTCGCCTAGCCAGGGGACGAAACGTTTGCAACAAAAACTTCCAGCTCGGCGAACAGAACCACAACAACGAGCACCCGAGCTACAAATCTTCGCACAAACTTTGAAAATATCTAATGGTCTGTAGAAAGGTCACTGGACCCGAAACATTACCTCTGCTTTCTCTTCATAGATGCTGCCACACCTGCTGATTTTCTCCAACAATTTCTGTTTTTTGTTTCATGTATCTAAGGTTACTGGGGTAGATGGAAATGTGGAATTGAAGCACAAACAGTTCAGTGGTGATCATCTTGAAAAACTGAACAGATTCAAAGGGCTAAATAGTCTATTTCTTCCCTTTTGTATTGTCGTATGAAGAATCTATTAAATTGTTAGCATGTCTTATCTCTGTACTACATAAATTCATGCTGCCTGAAAATTAAAGGAACAGACTAGCATTAGAAATTTTCCCCTGTCATTAATCCAAATGTGCGTCAGAAATCATTCCGAGTGCTTTTTGTCAGTTGTTAGAAACGAAAATTGCTTCTCAATAATCGCTCTAGACAAATTCAGGAAAACAAAGTTTTATTAGCAAGTCTGCAGAGTTGGGCACCCTTCTGAGAAAAAGGCGCGCCAGGCTAACAATGTTTCTGATTAAATACAGTACAAGTCCCTCCCCTCTATAGCTCTAAAGAGTCACGAGGTTCACATTCTCACAAAGTCTGCAACAGTTTCCCAAGTTGTTTTTCTACCCTGTAGTCTTATCAGTCAAGGACTTATTCTTCTCTGTCAGAGTTAGTGGTCTTATCAATCAAGGACTTGTTTTTCTACTCTGTAGCAGCAGATGTCTCGTCCTTTATTATAGAGAAGCATGTTTTACCCTACCCCCACGGCTCTATTCCCCTTAGACTCTGAGGTCATGCACATCTTAACTATTTGTACCGAAATCGTCTCTCACAATTCCACCCTTTCTGTTTTTAAGATGTGCATGACAAAGATAAGCCTCCTCCCATCAGGTGCCCGGGAAATCCTTGGTCTTTCGCAGCAACAGCACCTTAAGTTCCTGCGTTCCATGTTGGGGTACCGCCACTGCCTGGAGTTGGGAAATATATTTCTGGATTAAAGATTGAACACAGGGGATCAGGCAGGGTAAGATGAGTAGAAGCATTACGCCCCCCCAGCCACCAGTAACGCCGTGCGCCACCAACTACCACCTAGGAGACCATCCCACCATCCGATGCCACCAAGAGGGCGCCAGGATTGAACCGGCACATGGGCCAGTTTCCGAATTTCATCGGAAATCTTCAAAACCGCTTTACCATTATCGTCAATTTTCAGACAGCAGTTAGTCAGGTTAAACTTCCCGCACACGCACCCTTCCGAGGCCAACGGATAATCCAAGGCAAGCCGGTTTTGGTATATAGCAGCCCTCATCTGATCCTGCTGCTTAGCCAGCAACTCCAGGGCCAGGGCGGTCTGATTAGTAATGACCTCTACGACTGCTTGGAGCCTGATAATTCGGTTTAACATATAGATAGGAGTACGGTATCCCCATGATCCATCCTGTGCCCACGTAGCAGGCCCGTAGTATTCAATAGGGAGTCAAAGAGTTTAACTCCCAAATCATCGCCTTCCTCCCGGGGTAATAGGAAGAATTCAGGTCTTATTAGACCCAGGAAGCATACTCCAGCCCATCCCATGGGCAGTTTGGAATATGCCTGATTACCGTATATCCAAAATAGGCCATCAGGAGCAGGCCCTCCCTGCCTCACAACGTCATCCCACAACTCCGTTACCCCAGGGACGCCCTCATAAGGACCAGGACCACTGCAATTCCAGTATTCGGATTGTTGGCCCCGTGGCAGAGTCTGGACAGGATTATTCCAGCATTGATTCCCCTGACAACCACCGCTCCACACTCTTTTCATGCCATCGGAAGGGTCAGCACTTAGCTCGTAAGAGGAGGAATCAGAACGTAACCGAATGCAATTTTGATGATCTCGGTTTGCAATGTACCTAGCAATATTCTCAGGCCACCATACTTGTGTGGTGGCATTCAATACACTCTGACAGGGACTAATTCCTACCTCCACGGTCCCCTTGCCTTCAACACATAACTGGCCCTCAGGGCTATTTGTCAGTCTCCACCCCTGGCTTTTCCTTTCGTTGACATGTGTCCAATTGTATTGAAGCAATTCCCATATGTCTAAGCTTTGCCCAGTCCACGGCCATTGTTCTGACATATGTGGCCCCCCACAAACCCAGCAATTGCTAACATTTAAAACAGTGGCAATCCTAGAGGTGAGATCTATAAACAGGTTTTGTGTTACATCAGGGAGCTCAATCTCCTCTTCTACCTCTTTGTATATAGATGGCACTTTAGAGACAACGACCGTTCTCTGACGGTCGTGCTCTTTCTCTAACTCCCGTTCAGTGTTCTGAACTCTGGTCTCCTTGACTCTGTCAACCTGCTCTCTGAGCAACACGGAGGGTAGGCCCCACTGCCCATCTTTGTTAACACACACCCAGCGGTCATTTTTAGGGCACCCACGGACTTTGCCACCGTACCCTTTATTATACACTTGATAATAGGGTTTTCCATCCTCCCAACATTCTTGCCGTGCATTCACATCGTAACACCGATCGTTCACATGGGAGTGAGACACAAATGATCCCGAGTAGATCTGACTCCCAAGTCTCACCGTAGTCCGACATTTGTCACATCTCCCCTCGCCCTCCCCCACATAACAGGAGTAAACCAATCAATATCCCCACCAATACAGTCCAGGTAGAGTTCATTGTCGCTGTCTTTTCAGCTTTACCACCAATGGCTTGTCCCCTGGCCCGCATGTCTCTCCTTCTGGCGGAACAGGCCCCTTTATCCTCGATGCGTGGGCCCACCCTTTTTCTTTCGTCCGAACAGCGGCTTCAGTTGTTAACAGGACCAGGAACGGTCCTTCCCACTGTGGCTGGAGCTTTTCGGCCCTCCAGATCTTTACAAGTACCCAATCTCCGGGCTCCACCTTATGTAAGAGGAAGTCGAGCGGCGGAGTTTGAGCCAGGAGACCCTTCCTCCGGAGTTCTGCAAAAGAACGGGATAAGGCCAGTAAATAGTCTCTGACAAATACATCTCCCCCTTGTAGAGTGGGACACCCATCAACCTTACTCCAATATGGTAATCCAAACAGCATCTCATAGGGGGAGACCCCGATATCCCAGCGAGGTGCTGTACGTATCCTCAATAGGGCAATGGGAAGGCACTTTGGCCATGGTAACTTAGTTTCTAACATCAGCTTAGTCAATTGGGTCTTGAGCGTGCCATTCATTCTCTCAACTCGACCCGAGCTCTAAGGATGCCAGGGTGCATGGAATTTCCATTGGATACCCAGGGCAGTACAGATCAAATGGTGTAGCCTAGAAACAAAATGTGTCCCGCAGTCTGAGTCGATAGATTCCATTATGCCATATCTCGGGATTATGTTCTCTAACAATAGTCGGGCCACGGTTGGTGCATCGGCATTGGCGGTTGGGAAAGCCTCTACCCAGTGAGTGAAATGGTCTACTATTACTCGCAGATACTTCCATCTCTGTACTGGGGGTAATTCTGTAAAGTCAATTTGGATCCTCTGGAATGGCCTAATTGCGAGGGGCTGACCACCAGCTGGCATAGAACGCTTGGCTTTCTTAATTCGCTGGCAAGTGGGGCATCCGACTATTTCTTGTTGGGCTAACGTGTATATCCCCCTACATACATAGTCTCTCAGGATCGTGTCACACATGGCTTGCACCCCCCAGTGGGTCTGATGGTGTAATCGGTGCAGAATACTCCGGGTGATCTGTTTGTTTAGTACTTGTCTCCCATCAGGAACCGTCCACTTCCTGTTAGTTTCTAGCCGGGCACCCAATTGATCCATTTTATCAATCTCCCCCTGGGTGAAGACGGGTTGTTTAGCGAGCCCTGCCCTCAACGGTATTAATGTTAATAATTGGACGGATTTTTCGACCGCTGCCCGCTTGTAGAGGGGGCACTCTCGCTTAAAATGTCCCTCTTCATTACAGTAGTAACATCTGAGTATCCTCCTCGTTTCCCTGTCACGGCCTCGAGTTCCTCCACCCTTCCTTTGTTCCGGCCCCGGTCCTCTTTTCCTCTGCTCTTGCCACGACTCTCCCCTTTCCGGTTCCTGCCACGGCTCCCCCTTTTCCCTCCTTCCAGCTGTCACTTGTTGCACCGTCTGCATCATTATCTTTGTCGCCTTCTTTTGCTTCTCATCGTCCCTTCTCACAAACACCTTTTGCGCCTCCCGTTGTAGTTCACTCAGAGGTTTACTATCCCAATCATCCATTTTCTCTAACTTCTTTCGTATGTCCGGCCAGGCTTTTGACACAAACTCTACCCGTATGAGTTGCTGTCCCACTTCAGTCTCAGGGTCCACCCCAGCGAACTGCTGCAAGTTCTTCCTAATCCTGTCTAGGAAGTCTGTAGGGGTTTCTTCCGGGTTTTGATGATTCCCAAAGGCCTTGGTAAAATTGTGCCCCTTCGGGGCTGCCTGCCTTATTCCTTTTATCCAATATTCCCGCATATCCCTCATGTTGCGTCTTCCTTCTTCCGTTTGCTTATCCCACTCGGGGTCGGTGAGGGGAAATTTCTGCTCCCCTCCTGCTCCTCCCTCTCTCTCCCAGACCAACAGTGCAGCTTGACGTATCATCTGTCGCTCCTGGCTAGAGAACAATGTTCCCATGATGGAATACATCTCATCCCACGTATTTGGCCCCAGGAACTGATCTAATTGTTCAGCCAGGCCCATGGGGTCCTCCAGTAGGCCCTTCATCTCCCTCTTGTAATTCCGTACTTCAGTACTCGTTAAGGGGACGTTCACATATCCCGTCCCTCCTTCCGCGCCTCCCATGGGCACTTCCCGGAGTGGATTCATTCTTGCAATCGGGACAGAGTTCCGTCTGTGACTCTTTTCAGCTTGAGATCTAGTCTGTACTCCTGAGGCACCTGGTGGTTCCTCCCCGCTTTCTTCCCCTTCCCCTGAATCGTCGCCACCCGAAGGACCATTTTGCGGGGCCGACGGGGTCACGTAGGGCGGCGGTAAGTGATCTAAAGGTTCCCATTCTTTCTGCCCTTTCGAGTCTTCATTGGTTACCTTCATTTTGCAAGATAGTGTGACTGGCAGCCAACAAAGGGCGTAATCACTTTCCCCCCGAGTAACATTAGGTTTCGAATTGACATATAAAATTAGAGCTTGCCGGACCCAGTCTTCATCAGTGCCGAATTTAGGCCACCACACTGAGTCTCCCTGAATAGGTGTTTGGGACCACGTTTGACAGTATCTCACCATCTTCTTTCTAGATTTTCCTTTTCTCCTACCCTGATCCCAATTATTTAACATTATTCCAAACGGACTATCGTCAGGTACCCCAGGGTATTTTTCATTGTCTACACTCAAGCCTACCTTTCCCTTACTCGCCTTGGATCCCTTATTTCCCATTGCCGAGGACTTTGTAAAATCGGAGATTCCTGTATTATCCCGTGATAATCTATCACTATTTAGCCAATTCCCGGACCTTCAGTCCCGTGATCGCCCAGGTCCCTTTGCAGGCACCCCCGGTCTTTGGATTCCTGTGTCCTACGTCTCTGTGAAACAGATCACAGGCACCCCGTAGGTCCACGTTCCTCCGCAAACACGGTCTCTGCAAAATCCCGCACAGACGAGCCCCGGTCTCTAGATTCCTGAGTCCCACGTCTCTGTAGAAAAATCTACAGGCACTCCGCAGGTCCCCAGTCCTCCGGAAAGACGGTTCCCGCAAGTCTGTTCTTACCTGGGTTCGGTGCACCGAAATTACTCGATCGTTAACCGTCCCCACTGCCTCGGCTACACCCCTCCTTTGTTCTCCTGAGCCTTCCGGATATCACTCGCTCAAGCCGCGCGGGGCGACAAGCAAGGAATCAGGGACTGCCGAACTCGGCAGGGTGCACCTTCTCCGATGTCCTTCCTCAGCCCCCCTCGCGGCCGGAGTGTTGATCGGATGAGCCCCCAAGTTTGTTAGAAACGAAAATCGCTTCTCAATAATCGCTCTAGACAAATTCAGGAAAACAAAGTTTTATTAGCAAGTTTGCAGAGTTGGGCACCCTTCTGAGAAAAAGGCGCGCCAGGCTAACAATGTTTCTGATTAAATACAGTACAAGTCCCTCCCCTCTATAGCTCTAAAGAGTCACGAGGTTCACATTCTCACAAAGTCTGCAACAGTTTCCAGAGTTGTTTTTCTACCCTGTAGTCTTATCAGTCAAGGACTTATTCTTCTCTGTCAGAGTTAGTGGTCTTATCAATCAAGGACTTGTTTTTCTACTCTGTAGCAGCAGATGTCTCGTCCTTTATTATAGAGAAGCATGTTTTACCCTACCCCCACGGCTCTATTCCCCTTAGACTCTGAGGTCATGCACATCTTAACTATTTGTACCGAAATCGTCTCTCACATCAGTGCTTTGGTAGCTAGCAGATTTTGAGGTTGTCCATGCGAATGCAAATAGTTGATTGCTTGCATGGAAAATGGGAAAAACAAACTGAGGTGCATATTGTTATGCCTAGCTGTTCATGAATGTGGCCATACTAGTTTAGGTGTTGTCTGTAATGAACCAACTGAGTCTTTTTTTTTTTGGCTGGCTTAAGGTTGCTAAAAACATTGAATCCATAGCTTTTCCTCAATGTCCCAACCCTTTGGTTCTTTTTATTGATTTGCTCCTTTAACTTAAAATAGGGTTTCACCAACATCAGGGAATCGCAGAGTGCTTTAGTACCAATGAATTAGAAAGATATGATCAGGAGCAAGAGTGAAATGGTATTGGTTAATAAAGGTAGGGTTTTTTTTCTTTACAGTCATCAACTGGTAGGAAAAGACCACACGAAGAGGACCATCCTTCGAATACCAAACGACCCACACTCTCTTCAATAAGCAAACTGGTTACTCAAGATTAGGGGAATTTGAGTGGATGCAGCATAGCGTTTACCTGCTGTGTGTGGAGATCTCCAAGAAACTGCTTCATTTGATTTGCATCAGGCGCCTGTGGCCCATTTTAGTTGTTGTTTTTGTGCTTTGCTTCTTTTATTACTGTAATTAATTCTATCAATGCATCTAGAATTTTTCCTGAAATCTTGTTTCAGAATAAAAAGTTAACTGGTTTTCATCCCATACTCTCTGGAACCATAACGGTATATAGTCAGTCATTTGTAGTCCCATTATACAGATAATTTGCTTTATTTTAAACCACAATACCTTTTATGTGCCATAAAGGTGTTGCACAGTTTAAAAAAATCCATGAGAGTATTTACAATTTATAATTAGCAAGGAGCTTAAAGAGCTTAATGTTTCTTTACACAATAAATTTCAGCTGGTAAAATTTGGTGATTTAACATTAATATCTTTAAAAATATTAATGAAATGGGGTCTAAAAGTGCTGTTGAATATTGCAATACGTCACAAATTTCCCAAAATAATTGAAAGCTGGGGAAAATAATTGGACATTGAGATGAAGGAAAACCTAATGTAAATGACCACTTTAATTACTGCTGCTGTTAATGGTTGTATTTGACTCTAATGTTGTCAACCCACCATGGGCTGGATCCCTAGGTTGCATTTCTGATGGCTTTTTGTCATGTATGGCAAAGGCAGAGACACTTTAAATATAATATGGAAAATGAAGATTCTGGCAAACATTTTTTTGGTATTTGGATCAAAAACTGCAAAAGTGCCATTTTAAGTATACTTTTTCATATGAACTGCAAATACTGCATTGAAATGAAAGGTTGTCCTTGCACTTCCTCAAATTTCTGTAGAATTGTATGTGTTGGTATCCCTGTGTGTTAATTGGTGTATCCACTGCCTAGATCACATGGATGCCAAGTTCAATTCCTTATTCTATTCTGAATTAATTGATCCCAGCCAGATAGTAGGAGGATCACTACAACTGGCCTCCCAGACTTCATGCTGGGATAGATGCTTCCTGCGTCTGATAGTTCACTATAGAAAACTGTTCATGTGAAGCTTTGTTGGGCTGTTGGATTGTGCCAATTTATGATGCTGACAAATAGCCTTCCATTTAATTGTAGACTGGCACACAGTTATGTCGAAGGCGGCTCTTGTCTAAGATGCTAGAGATGTGCTACACATAACCATACACTTCTATGAAGTGGTGTCTTCAAGGAGACAGGAATGTGCATGGAGTGGGAGAATGTTGACGGAGGTAAAATTCTCTGAGTATTTCAGGTAATATAGAAAGGAAAACCAGCTGTAAATTGGTGTAATCTTGGCTCTGCTGCCAAAATTACTCTCATGTTGCAACCATTTTTTTCATTCCATTATGTTGGGAGGTTATTCCCAGATTTGTGTTTTGCTGAGGCTCCTCATCTTAAGTAATATCATACAAACTTTAGTGGTGTTTAATGTCATTTTGCTGAAAGCTGCAATATTATTCCATTGTGGAACATGCACATACTGATTTTCCACCCGTTCCAACATTTTATGATCTAATACTCAATATTTTAACTAGTCTTGATGACAACTGCACTTTGTGTTGCAACTCTTATCTTTCATCACCTAAAAAGCTATTACACATGAGTTGTGTACTCATTTGGTTGGACTTTGAAGGTTGTAGTTATGTCGTTCCTTGTGAATTTCTGTAACCCAATTGGTTTTCTGCTGCAATAGTATTTCTGTGTGTTCCTGGATTCTCATTGTTCCTTTCTGAATACTTTACACATCTGTAATTTAATTCATGTGGATTAGTTCTATATTTCTGTTGCAGATACAAGCATCAGTGCGAAATGCAGAAACCTTTAGTGTACCACCTCAAGTTGAATGGTATGATTTTGGCAAACATAACCTTCCTTTTGCTTCAGATTTAACTAATATTTAGATGGTATTTAATAGAGGATGGCTGCTGATTCGATCTGTATTGAAAAGGTGGCAAACAACCAGGAGCATGTTGAAATAATTAGTTGCAGCATGTGTAATTCTAATGTGAATGTAACATTGGGTCATACACCTCAAATTGTATTTATTAACAAATGTTCATGGAATCTGTCCAAGATGTCTTGTGGCATTGAGATTCCATCCGCTGTGGTTATAAGTTTTTTTTCAATGATTTTGTTTTGTGTTATACAGACTGCACTTCCACATCATCATCTTTATAACGTTTAACTGTTCTAAGTTTTGTCAAGGGATAACTTTTTTTCTTCTGGACTAGTTTCAACCAAGGAAAGTAAACAAAAAAGGTTAGAATTAGACTAAACAGCAATTCAACCTTTCTATTTACTTTTTAATAAAACTTGAACTTGTATACCCCAAGATACTATTTAATGCATTATTGCACCTTTAAATTTGTTTTTCACTAAGTACTTGAACTGAGCCTTAGTCCCAAAAATCTGAACATCTCCATGCTGTTCAAACATAGGCAAACTATGTTGTAAGATGGAGGTGGTTAAATGTTGCTTTGCTGTATTTTCATTTTGGTAAACTGAACTTTGAATGAGAGAGGCCTGAAGAACAGGAAGTGAAGTTAAAACATTTAGAGATTTAGTTGAGGAAACCCTTACTTTTGGGTTTGATCTTTAAAGTGTGCTTTTTTTTTGTATACTGATTTGTCTGTTTTCTCTAAACTGTAGATGCTTGAATTTAATTAAGTAGTGTGTTTAAAAAGCTCTGGGGAAATTAAATTCTCAAGAGCTGTTTGCCTCTGCTTCGTAAATATTACTTACGTAGAAGTCCCCCTTCTAGTGTGTGGCCATCACACCTAGTTGTTGTTGCAAACAGTTTTCCAAAGTAAAATACATAGTTGGTTATTGACCTTCCAGTTACAGCTCCGTTACTGATCTGAGGAGCCCAGTTACAACTGTTACTGATCTGAGGAGCCTGGAAGCAGCTACAATTATCCTCATGATGAATATTTTGGCCATTTTATAGATGATAATGAAGGAGCTTGGCAGTTAAAGTTTACAAATCTGCTCCTAACTACCTCTGACCAGCACCAGGAAGATTTGAATTTATTATAGCATTTAGAGGTGATGGTGCTAGATTCAATCCAGTGAAGCAGGGGAACTGTAGGTAAAATTTACGATCATGACTTTGGACTGTCTTAATGAAGAGGGTTTGAGTACACTTCAGGGCATTTCTATTTGTATTTGGATACAGACCTATTGAATCTGTTTCGATTTATTGTTGTTGGATCTAATGAGTAGTCAGAATGGGCATCTCTCTATTCCCAGCCTTTTGACTTTGGTTTACATTGTATTCTGTGGACAAGCTCAGAATAGAGGTTAATTAAATATTCATTATTATGCTCTTGTTTCTGTAATTCATTAACATTATTGCCTGCCACCTCTGCTAACAAGGAATTTTTGATATTGACAAATATTATAATTGGGCATCAGTGAACTTTCAAATGTCTCAGCAGCTAATTTTATCTGTGGTTCCGGATGACTTTCACTCACTGTATAGTTAGGGAAGATGGTTTATGTGAAAACTTGTTTTATAAATCAAGGTTGACAAAATATTTTGTACAAAATTCAATAAATGATTTAAAAGAATTATACATCTTATTACAAATTATTTGAGAGAAACTGGTTTCCTGCAAGTACACTGCTCAGATTATATTTTAGAGGAAACAAATTATGCCATGTGATAAACCATTTTAAATCTTCATTAATACAGTTAATTGATTCAATGAGAGTACGTTTTAAAGGTTGTAAAGGATGGACCAGGATTAGAATACTTCAGAAGATGAATACTTCAGATCACTGTTATTTGATATTACTGGTCTGTCTCACCTAGGAGTTGGGTTCAGTCTTAATTTTTTGCTCAAGAACAAGCCTGCTAGTCACGATAGCAACAAAATGTCTGGCATATTACAAGATATTCAACTTTAATGTCTTAACAAAACACTGAAAGATGTCTATGATACAGGACAAAGGAACTCCCAACTTTTGACCAGAAGCTACTGTAAAGTTGTTACTTAGAATGCCATATTCAGCATTTTATCCTGTCTGAGCTATGTGACAGCAATTCAGACTCTGTAGACCTGGGCCACTGATTAACATGTGGTGTGCCTCTTTGCAGTGATGCGTTGTGGTATTTACTGTGATGTTTGGAACAGAGCCCAAATGCCCAGTGGTCTGTTGCCCACTTGGGGATGATTTGTGTTAGTGGGAGGAAGCAGGAATTCTGATGTTGTCGTTTTCTGAGGCTTGATGTTGAGAAATGACGCCTTCATGATAGACAAATACCAGATATATGCAGCTTTTCTGTTTGTTGCAGCTCGACTGGCATAGTGGTGCATTGATGGGATCTGAGTTAAGAATAATTGTCACTAGACTCTGATTTTTCCTATTTGGATCACAGGCTTCATGTGCACTTGCCTCAGCTAGACAGAAAAGAGGAAAATTAACAGTTCTTTTGTGCTTTTAAAGTACATGGATCGAGTTTGTTAAATCCCAAGGACCCTCCCGATGTCCTGTTGGAGATGACAAAACCAAGGGACTTATAATCTATGGAAGTGGCACAAGGCATCACCAAGTGCATTGTGGAAATTGCTACTATGCTTGGTGCCTAGAATAGAAACTGCATAAAACTCTAAACAACTGAAACCTTATTTATTGAGGCACTGTTTTACAGTGATTATATCTGAGAAATGAAGACTGCTTGCAACACCACTCCTAAATTGCTTTTGTAAGGTAGTTTTGAATGTATAGTTTAGCCTTGGTCTAATTTGACTCCAAACTTACAATTAATTAATGAAAGCAAATTACTATGGCTATTAAAGTTACTGGAACTATTAAGTAGTATGTTTTATTAATCAATTACTTTAAAGGCATGTGGTTTTGACAGTTAATTTTAAACCATTAAGTAGACTAATTTACAGGAATCTATTGTTTAGAAATTCCACATGGTTTAGCTTTTAAAGCCTAGCTTTATCTCTTAGTTGATAAAGGAAAGAATGCACATCATCAAATGTTTTCCCCAGTGCCGACTGCACTCTGTTACGCCAGGCGATCAGTTTTGGACGATCTTTCAATATGTCACGATTTGCTCCAAGTGGCTGAATATATATAAAAACAAAACAAAAATGTAAATTAATCAGTGTTACATTTTCAGTCAGTTTAGTACAGGAGTAGAAAGACCTGATTTCTTTTCCCACCTGCATTACTGTGAAAAGACTTGAAGCAAAAGCTGTAAATCATAGATTGATTTAGTTTATATTTACAAAGGACTGATCCTTTTTAGATCAGTTTGACTTTTTAAATTACTTTTACTTGGCTTCCAGTAGCTGAGCCTTAATTTTCAAAGCGTGGAGTTATTCAGTGAATCTAAGAACTCATGTGCAGCAGCATCATGATGGTTGCCAACATACCACTAAGTGCCAGCAGTAGAACCTAGGTTTGATTTTATCCTTAGCCAGGAGTGGATGATCTCTGCTTAATGTAAAGTTAAAGGATAAATAAAATGGAATTAATGCTTTCAGCTGCAGTCACATCTGTAAGGTATACTGCTTCTGGTCGGACCTAAATTCAGATTCATTTTTAAAAAAATGGAGGAATAGATCTAGGATTTCTCTAATTATTTCCTTTTCCCTTCATATGTACCCAGAATATTTATCAATGTGCAGTACAGTAGTTCAAGTTTTGATGACAAATTGTGGGCACAACGGATGGAGTCTGTCTCTTAAAATGGTAAGAGGAGACAAAGTTGATATGCAGTGGAAGTTCAATTCCAAAACAATGGAAGGATTGGTAGAAATGTACTCTTCATCTTTGGACCATTTTATCCATTTCTCCTTTTCAAATTTTGTTATGGTTTTATCAACGTCAACAAAATTAGGTGATGACAGTGTGTACAACATTCTTGAACCTCACCTGCATCAGTTCACAGATGGCCAATAGATCAGCTAATGTCATCTCATCACCACAGAGGAAGGCCTGGTCCTTCAGAAACATTGATTCTAAAATGTCCAAGGTTCCATTCAATTCAGCCAGAGCTTTGTTCAGCTTTGTCTCATCAAGTGGCTGGCCTGTCATCCGAGGAATCAAAACCTGCAGGAACATATTGTGAATTAGTGATGCTTAAACATTCTACCAACTGTATAATTTGAACCTTCAACACAAAAGGAAGCCAAACTACCCATGTTAGCTCTTTCAAAGAGCAGAAAGTGAGGACTGCAGATGCTGGAGATCAGAGCTGAAAATGTGTTGCTGGAAAAGCGCAGCAGGTCAGCAAGGAGCAGGAGAATCGACGTTTCGGGCATGAGCTTTTCCTGAAGAAGGGCTCATCCGAAACGTCTATTCTCCTGCTCCTTGGATGCTCCCTGACCTGCTGCACTTTTCCAGCAACACACTTTCAGCTCTTTCGAAGAGCAGTCACATTTAGGGTATGGATGAT